>NC_080545.1:11606135-12206135 GCF_028640845.1 Ahaetulla prasina
TAGCGAACGGAAGGTCGGTAATAAAGAGACCAAGATAAGGAAGAGGCATATTTTTTGCTTTATTGATGAGAGCAAGGTCATTCATGCCAGAACAGGGAGAATATTAAGACTAATGCGTTTTTCAGAACCCATTTATTCCCTTAAGAAATGTTTGTGATGTACAAGCAAACCCTTCTTGAAAAAAAAGAAATTAGAATAATTCAGAGTAATGAAGGATGTGCCAGAGAAACTATTTTCTGATTTTTACCACAAAATAAGAGTAGCAGAATCAGAAAAAAAACCACCACCACCAATAGCTGGGATCAAAACTAGAAACCAAACCCCTGAAGCGTTTGAGACAAGCAAGCTACATCATTCACTCAGCTAAAAGTATTACTGTGTTTCCCCAAAAATAAGACTGGATCTTATATTAATTTTTGCTCCAAAAGGGCTTATTTTCTGGTTAGGGCTTATTTTGGGGAAAATACGGTACATCTGGCTGACAATCTTAACTGGGGCTTATTTTGGGGGTAGGGCTTATATTACAAGCATCCTGAAAAATCTTGCTAGGTCTTATTTTCCAGTTGGATCTTATTTTTGGGGAAACAGGGTAGATTATATTGTTAATAATCATAGGATATATTACCCTGTTTCCCCAAAAATAAGACATCCCCTGATAATAAGCCCAATCGGGCTTTTGAGTGCATGGCAATAAGGCCAAGCACTTATTTCAGGGTTCAAAAAAAATATAAGACAGGGTCTTATTTTCCAGGAAACACAGGATATCATCTTTGGAAGAACCCAACAGGAAAAATGGGAATCTAAATTAATCTTATTTATTTATTTATTTATTTATTTATTTATTTAGATTTTTATACCGCCCTTCTCCCGAAGGACTCAGGGTGGTGAACAGCCAAATAAAAACAACTAATACATAAATAAGCTTAAAAACATATTAAAAACTAATTATAAACTGGCCAAATTTAAAATTAACAATAAAATCAACAATCCTAAAACCCCTCTTAAAATTCCCTCAAGCTAGCCCTGCACAGTGCACAGTGGAATAAAAAAGTCTTGAGCTCGTGTTTAAAAGACCGGAGGTCGGGGAGTTGACGCAGCCCCGGAGGCAGCTCGTTCCATAGGGCTGGAGCCCCCCACAGAAAAGGCCCTCCCCCTGGGGGCCGCCAGTCGACATTGTTTGACTGACGGCACCCTGAGGAGACCCTCCCTATGGGAGCACACAGGTCGATGGGAGGCTATAGGCGGCAGTAGGCGGTCCCGAATATCTTAAATATTGCAAAGGCAAATATAATGTCAATCAATATGCTTAATGAACGTACAATTGAGGGGAAAGGAATGGAAATGTCAATTTTGCTCTTTTTTAAAAAAAAAATTAAGGACAGTTAAAAACGGATAGAAGAAAAAGAAAATTAACCTTATGACAGAAGGCAGTGTCAGGCAAAATCATGAAGACTCAAAATACCTCTGTGGGAACGAAGAATAGGCTGGCAAAAGCCATGGTTTTTTTGACAGTGACTGCGAAAGCCGGACGCTGAGAAAGTGTGTTGAGAAAGAAGCTCATTTGCCTTTTAAGTTATGGATTTGAAGACCGTTAATAAAAGCACTGCAGTCTGCAAGAATATCTCATCAATCAGTCCTGAAAGGAAGTAAAGATTGGCAGCTTCCCAGAGTTAATGATGAGCAAGCAGGAACTGAAATGCTGTTGCGATGCATGTAGATGATGGATAAGAAAAGAAAAATGTATGACCGTGTTTGGCAAGGTTGAGAAAACGAGTGGATAGACAAGATTGAGGAGATTGCTCGAAAATCCTTGGAAGAGCCAGATGTTATTACAGACAGGGGTGGGCTGCTGGTGGTTCACAGGGGTTCGGAAGAACCTCTAGCTAAGATTCTGTGCAGTTCGGAGAACCCCCAAATCCCACTGACTGGCCCCACCCACCCTACCCTGCCCCTCCCAGGAGTCCCCACGCAGCCCATTTTGGATGCAGGTAACTGCAGGGCATGCGCGAGGCTCGGGGAGGGAGAAAAACGAGCCTACAGGAAGTTCAGGAAGGCCTCCAGAGCCTGGGAAGGCCGTTTTCGCCCTCCCGGAGGCTCAAGAAAAGCCTCTGGAGCCCGGGGAGGGCAAAAACACCCACACCCAGGAGGCCGACTCGGCCACGTCCACCATGGCTATGCCTACCCAGCAACCAGACAGAGAACCCCTTGTTAAAATTTTTGAAGCCCACCCCTGATTACAGATAGTCCTCAACTTACGATCACAATTGAGCCCAATATTTCTGTTGTTAAGTGAGACATTTGTTAAGTGAGTTCTGCCCCATGTACGACCTTCCTTGCCTCGGTTGTTAAGCGAATCGCTGCGGTTGTTAAGTTAGTAACACAGCTGTTATGCGGATCTGTCATCCCCACTGACTTGGTTTGTCAGAGGGTCACAAAAGGGGATCAACTGACCTTCGGGACACAGCAACGGTCATAAATATGAACCAGTTGCCAAACACCTGAATTATGATCACGTGTCCCTGGGGATGCTGCAAAGGTCGTAACTGTGAAAAACGGTCCTAGCTCACCTTTTTCAATGCAGTTGTAACTTTGAATGGTCACAAAACAAACTGCTGTAAGTCGAAGGGCTACCTGTATTAGAGGCAGGTCACAAGGGTGATCATTTGTCTAGGCAGCCATGAATAATGGGGGTCTCACCGAATGGCACCTAGTTCCTCAAACCCCTTGAACTTTCTCTTAGGGAAATAGTATCATATCCAAAACAGGGGTGAAATGCTACCCGGAGAACCGGTAGTGATAAAAACTACTGGTTCGGGCAAATGGGTAGTAAAAAAAAAGCTACCGGTTCAGTTGAACTGGCCGTTTAAAAAGCTATCGGTTCGGTTGAACAGGCAGTTTAAAAAGCTACCGGTTCGGTTAAACTGGTAGTTATAAAAAGCTACTGCTTCCTCCGAACTGGTATTTCCAACGATCAGCTGTGCAGCGAGGTTTAGCTTTGCTAGAAAGCAGGAAATCCTGCTTTCTAGTGAAGCTAATTCGTGTGTCACAGCTGATTTCCTCCCCCTCGCTTCTACGTACCTTCCCAAGCCTCCTTTTGGCGCTTACTGTGCATGCGCGCACATAGTGCACATTTGATGCACACTGTGCATGCGCATGCAGTGCACATTTGGCACCCAGCACGTATTCACGGCCAGCGAACTGGTAGCAAACCAGTTCGGATTTAACCACTGATCCAAAACCTTGTTGACCATAATCTGCATAGTCAAAGCTTTGGTTTTCCTAGTAGTGAGAACTGGACCGTAAGGAAGGCTCAGCACTGAAGAGTTGAGGCTTTCAAATTGTGTGTTGGAGAAGACCTTGGACTGCCAGGAGATCCAAACAGTCAGTCCTCAAGGAAATCAACTCTGATTGTTCTCTGGAAGGACAGGTCCTGAAGCTGAAGCTCAAATACTTTGGCCATCTAACGAGAAGACTCATTGGAGAAGATCCTGTTATGGGGAAAGATGGAAGGCAAAAGGAATACAGAGTAACAGACTTGGAAGGCATCTTCAAGGATAGAATGGATAGGGTAGTGTAGTGTAGGATAGAATAGAATAGAACAGAACAGAACAGAACAGAACAGAACAGAACAGAACAGAACAGAATAGAATAGAATAGAATAGAATAGAATAGAATAGAATATGGAAAGGACCTTGGAGGTCTTCTAGTCCAACCCTCTGCTTAGGCAGGAAACCTTACACCACTTCAGACAAATGGTTATCCAACATCTTCTTAAAAACTTCCAGTGCTGGAGCATTCACAGCTTCTGGAGGCAAGTTATCCCATTTATTAATTGTTCTCACTGTTAGAAAATTTCCCCTTAGTTCTAAGTTGCTTCTCTCCTTGATTAGTTTCCACCCATTGCTTCTTGTCCTGCCCTCAGGTACTTTGGGGAATAGCTTGACTCCCTCTTCTTTGGGGCAGCCCCTGAGATATTGGAAGACTGCTATGATGTCTCCCCTAGTCCTTCTTTTCATTAAACTAGACATACCCAGTTCCTGCAACCGTTCTTCATAGGTTTTAGCCTCCAATCCTCCCCTCATCATCTTTGTTGCTCATCTCTGGACTCTTTCTAGAGTCTCCACATCTTTTTTTACATCGTGGCAAGCAAAACCGGATGCAGGATTCCAGGTGTGGCCTTACCAAGGCATTATAAAGTGGTACGAACACTTCACCGAGAAGGGGCCATCAGAGGATGAGATGGTCAGATAGTAGCACCGATGCAATGAACATGAATTTGGGCAGACTCTGGGAAACAGTGAAGGAGAGGGGTGTGTGGTGTGTCCATGGGTCATGAAAAATCAAACACAACTTAGCGACTGAATAACAACAAGTCATATCCAAAGGATGGGACCGTATAAAAGTTGAGAGTTCAACATTCCTAAGAAATCACAGATAGTCTTCAACAGTTCAGTTAGTGACTGTAACAACAGCACAGCATTGAGAAAAGTGACTTACGGCCATTTTTCACACTTTTAGATACATGGCAACTGGTTCCTATTTATGACGGTGGAATGTCCCGGGGTCATGTGATTCCCCTTTTTGCCACCTTTTGACAAGTGAAGATTGACCGTGTGACTAACTTAACAACTGCAATGATTCATTTAACACCTATAGCAGGAAAGGCCGTAAAATGGGGCAAAAGGCACCTAACCATTGTCTCATTTAGTGACAGAAATTTGGGTGCTCAATTGTGGTCATAAGTCAAGGACTACTTGTATGCGGTTTGTGGCAACTTGGAGGCAGATAATCTAAATATTCTTGCTTCTCAATCTTAATTTTGCAGCGATAAAAGAACAAAAACAATGGATTCCTTGGAATAGAATAGAATAGAATAGAATAGAATAGAATAGAATAGAATAGAATAGAATAGAATAGAATAGAATAGAATAGAATAGATGGGATGGGATGGGATGGGATGGGACGGGACGGGACGGGACGGGACGGGACGGGACGGGACGGGACGGAACGGAACGGAACAGAACAGAACAGAACAGAACAGAACAGAACAGGGATGGGATGGGATGGGATGGGATGGGATGGGATGGGATGGGATGGGATGGGATGGGATGGGATGGGATGGGATGGGTAGAATAGAATAGAATAGAATAGAATAGAATAGAATAGAATAGAATAGAATAGAATAGAATAGAATAGAATAGAATAGAATTCTTTATTGGCCAAGTGTGATTGGACACACAAGGAATTTGTCTTCGTGCATATGCTCTCAGTGTACATAAAAGAAAAGATTTGTTCGTCAAGAATCATAAGGTACAACATTTAATCATAGTCATAGGGTACAAATAAGCAATCAGGAAACAATATCACTATAAATCATAAGGATACAAGCAACAAAGTTACAGTAATAAGTGGGAGGAGATGGGTGATGGAAACGATGAGAAGATTAATAGTAGTGCAGACTTAGTGAATGGTTTGACAGTGTTGAAGGAATTATTTGTTTAGCAGAGTGATGGTGTTCGGGGAAAAACCGTTCTTGTGTCTAGTTGTTCTGGTGTGCAGTGCTCTATAGCGTCGTTTTGAGGGTAGGAGTTGAAACAGTTTATGTCCAGGATGTGAGGGGGTCCGTAGATATTTTCCCAGCCCTCTTTTTGACTCATGCAGTATACAGGTCCTCAATGGAAGGCATGTTGGTAGCCATTGTTTTTTCTGCAGTAATCTCATGAAAAATAGGTGCTGTTTACAGCATGCCTTTGAAACAGAAAATGATGCAAAGAGAAACGCATAGATGTATTACTCAACTGGTGTTGTAATGTGAATAAAAAGTTAGACAATCTTCTGGGAAGTCTTTTGTAAATCTACCTGTCAACTTCCTGATTATACCAAGCTAGTCCAAGGTGAAAAACTTCAATTCCTCAAGAGCCTGCCAGATGTCACAACCCTATTCCGTCAGTAACTGGCTAAGCTTGCCTTCAGGCAAAAACAGAATAATGAGTAGTATCTTCCTTTGCTATTCAGCGCGGTTGTTCCTGCCAAGTGACACCTATTAAAATCCACTCTGGGACAGATTCTTCAAAGAAGAAATTCAGGATGGAAGTTTTTCCTTGTTCTCTAGTTTTTCTGGATAGACATCCATCTGTGGGTCAAAACTTTGTCCCTCCTTTGATGCCCCAAGCAGGGTAGAAGACCTCCAAGGTCCTTTCCAAAAGAGACACAGTGGCTAAGGCGCTGAGCTTGTCGATCGAAAAATCGGCAGTAAAGTGGTTCGAATCCCTAGTGCTGCCATGTAATGGGGTGAGCTCCTGTTACTTGTCCCAGCTTCTGCCAACCTAGCAGTTCGAAAGCAAATAAAAAATGCAAGTAGAAAAATAGGGACCGCCTTCGGTGGGAAGGGAACAGCGTTCCGTGCGCCTTTGGCATTGAGTCATACCGGCCACATGACCAGGTAGACATCTTCAGACAGCGCTGGCTCTTTGGCTTTGAAACGGAGATGAGCACCGCCCCCCCCTCCCGAGTCAAGAACGACTAGCACAGATGTGCGAGGGGAACCTTTACCTTTTACCTTTAAGGTCCCTTCCAACCTTGATATGTCCGTGATGGTGAACCTATGGCATGCGTGCCACAGGTGTCACATGGAGCCATATCTATGGGCATGCGAGCGTTGCCCTAGCTCAGCTCCAGTGTGCATGCGCATGCTGGCCAGCTAATTTTCAGGCCTTCCGGTCCCACCGGAAGTTGGGAAATGGGGGGGGGGAGGCCGTTTTTGCCCTCCCCAGGCTCCAAGAAAGCCTCTGGAGCCCGGGGATGGCAAAAAACGGGCCTACCGGGCCCTCCATGCCATCACGTGCCAATAGCGTGGGGGGGAGTGTGGAGGAAGGGCACTTTGAATTATGGGTGTGGGCACGCGACCTGCCCCCCACGCTCTCCCCACTTTCGGCACGCGACAGCAAAAAGGTTAGTCATCACTGTTCTATGTTTTATTTTCTATGAACCCCCAGGTCAATCAGTAGAGCCAGTTCTTTAGGCCCTTGTGGAAGGATTGGAGGGTGGGGGCAGAAAGACCTGCAATGAAGGTGAGAAATAACTTCTGTGTATATGTTTTTTCTGTTTTCTTTACTATATCCTTATTTTTTTTTCTTTGTTATTTTTCTTTCTATTTTCCTTCTATGCACTTTCTATTCTTTCCTCATTTTGAGTTTGGATCGGTCCTTATTGTATGTATGTATGTATGTATATGTATATGTATATGTCTGTGTGTGTGTGTGTGTGTGTGTGTGTGTGTGTGTGTGTGTCTTGGCATAGGACTTGGCGTATTCAGGCCTTTTCCTGTGTAAGGTTGAGAGTATCTTGGCGATGTTTCGACAAGATCTCACTCGTCATCTTCAGGCTGGTGCTTACGGCTTCGTGCTTGTGCGAGCAAAGCAAAAATGAATACACACACACACACACACACACACACACACACATATATATATTTTCTGAGGTTTTCGCGGGTGTTTGTATGTAGGTCTTTGGTTATTCAGGTTTTCTCCCGCGTAAAATTGGAAGTGTCTTGGTGACGTTTTGACAAAGTCTCATTCGTCATCTTCTGAAGCACGAAGCTGAAGCCTGAAGATGACGAATGAGACTTCGTCGAAATGTCGCCAAGACACTTCCAATTTTACGTGGGAGAAAACCCGAATAACCAAAGACCTATATATATATATATATATGTAGGTCTTTGGTTGTTCGGGTTTTCTCCGCGTAAAATATATATATATATATATTTTCTGAGATTTTCGCGGGTGTTTGTATGTAGGTCTTTGGTTATTCAGGTTTTCTCCCGCGTAAAATTGGAAGTGTCTTGGTGACGTTTTGACAAAGTCTCATTCGTCATCTTCAGGCTGGATTGAACATCGCTCCTAGAAGCACAAAGCTGTAAACACCAGCCTGAAGATGACGAATGAGACTTCATCAAACGTCGCCAAGACACTTCCAATTTTACGTGGCAGAAAACCTGAATAACTAAAGACCTATATATATATATATATGTAGGTCTTTGGTTATTCGGGTTTTCTCCCGCGTAAAATATATATATATATATATATATTCTGAGGTTTTCGTGTGTGTTTGTATGTAGGTCTTTGGTTATTCGAGTTTTCTCCCACGTAAAATTGGAATTGTCTTGGCGACGTTTCGACGAAGTCTCATTCATCATCTTCAGGCTGGATTGAACATCGCTCCTAGAAGCACAAAGCTGTAAACACCAGCCTGAAGATGACGAATGAGACTTCATCGAAACGTCGCCAAGACACTTCCAATTTTACGTGGCAGAAAACCTGAATAACCAAAGACCTATACACACACACACACGCACACACACGTGTGTGTGTGTGGGGGGGGTGTATGTAAAGGAAAGACACAAAGGAACAGGCTGGGGGCAGGTAGTCAGGTAGTCCTGGAGAAAAAACAAAATCTATCCATGTATTTACTCAAAGTCAGCAGAACCTGGATGGCACCTAATCCATCAAATTGATGGTGGCATTTCACCACAGCAACATAGAACCCAGCCACAATGTTGGTAGAAACAGGTGAAAGTAGGGTGGAAATAAAATATGCGATGGATTTGTGTACGAAGGAGGTGGGGTGTGTGATGAATGTAGTAGTTTCTTAGCAAGAATGAAGCTTATTCCAAGGAAGGCGATGAGATAAGCGACAACACACCCAAAGGTGTTTTTTCAAGAGGCACCTGGACTTTTCCTGGTTTTTTTTCTTGAAGGTGTTTTGCTTCTCATCCAAGAAGCTTCTTCAGTTCAGAGCTGAAGAAGCTTCTTAAGATGAGAAGCAAAATGTCCTCAAGGAAAAACAAAGTCAGTTGCCTTTGATAAAGCATGACCTGGACAACTGAGACTCTCCACAGACAAGAGACAATACAGCTCAGAGTTGGATCAGAGTCAGAGGAAAAGATGTAGTATAGCCCCTCCCCGGAATCTCCCTGGATAGTATAGGTTTAGTCCAGCAGTGAAATGCTCCGAAGTCTGCTACTGGTTTGCTACTGCACGCGCATGCATGGTGTGTGCCAAATGTTCGCTGCGCGCATATGTGCACCATAGGCACTATCTTGCAGCACTGAAAAAGGAGGGTTAAGAAGCCTTTTCTAAGATAAGTAGAACAGCAACGGGGGGAACAGCTGTGCCGCGCAATTTAGATTAATTAGAAAACAGGATTTCCTGCTTTCTTGCGTATATAAATCACGCGGCACAGTTGATCGTCAGAAATACCAGTTCATCTGAACTGGTAGCATTTTTTTTTACTACCGGTTCGCCTGAACCGGTAGCTTTTATTACTACCGGTTTGGGCGAACAGGTCTGAACCAGTAGCATTTCTCCCCTGGTTTAGTCTGGCAAGATTCTGTCGATATCAGGGTCTCCAAATTGGGCAACTTTAAGACTTGTGGATTTCAACTCCCAGAATTCCTCAGCCAGCATGGGAATTTTGGGAGTTGACCTCCACAAGACTTAAAGTTGCCAAGTCTGGAGACACCTCTGGTCTATATGGTGCGAGCAAATTAATAAAATGTCCTTTGGCTGGATTCTTCGATGTTGCTCTTGGGCTGGGCCTGACACAATCAGAAAGCAGAATTATTTAAGGAAGTTCCCCTTTATCCTGAATGCTGTCAAAGCACTATAATGTAGTTCTTAAAGGAACTACATTATACCGGTACAACTTCCTTCAAACCATGAAGCCAAATCCATTTGGGAAACAGATTTTGGAATATCTGCTCAGTAGCAGTCCCGGTAATAATACTTAATACTGGAGGCCCCGGGATGTGGTGGCTCAGTGGCTAAGATGCTGAGCTTGTCTCATTGAAAGGTCAGCAGTTCAGTGATTCAAATCCCTAGTTGCTGCATAACGGGGTGAGCTCCTGTGACTTGTCCCAGCTTCTGCTAACCTAGCAGTTCGAAAGCACGTAAAAAATGCAAGTAGAAAAATAGGGACCACCTTTGGTGGGAAGATAACAGCGTTCCATGCGCTTTTGGCATTGAGTCATGCCGGCCACATGACCACGGAGATGTCTTTGGACAGCACTGGCTCTTTGGCTTTGAAATGGAGATGAGCACCGCCCCCTAGAGTCGGGAACGACTAACATATATGTGGGAGGGGAACCTTTACCTTTACCTTACTGGAAGGCCAAGAAGGAACATGGAGATGGTAAATATTTGCCTAGCACCAGTTTCTGCTCTTATGTGGCATCCAATTGACCTCCTGTTGGTATTCCATATTATTATTTTTTATTTATTTATTTATTTTATTTGTCACAACAGTATATGCAAATATTGACATAAAACAACAACACATCATATAAAGGTATATATAAGCAAAAGTATGTAACAACTATAAGACAAATTCCTTGTGTGTCCAATCACACTTGGCCAATAAAATTCTATTCTATTCTATTCTATTCTATTAATTTGATATAATGAAAGGGAACAATAGGACAGGAACGGTAGGCACTTTTGTGCTCTTATGCACGCCCCTTAGGTCCTCTTAGGAATGAGGTGAGGTCAATAATAGACAGTTTTTGGTTGAAGTTTTTGGGATTTTGAGAAAAGACCACAGAGTCAGGTAGTGAGTTCCAAGCATTAACAACTCTGTTACAGAAGTCATATTTTCTGCAATCAAGATTGAAGCGGTTAACATTAAGTTTGAATCTATTGTTTGCTCTTGTATTATTGTGATTGAAGCTGAAGTAGTCTTCAACAGGAAGGACATTGCAATAGATGATTCTGTGTGTTAAACACAGGTCTTGTCAGAGTCGGCAGAGCTCTAAGTTTTCTAATCCCAGGATTCAAAGTCTGGTGGTATAGGAGCGGAGAACTCTTCTTGTAAAATATTTCTGGACACGTTCAATTGTATTAATGTCAGAGATGTGGTATGGGTTCCAGACAGGTGAGCTGTATTCAAGAATAGGTCTAGCAAATGTTTTGTATGCTCTGGTTAGTAGTGTAGAGTTTTTGGAAAAGAAGTTGTGTAAAATTAGGTTTACAACTCTTAGAGCCTTTTTTGCTATGTAGTTGCAGTGGGCTTTGGCACTTAGGTCATTTGATATGAAAACTCCAATTTATCTTTCAAAAGGTTGTGTCTGGCCTTTTCATGACCCAAGATAAGGAGGAAGCTGGCTGAGACTCTTTAAGAGACTGGCTTGGACTTCATGGCCTCTGTTACTTGTCCCAGCTTCTGCTAACCTAGCAGTTCGAAAGCAGGTTAAAAAATGCAAGTAGAAAAATAGGGACCACCTTTGGTGGGAAGGTAACAGCGTTCCGAGCACCTTTGGCATTGAGTCATGATGGCCACATGACCACGGAGACATCTTCAGATAGTGCTGGCTCTTCGGCTTTGAAATGGAGATGAACACAGCCCCCTAGAGTTGGGAACGACTAGCACATATGTGGGAGGGGAACCTTTACCTTTACCTTACTGGAAGGCCAAGAAAGAACATGGAGATGGTAAATATTTGCCTAGCACCAATTTCTGCTTTTATGTGGCATCCAATTGACCTCCTGTCGGTATTCCATATTATTTATCTTTCAGAGGGTTGTGTCTGGCCTTTTCATGACCCAAGATAAGGAGGAAGCTGGCTGAGACTTCATGGCCTCCTTCCAGTTGGACTACATTTTCTGCCAATACAAGGTTTAAAAGGCGGAAATATTGGATCATTAGCCGAGAGCTGATTATCGACTTTCAGACAATAACTTTCATTCTCACCTCAATCTGGAAGAATAGCTGTCAAAAAATGAATTTTGGGGGGGTTTCATGGATTGGAATAATAGTAACGAGGAATAGCTTTCTAGTATGTAACAGCCCGGTTTGCCCTGGTTTAATTTCGGCTTGATCTTCTTCCCCAGCCAGGAACATTCATGAGTGTCGCTTACAAAGTATAAGTGTCTTTCTTCCAACAAGATAACCCTAATTTTCCGGTTTGGTCACTTTCATCTGGCTTCAGTGCACCTCAGGGTTAATGCAACCACAATGCCGATTCGAAACATGTCCTTGACAAACCATTGGTGGTTGGTCGCAGGCAGGGGTGGGATTCAGCCGGTTTGTGCCGGTTCAGATGAACCGATAGTTAAATTGCTGGCTGGGCCCTCCCCTCCTTTTCCCTCCGCTTCCAGGAGTGCTCACACACCCATTTTGGCTCCCAGATAAGTGCAGGGAGGCCTACTAGACCGAAAATAGGGCAAGGGGACGGCACATCCCCACCACGGCCCATTTTTTTCTCCCAGGAGGGTGCAGGAGGTGAGTGCTGCCTATCACACATCCCTGGCGACACCCACCAAGGCCACGCCCACCCAGTTAGTCATTAGTGCAGAGAACCGGTTGTTAAATTATTTGAATCCCACCACTGGTCGCAGGGTTCAGTTAAGGAGGTTGTACGGATGAGGCCTCTGTGACAGAGAATAATGTCAGCTGCTCACAGACAGGGTGCGTGTGTTCTCCTCACCACCATCATGACCAAATATCCCGATGAAGACACAGGACAGCATCTTATCTATTTAACGCAGGCATAATTCTCCTAGTTCTCCTTGAGAATAAAGGGGACTCAAGCGGCCTCGGAGGGTGGCAATTGCCACGTGACACATTGTTGGAAGAAATATCCATCTGGGTTCAGTTCCAAGTGGGGACAAAGACACTGGAAACATGGAGGCTGCTTGGAAAGATGGTTTAATGGTGGTCAGGATCACATGGCTTGAGTTCCTGAACAGAAAAGGGATGAGATCCTGTGTGCTCCCTGGCTTTATGCTTTTTCTGAGCTTTGAACTTTCTGGGGCACAGGAAGAGTATCCTGATTGGTTGTCAGACTCCCAGGGGGTGGGGTCTTAGCTAGCCTTGCTGGCTGATGTAATCTTCCCAGGTGTCATGTGGTGAGTTTCAGTTGCTAGATGGGTCCTATTATGTTGCAGATGATGGCCCATTGACAAAGGTGGGGGAATGAGTTTCTGTCTATGACCCATTGACAAAGGTGGGGGGAAATGAGTGAGCTTGGCTGAGGCTTTAATGGCCCATTGACAAAGGTGGGGGGGTGGCAGGAAGCTGCTTTGTCTTTAAAACATGTTTCTCCATTTCTCATCCAGGGAAATATATTCTGCCTTTTAAATATTTTCAAAATATTTCATTTTTCTAGGAGGAGGGTGGGTGCTAAATTCCTACAATGGAAAATGGGGAGGAACTAGGTCTGGGCCCTCAGTAGAGTGTCCAAGATGGCAGAAAGACTAGTGAATTCAAGTTACGCCCAGATAAGATTGGGACATTTATGGGAAGATCCTAAGATCTTTGAACATTGTGGGTACCAGCCCTGATTCTCCAAATTATGTTTATTTCGATTATTATGTTTAAAAGTGTCAGGTATCTTTGTTCTCCCGCGCCTTGCTTTTTTAAAAAAAAATAGTGTAAAATAAAGTGTGAAATTTGCAGGAAAAAGGAACCTGTCACAAGAAGCTTCTTAGGCCAATTTCAGTCAGGCAGTTCAAAATCAATTTATGCAAAGAGAGGAGAGTAAGGCATAAAATTTCCTCCCTCCCCCTCCCCTTCCCTCCTCCTCCTCCTCCTCCTCCTCCTCCTCCTCCTCCTCCTCCTCCTCCTCCTCCTCCTCCTCCTCCTCCTCCTCCTCCTCCTCCTCCTCCTCCTCCTCTTCTTCTTCTTCTTCTTCTTCTTCTTCTTCTTCTTCTTCTTCTTCTTCTTCTTCTTCTTCTTCTTCTTCCTGATGCAGCAGAATTAATTGTCAGACACGGGAAAGCTTGAAAAACCATCCACCATGAACTCCTGAACTTCTCTATAAAAGAAAACAGTCATTAACTCTGTCAGCTAACTAAGAGAGATGACAGAACATCAGTCAATGAACTAAAGATGTTTGACGGGAAATAACAAGGAGAACAGACTGTGGATGTAAATTATTTATTTATTATTTATTTTATTTAATTAAACTTTTATACCGCCCTTCTCCTGAAGGACTCAGGGCGGTGTACAGCCTGCATTAAAACAATTTATATACACACTAAAATAACAATTAAAAAACTTATTCCATAAAGGCCGAAATTAAAACCACTACACTAGTTAATCGTTCTCATGATTAGGAAGCGTCTCCCGAGTTCTAGGTTGCGTCTCTCCATGATTACTTTCCATCCATTGTTTCCTGTCCTGCCTTCTGGTGCTTTGGAAAAATCAGTTGACCCCCATCCTCTTTGGGGCAGCCCTTCAAATACGGGAACACTGCTATCAGGTCACCCCTTCTTTTCTGTAGACTAGCCAAACCCAAATCCTGCAACCGTTCTTCATATGTTTTAATGTCCAGTCCCCTAATCATCTTAGTTGCTCTTCTCCGCACTTTTTCCAAAGCCCCAACATCATCCAGCCCTCTCAATTCCTGGCAGATAGATGGGGAAGAAATGGAGGTAGTGACAGATTTTATTTTCCTGGGCTCCAAGATCACCGCAGATGGGTACGGCAGCCAAGAAATTAAAAGATACTTGCTCCTGGGGAGGAAAGCTATGGCAAATCTAGACAGCGTACTAAAAAGCAGAGACATCACCCTGCCAACAAAATTGCATATAGTCAAGGCTAAGGTGTTCCCAGTTGCAATGGATGGCTGTGAAAGTTGGACCATAAGAAAGGCTGAGCGTCAAAGAATTGAGGCCTTTGAACTCTGGTGCTGGAGAAGACTCCTGCGAGTCCCTTGGACTGCAAAGCGATCAAACCAGTCAGTCCGAGAGGAGATCAACCCTGACTGCTCTTTGAAAGGCAGATCCTGAAGATGAAATTGAAATGCTTTGGCCACCTAATGAGAAGGAAGGACTCACTGGAGAAGAGCCTAATGCTGGGAACAATTGAGGGCAAAAGAAGAACGGGACAGCAGAGAACGAGGTGGCTGGATGGAGTCACTGAAGCAGTTGGTGTGAGCTTAAATGGACTCCAGAGGATGGTAGAGGACAGGAAGGCCTGGAGGAATGTTGTCCATGGGGTCGCGATGGGTTGGACATGACTTCGCAACTAACAACACCAAAACTGGATGTGAAACATCTTCAAAGAAAAACAAGGAAGTCCAGTTGCCTCTTAAAAATGCATCATTGGGACTAGATCAGGAAGGGCTGTTTTTCACAGCCTAGACCTGATTACGCGATGGAGGATGTTTCACCACTTGTCACAAGAGACTTTTGTCATGGAAAGTGAAGACGCAATAATTCCATGCAGCATCTAGAGGAAATGTCCTGGTAACCAAGAATGCATCAGCCAGCTGATGGTTGCAGATGAGGGGGTTTCTCTTTGGCCATTTACGCATCCTGAAATATTTGAAATGAAGAAGTTCTTTGTGTGGGTTGTCGCTGCTGCTATTTTGACAGCAGCCTTTGCCTGCGTAAGGTGGGTTTTCAAAACCTAATTGTAAGGCAAGTGAAACCCCTGCACACCCAAAAAAAAAAATCTGGTTAGAAAGTTGCAACTCACATTTCTCAAACTCAGAAGAAGGTCTACACCCTGGAATTCAGACAGTAAAAGTTCATACAACACACAAACTAGCTACAGGCCACATTTATGCTTTTACACAATGCATGTGGAGACCCTGGGAAAAAGGGCAGAGAAGAGCAACAAAGATGACCTGGAGGTTAAATCCTATGATGAAGAGTTTAGGGAATTGGGTATGTCTATCCTATCGAAACAGGGACGCGGTGGCTCAGGGGCTAGGATGTTGAGCTCGTCGATCGAAAGGTCGGCAGCTCAGTGGTTCGAATCCCTAGTGCTGCCGTGTAACGGGGTGAGCTCCCGTTACTTGTCCCAGCTTCTGCCAACCTAGCAGTTTCGAAAGCACGTAAAAAATGCAAGTAGAAAAAATAGGGACCACCTTGTTGGGAAGATAGCAGCGTTCCGTGCGCCTTTGGCGTTGAGTCATGCCGGCCACATGACCACAGAGATGTCTTCGGACAGCGCTGGCTCTTCGGCTTTGAAATGGAGATGAGCACTACCCCCCTAGAGTCGGCAACGAGTAGCACGTATGTGCGAGGGGAACCTTTACCTTTATTTTATCCTATCGAAGAGAAGAATCATGTTCTGACCCAGCTCCCCAAACACGACAAACCCTCTGAAGTGAACTCAAAAGATTCCTTTATTAGGACTGCCAGCAGCCCCGGCAAAAAAGTTTCTCTCACAGGCTAACAAGTCCGTCCATCTGAAGGTCGCAAAAGGAGATCCCATGATCTCCCAGGACACTGCCACCGTCATAAATGTGAGCCGGTTGCCAAGCATTTGAATTTTGATCACATGATCATGGAAATGCTGTAAGGACTGTGTGAAAAAGGATCGTAAGTCACTTTTTTCAGGGTCAACTACGAGGAATGGTGGAGGCACAGTGGTTGGGGCCAGCAGTTCGATTCTGACCAGCTCAAGGTTGACTCAATCTTCCATCCTTCCAAGGTTGGTAAAATGAGGACCCAGATTGTTGAGGGCAACATGCTGACTCTGTAAACCACTTAGAGAGGGCTGTAAAAACACTGTGAAGCAGTATATAAGTCTAAGTGCTATTGCTATCTATCATCTATCTGTGGTGATGCAGTGGTTAGAAAGCAGTATTGCAGGCTAACTCTGCCTTCTGCCAGGAGTTCGATCCTGACTAGCTCAGGGTTGACTCAGCCTTCCGCCCTTCCGAGGTCGGTAAAATGAGGACCCAGATTGTTGGGAGGGCAATATGCTGACTCTGTAAACCGCTTAGAGAGGGCTGTAAAAGCACTGTGAAGCGGTATATAAGTCTAAGTGCTATTGTTAGTGCTACCAACAGTCACTAAATGAACTGTTGCAAATTGAGGACTATCTGTACACACATATTATCCGTCTGTGGCTCGTTAGCCTCCCTAAGTAACACTACAGGCAGTCCTCGACTTACGTCCGCAATTCAGCCCAAGATTTCTGTTGTTAAGCGAGACAATTGTGAAGTGAATTTTGCCCCATTTCACGAGCTTCCTTGCCACTGTTGTTACGTGAACCACTGCAGTTGTTAAGTTAGTAACACGGTGGTTCAGTGAATCTGGCTTCCCTGTTGGTTTTGTTTGTCAGAAGGTCTCCGAAGGGGATCACGTGACTTTGGGACCTTGGTCGTAAGTATGAACCAGTTGCCAAAGCGTCTGAATTTTGATCACGTGATCATGACCAAAGGTCGTAAGGGTGAAAAGCGGTCCTAACTCACTTTCTTTTCAGCGCCGTTGTAACTTTGAACGGTCACTAAACGAACTGTTGTAAGCCGTATTGACAGTGTAGCAATGTCCCGCAATGAAACTGCCTGTATGTTTTACTCCCAGTGGATAAATCCATGGTGGCGAACCTATGGCATGCGTGCCACAGGTGGCACATGGAGCCATATCGGTGGGCACACGAGCGTTGCCCTAGCTCAGCTGCAGCGTACATGAGCACACCGGCCAGCTGATTTTCGGGTCTTCTGGGCCCACCGGAAGTCGGGAAACAGGCGGTTTCCAGCCTCCAGAGGGCCTCCAGGGATGGTTGGGGAAGACCATTTTTGCCCTCCCCAGGCTCCTAGAAAGGCTTTGGAGCGTGGGGAGAGTGAAAATTGGGCCTACCAAGTCCATCCTGCCATCGTGTGCCAAAAACAAGGGGAGCGGGGTGGTGGTCACATAGGCATGCATGGGTGGGGGCTACGTTGAATAATGGTTATGGGCACACACACACGCAACACACACACACACACCCGCACTCCCCCGGCTTTTTGCACACAATGGCAAAAAGGTTATCCATCATTGGGTTAAATGTAGGGGAAAGAGAGATCTTTATGGCGCTCAGACTGACTCTCAGCACACCCTTTTCCCCAAGCTCGAAAATGACGTGGCTGTTTCAGGGTGGGGATTTTCTCCTCGTGCAAGACAGTGCATGTTACTCATTGTGAAGAGCCAGCCTTGCAACAGCCACTTGTCCCACAACAACAATCCGAACAATCGTGGCTTTTTCCCAGGGTCATTTTAAACCAGCGATTAGATAACTCCTTGGCTAAATTTAGAACCTTCCTCGGTCTTCGTTGGCCCATCTGTTCGAATTTCTGTTTATTCTTTCCTTTGCTGCTCTTTCTGAAAAGTATGAGAGCTCGTGGCAGGTGGTCCTTGACTTACGGCCACAATTGAGCCCCAGGTTTCTGTGGCTAAGGGAAACGTTGGTGACGTGAACGTTGCCCAGTTTAACGACTTTTCTTACCGCAGTTGTTAAGCGGATGGCTGCAGTTGCAGAGGTTAAGCAGATGGCTGCAATGAATCTGGGTTCCCCATTGACTTTGCTTGCGTCCCACATGACCGTGGGAATGCTGCAAAGGTCATAAGAGGGAGGGAGGCAGGGAAGAAAGAAGGAAGGAAGGAAGAAGAAAGAGAAAGAAAGAAAGAAAGAAAGAAAGAAAGAAGAAGGAAAGAAAGAAGGAAGGAAGGAAGGAAGGAAAGAAAGAAAGAAAGTAGGAAGGAAGGAAGGAAGAAGGAGAAAGAGAAAGAAAGAGAGAGAGAGAGAGAAAGAAAGAAAGAAGGAAGGAGGAAGGAAGGAAGGAAGAAGGAGAAAGAGAAAGAGAAAGAAAGAGAGAAAGGAAGGAAGGAAGGAAGGAAGGAGGAAGGAAGAAGAAAGAAAGAAAGAAAGAAAGAAAGAAAGAAAGAAAGAAAGAAGGAAGGAAGAAGGAAGAAAGAAGAGAAAGAAAGAGAAAGAGAAAGAAAGAAGGAAGAAGGAAGGAAGGAAGGAAGGAAGGAAGGAAGGAAGGAAGGAAGAAGAAAGAAGAAAGAGAAGAAAGAAAGAAAGAAAGAAAGAAAGAAAGAAGAAGGAGAAAGAGAAAGAGAGAGAGAGAGAGAGAAAGAAAGAAAGAAAGTGAAAGAAAGAAAGAAAGAGAAAGGAAGGAAGGAAGGAAGGAGGAAGGAAGGAAGGAGGAAGGAAGGAAGGAAGAAAGGAAGGAAGAAGAAAGAAAGAAAGAAAGGAGGAAAGAAGGAAAGAAGGAAGGAAGTAGGAGGGTAGATTAATTGTTCTCTCTGTCCAATGCAACATTGATGGTGTTACCTATTTTGGATAATGAAACATCTGCAAAAAAAACACGAATCTCAGAGAGCACCAAGGACGCGTCATGTCAACCCTGAGCTACACATGTTCTCCTCTATTAGAATAGTTGTAAGTTGAGGACTACCTGGAATCTACCTGGAATCTAGCAGTCATTCTGGATCTTAATGTTTCGGTTCAACAGTGCATCATTGTTTTTATAGTTTGAGAAGCATCCTGCTTGGGAGTTTATAGTTTGCAAGATAAACACAATAAACAAACTATAGCAGAGGTCTCCAACCTGGGCAACTTTCAGCCCAGGTTAGAGACCCCTGACCTATAGGAACGCCTGGATGTTTTAGGCCAAGCAGGAGAAGCCATCAGGATATCATTAACTCCCTGCCAACCCAGAATTTCATAAAGTCTACCTCAAAAAAAAACGGCTTATAAAACGCAGGTAGTCCTCGACTTACGACCACAATTGAGCCCAAAACTCCTGTAGTTAATTGAGACATTTATTAAGTGTGTTTTGCCCCAATTTACGACCTTTCTTGCCTCGGCTGTTAAGCGAATTCACCGGAAGTGGATAAGTTAGTCACACGGCTGTTAAGCGAATCTGGCTTCCCCATCCACTTTGCTTGACAGAAGGTCGCAAAAGGGGATCACGTGACCCCCCCCCTCCCCTGGGGACACTGTGACCGTCATAAATATGAACTGGTTGCCAAGCGCCTGAATTTTGTTCACGTGATCACGGGGTTGCTGCAAAGGTTGTAACTGTGAAAAACGGTCGTAAGCAGGGATGGGCTGCTGGGGGTTCGGGAGAACCCCCTAGGTAAGATTCTGTGCAGTTCAGAGGACCCACAAATCCCCCTCTTGGCTGGCCCTGCCCACCCCTCCCCTCCCCTCCCAGGAGTCCCCACGCGGCCCGTTTTGGATGCAGGCAAGTGCAAGGCACGCGTGGAGGCTCAGGAAGGACAAAAAACGGGCCTACTAGAAGTTCGGGAAGGCCGGAAACAGGCCTGTTTCTGTCTTCCAGAGGGCCTCCACAGCCTGGGGAGGCCATTTTCGCTCTCCCAGAGGCTCAAGAAAAGCCTCCAGAGCCTAGGGAGAGCAAAAATGCCCCCCCCCTTTGCCGTGGCGCAGGAGGCCGACTGGGCCACACCCACCATGGCCACGCCCACCAAGCAACCAGGCAGAGAACCCCTTGCTAAAAATTTTGAAGCCCACCCCTGGTCATAAATCACATTTTTTTCGGTGCCGAATGGTCACGATATGAACTATTCATAAGTAGTTCAAATAAATAAAGTTGAGGGCTACCCGTAGTTCCTCCTAAGCCACTGTTTTGCTGTTGTAGATACTCCCAAGTGCCTTTCCCCTTGATTAAACACCAGTGAATAGAATATACACAGTAAACAGGATAGGCTTTCTCCTCGTGTACAGTAATGCTGCCAAACCAGTCAAACTAGTGGTGGTGGGGGGGTGTTGTTTGAGAAATATGACACATTCTACAGGGCCCTGTGAAATTAACAGCCAGCAAAAGCTCCAATCTCAGGTTTAGAAATCCTCCAGTGGTGAAAGGAACCCACAAAGTTCTGAAAGCAAGCCATTCCATTGGTTGGTTGCTCTCTGACCATTAGGAATTGTCTCCTTACTTCTCGGTTGCTACTCTCCTTGGTTAGTTTCCATCCGTTGGTTCTCGTCTTGCATTTCGGTGCTTGGGAAAATCGTTCGACCCCGGCCGCCTTTGTAGGAGCCACCTCAAATATTGGAAGACTGCTATCGTGTCTCCCCTAGTCTTTGTTCTCTTCTCTTTTTCTTTTTTCTGCGTGGGATTGGGATAGCACCCAATCCATCCCATCAACAAACACCATGGAAAATTGGTTTTTCCTCCAAACTGGTTCCTAGTATCCATAAACTTAAGGGCCGTTGCTATAAGCCAGCAACCTTTTTCTTGTTGTGTGCCGAAAGCATGCTGGCACCCATAATGGAATGCGCCCCCCCTGCGTATGTGTGCACGACCCTCCCTACACACTCCCTACGCTCCCCCCATGCATGCGCATGTGACCCCTCCCCTGCTCCCCATTTTGGGCCTAGCAGGCCTCCCTGCAGCCTCCTGGGCCCAAAAACGGGCCATGGAGGGGCGCGCTGCACTACCCATGCTCCCCCCACGCCCCGCACATGCACACGGGACCCCCGTCCATGCATGTATATGTGTCTCCTGCATGTGGAGGATCTCCTGGATGCCCTATGCACAGTCACTCATGCTCTCGTGACATCTCGCCTGGATTACTGCAATGCTCTCTACATGGGGCTTCCCTTGAGGAGCACCCGGAGGCTCCAGTTAGTCCAGAATGCGACTGCGCGGGTGATAGAGGGAGCCCCTCGTGGCTCCCATGTGACACCACTCTTGCGCAGACTGCACTGGCTGCCTGTGGCCTTCCAGGTGCGCTTCAAGGTTTTGGTAACTATCTTCAAAGCGCTCCATGGCTTAGGGCCGGGCTACTTACGGGACCATCTGCTGCCACCGATTGCCTCCCACCGACCCGTGCGCTCTCACAGGGAGGGTCTCCTTGGGGTGCCGTCCGCTAGGCAATGCCGACTGGCGACACCCAGGGGAAGGGCCTTCTATGTGGGGGCCCCCACCCTCTGGAATGAACTTCCCCTGGGACTCCGTCAACTTCCCGACCTTCGAACCTTTCGCTGCGAGCTTAAGACACATCTATTTATTTGCGCAGGACTGGGCTAGGATTTTAATTTAATGTAGTTTTAATGGTGTTTTCTTATTTTAATTATAAATTTTAATTCGGCCTTATTTAATAAGTTTTTTAATTAGTGTTTTATTTTGTATTTATATTTGTGTATTTGTGTTTTTAATAGGCTGTAAACCGCCCTGAGTCCCTTGGGAGATAGGGCGGTATAAAAATGTGATTAAATAAATAAAATAAATAAAAAAATAAATGTGCCCCCCCATGCATCCCAAAAATCAGCTGGTCGGCGGGAGGCACATGTGCAGGTATGGTGGAGCTGAGCTGGGTGACGGCTTGTGTGCCCGCAAAGAGAGCTCTGCATGTCAGCTGTGGCACACTTGCCATAGATTTGCCATCACAGCTCTAAGCGATCATAGCAAGAGTACAATCTGTGGTAGCAATCAAGACCTATAGCTGTGCATTAAACTGGAGAATTCTATGGTGTTTAAAAATTCACATTGGTAAAGGAATATACTTGTAGCTCAGGGTTGAATCGAGGGCTCTCTGAGCTGGGTTGTTTCCTTGCAGATGTTTCATGACCCAACTAGGTAATGCCAGTCCCTGATTGATGTTACCTAGCTTGGGTCATGAAACATCTGCAACTAAGCTTGGAGAGCCCCCAAGGAGCCCTCAAAATTTACGTCATTGGAGCCAGTGATGACTTTGTGATACGTGTGTTGTCACCGATTCCCTACCGAGCTCCACGCCTGTATTTTCGGATGACACCCACTGAAGTCACAATGGGAAGGGCTGGTTGTTATTGCTCAAACAGTTCCCTTGACTACGATCAAGGCATGCCCTTCAAGGGTTTGTCACTAGGCTGGAAGGAAGAACCGAAGCCAGACACAAGATCCTGGGCCCGAATGATGTGGGTGGAAGAAATGGAAAAAAATAACTGAATGTGATGGCTAATACCCTACGAGAGCAACATTCAAAATGATGTGTACATGATCCCAGATGGAATTTGAGTCAGCTGGCAAATACACCATAAGCAAATGGAATTTACGATGCCTCCACAGTGGAGGTTTTTAAGAAAAGACTGGATAGCCATTTAGTATGAAATGGTATAGCATCTCCTGCTTGATTAGGGGGCTGGACTAGACGACCTCTGAGGTCCTTTCAAACGCTATTATTCTATGTTCTATATTTTGTTGTGAGGTACTGACAGATTTTATTTTCCTGGGGTCCAAGATCACCGCAGATGGGGGCTGCAGCTAAGAAATTAAAAGGCGCTTGCTCCTGGGGAGGAAAGCTATGGCAAACCTAGACAGCATTCTAAAAAGCAGAGACATCACCCTGCCAACAAAAGTGCGTATAGTCAAGGCTCTGGTTTTCCCAGTTGCAATGGATGGCTCTGAAAGTTGGACCATAAGGAAGGCTGAGCGCCAAAGAATTGAGGCCTTTGAACTCTGGTGCTGGAGAAGACTCCTGCGAGTCCCTTGGACTGCAAGGCGATCCAACTGGTCAGTCCTAGAGGAGATCAACCTTGATTATTCTTTAGAAGGCCAGATCCTGAAGATGAAAACTCAAATACTTTGGCCACCTAATGAGAAGGAAGGACTCACTGGAGAAGAGCCTAACGCTGAGAACGATGGAGGGCAAAAGAAGAAAGGGACGGCAGAGAACGAGGTGTCTGGATGGAGTCACTGAAGCAGTAGGCGTGAGTTTAAATGGACTCCAGAGGATGGTAGAGGACAGGAAGGCCTGGAGGAATGTTGTCCATGGGATCACGATGGGTCGGACACAACTTTGCAACTAACAACAACAACAACGTTTTGTTGAAAAGTTCCCATCTCTAGCAAGTTCCCTTGCCAAGAAGAGACTGGACAGCCACTTGTCTGAAATGCTATAGGGTTTCCTGCTTGAGCAGGGGGTGGAACTAGAAGACCTCCAAGGTCCCTTCCAACTCCGTTACAGATAGTCCTTAACTTACAACCGTTTGTCTAGGGACCATTCAAAGTTACAACAGACCTGAGAAAGTGACTTATGACCGCTTTTCACACTTGTACAGCCATTGCAACATCACCATGGTCATGTGATCCAAACTCAAAGGCGCTTGGCGACTGACTCGTTTTTATGACGGTTTGCAGAGTCCCGAGGGGGTCCCGTGATCCCCTTTTGTGACCTCCTGGCAAGCAAAGTCAACGGGGAAGCCCGATTCACTTAACAACTGTGTTACTAACTGAATAACTGCGGCAAGAAGAGTCGTTAAATGGGGCAAAATTCATTTAGCATACGTTTCACTTAGCATCGGAAACATTGGGCTCAATTGAGGTCGTAAATTGAGGACTGCCTGTATTCTGCTATAGGTAGTCCTCGGCTCACGACCACAATTGAGCCCTAAATTTATGTTGCTAAGTGGGAAATTTGTTAAGTGAGTTTTGCCCCATTTTACGACTTTACTTGCCACATTTGTTAAGTGAGTCACTGCAGTTGTTCAGTTAGTAACCGGGTTGTTAAGTGAATCAGGCTTCCCCATTGACTTTGTTTGTCAGGAGGTCGCAAAAGGGGATCATGTGACCCCGGGACACTGCAACCGTCATAAATGTGAGTCACTTGTCAAGACTGTAAATCACCTATCCACGAGGTTGCTGCAGCGGTCATAAATGTGAAAAACTATAATTTAAAAGAAAATTTCTGTAAGATGATGTATCGCTGGTATTTAATACCAGATACGGTAGTGGCAAACTGTAGAAATCTTTTAGGAAAAGTGTATTTTTGAGGTTTGATGGCTAATAACACCACTTTTTTTTGGGGGGGGGGGGAATTTCAAGATAATCCTGTTCCACTGCTAGAATGGCCTGCGAATAGCCCAAACTTTAACCCAATTGAAAATCTATGGAGCCCACTAAAGAAACTTGTTAGTCAGAAGCGACCCAGCAATAAAACCCAGTTAATAGAAGCCATCATTCAATCTTGGTTTCACATTAGAACAGCTGCAGGACTAACAGACTTGGTTCACTCCATGGGAAGACGTTATAACACCCTAATTCACGCTAAAGGTTACCCAACTATTAACTGACGTGATAATTTTTGTATATCTTGTTTTTTCTACACGTTTCACTTTTCTTCTTTATACTGTAACTGCTATTCTAAGAGGAAATCCTTCGTAAAAGTTATTGCACTACATTCTTGATTAAATTATCTTTCCATTGATATATAATTTTATGGTACTACTCCAAAAAAAGTGGTGTTATTAGCTAGTTTTAGAAAATACACTTTTCCCAAAAGGTTTCCACAATTTTGGCCACTACTGTAAGTTATCTAGAATATATAAAGGTATTTCCAATGAATGTTGAAAGTGTAAAAGCAAAGAAGGCCTTTGAACTCTGGTGCTGGAGAAGACTCCTGCGAGTCCCTTGGACTGCAAGGCGATCAAACTGGTCAGTCCTAGAGGAGATCAACCTTGATTATTCTTTAGAAGGCCAGATCCTGAAGATGAAAACTCAAATACTTTGGCCACCTAATGAGAAGGAAGGACTCACTGGAGAAGAGCCTAACGCTGAGAACGATGGAGGGCAAAAGAAGAAAGGGACGGCAGAGAACGAGGTGGCTGGATGGAGTCACTGAAGCAGTAGGCGTGAGTTAAAATGGACTCCAGAGGATGGTAGAGGACAGGAAGGCCTGGAGGAATGTTGTCCATGGGGCTGTGATGGGTCAGACACAACTTTGTAACTAACAACAACAACAACGTTTTGTTGAAAAGTTCCCATCTCTAGCAAGTTCCCTTATATTCAGCTGAATTGCTCATTCTTCTAATTTGCCAAGAAGAGACTGGACAGCCACTTGTCTGAAATGCTATAGGGTTTCCTGCTTGAGCAGGGGGTGGAACTAGAAGACCTCCAAGGTCCCTTCCAACTCTGTTACAAATAGTCCTTAACTTACAACCGTTTGTCTAGTGACCATTCAAAGTTACAACAGACCTGAGAAAGTGACTTATGACCGCTTTTCACACTTGTACAGCCATTGCAACATCACCATGGTCATGTGATCCAAACTCAAAGGCGCTTGGCGACTGACTCGTTTTTATGACGGTTTGCAGAGTCCCGAGGGGGTCCCGTGATCCCCTTTTGTGACCTCCTGGCAAGCAAAGTCAACGGGGAAGCCCGATTCACTTAACAACTGTGTTACTAACTGAATAACTGCGGCAAGAAGAGTCGTTAAATGGGGCAAAATTCATTTAGCATACGTTTCACTTAGCAACGGAAACGTTGGGCTTAATTGAGGTCGTAAATTGAGGACTGCCTGTATTCTGCTATAGGTAGTCCTCGGCTCACGACCACAATTGAGCCCTAAATTTATGTTGCTAAGTGGGAAATTTGTTAAGTGAGTTTTGCCCCATTTTACGACTTTACTGGCCACTTGGAAGTTAGCGGAGTCCAGGGGGAAGTTCGTTCCAGAGGGTGGGAGCCCCCACAGAGAAGGCCCTTCCCCTGGGTGTCGCCAGCCGGCACTGCCTGGCCGACGGCACCCCAAGGAGACCCTCTCTGTGAGAGCGCACGGGTCGGTGAGAGGTATTCGGTAGCAGCAGACGGTCCCGTAAGTAACCCGGCCCTATGCCATGGAGCGCTTTGAAGATAGTTACCAGAACCTTGAAGCGCACCCGGAAGGCCACAGGTAGCCAGTGCAGTCTGCGCAGGAGAGGTGTCACATGGGAGCCACGAGGGGCTCCCTCTATCACCCGCGCAGCCGCATTCTGAACTAACTGGAGCCTCCGGGTGCTCCTCAAGGGGAGCCCCATGTAGAGAGCATTGCAGTAATCCAGACGAGACGTCACGAGAGCGTGAGTGACTGTGCATAGGGCATCCCGGTCTAGATTATTTTGTCACAACATCATATAAAAAGATTATATAGTATATAAACATATATATGAGTAAATATTAGGAGGTATAAGCATATATATATATATATATATATAGGAAGAAGAAAAGAAAAACAATAGGACAGGAACGGTAGGCACGTTTGTGCTCTTATGCACGCCCCTTATGGTCCTCTTAGGAATGGGTTGAGGTCAATAGTAGAAAGTTTTTGGTTGAAGCTTTTAGGATTCTACTTGGAAACCGCTTCTGAGCTTTGTGCTTGAAGTGGAAAAACAATGAAACATTGATTTGGGGTTTTATCGATTCGATTTATAGAAATGGCTAGTTTCCATTACGACAGAAAAGCAAAAAGTTGTGGTTTGATGTCTACGGAGAGTCTCACTCTTCCAGGTTATGGTTTTCCCAAAGGTGCTTTTTTTGTTCCAGAGGCAGCTGAACTTTCTGCTTTTTCTTTGAAGACGTTTTGCTCCTCCTCCAAGGAAGCTTCTTCAGCTCTGAAGCTTTTCCACCTTTCAGCCAGAGCGGAAGAAGCTTCTTGGATGAGAAGCGAAACATCTTCAAAAAGGAAAACCAGACAATCCAGATGTTAATGCTTTATTTTACTGCAACAGAGGAAATGTCAAGTCAACACTTTTTTTCCCCCAGTCCTTCCTTACTTCTCTTTCCCCTCTTCCTCCCCTCTGTCTTCCTATTTACTTTCACACTTTGTATCTCATAACCACATCAAGAAGGGACGGGAAGCTCAGTGGCTAAGATGCTGAGCTTGTCAATCAGAAAGGTCGGCAGTTCAGCGGTTTGAATCCCTAGTGCCGAGTAACAGGGTGAGCTCCCGTTACTTGTCCCAGCTTCTGCCAACCTAGCAGTTCCAAAGCAGGTAAAAAAAATGCAAGTAGAAAAATAAGGACCACCTTTGGTGGGAAGGTAACAGCGTTCCGTGCGCCTTTGGCATTGAGTCATGCCGGCCACATGACTATGGAGACGTCTTCGGACAGCGCTGGTTCTTTGACTTTAAAACGGAGATGAGCACCGCCTCCTAGAAGTAGTAGAATTAGCGAGAGGCTCCGCCCAGACCCGAACATCATCAAAAATTATCTACGCATGCATTGAAGAGCATGCGGACGTGCGAGCACGATGCGAACCAGTAGTAAAGGTAAGTAGAATCCATCCCTGACATATACATATACATATAAAGATAAAGGTTTCTCTCGCACATATGTGCTAGTCGTTCCTGACTCTAGGGGGCGGTGCTCATCTCTGTTTCAAAGCCGAAGAGTCAGCGCTATCCGAAGACGTCTCTGTGGTCATGTGGCCGGCATGACTCAACGCCAAAGGTGCACGGAATGCTGTTCCCTTCCCACCAAAGGTGGTCCCTATTTTTCTACTTGCATTTTTTATGGGCTTTCGAACTGCTAGGTTGGCAGAAGCTGGGACAAGTAACGGGAGCTCACCCCGTTACACGGCAGCACTAGGGATTCGAACCGCTGAACTGCCGACCTTTTGATCGACAAGCTCAGCATCTTAGCCCCTGAGCCACCGCATCCCTATACATATACATATACATATACACACACACACACACACACATATATATATATATATATATAGAGAGAGAGAGAGAGAGAGATACATATACATTTATTTATAAACATATACATAGAGATAGAGATATAGATAGCGATACACACACACACACACACACACACACACACACACACACACATATATATATATATATATATTTGTTTTCGTAGGTTTTCAAGGGTATATGTATGCAGGTTTTGGTATGTTTGGGTCTTTTCCCATGTAAGATTGAAAGTATTTAGGCAACATTTGGATGAGATCTCACTCATCATCTTAAAGCTGGAGTTTTTGGCTTTGTTCTTATGTGACAAATATACAGACATAGACATACATAGACACACAAACACTCTCACACACACACATACATGCACACACACACATGTATTTACCTTTACCCTCATAAAATGGTTTTATTTTTAATGTGAAAAAAACCGGTCCCAAGTCACTTTTTCCATCGTAACTTCAGACGGTCACTAAATGAACCGATGTAACTCCAGTGATCCCATCCCCCTTCCCCCATAAACTGGGGCGGGGCGTCCGATAAGGGCTCTTCTTAGCCCCTTGGGATGCTGCAGGGGAGGCGGACGGAGCAGGCGGGCCGGCCGAGAAGCGGAGGAGGAAGAGGAGGAGGAGAAGGAGGAAGGAGGGAGCGGGGGAATCCCGCTTAGGGAAAACACGTGCTTGGCCTCCTTCCCGGCCCGGCCCGAAGGTGTGGCTCTCCGGAGGAGGGAGGAGGAGGAGGAGGAGGAGGAGGGCAGGGCAGGACCGGAGCGCTCCGGGGGGAGGAAGGCAGAGGGCAGGGCAAGGCAGGGTTGGGGCTGTCGGAGAAGCTGGGGCGAGGCTCGACTTCGGGAAGGGCCACCGCGAGCATCTGCTGGAAAGAAAGAAAAAGAGAGAGAGAGAGAAAGAGAGAGAGAGAAGCACCGGTTCCAACTCCACCGTCCCGCCGAGCAAGCAGCAAAACCGCCGCCGCTTCGCCCAAGCCAGCGCCCCTTTCTCTCGCGCTTTCTCCACCGCTCATCCTCTCCGCCTTTGCCCGCTCGCCCGGCGCGATGCCGGTCAAAGGAGGCACCAAGTGTATCAAATACCTGCTCTTCGGCTTCAATTTCGTCTTCTGGGTAGGTGGGCGGCAAACCTAGGCAGGTGTGGCTGGTGTGGGGGGGGCAGTCTCCGTTTCCCACCCACCCACCCCAAAAAACGGGGGCTCCGGAGTCCTAGGTGGAGAGAGGGGTTCTCTGAGCAAGTGCAGAGAGCCCTGGGGAGAGAGGGAGGGGGGAGCAAGAGCTTTCCCGTCGGGAAAGGCCATCACCTTTTGGGGACTCCGACGCACCCCCCCCTAAAAAAAACAACCCGGGGGCTCCGGAGTCCTGGGTGGGGAGGGGGTCTCTGAGCAAGTGCAGAGAGCCCTGGGGAGAGAGGGAGTGGGGGCGGGCAGAGCTTTTCCGTGAGGAAAGGCCATCACTTTTTGGGGACTCCGTCGCACCTGGGACGCCAGGTGAGACCGGCCGGGCGCTTCCCTCCCCCGCGGGGGCGGCTCCGCCAGCGGTCTTTGGGGAGGTGGGGGAGGCGGGCTCGGTGGGTTAGGCTTTTCTGCTTCGCTTTGGAATTTGAGGAGGGGTCGCTCAGTCGTTCAGGAGACCCTCCTGGGAAATAAATCGCCCGGGTCGTGAACTCGGCCATCGGGACTCTGCTGATGGACTTGCCCGATGCCCGAGCTCCGAGCCAAGGCGCGGCGGAGTCGCCCAAAAAGTCATAACCTCCCCCACCCGTACCCCGAGTTTTTTCCCCCGCTGCAAAAGTAGGAAGAGAGGGGTGGGTCGGGGGGGGAAAGGCTTTTGCGGAAAGTGGATCGACCGAAGGAGCCGCTTCGAGGGTCGATCGATCCCCGTGGGTTTTGGGGGGTTGTTTTGTATTTTGGGTTTTTTTTCCGGTCTGCCGTCTGGGTGGCAGAGCCTGCCCTCCTTTGCCAGTCTTCCACAGCTGGGGAAAAGGGAAAATAAAAAATAAAAAAAGTAATGTAGCAATTTGGAGGAAAACAAAAATAGTCAAATACCAGCTTGCAGCGTGATCTGCGTTTCCAGCCTTGGCCACAGAGGCAGGCCTTGTGAGAAAAAAAAGAAAAAAGAAAAAAAGAAAGGAGATTTGGTGGAGGGGAGGGCTATAAGCCCCCAGCTTTGTTTATTTATTTTATTTTATTTTTTGTCAATCGTAACAGGTAAAAGTATAAGCATAATTTGGATACATGAAAAGAGTAAGTAAAAAAGGAGTATTAGGACAGGGTCCTTCTCCCAGGGAAAACTCAAAAAAGTCAAGATGGAGACCGAAAAACCTCCCAAATAGAACAACAGAGGTGGAAGGGACCTTGGAGGTCTTCTAGTCCAACCCCCTGCTTAGGCAGCAAACCCTAGACCACTTCAGACAAATGGTTCTCCAACATTTTCTTAAAAATTTCCAGTGTTGGGGCATTCACAACTTCTGGAGGCAAGTTGGGCCACTGATTCATTGTTCTAACTGTCAGGAAATTTCTCCTTAGTTCTTTCTAGGTTGCTTCACTCCTTGATAAGTTTCCACCCGTTGCTTCTTCTTCTTTTTTCTTTTTTTTGAATTTATATCCCGCCCTTCTCCGAAGACTCAGGGTGGCTTACATTGTGTTAAGCAATAGTCTTCATCCATTTATATATTATATACAAAGTCAACTTTATTGCCCCCAACAATCTGGGTCCTCATTTTACCTACCTTATAAAGGATGGAAGGCTGAGTCAACCTTGGGCCTGGTGGGACTTGAACCTGCAGTAATTGCAAGCAGCTGCTGTTAATAACAGACTGCATTAGTGTGTTGAGCCACCAGAGGCCTTCTTATCCTACTTGAGGCCCTCCTCTCTCTTCTTTGCATCACTTCCAGTTTGATGCAGTTGTGGCTGCTATGTTTGGCTTGTGTTGATACTTCTAGCCCTATTTGAGCAGATCATGAACCAAGGTTGAGATGTGGGTCCCATCTTTTAAGTTGCATAAGCAACAGAAGTATATTCAAAAGCCCATACATACGAAGTAATCCAAATCAATGTTTTCTTATATGTTTCTGGCGTCAGATGTTTGTTTTGATATTCTTCTTGGTTGTACGCTGGTTCCTGACCCCAATAAAGGGTTGGTTGGTTGGTTGGTTGGTTGGTGAGCTGCTCCAGGCCCCATCTATCCAAAGCTCCTTCTGCAGGATTGGTCCTGCTGATTGGGTTGCTCATGGCCTTGAATTTACAACTCACCCAGAGTAGGAAAGTGCTCTAGATCAGGGGTCTCCAACCTTGGTCCCTTTATTGCTAACATAGTGTAAGCTGCCCTGAGTCTTCGGAGAAGGGCGGGATATAAATGCAAAAAAAAAAAAAAGACTTGTGGACTTCAACTCCCAGAGTTCTTCAGCCAGCTTTGCTGGCTGAGGGACTCTGGGAGTTGAAGTCCACAAGTCTTAAAGGGACCAAGGTTGGAGACCCCTGCTCTGGATGGATCCAGAGGTTGGCTAACTTATTCACTATTGGGTCAGTCCACAAATGTGGGTTTGTTCTTCCACTGTGTATTGTGGAAATACCACCAGAATCTATTGACTTTAGGGGTTCTAGTGTTACGTTATGGGTTTGTGACCTCACTAAGAGTTGTTGGGAGGCCTCTGGAATTCTTTTCAAGTTGTTGAATTGTTTGAAAACACAGCATTGTGAAGAAGAGGCCTGCTTGGAACGAGGACTTCCTGCTTTCTTTTCTAAGTGTGTAGAGACGGTGCTTTGGGTTTGACCTTCTGCTTTGTACCATGGAATTGTGTATCTTGGGGTTGTGTATTGTGTTTTGCCTCACTTTTTGCTTTAAGAAAAAAAAACAATATTTTCCCCTTTGCATCCACTCCCCATCCCCAATGATAGCTGAACCCCCAGGAAAAATGGAGGTGTATTCTGTAATAGGTTTTACTTCATCTAGATCATGGGTCTCCAAACTTAGCACCTTTAAGACTTGTGGACTTCAACTCCCAGAGTTCCTCAGCCAGCAAAGCTGGAGTTGAAGTCCACAAGTCTTAAAGTTGCCAAGTTTGGAGACCCATGATCTAGATGCATATTAACACTCATTTGCTTTTCTCGGAAAGAGACATGAACGTTTTTTTTGAGTCATGAGAAAATTGTCCTCCACTAAGTTCTCCCAGAATTTTCCACCCTCTCTGAAACTTTCTGCTTCTCCTTCCCGCATTAATCAGATGAGGAGATTAGCTAACTTGTACACAAAGTCACTTTTCTGGTTGAAGGAATCTCCCTCCAGGTATAGACGGGGAAACCACCAGAGAAGGAGGCAAGATTTTACTCTGATACAGAACTTATATATACAGTTTATTGACGTTTCAGTTCAATTCAATCAGGATAGAGCTGGAAGGGACCTTAGAGATCTTCTAGTCCAACCCCTTGCTCTATACTTTTTCATACGAAGGGCTGTCCAGTCTTTTCTTAAAAGCCTACAGTGATGAAACACCATAACTTCTGAAGGCAAGCTGTTCCACTGGTTATTACTCTCAGTGTTAGTTAGGAAGCTTCTCCTAAATTCAAGGTTGCTTCTCTCCTTGATTAGTTTCCATCCATTATTTCTTGTCTTGCCGTCTGATGCTTTGGAGAGTAGGCTGATCCTACTTTTTCTTTGTGGCAGCCCCCCAAACATTGGAAGACTGCTGTCATGTCATTCCTAGTCCTTTTTTTCTCTAGACATGGTTGTTATTAGTTGCGAAGTCATGTCCGACCCATCGCGACCCACATGGACAACATTCCTCCAGGCCTTCCTGTCCTCTACCATCCTCTGTAGTCCATTGAAGCTCATGCCAACTGCTTCAGTGACTCCATCCAGCCACCTCGCTCTCTGCCCTCCCTTTCTTCTTTTGCCCTCCATCGTTCCCAGCATTAGGCTCTTCTCCTGTGAGTCCTTCCTTCTCACTAGGTGGCCAAAGTATCTGAGTTTCCTCTTCAGGACCTGGCCTTCTAAAGAGCAATCAGGGTTGATCTCCTCTAGGACTGACTGGTTGGATCGCCTTGCAGTCCAAGAGACTCGCAGGAGTCTTCTCCAGCACCAGAGTTCAAAGGTCTCGATTCTTTGGCGCTCCGCCAGCCATACCCAAATCCTGCAAGCGTTCTTCATATGTTTTAATCTCCGGGCCTTCAATCATCTTAGTTGACTGGAGAAGTGTGGGTGGTCCCGGATAGATTTGGATTCCTGCTGAATTGTGCTTTTACCTTGCTAGGACAAACAGAAGCAAAATGCCATTTCACGGAAGAAGCCAGTACTTGCAAGCAGGGCTCGTGGACAGGTTGTCAAGTCTTATCTTTTCATGTTCCTTAAGCCTCCTTTTTCAGAGTGTAGCAAAGAACAGGGATAGCCTGAGAATGTTTGTGTGTGTCTCTGAAAACTTGTCTCGGCCTGCCCTCGGTTCCCTGGGTGGGGCTGGGCTTTTTCCATGCTCTCAGAAAATGACTGGCAATCACAGACCAGAATAGACAACTGGGGCTTAGTGAATAGAGGAGGATAGTGAACAAAACCAGATAGCTTACAATGAGCCCTTTCTGGCAGCTGGCTGCAGCAGTGGGAAGCAATTGATTTATGGGAAGCGTGTGATGGGACACAGCTTTTGAAAAGCCTGAGTTGTGACTGCTCCACTTTGCCCAGTTCCCTGTCTGAAGCTCTGTTGGATGTGTTTTCCGGGCTTCTTTTTAACAGGGCCTTGAAAAGATCTTGTGTGTTGCTTGAGATAATGACCAACATCGGGACCTGCAATTTTGTTGAGCAGAAACGCAAAATTACAACGGTTTAGTGGCTGGGAGCGACCATCTCTCAGAAGACATTTGAGAATTTAATTCTCAAACCATCGGGACATTTTGCTTTACAGACTAAGTTCTCCAGGATGCCGTATTATTTTATAATTTAGGACACTTGATGTGTCACATGACGTAGTGGGACTTCCCCCCCCTTCGCTATACCTGGTGTGGGCGTGGCCAGCACGTGACGCATCTGGCCCGTGGGCCGGGAGTTTGACAGCCCTGACTTAGAACATCATCAGAGTTGGAAGGGACCTTAGAAGTCTTCTAATCCAACCCCCTACTCTAACAAGAGACCCTGTTGTGTCCACCCTTGCCTCCGTCTGAGTGATGGCTTAATTAGCCAGTACTATCAGCTCTGGCAGCAGAATAGCCAGTGTCTGCCAAGAGCCTCCGTTATCTTCCATGACGCTGGTGAGTCACTCAGAAACAAACTTCAGCTCTTAATCAGTGGATTTGCCTGTTACAAAGAGACACACCAGCTCTCGCTGTCTTTTACCTGTGAGGTGTGGCTCCATGACTCAACACTTCCTAGGCCTGCCCCACCCCTGCTTCTGTTGTTCCCTCCTCTCCTGCCTACAAAACCTAGGATCCAACCAAGCCTGATTGCTATCAGCTGGGTCTGAAGGCGTGGCCTGGGGGGGGGAAAGAGTCAGGGGACGGAGGCCTCATTATCTCTTCCACCTGCCCTGTTTCTGACTCCTGGAGCTGAGCCAGGGAAGCCGGTGCTCCCAAGGTAAGTCCTGATGGCCCTTCCCCCCCACTGTCCAAGTCACTTTCTGGCAGGAGGCCCGGCTCGGGGGACGCAGACACAACAGACCCTATATCAGGGGTGTCAAATTCAATTTCATTGAGGGCCGCATCAGGGTTGTGTTTGATCTTGGGGGGCTGGGGGGACTTGGCCAGGGGGCGTGGCCAACATGATGTCACTTGTGTCAGGGGGCACCTGTGGCAGCCCAAGCGCTCTGCCAGCAAAAACGGGCTCCTCAGCTCCGTTTTCGGCTGGGACGGCCTCCTGCAACTCTCTGCCAGCAAAAATGGAGCTCGGGGGGGCTGCGTGCAGAAGTCTTGCAGGCTGGTTCTTCGCTATTTCCAGGGTAGCCCTGTGGGCCAGATCTAAGCACTCCTTGGGCTAGATCCGGCCCCCGGCCCTTGAGTTTGACACCCCTGCCCTGTACCATTTCAGACAAATGGCTGCCCAATCTCTTATTAAAAACCTCCAGTGTTGGCGCACCCACAACTTCTGAAGGCAAGCTATTCCACTGGTTAATAGTTCTAACTGTCAGGAAATTTCTCCTTAGCTCTAAGTTGCTTCTCTCCTTGATTAGTTTCCACCCATGGCTTCTTGTCGTCTGGTGCTTTGGAAAATAGGTTGACCCCCTCCCCACACTCTTCTTTGGCTTGCAACTTTGATGTGGCTTGAGATAGGTGAAGGAAGACTGTTTAGTATTACCTGTAGGTCTGGCTTTTCCAACATGAGCTTTGAGGATTGCGTGAAGTCCTTGGCCGACTATTATCTCATTCTCAGACAGCTTTCAAGTATAACCCACAATGGCATTTAGTACACGCCATATCTGCCTTGGGTGGAAAGGAAGAAGCGTAGCAGAAAGAGTGAAAGGGAAGCCCCAACCTGGTTTGGCCAGTTGGTTTCAGTAGATGCCTCCAGGGAATGTGAAGCTCAGCAGAACATAGCTGTCCTTTGTTGATGGAGAAGATCCCAGGTTTTGGTGTACTTCATTTTATTTATCAAAGGCATCTAAAGTCTCAGATTCAGCGCAGAGGTGAGCAAATTCAGAGGGATCAGTTAAATCTTGATTTTGATCTGTGCTGTGGGAGGTAAGATTGAAAACGGGCCTGGGGTATCTCAGGGAAACTCCCCACCATTTTGAACCTAAAGGTCCTCCCTTGCTCTTGACTGATTTCCCGGTAATTGACAGGTTTAGCAGGAGCCCTGGTGACGCAGTGGTTAGAACTAACTTTGCCCCTAGCCAGGAGTTCAATCCTGACTGGCTCAAGATTGACTCAGCCTTCCATCCTTCCGAGGTGAATAAAATGAGGACCCAGATTGTTGAGCGGCTATATGCTGACTCTGTACACCGCTCAGATGGTGTTGTAAGCACTAGGGAGTGCTATATAAGTCTAAGCGCTATTATTACTGCTATCTGAACTGTGGTGGCGCAGTGGTTAGAACACAGTATTGCAGGCTAACTCGGCCCATAGCCAGGAGTTCGATCCTGACTAGTTCAAGGTTGACTCAACTTTCCATCTTTCCGAGGTGGGTAAAATGAGGACCCAGATTGTTGAGGGGCAATACGCTGACATTATAAACTGCCCAGAGAGTGCTATAAAACAGGGGTCTCCAACCTTGGTCCCTTTAAGACTTGTGGACTTAAACTCCACAAGTTTTAAAGGGACCAAGGTTGGAGACCCCTGCTATAAAACACTATGAAACAGCATATAAGTTTAAGTGCTATTGCTTGAAACTTTGAAACTTAGAAGCAAGCAGCATAACAAAACAATGGAAATTCCACTCAGTAGACGCCCGATAAGATTTGACCTTTGACCCTATCCCCTGCTCTACGTTCAATCCGACGTATACTTTAAAATTCTGAGTATTTTCAATTTTAACAAAACACGCTTGTTTAAAAAAGCAACACGCTGTGGTGTAGATTTGGGGGAGGCGGCGGGAAACCAGGGGCTCTTAAATTAATTAGGATCTTAAAACCATTCAACCTATACTTTAATCAGCAGAGTTTATTTTAAATTGCCTCTACCTGCTGGTGGTACGTGCATAAACGAATCTAATTGTTCCTCTCGAAATTGGGACACAATACTCAATTAGATGCAGTTTTGCTTTTTAATCTTAATGATTTTTTTTTTAAAAAAAATGATCTGCTAAGTCCTAATGATCAATTATATCAGACATGATTATCTGGGCAGAATATATTTTCTCATGCTGTTAAAAATCGTTCAACGCCCAAAGAGCTGTTTGCTTGCTGCTGCCCCAAAGCTATTATCCGAGAAAGGTTAATGGCGGCGTGGAAACTGCCTGGATTGCTGTCCCACCCCTTCGTTATTTAATCCTGTGAAAGCATTTATTTTTAAAAAGAGGAGTGTTTCTGTGAACAAATCTTCCAAACTCTCAACCGCAACTCTTAAAACGGCAGTCAGGCAAGCTTGCATTTTTTAAAAAAAAAAGAAGTAGGAAAAACAGGAAGGAACCATTTTCGGCCTTATCAAAACATATAATCTCCCCCACTTGTAAAATTCTTCGGCTTTTATGAGTTGCTTTTACAGCTGGGCCTCAGAAATGCCCTCCTGCCATTTTGGTTCGTTCACACCAGAGGTTTGAATGCTTCGGGTCCTGTCCTTTTCATCTACGAGACCTTGTCATATCACCCCTCCCATCTCTGCTGAGTTAATGACAGATGTTGTTGCTAGTTGCAAAGTCATGTCCAACCCATTATGACCCCATGGACAACGTGCCTCCAGGCCTTCCTGTCCTCTACCATCCTCTGGAGTCCATTTAAGCTCAGGCCTACTGCTTCAGGGACTCAATCCAGCCACCTCGTTCTCTGTCGCCCCCTTCTTCTTTTGCCCTCCATCGTTCCCAGCATTAGGCTCTTCTTCAGTGAGTCCTTCCTTCTCATTAGGTGGCCAAAGTATTTGAGTTTCCTCTTCAGGATCTGGCCTTCTAAAGAGCAGTCAGGGTTGATCTCCTCTACGACTGACTAGTTTGACTGCCTTGCAGTCCAAGGGACTCACAGGAGTCTTCTCCAGCACCAGAGTTCAAAAGCCTCAATTCTTTGGCGCTCAGCCTTCCTTATGGTCCAACTTTCACAGCCATCCATTGCAACTGGGAAAACCATAGCCTTGACAATACGCAGTTTTGTTGGCAGGGTGATGTCTCTGTTTTTTAGTATGCTGTCTAGTTTTGCCATAGTTTTCCTCCCCAGGAGCAAGCGCCTTTTAACTTCTTGGCTGCAGTCCCCATCTGCAGCGATCTTGGAGCCCAGAAAAATAAAATCTGTCACTACCTTCTTTTATCCCTTGCTCCTGTTTGGAAATCGCATCTGGATTTTGTGCTTGCGATGAAAACGAAAAAAATGAAACTTTGATTTTGTTTTTGCTGTAATTAGATAGGCGTGTTATTGTAAAATGGCTAGTATATGCTGTTGTGTAAAAGTAAAAAAAAAAAATTGAGGTTGTAATGTTGTTATCTTCTAGAACAGGTGTTGTGTCTGCGCCCTTTATTTCATTTTGCATAGTCCAGATTTAAGCTTAATGTGAACCGCTCCAATCTTGATTGTAGAAAATATGACTTCAGTAACAGAGTTGTTAATGCCTGGAATGCACTACCAGACTCTGTGGTCTCTTCCCAAAATCCCCAAAGCTTTAACCAAAAACTATCTACTATCGACCTCACCCCATTCCTAAGAGGTCTGTAAGGGGCGTGCATAAGAGCACCAGTGTGCCTACCGTTCCTGTCCTAATGTTCCCTTTGGCTGTATCAAATTCGTATAGTTATTTCATGCTTATGCTTATATATACTGTTGTGACAAATAAATAAATAAATAAATAAAAAATAAAAATAAATAAATATGTAGGTTAACACAGACGAAAGAGTTTCACACAGAACCTATTTCCGTTTGGCCAATAGCATCTGTTGGGACACAGGTTCTGCTACTAATCTGGGCTGGGATTTCATGTTTGCCTCTGTTAATTGGCTGATTAAAATCAGAATTTGGCATCTCACAACTTCAGAATAATAAAAGGGGGTTTCACTTTTGGTGAACGTAACCAACAATCCCTTCAGTTGAGCTGACTAACAGAAATGTATACAGGATGCTACAAATATGTAACATTTGCCTTTCAGGGCAAGCATAAATATGTTGATAGGACTTCACAACTTCTCTTTTTTTGTGGTTTTATTTTTATTAGGAAAAGGGGAAAGAAAAAAGGAAAACACACATGAGACTTTAAAACCAGAGGTTTTTTTTTATTCGGGATCATACCCGAAACTTATAATAGAGAATTGAGATATTTGATTGTGAATGTAGTAACAGCGGCTAGGATTGTGTTTGCTAAAAACTGGAAAAATGAGAAAATACCAATGCATAAAGGAAGCAAAGAGAGAGAGAGAAAAATAAAACGGAAAGTAGACAAACATAGAAATAGGTTAAAGTTTCCAATATTTCATTTATTTGTTTGTTTACCTTTTTATGTCACCCATCTCACTGTTAAAGTGACCCTCGGTGGCTTACAATATAATATTTGTTTAATTAGTTTAAATAACTGAATATACTAGATTGGTTTAAAAGCTGCCAGTCATCGTTAAACTCCAAGTAATATAGGAATGTCCACAGCAATACTCAAGACCGTATAAATTGTAAAAGAATGTTCTTATACCGTGTTTCCCTGAAAATAAGCCGTCCCCAAAAATATTTAAATGCATGCGCAGTCTGTCCCCGCCATTTCCTCTGGTTAAGGTTAGGGAGATGGAAATCAGGTAAGGCGGCAAGAGGAGCCCCATCTTGCTTCACGTGCCCCAAAATAATAAGACCTCCCCGAAAATAAGGCCAAGCGCTTATTTCGGGGTTCAAAAAAATATAAGACAGGGTCTTATTTTTGAGGAAACACGGTAGTAATGTCTGTAATTTAAAATACAGAATTATACTTTATATACGATGGGTGTTGTGTCTGCACCCCCTGAGCCAAGCCTTCTGCCAGAAAGTGACTTGGAAAGTGAGGGGGAAGGGCTGTCAGGACTTAACTCGGGAGCACCGGCTTCCCTGGCTCAGCTCCAGGAGCCAGAGGCAGGCCAGGTGGAAGAGATAACGAGGCCTCCGTCCCCTGACTCGTTCCCCCCCACAGGCCACGCCTTCAGACCCAGCTGATGGCAATCAGGCTTGGTTGGACCCTAGGTTTCGTAGGCAGGAGAGGAGGGAACAACAGAAGCAAGGGTGGGGCCGGCCTAGGAAGTGCTGAGTCATGGATACACCCCACAGGATATAAAAGGCAGCAAGAGCTGGTGTGTCTCTTTGTATCAGGCAAATTAACTGCTTAACTAAGAGCTGAAGTATTGTTCGTTGCTGGGTGACTCATCGGCGTCGAGGGAGATAACAGAGACACTTGGCAGATGCTCGCTATTTTGCTGCCAGAGCTGATAGTGCTGGCTAATTAAGCCATCACTCGGACAGAGGCGAAGGAGGACAGAACAATGGGCTTTAAAATGCCACAAAGATTTTTAAACTACTGGCTGTAATTTCAGTGAAATAACAATGTTACTGAAGTTATACAGAGGGTCCTTGACTTACAACAGTTCGTTTAGTGACCGTTCAAACTTACGATGTCAGGGGAAAAATATAACTTACAATTGTTTTTCAGTTACGACCTTCGTAGCAGCCCCATGGTCATGTGATCAAAGTTCAGATCCTTTGAAAACGAGATATACAAAAATGATCACCACGTCAGTGAATACTTCGTTGGGTAACCTTTAGCATGAATGACGGCCTTACAGCATCTTCCAATGGAGGGGACCAAGTTTTTTAGTTCTGCAGCTGTCATCATGTGAAACCAAGATTGAATTATGGCTTCTATGAACTGGGTTTTATTGCTGGGTCGCTTCTGACTAAGAAGTTTCTTCAGTCGGTTCCATAGATTTTCAATTGGGTGAAGATCTGGGCTGTTCCCAGGCCGTTCCAGCAGTGGAATAGGATTCTCTTGAAACTCCTCCCAAAAGTGGTGTTATTAGCCATCACACCTAAAAAATATACTTTTCCCACGATTTTGGCCACTTCTCTATTTCTGGATGCACAATCTTTTCATCTTTGGCCTGATACAAGCAGTGAAAGACACTTTAGGAGACATTGTGCAATTATAAACATTAAAATTATATATTATTATATTATATATTATTATATTATTATATTAGACCAATTCTTGAATACAGCTCGCCTGTCTGGAACCCACACCACATTTCTGACATCAATACAATTGAACGTGTCCAGAAATATTTTACAAGAAGAGTTCTCCACTCCTCTGAAAACAACAAAATACCTTATCCAGTGGTGGGATTCAGCCAGTTCGCACCACTTCAGGAGAACTGGTTGTTAACTTTCTGAGCAGTTTGGTGAACTGGTTGTTGGAAGAAATCATTAGGGCAGGGAACCAGTTGTTAAATTATTTGAATCCCACCACTGACCTTATCCCACCAGACTTGAAATCCTAGGTTTAGAAAACCTAGAACTCCGTCGCCTTTGACGAGACCTAAGTTTAACTCATAGAATCATCTATTGTAATGTCCTTCCTGTTAAAGACTACTTCAGCTTCAATCGCAATAATACAAGAGCAACCAATAGATTTAAACTTAATGTCAACCGCTTCAATCTAGATTGCTGAAAATATGACTTCTGTAACAGAGTTATCAGTGCTTGGAACACATTACCTGACTCTGTGGTCTCTTCTCATAATCCCAAAATCTTCAACCAAACACTGTCTATTATTGACCTCACCCCATTCCTAAAAGGACTATAAGGGGCGTGCATAAGAGCACCAACGTGCCTACCGTTCCTGTCCTATTGTTTTTTCATATATATATATATATATATATATATATATATATATATATATATATATATATATATATATATATATATATATATATATATATATATGCTTATACTTCCTTATATTTTCTCATATATATGTTTATATACTATATAATCATTTTGTGTGATGCTTGTGTATATTGTTGTGACAAAAATAAATAAATAAAAATAGATAATTACAGGAAGAGAATCGGGTATTAAGTACAGGAAATCGTCAACTTACAACTCCAGTCGAGCCCAATGTTTAGGTTGGTGAGACATTTATTTAAGGGAGTTTGCTCCATTTTATGACCTTTCTTCCCACGGCTGTTAAGTGAATCACCGCAGCTCTTAAATTAGTCACACAGTGGTTAAGTGAGCCTAGTTTCCCCAATGACTTTGCTGGTCAGAAGGTCGCAAAGAGGCGATCGCATGACTCCAGGACACTGCAACCGTCATAAATGTGAGTCAGTTGTCAATCATCCAAACATAAATCACGTGACTATGGGGCCGTAAGTGTGAAAAAGGATCCTAAGTCCTTTTTTTTTCCTTCAGTGCCGTCGTAACTTTGAACGGCCACTAAATGAACTGTTGTAAGTCGGGGACTACCTGTATTTATTATTTCCAGGCGGTCGGAAAGCACAGCAAAATATCCACAGGGAAGAGGAGGGGGGGGAAAAAAACATATTACAAGAAGGCAGTCTCATTTTTTTTTTCTGGAGACAGTTTGTTTAACTTTGGAGAAGCGTGCAGGGCAGGGAAATTCTGGAGCAATTCAAAATATTTTGCATAATTTTGCAGAGCAGTTGAAACAGCAACAAAGACTCCTTCCAGGTGTTGTAACCTTGAAAAAAGGGAGTGTTTTGCTGTTGTGTTGCAGGAGATAAAGCTAGTGAAGGGGAAGCCAATTCCAAGGAATGGAGGTAGAAACAGGGTTTCTGGTTCTCTTCGCTTCCTCCCCAACTTCCCATCATTCTTGGTTTGTTGAAGGGGTGGGAAGGACCAAGCACATTTCTTGCTTGGAGAACAGCCTAGGCTTCTTCCTCATCCCAGTGTTGTGACCCAGGCCACATCTCTGATATTAATACAATTGAACGCGTCCAGAAATAATTTACTAGGAGAGTTCTTCGCTCCTCCATAAACAACAAAATACCTTATGCCACCAGACTTGAAATCCTGGGATTAGAAAATTTAGAACTCCGCCGACTCCGACATGACCTGTGTTTAACACAGAGAATCATCTATTGCAATATCCTTCCAGTAAAAGACTACTTCAGCTTCAATCGCAATAAAACAAGAGCAAACAATAGATTCAAACTTAATGACAACCGCTTCAAACTTGATTGCAGAAAATATGACTTCTGTAACAGAGTTGTTAACGCTTGGAACTCATTACCTGACTCTATGGTCTCTACTCAAAATCCCAAAATCTTCAACCAAAAACTGTCGACTTTTGACCTCACCCCATTCCTAAGAGGACTATAAGGGGCGTGCATAAGAGCACAAATGTGCCTACCGTTCCTGTCCTATTGTTCCTTTTCATTATATCAAATTAACAAAATTATTGCATTCTTTTGCTTATATATATATATATTTCTTATATGATGTGTTGTTGTTTTATGTCGATGTTTATATACTGTTGTGACAAAATGAAATTAAAAAAAAAAAGTAGGTAGTAGCAGTTTGAATCAGTTCAAACACAAACAGACTTTATTAGAACAGCTGAGAATTAAACTCATTCTCAGCGTCGTCCAAACTAAATCACATGATCATGGAGATGCTCCCAAGGTTGCAACTCTGGAAAAATGGTCATCAGTCACTTTTTTCGGGGCCGTTGTAACTTGGAACGGTCACTAAACGAACTGCTGTACGTCAAAGGCTACCTGTAAGCCCAGTTGACTTTTGGAAAAGCACCTTGGCATCATGTATGGATCCAGTCTAGTTGGGCGTGGAAGAGTAGAGTGGGTGTGGCTTTCATTCATGGCATGACATGGAAAGGCCCCACCCCTTGGGCGTGCATGTAATGTCACAATGCGCACTCTAAAGGGGCGGGGCCCACTGCTACGTTGTGCGGCCTTTTTTAGATGGACTGGTTTATCGTCTATTGGCAGCGGAGGCTGAGTTGACGTAGATCAGAGGTGGGGAATTATGGCCCCTTTATGACTTGTGGACTTCAACTCCCAGAATTCCTGAGCCAACATGGAGGAGACGTTCAAGACTTCAAAGTGCACTAACCATGGATTATAGGCATTGTAATGTGAGCTGGGTTGGAGTGACAGACTGACAGAAAATGGGATTTCACTGGCGATTAGGGGAATTGTTGAACTTCAGACAGTTAGAAGATGAATTCTCATTGCTAACCTCCATGCTGCATTTGATGGAACCAATACGCATATGTCTAAAATGAACTACGGTGGCTGAGAATTATGGGAGTCCAATCCCAAAATTATGAAAAAAAAGAACAACAACCTTGCAAGGGTAGTATATCAGGTGGAGCCATGGATTGACTTTGGTTTAGTAAAAAGAACTACAGAAAGACTGGCTGGATTATGTTGGTTGATGGGCTAAAAGTTCCATTGATTCTGGCTAGTCAGGAACCATGATGGTTTGCAATGGTGGGAACTGTAACCAAACATCCAGAGATTTCACAAGCTCTGGAAAGTGTCTTCTGAGGAGCGTATCACTTCTCTTGAATGTTTAGCTTCACACTGTGCTCCTTAGTATGTGTGTAAGAGTGTGTTGGTAAACTGTGGTTGCATTTAAACTACAACTCCTCCCCATCTAACGTGTTTTCCCGAAAATAAGACCCTGTCTTATATTTTTTTTTTTTGAACCCTGAAATAAGTGATTGGCAGTGGTGAAATGCTCCCGGTTTGGACCGGATCATCCGATCCCGTAGTGTTGGCGGTGGGTGGTTCGGAGAACTGATAGCAAAAATCCCTGCGCCCCCCCCCAATCACCCGCTTGCCGCTTCTTTTAAAAAAATGCTTTTAAAAGTAAAATAAAAAAAGGTTCTGAGGAGCAGGCAACTCAGCTGGGATCATCGGAGCCTTTTTTTTTTACCTTTTAAAAGCATTTTTTAAATAACCTATTGTTGTGCCTCGTCCGCTTTCCCCGCAGCTGGGCCCATCTTATCTGCTTCCGAAAGCTGAGGAATGTCCTAGCATGCCTCCCGGCCCCAGCCCTGGCTCCATGCCCAGACAGGCCGAGGAGGAAGAAGTGCCTCCAGCCCCCAGCTCTGGCTCCATGCCCAGGCAAACGGAGCAACTAGACCCCTCCCCTTCCCCCACAGCATGTGAGCCTGAGGAAGGTCAATTACCAACAGCTGCAGACTGGAGTGACCCTTGCTTCAGGAGAATTGATAGGCGGCGTCAACAGAAGGAAGGGAGGGGCAGGCCTGGATAAGTGCTCAGTCATGGAGCATTCTCTGAGTCAGGCAAAGTCTACCTTATCTTGCTGAAGTCACTTTCTGGTCTCCTGCCTGCCTTGAGAACTTTGCTAGGACTTTGGCAGAGCTGCAGAGGCACGCCTGATTCGGATTTCCCTGACCCAGCCATCAGCGGAGGAGTGGGACACAACACCTATTCACCCGAATAGATTGTACAAAAAATGCTTTTAAAAGTAAAAAAAGATCATGCGCCACAGCTGATCACCCCCCCCCACGCGTGCTGTTCTACTTACTCCATGCCTCCTTTTGGCGGGCACTGCGTGCACGCACACCTTGCATTTAGTGTGTGGTGCGCACTGTGCCTGTGGGCACGGAGCACACATGCGCAGCCAGCAAACTGGTAGTAAACCAGTTCAGATTTCACCACTGGCGCTTGGCCTTATTGCCCTGTGCTCAAAAGCCCGATTGGACTTCTTATCAGATGTCTTATTTTAGGGAAAACGGTATCTCTGCATAGGAAGGATGCATTTGTTTGTGAGGGTATTATGTGTTGTTAAGTGGACTTCTGAAATTGTGATGATGGACACCCCTTCCCCAGGGGTGCGTTCTACTTACCTTTACTACTGGTTTACAACGGGATCACGCGCACGCACCAAGTTTCTGCGCATGCGCAGATCGCCTATGATGACATCCAGGTCAGTGGGCGCAGCCTCCCGCTGGTTTTACGACCGGTTCTTGCAAACCGGTCCGAACCGGAGGCAACCCACCACTGCCCTTCCCTCTTCCCTCTGTCTCATGCTGTTCTCCATTGGAAGCAGAGGTCCTGGAAAAATGTTATTTTTTGTTGTTGTTGTTCCTCAGGAAGAGGTGACAACGTTCTTCCACTGCTATTGTTTTCCAAGTCTAAATTTCGTTTTAATTATTGTTTAATTTTGGCCGCTCCAGCCCCAGCTTACCGTTGCTGTACCAGCGCAACCCAGATTTCCCGAAAGCTCTTTTATGTTCCTCCGTGTTCTTCCTTATCATGACAATGTTTAATTCATTGACTTAATTTCCCTGCTTTGCAGTGCTTCCTTTTTCTCTTCCTCCTCTACAAACTGTGGTTATTTTCCGACTGGCTTCTGGTTCTTAAATTCTCTTAATTTGAAATTCCCGGATTCCCTTGGATTTCAAAATATGCTCCTTAGATTTTGAAGTGAAGCCATGAAGTGGGGTGATGAGACTCGGGTTCAAGCCCCCCCCCCAAATTAATTATATCCCCCCTCTCCAAGCTGGGGAGGAGGGGGTATAATTTTATTTTTTTTTACATTTATATCCCGCCCTTCTCCGAAGACTCAGGGCGGCTTACAGTGTGTAAGGCAATAGTCTCATTCTATTTGTATATTTACAAAGTCAACTTATTGCCCCCCCAACAATCTGGGTCCTCATTTTACCTACCTTATAAAGGATGGAAGGCTGAGTCAACCTTGGACCTGGTGGGACTAGAACCTGCAGTAATTGCAGGCAGCTGTGTTTTAATAACAGGCTTCTTACAGCCTGAGCCACACCGCGGCCCTAATTAAAGGAGGATACCCCACCCCCACTCTGCTTAAAGGCAAGATAAGGTAAAGGTAAAAGTTCCCCTTGCACATACATGCTAGTCGTTGCCGACTCTAGGGGACGGTGCTCATCTCCATTTCAAAGCCGAAGAGCCAGCGCTGTCTGAAGACGTCTCCGTGGTCATGTGACTGGCATGACTAAACACCAAAGGCACACGGAACGCTCTTACCTTCCCACCAAAGGTGGTCCCTATTTTTCTACTTGCATTTTTTACCTGCTTTCGAACTGCTAGGTTGGCAGAAGCTGGGACAAGTCACAGGAGCTCACCCCGTTATGCGGCACTAGGGATTCAAACCGCTGAACTGCCGACCTTTTGATCAACAAGCTCAGCGTTTTAGCCACTGAGCCACCACGTCCCACATAAAGGCAGGATAGAATAGTGCTAACTAGAAGCATCAATAACACTTAGATTTATATACTGCTTTACAGCTCTCTCTAAGCAGTTTAAAGAGTCAGAATCTCACCCCACCTCCTCAACAATCTGGGTCCTCGTTTTACCAAACTTGGAAGGACGGAAGGCCATGTCAGCCTTGAGCCCCACCAGAATCGAACCCCCGGCAGTGGGCAGAGTTAGCCTGCTGTACTGAATTTTAACCATTCTAATCACGGCTTCACCAAGGCCCAGCAAGCCTCACTGAATGCAATGAATTGTATTTCCCTAACCTGTTATTACTCGGATTTACTTCTGCGTTCCTCTTCTTTTGAAATTGGCGATGATGGCCTGACCCATTGTTGTCCTGTCACATGCTTTCTCAACTGTTGTGACTATGGCTCCAGACTGTGGTGTAGAAATCGGTAGGAAACAATGATGTGCTTCAGTTGCGGGCTGATGTTGATGATGCAAGACTTGGGGGCTCCTTGCTTGCCTAGACTGGGAAAAAATAAACTAGGAAGGTTGTGATGGTTGTGAAATTGACTTAAAACTGTCAAAACTGCTAGGGGCTTCAAAGTCAAGGGGGCAGACGTTCTCCGTAATGGAAAAGTTGGACTTTTGCCATCCATGTGGAGTTACAGTTGAGCTGAGTGCAGGCACTAAAACACCTCCAGGTATCAGGGAATGACTTCTAAAGGTAAAGGTAAAAGTTTCCCTCGCATATATGTGCTAGTCGTTGCCGACTCTAGGGGGCAGTGCTCATCTCCGTTTCAAAGCCGAAGAGCCAGCGCTGTTCGAAGATGTCTCCGTGGTCATGTGGCCGGCATGACTCAGCACTAAAGGTGCACGGAACGCTGTTACCTTCCCACCAAAGGTGGTCCCTATTTTTTCTACTTGCATTTTTACGTGCTTTCGAAACTGCTAGGTTGGCAGAAGCTGGGACAAGTAACAGGAGCTCACCCCGTTACACGGCAGCATTAGGGATTCGAACCGCTGAGCTGCCAACCTTTCGATCGACAAGCTCAACATCCTAGCCCCTGAGCCACCGTGTCCCTACATGACTTCTAGGTAATTGCAAAAACTCAATGTCTAGGTGTCTTATTGAGTATCTCCGTCTGATTTACTACCCTTGCAAGGATGTTGTTGTTGTTGTTTTTTCAAAATAGTTGGGATCTGTCTCCCTTAATTCCCAGCTGCCGTAGTTAATTTTAGACATATGCATCTTAGCAGTGAGGATTAAACCTTGTAACTATTTGAGGTTCAACAGTTGAGGCAAACAATCGATGCAAACCCACGGTAAACCGCTCCAAACTCGATTGCAGGAAATACGACTTCAGCAACAGAGTGGTCAACGCCTGGAATGCTCTACCCCAGGGGTCTCCAATCTTGGCAACTTTAAGACTTGTGGACTTCAACAGCAAAGCTGGCTGAGGAATTCTGGGAGTTAAAGCCCACAAGTCTTAAAGGAGCCAAGTTTGCAGACCCCTGCTCTACCCGACTCGGTGGTTTCATCCTCAAACCCTCACAGCTTCAACCTTAAACTGTCTACCGTGGACCTCACCCAGTGGTGGGATTCAGCCAGTTCGCACCACTTCGGGAGAAGCAGTTGTTAACTTTCTGAGCAGTTCGGCAAACTGGTTGTTGGAAGAAACCATTAGGGCAGAGAACCGGTTGTTAAATGACTTGAATCCCACCACTGACCTCAACCCCATTCCTAAGAGGTCCGTAAAGGGGGCATGCATAAGCGCACCAGCGTGCCTACCGTTCCTCCCCTACTGTCCCCATTTATATGAACACATTTCCTGTTCATAATAGGCTATTTATGCAGTTTTGGCAATTACCTGGGTGTCAGCATGAAGAAGACATTCAAGACTTTAAAGTGCACTAACCACGGATTATACACACTGTAATGTGTTCATGTCCATCTCTATACTTATACCTGTTACCTTGTACACGTTCGACAAACTAAATAAAAAAAATATTCTCATAATCGCCAGTTAAATCCCATTTTCTGTCAGGCTGTCACTCAAACCCGGCTCACATTACAGTGTGTATAATCCGTGGTTAGTGCACTTTAAAGTCTTGAATGTCTTCTTCATGCTGACACCCAGGTAATTGCCAAAACTGCATAAATAGCCTATTATTTTTTACGATGTCACCTGGCTGAACTGTTTGATAAGTACTTTAACTAGGTCCAAGTTCCAGGTCTGTTTTCCCTGTGTAATTGTCAATCACCCTCTACAACTCCTGGAGGCACAGCCCATAGTTAGCTCTGATTCCCTCCCAAGCTCTTGTTGCGTTCCTAGAGAAACCAAACAGAATCCCTCATGACAAAACCGCAAAAAAAAAAGAATACGGGCCAAGGCAGGTGCGATGCAGTTTGTCCACTCAGAACGATCAGGGGTGTCAAACTCAAGTTCCGGGGGCTGGGGTGCTTAGATTTGGCCTGCGGGACCACCCTGGAAACAGCAAAGGACTGGCCCGCAGTGCCTCTACCAGTGAAAATGAGCTCAGATTCCCTACCGAGCTCCGTTTTCGCTTGCAGATGGTTGCAGGAGGCCTCCACACCCACCCTGACCATGCCCATCTCAGCCACATACACACACAAACACACAAACAGCCCCCCGAGGCCAGACACAACCCTGATGCAACCCTCAATGAAATCGAGTTTGACACCCCTGATGTAGATTCCACGGCTGAGCCATCAGCTTTTGGGATTCCCCTTCCCATCCTCCTTGTGAAAGACAGATCGTGTAGGGTGAAATTTTGCAGATGCAACACGATAATGACACGTCCTTCCTTCCGTTGCTCCTGTTAATTGCTCTCGTGACATCTTCCGTTGCTCCTGTCATGCTCTCGTGACATCTCGTCTGGATTACTGCAATGCTCTCTACAAGGGGCTCCCCTTGAGGAGCACCCGGAGGCTCCAGTTCGTTCAGAATGCGGCTGCGCGGGTGATAGAGGGAGCCCCTCGTGGCTCCCATGTGACACCTCTCCTGCGCAGACTGCACTGGCTACCTGTGGCCTTCCGGGTGCGCTTCAAGGTTTTGGTAACCATCTTCAAAGCGCTCCATGGCATAGGGCCGGGTTACTTACGGGACCGTCTGCTGCCACCGATTGCCTCTCACCGACCCGGGCGCTCTCACGGGGAAGGACTCCTCAGGGTGCCGTCGGCCAGGCAGTGCCGACTGGCGGCGCCCAGGGGAAGGGCCTTTTCTGTGGGGGCTCCCACCCTCTGGAACGAACTTCCCCCTGGACTTCGCCAACTTCCTGGCCTTTGAACCTTTCGCCGCGAGCTTAAGACACATCTCTTTATTTGCGCAGGACTGGACTAGAATTTTAAATTTTGAATTTGGTTTTAATTGGGGTTTTTATTATTTTTATTGCTATTTTAAATATTCGGCCTTATTTAATAAGTTTTTTAATTGATGTTTTATCCTGTATTTATATGTATGTTTTTTATCAGGCTGTAAACCGCCCTGAGTCCCTCGGGAGATAGGGCGGTATAAAAAATGCGAATAAATAAATAAATAAATAAAATAAATTTGAATTTAGAACGACAGAGTTGGAAGGGACTTTAGAGGTCTTCTAGTCCAATCACATGCTCAGGCAGGAAACCTTATACCCAGTGGTGGGATTCAATTTTTTTTTATGACCGGTTCTGTGGACGTGGCTTGGTGGGCGTGGCCGGGAGTGTGACAGGCAGCACTGTGTCCTCCTGCACACCCCTGGGAGCAAAAACAGGCTGTGGGGGAGACACGTTGCCCTGTTTTGGCCCTAGTAGGCCTCCCTGAAGCCTCCTGTGAGTGAAAACGGGCTGCGGGGACTGCTCCCCTCCAACATCCCATTTTGGGCCTAGGACAGTAGTCAACAACCAGTGGTCCGTGGACCACTGTTGGTCCGTGAGAAAATTTTGGTGGTCCCCAGAAAAATTATTTGTATTTTTTTATATTGCACTAAATACTATTTATCTTTTTAAAAAAATCATATTCGTGGTCCTCGGGATTTAAAATTATGAATTTAGTGGTCCCTGATGTCTGAAAGATTGGTGACCCCTGGCCTAGGAGTCCTCTCTGCACTTACCTGGGGGCCAAAATGGGGTGCGTGGGGACTCCTGGAAGGGATGGGGTGGGAAGGGGCAAGGCCAGCCAGCAATTTAACTACCGGTTTGCCTAAACCGGCTAAATCCCACCACTGCCTATACCAGCGGTTCTCAACCTGTGGGTCGTGACCCCATTGGGGGTCGAATGACGATTTGCCAGGAGTTGCCTAAGACCATCGGAAATATGGGAAGTACACTTGCGAGTCGAAGAATCGCTCTCCAATGGTTGACTCCACAAGCCAGCTGCAGGCTCTTCAAATCGCTAGCCGAATTCGGCTTCAGGCGCGATGAATTAAAAAAGAGAGAAATCTTTGCTCTGATGTCTCCCTCTCAAGCCAGCTGCAATCACTCCCAGTCGCTAGCCTAATCTGGCTTCAGGCGCGATAAACTTAATAGGGGAGGAGTCTCCGCTTTAATGCCTCCGTCCTCAAGGCAATCGCAAGCAGTTCAGATCACTAGCCAATACGGCTTCAGCCGCGATAAATTCAAAACGAAAATAATTTTACAGTTGGGGTTGCCACATCGTGGGGAATTGTATTAAAGGGGTTGCAGCACTATAAAGGTTGAGAACCACTGGCCTATACCATTTCAGACAAATGGTTGTCCAATCTCTTCTTAAAAACTTCCAGTGTTGGAGATTTCACAACTTTTGGAGGCAAGTTGTTCCACTGATTAATTGTTCCCACTGTCAGGAAATTTCTCCTTACTTCTAGGTTGCTTCTTTGGGCTCGATTGGCTCCATTTTAATGTTTCTCCACTTCTAACCATTTATTTATTTTATTTTATTTATTTATTTATTTTTGTCACAACATCATATAAAAAGGATTATATAGTATATAAACATATATATGAGTAAATATTAGGAGGTATAAGCATATATATATATATAGGAAGAAGAAAAGAAAAACAATAGGACAGGAACGGTAGACAAGTTTGTGCTCTTATGCACGCCCCTTATGGTCCTCTTAGGAATGGGGTGAGGTCAATAGTAGAAAGTTTTTGGTTGAAGCTTTTAGGATTATGGGAAGAGACCACAGAGTCAGGTAAAGTATTCCAAGCACTGATGATTCTGTTACAGAAGTCATATTTTCTGCAATCTAGATTAAAGCGGTTAACATTAAGTTTAAATCTGTTGGTTGCTCTTGTATTATTGCAATTAAAGCTGAAGTAGTCTTTAACAGGAAGGACATTACAATAGATGATTCTGTGAGTTAGACCATCTTTCTTCCTTTCTGCTTCTGAACTGTGGGGGAGAATGATTCAGAGCTGCCGCAGGGAAAAAAAATGCTTAGGATGTGACAGCTGGTGGATGAAGCTGGGTTATGTGCATCCTTCAAGATGGGACCTCCAAAGCCATTCTTGTTATCAATTAGCAGAGGGTGGGCATAGTTTCTACCTCACGGGTTTCCTGTAGCAGGTCCTAAAGACATTTCCTGAAGAATTCCCTCCATGGGGGCTCCTGGCCAGACACACAGAACTGAAAGTCAAGGGTGGGTTGAGCCAGGTGGCCTTGATGCCTGTCCTGAGTGGGGAATTCAAGCCACGTCAAACATAGAAACTCTCTGTCTTCACTTCTCCACAGCTTGCTGGCACGGCTGTCCTCGCAATTGGACTATGGCTTCGCTTTGATCCACAGACCAAAGAAATCTTCAAATCGGAGCAAGATACTACGGCTTTTTCCACAGGTAAATCATGAAGAGCTGCTCAGGTTTGTACAGAAAAGCAGCTGCTGCTTAAGGTCTTATTGGGAGGACGCAGAGAATAATTTAAGAAGAAGCTCCTGGTGGTAGAGAGGGCTGAAAATTAAATAATGTATCTCGAGAATTCAGCTTGGGTTCCTGTTAAGTTCTGCTAGATCAGGAAAAAAAAATATCTAGGCACATAGACCAAGGATTAAGCATCAGCCATTCCTTTTCAGAACACAGTAGTTTTTCAACTTTGGTGCCAGGGTTCCTAGTAATACACCCGTAGCAAACAGAACTCTGAGGCGGGTAGGTTCCTCAAATATCATATTGGCACAAGCTGGTAAAAACCAAGTCTGAATGTTCCTGCGGTTTTCACCTAATTAAAAGTAAAAGTTTTCCCTCTTTCCCAAGCACTCAGTCACATAGTCCAATCAGGATGCCGTCTGGTTGCCTGGCAACTTCACTCCTCCTCTGTCCGACCGGCTGTGGAAATGTCCTTGATTCCCAAGGGAAAGTATTTTGTTTTGGCTACAAAACCACAGCTATCTCAAGCCCTCCCCACTCCCTATCCCTCAGCTCCAGTGTGGCAACGCTGAAGCCTCCAAGATGGCTTTGGCCAGGTCAGCTTCAGGGTGGGCACTTGGGAGGTTTAAGATGGGTGGACTTGAAGCCCAGCTATCTTTAAACTTCCCAAGATTGAAAAACACTGCGCTAGAGATTATGAGCAACAGATGCTTTTGTTCAAAATTGGGACTGCCTGGAGTGTAAGCCGGCCAGAGTGATGTCCACAGTCCCTCATATCAAGAGCCGAGGTGGCGCAGTGGTTAGAGTGCAGTACTGCAAGCTACTTCAGCTGATTGCTAACTGCAGTTCGGCAGTTCAAATCTCACCGGCTCAAGGATGACTCAGTCTTCCTTCCTTCCGAGGTGGGTAAAATGAGGACCCAGATTGTTGGCGATATGCCGACTCTGTAAACTGCTTAGAGACGGCTGTAAAAGCACCATGAAGTGTTATATAAGCCTAAGAGCTATTGCTATTGCTATATTGGCCATAAATTCATATAGTCCTCCATCTGCACACTTCAGCCAACCTTAGCCCCATCTTTGCAGTCCCAGATGACAGTTGGTCCTCGACTTATGACCACAATAGAGCCCCAGTTTTTTGCTGCTAAGCGAGACATTTGTTAAGTGAATTTTTGTCCCATTTTATGACCTTTCCAGCCACAGTTGTTAAGCAAATCACTACAATTGTTAAATTAGTGGCACGTTTGTTAAGCAAATCTGGCTTCCCCATTGACTTGGCCCATCAGATGGTCACAAAAGGGGATTGCAGGACTCACGGTACACTGCAGCCGTCATAAACACGAGTCCGTTGCCAATGTCTGAATTTTGATCATGTGACCATGGGGATGCTGCAGAAGTTGTAAGTGTGAAAAACGGTCATAAGTCCACTTTTTCCACTTTTTTTCCTTTTTGAACTATTGTAAGTCAAGGACTGCCTGTATACCTGAGTCCACCAACAAAACTCACAAGTATATTCCATGTCTTTGTAGCTTCCACGGAGTTTCATGCAGGACTTTGCCCTTCTTAAGGACCCCATTAATGGCCACATTCCTTACAACATTCATCAGTTGGAAAAATAAGGAGAAAAATTTAACCCCCTGGAAAACAAATCTTTGCCCAGCTTCATCCATGGAAGGTTCTTGGATGACTTCTAAAATGTGTGGGGAATGGAAGACAACTCTTAAGTCAGGGGTGAAATGGAAGGGAAGGGAAGGGAAGGGAAGGGAAGGGAAGGGAAGGGAAGGGAAGAGAAGAGAAGAGAAGAGAAGAGAAGAGAAGAGAAAGAAGAGGAATAGAATAGAATAGAATAGAAAAGAAAAGAAAATAGAAACAGAACAGAACAGAATAGAATAGAATAGAGAAATCAGAATAGAATAGAATAGAATAGAAAAGAAAATAGGAACAGAACAGAATAGAATAAAATAGAAAAGAAAATAGGAACAGAGCAGAATAGAATAGAACAGAACAGAACAGAACAGAACAGAATAGAATAGAATAGAATAGAATAGAATAGAATAGAGAAATCAGAATAGAATAGAATAGAATAGAATAGAATAGAATAGAATAGAATAGAATAGAAAATAGGAACAGAGTAGAGTAGAGTAGAGTAGAATAGAATAGAATAGAATAGAATAGAATAGAATAGAATAGAATAGAATAGAATAGAATAGAATTTTATCACTTTAAATGTACACTAAGTATACATTAAAATGAAATTTCATTGCATTCAGCTCTCAAAAGATAATCGTTATGCATATACCCACATACACATATATGACACACAGAAACATCAAAAGGCTGCAAAATGATACTGAGGTTTTTTTTTCTCCCCTAGCTGGATTTCTGTAACCCTGGTCCAGCTATCGGTGGCCAAAATTTTGGTTTAGGCTGAGCTTTTTTCAAAACCGGACATTTCAAATTCTTGACATTCCAGGCTGGCAAGGTTTTATTTTCCCTCTGGGGAACCCCGAGGTTTGGCTTTGGGGGCTGTAGAATTCCTTTTAAAGTTGAAAACATTTCAGGATTCTCCGTCCCGTTTTTATTTACTTTTTAAATTCCTGACAAATACCCTGTTTCCCCGAAAATAAAACATCCCCTGATAATAAGCCCAATCGGACTTTTCAGTGCATGTGCTAAAATAATCTCCCCCCCCCCCCGGAAAAAAATAAGCCCTCCCCGAAAATATTTTAGCACATGTTTAGCCGGTCCCCGCCATTAGGGTTAGGGAGACAGAGCTGGAAATCAGGTAAGACGGCAAGAGGAGCTCCATCTTGCTCCATGCGCCCCAAAATAATAAGACCTCCCCGAAAATAAGGCCAAGCACTTCAAAACAGTGGTGAAATCTGAAACGGTTTACTACCAGTTCGCCAGCTGCGCACCACGCACCAATGCGCAGAGCACGCCAAAAGGAGGCATGGAGTAAGTAGAACAGCACACATGGCGGAGGGGTGATCATCTGTGGTGCGCAATCTTTTTTTTTTTTTTTTACTTTTAAAAGCTTTTTTTTTTACAACCTATTTGGCTGTAAGAGGCTGTATAGGAGAACCGGTAGTAAAAAAAAAATCAGTGGTGGGATTCAAATAATTTAACAACTGGTTCTCTACCCTAATGACCAGTTGGGTAGGCGTGGCTTGTTGGTCATGTGACCCTGTGGGCGTGGCCAACTTAACATCACTCATGTCAATGGGTGCTTCGCCTTAGCTGTTACAGTGTAATAAGGGTTAACCAGAGAGGCAGTTTCTGTAAGCAGGGCAATAAAGATAAGCTAGAAACAACACCAGAATGTTTCCGTCCTGCCTTTCTTACAGGATTAGTCCTGTAAAGTGGAAAAAAACCAAAATAAGATTTCTTCAAACAACCAGTTCTCCAAACTGCTAAGTTAACAACCGGTTCTCCCGAATAGGTGCGAACCGGCTGAATCCCACCACTGAAAAAAATGCTTAAAAAGTTTTTTAACAAAGTTCCAACGATCGGGCGTCGCTCACCCAATCGTCTGAACTTTGGTTTTGTTTTTTTTTACATTTTTTACTACCTGTTCGGTGAACCAGTAGCCTTTTTTACTACCGGTTCAGGCAAACCGGACCGAACCAGAAGCATTTCACCCCAGTTCAAAAAATAAAATAAAAATTAAGACAGGGTCTTATTTTCGGGGAAACACGGTACAATACTGATCATTGGAATACTGGTCAATTTTAATGCAAGGAAATGTCTCGCAAATAACCCTGAACGAGGGCGGTGAAAGGGTTTTCGAGAAGTGCTGACCTGAGCAAAATTATCCTTGCTAAAACAGTTTGGTGCTTCTCTTTTAAGCTTCTGTGTGAACTTGAAAGCAGAAAAGTGGCATGCACAAACATTATGTTTGGATCTTCCAAACAAAGACAAAATCTTTTTTTGTTGTTGCTGCTGCTGTTGTTTCAGCTACGGAGTTTGTGTGAGGTCTCCTCCAGCATTTTTTTAAGGCACGCCCAGAAATCACTCAACTTTTCCTTTGAAGCCAACCAGGAAGTCCTTTCCTAAAGATAATAAAAGAATGTGTGCAAAACAGAGAGCCATGAACTGATAAAACGCTTTCTACTTGCATTTTGCAAGCAAACGTCCTTGGCTTCCTTTATTGGGGGCGGGGGAATATGCAACTGGTTTTTGCTTGTGAAACTGAGGGAGATGGAAGAGAATAATAATAGCTGAAACTGCTACAGTAGTATTGTTTATCTTGTTAACACCTGGCAATTCTGCAAAATAGATAGGATAGGATAGGATAGCCTAGACTAGCCTAGACTAGACTAGACTAGATTAGCCTAGACTAGACTAGACTAGACTAGACTAGACTAGACTAGACTAGACTAGAATAGAATAGAATAGAATAGAATAGAATAGAATAGAATAGAATAGAATAGAATAGAATAGAATAGAATAGAGGACCATAAGGGGCGTGCATAAGAGCACAAACGTGCCTACCGTTTCTGTCCTATTGTTTTTCTTTTATATATATACCTTCTTATATTTCCTCACATATATGTTTATATACTATATAATCTTTTGTGTGATGCTTCTATATATTGTTATGACAAATAAAAATAAATAAATAAAAATAAATAAATAAATAGAATAACAGAGTTGGAAGGGACCTTGGAGGTCTTCTAGTCCAACCCCCTGCTTAGACAGGAAACCCTACACCACTTTAGACAAATGGTTATCCATCATCTTCTTAAAAACTTCCAGTGTTGGAGCATTCACAACTTCTGGAGGCAAGTTGTTCCACTGATGAATTGTTCTAACAGTCAGGAAATTTCTCCTTAGTTCTAAGTTGCTTCTCTCCTTGATTAGTTTCCACCCATTGCTTCTTGTTCTACCCTGAGGTGGTTTGGAGAATAGCTTGACTCCCTCTTCTTTGGGGCAGCCCCTGAGATATTGGAAGACTGCTCTCATGTCTCCCTTAGTCCTTCTTTTCAGTAAATAAACAGATGCACAGTTGCCATTCAGAAAATGGCCCATTTCCATCTTGGAAATCATTAGAAAAGAAATTTAAAACGGTAGGTCTGGTGAGTGAATTTTGACAGGCAGTTGCAGTGGGGACCCTATTTTTTTCATTTATGAGAGTTTTAGCCTGCCTTTAATATTTTAGAAGCCACTCAAGGTGGCAGATGTACATTATACTCCTTCCTCTTTCTGTTTTCACCACAGTAATAACCTTGTGAGGTGGGATGAGCTGAGAGAGAGGGACTGGCCCTAAGTCACCCAGCCAGCTTTCCTGCCTAAGGCGGGATTTGAACTCGCAAATCTGGTGATTGGCCCAAAGTCACTCGGTTTTATACCTAAAGCAGGATTAGAACTTTCAGTCTCCTAGTGATTGGTCCAAAGTCACCCAGCTGGCTTTCCTGCCTAAGGCGGGATTAGAACTCACAGCCTCCTCGTTTCTAGGCTAGCACCCTAACCACTAGGCCAAACTGCTCATCATTCCACATGAGAAGAAGGGACAAAAAGAATCATTAGTCCTTTTAGGCGGTGCAAGGAAAGATGACGGCCATTGGTGTAAATGCAGTTAAGAGACGGATGATGACCGGGAGCAGATCCACAAGCAGAAGGAACCCCAGTCAGGCCTTCAGAAAACCAGAGCTAGTTGCCCTTCCTTGCCAGCTTAATGCTGCCTTGGTTGAACAAAGGATTAAGGACTTTAGCAGCTTCAATGTGATATATAATATCTAATTGCCGATATTATTTCTTCTTCTTCTTCTTCTTCTTCTTCTTCTCCGCCTCCTCCTCCTCCTCCTCCTCCACCTCCTCCTCCTCCCTCTCCTTCTCCTCTTTCTCCTCCTTCCCCCTTCTCCTTTCTTCTTCCTCCTCCTCCCCCCTCCTCCTGTTCTTCTTCTCCTCCTCCTCCTCCCTCTCTCCTCCCCTTCCTTCTTCTTCCTCCTCCTCCTCCTTCTCCTCCTGCCTTTCTTCTTCTTCCTCTTCCTTCTCCTTCTCCTCCTCCTCCCTCTCCTCCTCCGTCTCCTCCTTCCTCCTCCTTCTTCTTCTTCCTCCTCCTCCTCCTCCTCCTCTTCTTCTTCTCCTCCTCCTCCTCCTTCCTCCTTCTCCTCTTCCTCCTCCTGCCTCTCCTTCCCTTCCCTTCCTTCCTCCTCCTCCCTCCTCCTCCCCTCCTCCTCCTCCTCCTTTTCCTCTTCCTCCTCCTCTCTCCTTCCCTTCCTTCTCCTTCCTCCTCCTCCTCCTTCTCCTTTTTCTCTTCCTTCCTCCCTCTCTTCTTCCTACTTCCTCCTCCTCCTCCCCCCCTCCTCCTCTTCTCATCCTCCACCTCCTCCTCCCTCCTCCCTCCCTCTCTTTCTTTCTTTCTCCTTTTCCCTTCTTCTTCCTCCTCCTCTCCCCTCTTCCTTTTCCTCTTCTTCCCTCTTCCTTCTCCTGTTGCTCCCTCTTCCTCTTCCTCCCCCTCCTCCTTTTCCTGCATAGTGATTTACATTCTCATTGGTGCTGGCGCCCTCATCATGCTGGTTGGCTTCTTGGGATGCTGTGGAGCAATACAGGAGTCCCAGTGTATGCTTGGCTTGGTAAGTCTTCACACATACATACACAAACACGCACACACGCACAGGGTGAGAAAGTTGGACCATTTCCCTCCTTGAGCTTTCGCAATTTTTTTCCAGTCTAAAAATAGAGGCTCTGGAAACATGTTTAATTCATTGCGCAGGGCCCAGAGAGGCTCCAAACGCAGCGAGTGATGTGTGTGTTAGGATATTGCTGGTGCCACAGAACTGCTTCCCATTTGCATAACATCTCCCTGCTTTTCAGCAGAACCTTCTTTTGCAAAGATGAGGGTCTGATCTTAGCCCAGATCATTTGAGAGAGAGAGAGGTGGGGGGTGGGGGTGGGTCAATTTGGAAGCTCAGATCCAGGTTGAGACTTGAAAAAAAACAAAAGGAAGCTTTCCCCTGCTTGAGACCAAAAAAAAAAAAAAACAACCCTGAAAAAAAAGATAAAGACAAAATCCTGAAGGTGCTTTTTTTCAAGAAGCAACAGGACTTTCTATTTTTTTCTTTTGAAGACGTTTCGCTTCTTATCCAAGAAGCTTCTTCAGCTCAGACAGGATAGTGGGGGAATGGAAGGATTTATATTTCTTGCAGACAGCTGGTCATTTGCATCCTTTGAGAGGGTCCTTGAGGCCACTTGGAGGTTTTATCTGTGTCCTCAGGGTCTCACCTGTGTAGCGCAGATGGTTCCTGTAGTCTGCCATTGTTTCTCTGGAAATCCATTCCTACTCCCACACCGTTCCAAGGGTGTCCATCCCAAATTCTATAGGTAAATATCTGTAGAGATTCTCAGCCATCCAGGTCATGGTTGTCCCAAAGGTGCTTTTTTCAGGAGGCAACTGGACTTTCTTATTTTTTTTTTCCTTTGAAGACATTTCACTTCTCATCCAAGAAGCTTCCTCAGCTCTGACTGGATGGTGGGGAATGGAAGGATTTATATTCCTTGCAGACAGCTGGTCATTTGCATCCTTTGAGAGGGCTGTTGAGGTCACTTGGAGGTTTTATCTGTGTGCTCTCAGGGTCACCTGAATAGAGCAGAAAAATTGCAGACTACAGGAACGATTTGCGCTTTGAGATGCAGACAACAGCCTGCAGAAAACGTCCTGCAGAAACACAGTCCTGTCAACAGTTCCATTTGCACCACTCAGGTGACCCTGAGGACACAGGTAAACTTCCAGATGGCCTCAACGACTCCCTAAAAGGATACAAATGACCAGCTGTCTGCAAGGAGTATAAATCCTTCCATTCCCCACCATCCACTCAGAGCTGAAGAAGCTTCTTGGATGAGAAGCGAAACGTCTTCAAAGAAAAAAAACCCAGAAAATCCAGTTGCCTCTTGAAAAAGCACCTTTGGGGCAACCGAAAGACCTGGATGACTAAGAATTTCCATAGATAAAGACAAAGGTTTTCCATCTTTTTTTTTTTTAACCAGTGTGACCATTAAGAGAAGTTGCGTTAACTCCCTCCCACCTCTATTCCTCCAAAGCAGGGGTGTCAAACTCAATTTCATTGAGGGCCGCATCAGGGTTGTGTTTGACTTTGGGGGAAGAGGAGGGGCCAGCTTGATGTCACTCGTGTCCGGGGCGCCTGTGGTGGCCGGAGGGCTCTGCCAGTGAAAACAGGCTCCTGAGCTCTGTTTCCAGCTGTGACGGCCTCCTGCAATCCTCTGCCAGTGAAAACGGAGCTCAGGAGCCTGTTTTCACTGGCAGAGCCCTCCTGTTCTGTCTCCTTCCCCACCTCAGAGTAACGAACTGGCCTTCAGCCAGTGGATTCACGGCTCTTATCAGTCCTGGCAGAGAAATCGCAGCTGCTTGCCAAAGTTCAAACAAATGACTCGCAGAGTAAGACTTCAGCTCTCTTTGAAACGGTTCAGCTAATTTTTGCTTCCCATGGAATGAGAGCAGTCCCAAAGCTCCTTATATATCCTGTGGGGTGGGGCTCCTGCCCCATCCTTCCCTTTGATGGCCGCCTCTCTAATCTTCTGAAGCGCGGGTCAAGCCAAGCTTGATTATTATCAGCTGTGTCTGAAGGCGTAGGCGGGGGAAGGGAGGAATCAGGGGATGACGGCCTCATTACGTCCTCCGACTGCTCTGGTTCTGGCTCCTGGAGCCGGGCCAAAGGAATTGGTGCTCCCGAGGTAAGCCTTACCGGCCCTTCCCCCTCACTCTCTGAGTCACTTTCGGGAATGGGGCCGGGTTCAGGGGCTGGAGTCACAACACCTCTGGCCACCACAGGTGCTCCCGACATGAGTGACATCAAGCTGGCCATGCCCACCTCAGCCCCCCAAGGGCAAAGGCTCCGTTTTCGCTGGCAGAGGCATCACATGTTGTGGTCCGCCAGCAGCCTGCGGAGCTGGCAACTGAGTCAGACAGCGATGAGGCTGTGGAAGAGAGTGGGCCAGTCCTGGAGGCTGGGGAAGGCCCAGATGAGGGCTCTGCATCAGAGGCAGAGGTGGGACCAGGGCCATCGGGGAGTGATGTGCGGACTCCGGAACCTCCAGAGGCTGACAGTAGTGAGGCAGAGGAACAGGAGAAGCCTGTTCCTAATGCACGCATGAGAAGAGCTGCCAGAAGGCAAGAACATCTCAAGCAAAGAAGACGACTCCGGAGTAGGGCCAAGAGATGATTGACCCCTCCCACAAGGCTTAAAAGACTAACAACTGCGTTTGGGCTCTTTGCCAGAAAACAACGTTGATATCTTTGTCTTGTTGCATTTATTTTCTATCGGTGTCTTCTGAACTTTTTCCAAGAAAGGCCTTTGGCCATTTGCCTAATTGGACCAAGGTTGGTGATAAGACTGAGGAATGTGTGTTGGGAGGAATTTGCATTAATTTAGTTCAACTACGCTGGGAATGAAGTAATTCTCAGCTGTTCTAATAAAGTCTGTTTGTTTTTACACTGACTGAGTTTCCTACTACCTACTTGGGCCTGGGTCACAACACCGCGGGTCAGTCCTTTGCCCATTTCAAATGACTCGCAGAGTAAGACTTCAGCTCTCTTTGAAACTGTTCAGCTAATTTTTGCTTCCCATGGAATGAGAGCAGTCCCAAAGCTCCTTATATGTCCTGTGGGGTGGGGCTCCTGCCCCATCCTTCCCTTCCCGGGCCTTGAGCTTGATATCCCTGCTCCAAAGGACTGCAGCTGCCCTGGGATGTTGCCAGCCCCGGATATTTGTCTGTTGTGACCAAACTTACTCAATGCCAAGAGAAAAAACTGAAAATCCTTTCCTCCCTTCAAACCCAATAGAAGGTTGCTGCGAATGCTTCAGTGTCAAAGACCTCACTGTGAAGCTGTCTTCAAAGTGTCCCCCAAACGGTGGGGCATAGAATCACACATCTGGAAGAGACCTTGAGGTCTTCTAGTCCCAACTAACTGTCCAAGGCAGGAGGCCTTATTCTTCAGTCCCAACGTGGAAGGACACTAAGTGTATGGTACTCCCTGTTAGGCTCAGTCCTCCGCTTGGTGAATGGCTGCTATTTTACGGCCCTTTTAAGACTCCTCATTGATTTGCTGAGTTTAAAAGAACTTCTTTTCGTCGATTGCTTTTATCCAACTGTTTTTAGAGTTTGTTGTTAGTCTTTTTTTATTTTTTTTTGGTACCCTGCTCTGAATGTCTTTGGAAGGAAAGGCCATATAAAATGATGCATCCTCTCATCCTTTATATGCCAAAATATTTACTTTCAGCCCATCTGCCTACCCTAACAAGTAACTTGACTCATCCATGAAGCCTTGGCTTGTGTAGCCGAGACAAAACACACAAAGTGCATTCAGTGTTAAATGTATCCTGGGAACTGTAAGACGGTTAAGTAATCCTTCTGCATGTTCAGTCATGATGGCCTCGCTACAACTGTCTCTTTGTCTTCCTTGTTCTTCCTTAGTTTTTCACCTTCCTCCTCGTCATTTTTGCCCTTGAAGTAGCAGCGGCCATCTTGGGATTTTCCAACAAAGAAAAGGTAGGAGAACTTTCAAATATGTATCCTTCAGAAATTTGGCAGCGGTGTCCTCGTGGTTCGAGGTACGGGACGTGGGGAGCCACAGTTCAAATTGATGACAACAAAACTCTAAAGACATCCAAAATTGACCAGACCAGTTGTGTTATTCTGGTTTACATCGGGGGTTTTTTTTTCTTCTGAATCAAGGAAACCAGAAAGAAATATATCTCTCCTGATAACTACAAAAATTTATCGTGTGTTGGACGATGAAGAAGGGAGAAGGTGTAAATGCTCGCATAAGCACTCTCACCCAGCTGTGTCACATCTGTTTCATCTGATCTCAAATTGTTTCCATCCCCAACTTTAAACCAAAACCTTGTGGCCACAGAATCACCTGATGGAACATCGGGAAACTTAGAGGGTATCCTGAACCCCTTAAACACCTTGGTTGGTTCAAGTATTCTGAACTGAGCCCGATTTCTCCAGGAATTGGCTTTGTGACCAATAGGTTGGAGCCAGGGACAGCCTATCTGGTCACCGTTGTATTAATTGCAGGGAGAAATTGTAGAAACAAAGCTGTGTGCTCTAGATCAGGGATGGCTAACCTTTTTGCGTGCCAGGAGGTGCCCATACCCATAATTCTATGTGCCCCGCTTCCGCACATGTGTGCATACACCCCCTTTCCCCTTCCTGTTCCTGGCACGCTCCTGGCATGTGATGGCCCAGTAGGCCCGTTTTTCTCTCTCACCTGGCTCCAGAGCATCTCTATGAGTCTGGGCGAAAATGGTCTCCCCCCACAGAGGCCCTACAAAGGCCAGAAACTGCCTGTTCGCCAACTTCCGGTTGGACAGGAAGCGACATTTTTTGCTGTCCCCAGCCTCCAGAGACTCCCAGAGAGGCTCTGGAGCCAGGTGAGAGAGAAAAACGGGCCTTCCCCCGCACCTCAGGCCCTCCGGAGGCAGGAAACAGCCTGTTTCCCTACTTCTAGTGGGCCCAGAAGGCCCGAAAATCAGCTGGCGGAGCTAAGCTCGCATGCCATAGGTTCACCATCATGGCTCTAGATTGACCATGATTTAAGATGCAGATATAACCTCAACTTGAGCTGGCCTTAATAATCTCATAGTTGGGTTCTCGTATTGTGCGGGATCTACCTTCTTATCATGTTTTCTTGTTTAATCCTGGCTGAGGGTCTAAGCCAGTGATGGTGAATCACTGGAATGTGCTTGCTTGTGTATGTGCCGGAGCACTGGAAACCCAAAGACCAGCTGATCAGTGCGCATATGCCTGTTGTTTGGGCTGTTTTCAGTCCGGTTTCAGGCTGATTTTGGCCCAGAAAACGGCTTGGAAAACAGCCTGGTTTTTGCCCATTTTTGGATGTTTTCTGACACTCTGGCGCCCATGAAGACCAGCTGGCTGGTGCACATGTGCTCGCTGGAAACCAGAAGAGCAGCTGGAGATGGCATGCGTGCCCACAGAGAGGGCTCTGTGTGCCACCTCTGGCATACGTGCCATAGGTTCGCCATCATGGGTCTAAGCAGACATTAGCAGGCAGCTAAATTCTTGAGATCATGATAAAGGGGAATAGATGTTTATGACTTCAAAGCATGACCAGGTGAACTTGGGAATTATCTTCTATTTTGAAGGGCTTGTGCTAAATAACAAAAGAGTTGTAAGGGGCCTTGGAGGTCTTCTAGCGGAGCGGCCTCCACGCTTTTTGGCTCTGCGGCCCAGCGGCGATAGTGGGGGAAGGGATGCTTGCACACATACCCCACCTCTTACACAAATGGAGATTCATGTGCTCGCCCACTGTTAGTGCAGCCTGGTTCTCCATCAGGCCGGACTGGTGGTTGGGGCCCCCTGTTCTAATCCAACTCCCTTCTCAAGCAAGAGTCTCTATATCATTCCGGATAAATGGCTGTCCAGTCTCTTCTTAAAAACCTTCAGTGAGGGAGCGCCCACAATTTCTGACGGCAAGCTGTTAACTGTTCTTGCTGCCTGATGTAACACTGAGGATGTTACCTAGTATGGTATTGAAACGTCTGCGAGAGAACAGTCAAGGTCAGAGAGCACCAAGGTCCCCTCCATTTCAACCCTGAGCTACAAACCTCTTCCTTTATCTTCTGTTTTGTCAGGTCCCTCGAGAAGTACAGAAATTCTATGATTCCTTATTTGACAAACGGAAGGACCCGAATGTGAGAGCCAGTCTAAAGGCCTTCCATATTACAGTAAGTATTAAATTTGATTGGCGTCTTTAATCTTAATTCTGGGCAGGGCGTTTCTTAGAGAGCAGCTTCAAGGGAAACCCTTATCAAGGTGGATTATCTTTCTTTTTTTTTTTTTTTTTTTTACATTTATACCCCGCCCTTCTCCGAAGACTCAGGGCGGCTTACAGTGTATAAGGCAATAGTCTCATTCTATTTGTATATTTTTTACAAAGTCAATTTATTGCCCCCCCAACAATCTGGGTCCTCATTTTACCTACCTTATAAAGGATGGAAGGCTGAGTCAATCTTGGGCCGGGCTCGAACCTGCAGTAATTGCAGGCTACTGTGTTCTTAATAACAGGCTTTTACCAGCGTGAGCTAAACCGGCCCCTGAAGTTTTAGTCCCAGCTCTTAGCCATCGTTAAGAGAAGGGCCTTGCTTCTCTTCTTCATGGCTCCATCAGTGGCCGTCTTTCTTCGCCAGATGCCTCTGGAATTGTTTTCAGACCTGCTGCAATTCACATTTGTCACTGTGGTGACAAAAAGAATTGTTTTAAAAAAAGACTATATTTTTTGCCATATTTTTTGGAGTATAAGACACACTTTTTTCCCTCCTAAAAGAGGCTGAAAATTTGGGTGCATCTTATACTCCAAATGTGATCTAGATCCAGCATATGAATATGTTAAGGGTAATCTGGGTTCACAACGAAAATTGTGGACTGTTGAGCAGAGCACCCTACGCATGAAAACGACTGAGACTGGTTGTATACAATAACAGTCACTTGCAGACAAACTGGGGTTTGATATTCCTTTACTTTTAGGGAAAAGGCAAAGTCATAATCCAAAAACAATTCCAAGTCATACACATATAACGCCAGTCTTCTTACCAGTGTAGACTTGCAAAACAAACAAGATCTTCTTTCAATTTAGCAAAGCACAGTTTAATTTACAGTAGTCAGTATCTTGAGGAATCAGTAACTAGCCATGATCAAGCAACGATCATAAAGCTCAAATATACAGTTGCAGCATGTCATCAGGTTACAATGCTGTAGCGTCCCTGTAGATTCCCCACAAGCCATAATTTAGTAGTCCTTTTATACATTGGCTACAGAGCTCAACCAATCAGGATGCTTGCATGATGCAGCACAGCCTTAAAGCAATATCATGCCTTTCTATAAACATACATAGTTAGTTTATATATTGCCTGGCCAACTAGTTAGGCAAATAATAATTTCCTGACAGAATACATAAGAAATCAGACCATATAGGGAACCAATCAGATGCTCAGAATTTAAATATATCTCCAAACAAACAAACAAACGAATCACATAACCAGCTGACCCCACTGGCACACAAAACATTGATAAGCTAAAGAGGAATGGGGGCAGAAAATCCTCATTCTGTCCTCACTACATGTTAGTCTGTGTAGAGCTCGACAGGCACCTAAACCCACCTATCCTCCAATAAAACAGACCATGTGTGTAGATCTGAATGCTTTATTGAAAGAACAGGATATGGTAAAACTGGGGAAAATAGGGATACATACAATGAGAATCAAATGCAAGATAGGCAGTATTGGTTTACTACTGAACATAACCATTGATAAATACAAGCAATATAAATCTCACCAGTGATGCTCTGTGTGTGGGATGTGGGTTTGTCCTTGGATGACCATGTGCCACAGATTAAGATGGATTCTTCTTTATGTTTCTGCCTTCTCCGAATGCTAAAGGAAATGGAGTCTGGCTTCCCAGCATGCACTTGTTTTGAGAGTGCGGGCTGATGGGTAAAGGGGTTGGGTCAGTTTCAAACAATATAAGTGGTATTTGTCCTCCAGCCACTAGATGGGGCTAGAGAGCAACAACAGTATATAAGGATCACATGTTGAGACATATTTGTCCCTCTGGCCACTAGATGGGGCAAGAGAGCAGCTATATAAAAGTTATATGCTGGGGCATGACAATCCTGCTGATGACGTTACCTAGTCTGGTACCAAAACGTTCAGAAGCTAAATTTAAATAAGTTTGCAGAACAAAACTGGTTGTTTTGGCTTAATTCTTAATTTTTATTGATTTTAAATTATCTATTATTAATTTTAATGGGGTTTTAGTTTTATATATTTTAAAGTTTTTTGGGCCAATTATAAAATAAGTTTTTTAATTTGTATTTTAAATTGTATATTGTATTGTTGTTTTTATTTTTGGCTGTACACCGCCCTGAGTCCTTCGGGAGAAGGGCGGTATAAAAATCGAATAAATAAATAAAAAAAACAAAAAAAAACACTGCCAAAAAAATAACTCTTCTGTTTCTTTTTGCTGTAGTTTAATTGCTGTGGTCCGTCTGGTGTGCGCGACCCTGATTATCAGGATACCTGTCCTGAAGACCCCAAGGTACGTATCGGGGCAGAAAATGTAAATTTGTATTTTGACTTGCGGATATCATGCATGTTCAGATTTATTTTATTTTATTTTTGTTTAGAGAAGCAAATTATATTTTGGGTTTATATTGGGTTAGAAGGTCCAAGGATCTGAGTGCTAATCCCACTTTCCAAAGCTATCGGGGTCTCTGTGCGTGCAAGAACAAGGGTGGTTGTGAATGAATGTTTCGTTGCAATTTGTAAGAATTGTAAGTGACGGTTCACAAACAGAAGGGGGAAGATTTAACTGCCAACTCCCCCAGAATAATCCATCTATTCCAAGCGGAGCTTCTGGGCCCCTCCCTGAGGTTTATTGTCGCCTAGGAGGAAAATCTTCAGAGTGGAGATTGGGTGGGAAGGGCCAGTTCTATCCTTAAATGCAAACGTGGCGTTTGGACGTTTTCAGGGGTAGGATTCTACCGGTCTAGACTGGTTCAGGCGAACTGGTAGCTCCTACGATCAGCTAGCAGAGTGTCCTGTCTCCTTCCCCACTTTGGATCAACGAGCTGGCCTTCAGCCAGTGGATTCAAGGCTCTTATCAGTCCTGGAAGAGAAATTGCAGCTGCCTGCCAAAGTTCAAACAAATGACTCACGGAGTAAGACTTTCAGCTCTCTTTGAAACGGTTCAGCTAATTTTTGCTTCCCGTGAAATGCGAGCAGTCCCAAAGCTCCTTATATATCCTGTGGGGTGGGGCTCCTGACTTTCGGGCATGGGGCCAGGTTCGGGGGCTGGAGTCACAACAGAGAAAACCAGTTCGCTCAGACAATCAGGTCAGCCCGCCCCCCCGGCCCCTGCCCTTTACTTACTTTTACCTTTTTAGCTGATTGGCGCGGCAGAGCGGATTGCCCGCGCCTCAGCTGTGTTACTCCTAAGTGGTAACACAGAAGGTTAGTATTTGTAAAACTGGGCGCACGCAGTTCAAAGCATGCGATTTTCGAACCAGGACACGGAACTCTTAAGCAAGAGTATTACAACAATGGCGTCCAAAATATTTTGAGCGTGCAGTTAAATCAAAGGATGCCATTCTTTTCTCTTCCAGCCATGCCCTGTAGCTATTGATGACTTTTTCAAAACCAAGATGAATCTGATTGCAGCCGTTGGCATTGGAGTTGCTGTGGTGATGGTAGGTTGTGGCTGTTGTATACCGTTTGGATCCTGACTTAACGACAAATAGGGCTTTTGTTTTATGAAATGTGTAAATTGACCAAGTGGAAGACTACAAGCATCAGTTGATAGAATACAATAGAACAGAATTTTTTCAAATGTGATTGGACACACAAGGAATTTGTCTTTGGTGCATATGCTCTCAGTGTACATAAAAAGATTCGTCAAGAATCATAAGGTACAATACTTAATGATAGTCATAGGGAACAAATAAGCAATCAGATCATAGAATAGAATAGAATAGAATAGAATAGAATAGAATAGAATAGAATAGAATAGAATTTTTTATTGGCCAAGTGTGATTGGACACACAAGGAATTTGTTTTTGGTGCATATGCTCTCAGTGTACATAAAAGAAAAGATACGTTCATCAAGAATTCTAAGGTACAACACTTAAGGCCTCTGGTGGCTCAGCAGACTAAGTCTGCCTGTTATTAACACAGCTACTTGCAATTACTGCAAGTTCAAGCCCCACCAGGCCCAAGGTTGACTCAGCCTTCCATCCTTTATAAGGTAGGTAAAATGAGGACCCAGATTGTTGGGGGCAATAAAGTTGACTTTGTATATAATATACAAATGGATGAAGACTATTGCTTAACACAGTGTAAGCTTCCCTGAGTCTTCAGAGAAGGGCGGGATATAAATTCAAATGTTTTTTAAAAAATGATAGTCATAGGGTACAAATAAGCAATCAGGAAACAATATCAATATCAATATAAATCATAAGGATACAAGCAACAAAGTTACAGTCATAAGTGGGAGGAGACGGGTGATGGGAATGATAAGAAGATTAATACTAGTGCAGATTTAGTAAATAGTTCGACAGTGTTGAGGGAATTATTTGTTTAGCAGAGTGATGGCGTTCGGGAAAAGTTGATGACAGGAACCATGTCTTCTCCATAACAAAATGAAATTCAGCATAGATAAAAGTAAGGTTTTACACTGAAGCAGGAAAAAAACTCAATTGTTATAGCTATAGACTAGGTGAAACAGAGCTTAACGCCAGCAATTGCAGGAGAGATCTTGGAATCCTAGCGGACAGCCCCTTAACTATGAGCCAACAGTGTGTGCGACAGCAGCCAAAAAAGCCAATGCAGTCCTAGGCTGTGTATCAAGATCATGTGAAGTTGTAGTACCGCTTTGCAAAGTCTTAGTAAGACCACACTTGGAATACTGTGTCTAGTTCTGGTCATCACGATGTAAAAAGGATGTGGAGACTCTAGAAAGAATGCAGAGAAGAACAACAAAGATGATTAGGGGGCTGGAGGCTAAAATATGTGAAGAACGGTTGCAGGAACTCGGTATGTCTAGTTTGATGAAAAGAAGGACTAGGGGAGACATGATAGAAGGGTTCCAATATCTCAGGGGCTGCCCCAAAGAAGAGGGAGTCAAACTATTCTCCAAAGCACCTGAGGGCAGGACAAGAAGCAATGGGTGGAAACTGACCAAGGAGAGAAGCAACTTAGAACTAAAGAGAAATTTCTTGATGGTTGGAACAATTAATCAGTGGAACAACTTGCCTCCAGAAGTTGTGAGTGCTCCATCACTGGAGGTTCTAAAAAAAATACACAGACAGCCATTTGTCTGAAATTGTATATAGACTTTCTTGGTTGAGCAGGAGGTTGGACTAGAAGACCTCTGAGGTCCCTCCCAACTCCACTATCCTATATTCTATGAAATTTGAACCCAGGCAGCCCTTTCCATGGATTTGTGATGGTCTTCAAATGTTTATATCCACTTTTAATATAGGATGAGCCTTGTAACCAGATTGAAAGAGGCCATGTGTTAGTTATGATGAAGAGTCAGAATTGGCCTTGAACTTTGACCTGCCTGGATTGTAGACCATTTGAAGAAGGGAGCTCACTAAACTAGGATGTTCCTTCCTGGCCCAAAGTGAATCTGGTATCAATACAGTGAATAGGAGCCATTTTCAAAAGAGAATGGATTGTAAGCACTTAAGCTTTTGGCTGTCACATTAGCCTGGTGTACTATATTTCCTATAGGGATGCGGTGGCTCAGTGGCTAAAATGCTGAGCTTGTCAATCGAAAAGTCGGCAGTTCAGCGGTTCGAATCCCTAGCGCCGTGTAACGGGGTGAGCTCCCGTTACTTGTCCCAGCTTCTGCCAACCTAGCAGTTTCGAAAGCACGTAAAAAATGCAAGTAGAAAAATAGGGACCACCTTTGGTGGGAAGGGAACAGCGTTCCGTGCGTCTTTGGTGTTGAGTCATGGCGGCCGCATGACCACGGAGACGTCTTCAGACAGCGCTGGCGCTCCAGCTTTGAAACGGAGATGAGCACTGCCCCCTAGAGTCAGGAATAACTAGCACATATGTGCGAGGGGAACCTTTACCTTTATTATATTTCCTAGCCTCTTTTTTAACTATTTATCATGCTGGCTAAGATAGTTGGACATTGTTATCATAGCATCTGGGTGAGTACAGGTTCGTTATGTTGTATTGATCTTATTTATTTTATTTATTTATTTATTATTTGCATTTCTATACCGCCCTTCTCCGAAGACTCAGGGCGGTTTACAGCCAAGTTAAAACACATATACAAAAGTTAAAACACAATATTTCAATTAAAAATCTGATTTAATTGGCCAAAATATTAAAATAACGAGTAAAACTATAAAACCAAACCATCAATAAAACCACCCATTAAAATTGCCATTAGGCCAACCCTGCTCGTTGAAACAAAAAAGTCTTGAGCTCGCGCTTAAAGGTCCGGAGGTCGGGGAGTAGGCGTAGTCCCAAAGGTAATTCATTCCACAGGACAGGTGCCCCCACAGAGAAGCTCTTCCCCTGAGGGCCGCCAGCCGACATTGTTTGGCTGACGGCACCCTGAGGAGGCCCTCTCTGTGAGAGCGCACAGGTCGATGGGAGGCTCTTGGTGGCAGTAGGCGGTCCCGTAAGTAACCTGGTCCCATGCCATGGAGCGCTTTAAAGGTGATCACCAACACCTTGAATTGCACCCGGAAGACCACTGGCAACCAGTGCAGCTTGCACAGGAGAGGTGTTATATGGAAGCTCCGAGACGCTCCCTCTATCCCCTGCGCAGCCGCATTCCATACCAGTTGAAGTCTCCTGGTGCTCTTCAAGGGGAGCCCCTTGTAGAGAGCATTGCAGTAATCCAGGCGGGAGGTAACGAAGGCATGAGTGACCGTGCATAACGAGTCCCGGTCCAGGAAGGGACGCAGCTGGCGAATCAGGTGCACTTGATAAAAAGCTCGCCTGGCAACGGCCGTCAGGTGCTCTTCTAAGGACAGCCGTGCATCCAGGAGAATGCCTAGGCTGCGAACCAACTCCCTGGGGGCCAGTGACTCGCCCCCCCACAGTCAGCAACGGAACTAGCTGACTGTACTGGGACGCCAGTATCCACAGCCACTCCGTCTTGGATGGGTTGAGTCGAAGTCTGTTCATCCCCATCCAGACCCGCACGGCTTCCAGACACCGGGACATCAGATCGACGGCTTCGTTGGGGTGGTTTGGGGTGGAAATGTACAGCTGGGTATCATCAGGTGTGGCTCAGGCTGTAAGAAGCCTGTTATTAAAACACAGCTGCCTGCAATTACTGCAGGTTCTAGTCCCACCAGGTCCAAGGTTGACTCAGCCTTCCATCCTTTATAAGGTAGGTAAAATGAGGACCCAGATTGTTGGGGGGGCAATAAATTGACTTTGTAAATATACAAATAGAATGAGACTATTGCCTTACACACTGTAAGCCGCCCTGAGTCTTCGGAGAAGAGCGGGATATAAATGTAAACCAAAAAAAAATAAAAATCAGCGTACAGCTGGCAGCTCACCCCAAAACCACGGATGATCTCCCCCAGCGGCTTCATATAGATGTTAAACAGGAGAGGCAAGAGAACCGAACTCTGGTTTTGAACTCTGTTACTTCCTAACTCTGGGATCATAGAATCATTGGGCTGGAAAGGACTTTGGAAGTTTTCTAGTCCCACTTTCTGCCCAAGCCAGGAGACCTTATACCATCCTGGAAAAATAGCAGTCCAGTCTCTTCTTGAAAACCCAATGATGGGGCATCCACAAGTTATCTGTTCCATTGATAAATGGCTCTCATTACCAGGAAATTTCTCCATAGTTGGGTCTCTCTTTAATAAACTTCCATCCATCGCTTCTTGCCTTGTCCTCTGGTGCTTTGGAGAACAGATCAACCCCCTGTTCTCTGTGACAGCCCCTCAATTATATTTATGTACTATTTATTTTTTTTATTCATAGAATTTATTGGCTGTCCATTGACCGTAGGGTGGTTCTGGTCAGCTTACAAAAGAGAAGGGAGGAGAGGGGAGGGGAGAGGAGAGGAGAGGAGAGGAGAGGAGAGGAAAGGAAAGGAAAGGAAAGGAAAGGAAAGGAAAGGAAAGGAAAGGAAAGGAAAGGAAAGGAAAGGAAAGGAAAGGAAAAGAGAGAGAGAAAGGAAAGAAAGGAAAGAGAGAGAGGAAAGAAAGGAAAGAAAAAGAAAGAAAGAAAGAAAGAAAGAAAGAAAGAAAGAGAAAAGAACGAGAAAGAGAAAAGAACGAGAAAGAAAATAAGAAAGAGAAAAAAAGAAAAAGAAAAAAAGAAATAGTGGGAGGGAAGGAAAAGAAGGAAGGAAGGAAGGAAAAGAAAGGAATATATAATACAATAAACAAGCTAATACCAGCAAAAGCTGCTATTGTTTTATCTATTTTGCTATTATTTTACCTTTTTAATGTTGTAAGCAACTGAACCCTGTGGTAAGATAAATTTAATAGATTTAATAAATGAAATAATAAACAAAAATAAAATAAGACAGCTATCATCCCCCCACCCACCCCCGATCCTTGTCTTCATTAGTTTTAGACCTACCTAGTTCCTAAATTCTTAGTTCTCTAAAATTAGATTATTTCTCTAAAACTGATTCTCCACTCAAGTGTGGTTCAACTATGCTACAACTAAACATGAAGGCAACCTTCCTCCAAATTTTCAGGCTGTTGGTTTAAATAGTTATGGTTCCATTTATTTTTAGACGGTAGACTCTTCCAAAGAACTCTGTAAATATTTACTTTAAACTTTAAGGACCAAGTCTTGAAACGTTGAACTGGCTACTTAAGGTTTATTAATATTTCTCAAGTTGTTTCAAAAAAAAAAGTATAAATTCACTGGTTTGCCTTGCAACATGTGAAAATTCTGCAAAATATATACATATATATATATATTTTCTTTTTCAGATCTTTGGTATGATCTTCAGCATGATTCTTTGCTGCGCTATCAGAAGAGACCGAGAAATGGTCTGAAGTCATTTTAGAGCGTTTACTCCCTTCATCCAAAGAATCTCCAGTTATTAACTTCGCATTTTAAATAGCATTTCTAAAAGTATATATTTCGTTTTTAAAGGCTTTATTTAGTTTGGATGTCTTTTTTTTTTTTTTGGCTCTGTATGTTTATAAATCTTAAAAGGAATCTACTCTTGGAAAGATACTATATTTGTAAAGCTAAAGCCCAGCCCCACTTGTATATAAAGTTTTTTGTCTCTAAATTGACCGTCTTGCTTCCTTTAAGCTTAAAACTGGGATGTAATTTAAGTTGGAGAAATTTTCATACTTAATAAAGATTTAAGACCACGTTTTTTGTAAATGAAGTCTTTTTTCGGCGTACCGATTTTAACCTGTCGGTTGGGGCGGTTTTTCATGAAACATCTTGCAGATTCTACTATTAGAATTTATGAACGACTGCAAATTCTTGAATTTGGCCCTTAGCCTCCTGTTCATTTTTGGGGGGGATTAAATTTAATGGTCACGTTGGCGATTAAGAAGCATCTGTAATAAATTGGAACTTTGAGGAACCTCAAGCCTCAGAGCTTTATTTCATTGGGGGTGTTCAAAACACACGATTTTGTCAGAGCTCTCTGCTATGACCTGTCCGTCTTGGGTGGCCCTGCACGGCATAGCTCATAGCTTCATTGTGCTACACAGCAGGAAGTCAGTCCTAGAGGAGATCAACCCTGACTGCTCTTTAGAAGGCCAGATCCTGAAGAGGAAACTCAAATACTTTGGCCATGAGAAGGAAGGATTCACTGGAGAAGAGCCTAATGCTGGGAATGATTGAGGGCAAAAGAAGAAAGGGACGACAGAGAACGAGGTGGCTGGATAGAGTCACTGAAGCAGTCGGCGTGAGCTTAAATGAATTCCAGGGGTGTCGTGTCCCACTCCCAGTCTGACAAACGAGTCAAGGAAGTCCGTCACAAACTTGGCAACGAAGCCTTTGAAGCTTGCCAAGTTCCTTCAAGGTTTATCAGGGCAGGCAGGAGTCCAAGTTGTGACTTCAGCGATAGAGTCTGGTATCAGCAAACTAGATAAGACTTTGCTTGACTCAAGGTTGGAATGCCAAAAGCAGGTCCTTTATATAGGCTGTGGGGTGTGGCTCCATGACTCAGCATTTATCCAGGCCTGCCCCACCCCTCCTTCTGCTGGCATCACCTCTCAGATCTCCGGAAGCGAGGGTCCTCCCACTGTTTATTGTCTTCAGCTGGATCTGCTGTCAGCTTCTGGGAAAGGGGGGGTCAGAGGGAGTAGGGCCGAGTGATTCCAGCACCTGGCTGGCTTCCTGCTCTGTAGGCTGAGCCAAAGGAACACATGCTGTATGAGTGAGGTTTATCAGGCTTGTCCTTTCACTCCTGGAATCGTCTCCGGGCATGGGGCCAGGGCGGGGGCTGGAGGCATGACAGGCCGTTCATCTTCATTATCAGACTCGGAGTCTGATAAAAGACCTGGTTGGAGATGGGAGGGGCCCGGCTGAGGAGAGGAGGGAGGACGAATCACAACAAGGGGATGGTAGAGGACAGGAAGGCCTGGAGGAACGTTGTCCATGGGGTCGCGATGGGTCGGACACAACTTTGCAACTAACAACAATGACAAAATTTAATAGATGGAAATTTTAAGGGCTACTTAAGTGGTTCTGTGACTTACCATTAATGTCTGATTAGGGCTAAGCGCAGCAATGTTACAAGCCGAGGGGAAAAACCTGGCGTTAGCCAAATGGACGCAAGTCTAAGCGAGAGTGGTCGATCGATTCATCATGCCAAAAGGACACATTGCAGCAAAGTCTGTAGAGATTCTCGGTCCATCCAGATCATGGTTGTCCCAAAGGTGCTTTTTTTTCAGTAAGCAACTGGACTTCCTTGTTTTTTTCTTCTTTTGAAGACGTTTCGCTTCTCATGCAGGAAGCTTCTTCAGCTCTGACAGGATATTGGGGGGATGGAAGGATTTATATTCCTTGCAGACAGCTGGTCATTTGCATCCTTTTAGAGCAGGGGGTCTCCAACCTTGGTCCCTTTAAGACTTGTGGACTTCAACTCCCAGAGTCCCTCAGCCAGCAAAGCTCTGGGAGTTGAAGTCCACAAGTCTTAAAGAGACCAAGGTTGGAGACCCCTGTTTTAGAGGGTCCTTGAAGCACTTGGAGGTTTATCTGTGTCCTCAGGGTCACCTGTGCTCCTGGTTCTTGTTAGTTAGGTCCAGTTGCCTCCTTAACAACCGTGTAACTGACTAACCACTGCATGATTCACTTAACAACTGTGGCACGAAAGGTCGCCAAATGGGGCAAAATTCACTTTAAAATCTTCAAATTCTTCAAAATCTTCAAAATCTTCACTTTAAAATTTAACAATAGACATGTTGGTCTCGGTTGTGATCGTAAGTCAAGGACTTCCTATATTCACACGCAGATTAGCATAAGCACTGCACACAAACTTTCTCAGGGCTTTTTTCATTGTGCCACAAATAAAACAGAAACCCACAGTGGGTCAAGATGTCTTTCATATGATGTACATTAGTGTTTCTTTAAGCGTGGCAATTTTACAACGGGCAGACTTCAGCTTCAATGCTGGCTGGGGAATTCTGGGAGTTGAAGTCCTCCCCTCATAAAGTTGCCAAGGTTGAGAACCACTTAATGTAAATTATTTAAAATGCCAGAATTGGCCTTGGGACTCCAATGAGGCACATTGTCAATTCTCCCTGCTTTGCAAGGTGTGCCAGTCCACAAAGCCGAGGCACCTCCCCCCTAAAAGAAAGCATTTCGTGGATTTTGCTGCTCGCAAAATCTACAACTGCACAGGTTGTGGGTTTGGTTCCAACCACTATCTCAGCGGTTTTAGAAAGCGAGGCTTGCAAACTAGGCTGAAGCTGTCATAATTAAAGACGAAACAGGCAGGTAAGCAGATCAGACAGAAAGCCAGGAATTTTGTCTTTAAAATATCCCTCCAGGGAAATGGATTAGAAAGAAACAAGGTCATTAAGGAACAAGGGGAGAAAAAAAAATCTCACCTGAACCAGACAAAGGATGTTGGGCTTGGGAGGGAAAGAAATCCCAGATAATTAACAAAGCAAGAGTGTGTGTGTGTGTGTGTGTGTGTGTGTGTGTGTGTGTGTGTGTGTGTGAGAGAGAGAGAGAGAGAGAGAGAGAGAGAAATAGATGGTGATAGACAGATGATAGATAGATAGATAGATAGATAGATAGATAGATAGATAGATAGATAGATAGATAGATAGATGGATGGATGGATGGATGGAGAGAGAGAGAATGATAGATAAAAATAGACGGTGATAGATAGATGATAGATAGATAGATAGATAGATAGATAGATAGATAGATAGATAGATAGATAGATAGATAGATAGATAGATAGATAGATAGATAGATGGATGGATGGATGATAGGTAGATAGACAGACAGACAGACAGACAGACAAACAGAGACAGACAGACAGACAGACAGACTGATAGATAGATAGATAGATATGTTGGAAGAAATATCCATCTGGGTTCAGTTCCAAGTGGGGACAAAGACACTGGAAACATGGAGGCTGCTTGGAAAGATGGTTTAATGGTGGCCAGGATCACATGGCTTGAGTTCCTGAACAGAAAAGGGCTGAGATCCTGTGTGCTCCCTGGTTTTATGATTTTTCTGAGCTTTGACCTTTCTGGGGCACAGGAAGAGTATCCTGATTGGTTGTCAGACTCCCAGGGGGTGGGGGTCTTAGCTAGCCTTGCTGGCTGTCTCTCAAGCTTGCTTGAGCCTTGCCATGTGGTGAGTTTCAGTTGTATTGTGTTGCAAATCATGGGGGGATTGAGTGAGCTTGGTTGAAGCCTTAATTGCCCATTGACAAAGGTGGGGAGAATGAGTGAGCTTAGCTGAGGCTTTTAATGGCCCATTGACAAAGGTGGGGGGGGTCAGGAAGTTGCAGAGAGCTCCTTTGTCTTTAAAATATGTTTCTCCATTTCTCATCCAGGAAGGTATAATATTCTGCTTTTTAAAATATTTCCTAGAATATTTCATTCTTCTAGGAGGGGGGTGGGTGCTAAATTCCTACAATCCCTACTTTTTTTTTTTTCAAAACGTGAGTTTTGAAACATGCTCTTGGCAAAAATTAAAATTGATCAAATCAGTGGGTGCTTTTAATTTTCCTGATGCAAAGGAAGCCATTGATAGAGACAACAGAAAAAAAGATTCCTTCAGTGGCTCCCAAAAGCTTTCAACCATGAAGGTCTAGCAGCCAGGGGAAAAGTTCTGGTAAGAATTTTACAGTATCCAATTTTCTATGCCAATTAATTTCAGCTGTTAGATATCACTTTCTGAGAGCTTCCAGTCAGGTCAAGCAAGCACACATCCCAAAATTTTCACAGCCATGGCTTTCCTTTAAATTACAGGCTGTCCATTTCCAAGGGTTGGTTACTGAACCTGCCCTAGCTCTTACTTTAGTCTATCCAAGATTTTTTCCCAGTCCAAATTGAGGTTAATCAGTGTGCAATCCAGGCTTTTTCCTTTCTTCTTTTTTTTAAAAAAAATTACACACAATGAGCCCTGGGACTTCTACTCATGAGACCACCAGTGCAACATATCTTGCTTTACTGGGCAACTGGGCAGCATCATTTGTGAGTCATAGTCAGGGCTTGGGTTTTGGATATCACTTTTTCTGCTATCTCTTCAAGTGAGGAATTGCCTGAGGGGGATGCCCTCCCCTATGGAATTAGCAGGGAGATCTGACTCCTTGGGCTTTTAGTGCCACAGAGCAAAAATCAACCTAGAAGTCTTGTGTGGAGGTAAGTGAAGGGAATAGTTTCAGTCTAATTCTGAATGGTGTCTCTCTCTGTGTGCGCCTGTGTATGCAGCTACTTTTACAATACAGGCAATACAAACAATACAAACATGCTGGACAAATTTCCCTACCATTAGACAGAAATCTAAGGTGTTCAGAACTTGCTGTGGTAGCCACTCAAATACAATCCTTACATGAGTACTTTAGACTGATTACAATATAAAGGAGACAAGAAAGAAAACATTACAATGAATTTCCACCCTCCCGCCATAGTCTTTCCAGTTGTCTTCTGGGGATTGAAAAGAGTCTTTTAGTCTTTACTTGTACATCTCAGGGTCCTTTCTTTCATATCTTTTGGGTGGCATGCTTGTTGGTCAGTCAGGTTTGGAAAGGTCTGCTCCAATCTGGTTGCTGTGATGACTTTCAGTGGGGGCTGGATTCAAACTCAATTCCTGACTCCAACAAATGGAAGGTCTCCTCTGGGGGCAGCATCTGGAACCATGTGCTCTGCTTCCACAGTTACAGAGTCATCTTTTCAGGGCTGAAAGACATTAGAACAGAATCTCCTCCCCACTTTTGTGGGTAATCTTCTCAGGAAAGGCATTGTAACAGGATTAAAAAAGGAGGGGGGTAGATATCTTGCAGGCAGAGTTTGAAAAGAAACAACACATCAATATTGCAGTTACTAAAAGATAATGCAGTTTCAACAAAATGCAGTTTCAACAACTGATGAGAAAGAAAAACTTCACATACTTCAGGAAGAGGATGAACAGGTAAAATCATTTAAACACAGTAAATGCAAGACTGAATTTTTTTTTTCTCTTGTAAGTGAACTTAAAACGTTTCCTCATAAACTTATCTTGTAAGTGAACTTAAAATGTTTCCTTATAAACTTGAGTTGTTACTTTAAGATAAAGAGGAGGAGAAAAAGCAGAAATGAAAAGTTCTGTACTATTTTGTTGGCCACACGAAAATAGGGCAAAGGCTCTTTCTTTTCTCTCTCTCTCTTTTCCCTATTTTATTGCTTCAACCTTTTGTTTTGTTTTTCCCTAACAATTTAAAATTCTTGTCTCTAGAGATCAGATACATTTTACAGTTACAATTACCTCAAGGGCCCACAAAGACAGACATACACACATAAAAACAAGGAGGACAGAGAGAAAACAAAACTCTGAGATTTACACACACACTGATCATTCCCGCCATAAATCTCAGTTAAATTAGGAAGGCACAAATCTTAACAGACAGACCACGTGGTTCCATAGAAGACAGAGAAAGAGACAAACAAACAAACAAACAAACAAAACCCAAACATTCCTATTTATATATTTCCTTTTCTTTTAAGTACCTTTATTTAGCCAAATTTGTTTCCTATTCTCATCTTTATTACACAATTTCCTCAATTTCTTTTCCGCATACCAGGTAAAACTGGCAGCCTCCGGGCACTCCAGGCCCCAGCAGGTTTTCCAGGGATTTCCCTCCACCCTCGAGCTACTGCTTCCCGTGTTTCCCTCTCCGATGTGAGGTTTTATTTTTCACTTTGGCCTAGCCGGGTGGATCCTCCTACAATTTTCAGAAAAAAAATTTCTGGGAAGGACTTCGACTCCCTTCTGTCGAAGTATGGGCACCTTCCTGTTAAGGGAGCTTCCAGTTTGGATCAAAAAAAGGTGATCCCAGAGGACCTACTGCCCTGCCAGTAGGTACGAGCACCTCTTCAACACTGCTTCCTGCTTCCTTTTTAGCATACCAGGCAGTACTGGCAGCCTCCGGGCATCCAGGGCCCCAAGCAGATTTCCTGCTTCCTTTTTTTTCCTCCTTTTCTCCTTTTTTACTCTCTTAATTGCTTCATTCACACTTCTTTCCTCTCGCTCGGCTTCCGTTCCTAATAAACACAAAGTTCCACGTTTGGCTTCCCCCCCTTGCTTTCTCTATCCTACCGGTCACGGCTCGGTGGAGCTAGCAGTAGGCAGAGGTGCGGCTAGAGGTTGCTCAAAGAGGTGGAATCAGACTGTTTCCTTAGGTGGAATCCCACTATCACACACTTCTTCCTTCCCTAACAGAAGGTCCTGTGCTCTGGCAAAACCCCCATGCTCTCCAGACTTTTGGTCTTTCTGCGGTTAGGAAATGCACAGAGGATGCAAGATCCAGCTGTGATTGGGAGCAGGGCTCTCTCATTCACACACATGCAGGCATACACATATTTCCCATGCTTTTCCATGCTTAAAATTAAAATTTAGAGGTACTCACCTTCTTTCCAAGCAGTCTTTGAGCTCAAACTCAAAACCCCTTTAAAACCTAGTTCCAAATGGCCAAGGTCCAGGAAAACTTACCCACAGACTCAATGGGTCTGCTGCTAGCAAGGGAGGCTTACCTGGGCCAGGTCCATTGGTTAGGTTAGCTTGGAGTCCCATCTGGGTCGCCAATTGTTGGAAGAAATATCCATCTGGGTTCAGTTCCAAGTGGGGACAAAGACACTGGAAACATGGAGGCTGCTTGGAAAGATGGTTTAATGGTGGTCAGGATCACATGGCTTGAGTTCCTGAACAGAAAAGGGCTGAGATCCTGTGTGCTCCTGGTTTTATGATTTTCTGAGCTTTGACCTTTCTGGGGCACAGGAAGAGTATCCTGATTGGTTGTCAGACTCCCAGGGGTGGGGTCTTAGCTAGCCTTGCTGGCTGTCTCTCAAGCTTGCTTGAGCCTTGCCATGTGGTGAGTTTCAGTTGTATTGTGTTGCAAATCATGGGGGGATTGAGTGAGCTTGGTTGAAGCCTTAATTGCCCATTGACAAAGGTGGGGAGAATGAGTGAGCTTAGCTGAGGCTTTTAATGGCCCATTGACAAAGGTGGGGGGGGGTCAGGAAGTTGCAGGGAGCTCCTTTGTCTTTAAAATATGTTTCTCCATTTCTCATCTAGGAAGGTATAATATTCTGCTTTTTAAAATATTTCCTAGAATATTTCATTCTTCTAGGAGGGGGGTGGGTGCTAAATTCCTACAGATAGATAGATAGATAGATAGATAGATAGATAGATAGATAGATAGATAGATAGATGGATGGATGATAGGTAGATAGATAGATAGACAGACAGACACAAACAGACAGATGATAGATAGATAGATAGATAGATAGATAGATAGATAGATAGATAGATAGATAGATAGATAGATAGATGATAGATAGATAGATAGATAGATAGATAGATAGATAGATAGATAGATAGATAGATAGATAGATAGATAGATAATGGATGGAGAGAGAGAGAATGATAGATAAAAATAAACGGTGATAGATAGATAGATAGATAGATAGATAGATAGATAGATAGATAGATAGATAGATAGATAGATGGATGGATGATAGGTAGATAGATAGATAGACAGACAGACAGACAGACAAACAAACAGACAGATGATAGATAGATAGATAGATAGATAGATAGATAGATAGATAGATAGACAGATAGATAGACAGACAGACAGACAGACAGACAGACAGACAGACAGACAGATGATGAATGGAGAGAGAGAGAATGATAGATAAAAATAGACGATGATAGATGATAGATAGATAGATAGATAGATAGATAGATAGATAGATAGATAGATAGATAGATAGATGGATGGATGGATGGATGATAGGTAGATAGATAGATAGACAGACAGACAGACAAACAAACAGAGACAGATGATAGATAGATAGATAGATAGAGAGAGAGAGAGAGAGAGAGAGAGAGAGAGAGATGATGAAGAGAGAGAGAGAAGCTAGCTATACCTTACTATATTCTCTATACAGAGAGAGACAGAGAGTCAGTCAGTCAGTCCATGGAGATTCACAGTCATCTAGGCTATGGTGCTTTTCCAAAAGGAACCTGGACTTTCTTGTTGTTGTTTTTCCTTGAAAACATTTTGCTTCTCATTCAAGAAGCTTCTTCAGTTCTCAAATGAATGTTGGGGAATGGAAGGATTTATATTCTTTGCAGTTTTGGAAGGTTACTAACCCCTTACTCTTTGTTTGTTTGTTTGTTTGTTTGTTTGTTTGTTAGTTTAGGCTAAACACACACAGTTCCTGGGACTTAATCATTCTTCATGGGATTTAACCTTCAATTAACTCACCATCTTCCTCATTCTTTTCTGCATTCTTTCTCATTCAAAGCCCAGCAGCTACAAAAAAACCCCAATGATTTATATGTGGTTTTCATGCTACCTGCCACATCCTAGAAACTGATGGAAGGGGGGAAACTAAGTCACTCTGCAAAAAACTAAAGGTTGTGAACTCTGTCCTGTCTCCTATTTTAGCTTGGATTTCTCTGTTAATAGATGAGGGTATGTCCAGTGGTGGGATTCAAATGATTTAACAACCCGTTCCCTGCCCTAATGATTTCTTCCAACAACCAGTTCATCAAACTGCTCAGAAAGCTAACAACCGGTTCTGCCGAAGTGGTGCGAACTGGCTGAATCCCACCACTGGCTATGTCCTATTCCTTGGCAGTTCCAACATAGAACAGAATAACAGAGTTTGGAAGGGACCTTCGAGGTCTTCTAGTCCAACCCAGTATTCAAGCAGGAGAATTATGCCATTTCAGACAAATGACTGCCCAGTCTCTTCTTAAATGCTTCCAGTGATGGCGCACCAGGGGTGGGGCTGCTGGGGGTTCGCAGGGGTTCGGGAGAATCTTCTAGCTAAGATTCTGTGAAGTTCGGAGAACCCCCAAATCTCACTCTTGGCTGGCCAACCCGCTCCTCCCCTCCCAGGAGTCCCCACACAGCCCATTTTGGATGCAGGTTAGTGCAGGGCACGTGCAGAGGCTGAGGGGGGAGGGAAACGGGCCTACTGGAAGGCCTCCGGAGGGCCTCCAGAGCCTGGGGAGGCCGTTTTTGCCCTCCTGGAGGCTCAAGGAAAGCCTCCGGAGCCCAGGCAAGGCAAAAATGACCCCCTCACCGTGGCGCAGGAGGCCAACTAGGCCATGCTCACCATGGCCACGCCCACCCAGCAAACGGGCAGAGAATTTTTGAAAGCCCACCCCTGTGGACCACCCACCCTTTCTGGAGGCAAGTTGTTTCACTGGTTAATTGTCAGGAAATTTCTCCTTAGTTCTAGGTTGCTTCTCTCCTTGGTTAGTTTCTATCCGTTGTTTCTTGTCCTGCCCTCAGGTGCTTTGGAGCGGGGGTCTCCAACCTTGGTCCCTTTAAGACTTGTGGACTTCAACTCCCAGAGTTCCTCAGCCAGCTTTGGAGAATAATTTGACACACACACACCCCTCTTCTTTTTTTGTGGGGAAAAGAAATTGGAGGCAACGAATAAAGAAATCAAGTTGCAGCCATCAATCTCCAGTTGATCAAGACCAAGAATCTGTTTTGTATGCGTATGTAGTATCCAAATACCCAAAACAGGCTAAGATTTTTATTTTCCAGCGTGGGATCAGAATTGCAACGCCTGGATTCTTGACTTACTGAAAATAAAAATAAATCAACAAGGAAGCCATTGATTGGGCATGAATGCATGCCTTGACTGACATTCTTCTTTGATGGTCAAGAGATCTGAACTAGACCACGGCTGGCTTTTTAGGAAGGGTGGGGCCATTCTGACATTTTTATCCCAAATTCCCAGCTGATCAGCTGGTTACCGCAGGGGGCTGAACCAGGGGTAAAATCCAGCAGGTACTGACAGGTTCTTCAGAACCGGTAGCAGAAATTTTGAGCAGTTCGGAGAACCGGCAAATACCAACTCTGGCTGGTCCCAGAGTGGGGTAGGAATGGGGATTTTGCAGTAGCCTTCCCCTGGAGTGGTGAGGGAATGGAGATTTTGCACTAGCCTTCCCCTGCCACGCCCTCCAAGCCACACCCACCAAGCCACACCCACAGAACCGGTAGTAAAAAAAAATTGGATTTCACCACTGGGCTGGACTAGAAGACCTCCAAGGTCCCTTCCAACTCTGTTATTCTGAAGCCTTAAGTGAACCCGAGCTGACACCTCTACCTGGGTGCAAAGTTAAACCCAATTTCTTTCTGCAAAATTTAGACACCTGCTGACTCTGCACGGTTACTTACTGACTCTTGCTGAAATATCCCATCTCTTTTCAGTTTCAGTTTCCCCACTGGTTCTGGGCCATGGGGTTTCTGGCATATGTTGATATTCCAGAAACCCCATGTATATGTAGGTCTTGGTGTATTTGGGTCTTATCCCGTGGAAGGTTGAGAGTATCTTGGTGACATTTCGATGAGGTCTCACTCGTCATCTTCAGGCTGGTGCTTTCGGTTTTGTGCTTGTGCAAGCAAAGCATGGTCAGAGCTGCCGTCTCTCTATAAATACTGCAGGGAAGGTGAGGAGTGTTGCTGTAAGCGGGTTGGCTGGCTCTGTGTTGCATCTTGATTGGTAGGTGGAGTGGGTGTTTGCAGATTAGTCGGCTGTTTCGTAGCATCCTGTGTGGGTGTGGTCCTAGTTGTGTGCCCATTAGTCTTTTGTATTGTAACGACCTGGTTAATGGGCTGTATGGAAACATCCTGAGTTCTAGAAATTTGACCTCCTGTAATGGTAATGGGCTTTCTGGAAACGTCCTGAGTTCTGGGAATATGATCTCCTGAGTCTTGTGCTGTAACATCCTGGGTGGTAGGTTGTTCTGTACAAGCACGAAGCTGTAAGCACGGGCCTGAAGATGACAAGCGAGACCTCATCGAAACGTCGCCAAGATACCCTCAACCTTACACGGGAAAAGACCCGAATACGCCAAGACCTGCATACCTATACCCGTGAAAACCTACGAAAACAAATAGAAAGATAGATAGATAGATAGATAGATAGATAGATAGATAGATAGATAGTATTTTTCTGTGTCACCGGGTGCCAAGCTACCCAAACAAGGACCACCCTCTGCGTTTAATGAACACCAAGCTGTTCCTTTCTTCAAATGCTTTGTCCTTTTATTTAATTTTTTTTTCTCGGCAAGTATCTTCTTGGCTGGGACCGAACCATTCAATTTTTGCTTCGCCAGCCCGAAAAGCACTTTGTTCCAAAACGCTTCAGGCTTATCAAGATTTTAGTCGCCTTACCTCAGACAATGACTTTTGTGCAGAAGTCAAAGAAATGGCCTCTTTCTGACAATTCTCCCATGCAAAGCCCGGTCATAGAGGCCCAGAGTCAGCTCACGTTTTCCAGTGAGCACATCTATCCTGGGGAATCTGAGGCAGAATTGTTTTTAACTCGTCTGACCGGTTTGGGTCATTTTGAGGGAAGGCTTTTCTTGATTTTCAAGCTCGGTTTTTAAGCTAGAGAGTCCTCAGCTGCTGACCATTTGTGTGTCTGAAATTATTACAGTGGCACTGACTTACAACTGATCATCCCATTTACAGGAGTAACGACCACAACTGCTCAAAAGTTTGGTGGATAAGTGAAACATTTGTTAACTCAGTTTTGCCCCAAGTTACGCTTTTTCTTTTGCCACCGTTGTTAAGAGAATCTGCGCATTTTGTTTCTTGCCACCATTGTGAAGCGAATCAGTGCATTTGTTAAATACAGATGGGAGGTTGAACGACTAGCTTTGTGGCGCGACCGGAACAATCTGGAACTGAACACACTCAAAACCGAAGAAATGGCGGTAGACTTTAGGAGAAACCCTCCCATACTTCCATCTCTCACAATACTAGACAACACAGTATCAACAGTGGAGACCTTCAGATTTCTAGGTTCTACCATATCGCAAGATCTAAAATGGACAGCTAAGATCAAAAATGTCATCAAAAAACCACAACAAAGAATGTTCTTTCTGTGCCTACTCAGAAAGCTCAAACTGCCCAAGGAGCTGCTGATCCAGTTCTACAGAGGAATTATTGAGTCTGTCATCTGCACCTCTATAACTGTCTGGTTCGGTTCTGCAACCCAACAAGACAGACACAGACTTCAGAGGATAATTAGAACTGCAGAAAAAACAATGGCTACCAACCTGTTTTCCATTGAGGACCTGTATACTGCACGAGTCGAAAAGAGGGCTGTGGAAATATTTACAGACCCCTCACATCCTGGACATAAACTGTTTCAACTCCTACCCTCAAAACGACCACTGCACACCAGAACAACTAGACACAAGGATAGTTTTTTCCCCCAAACACCATCACCCTGTTAAACAAACAATTCCCTCAACACTGTCAAACTATTTACTAAATCTGCACTACTATTAATCATCTCATCGTTCCCATCACCCATCTCCTTCCACTTATGACTGTAACTTTGTTGCTTGTATCCTTATGATTTATATTGATATTGATATTGTTTCCTGATTGCTTATTTGTACCCCATGACTATCATTAAGTGTTGTATCTTATGATTCTTGATGAGCGTATCTTTTCTTTTATGTACACTGAGAGCATCTGCACCAAGACAAATGTCCAATCACATTTGGCCAATAAAAAATTCTATTCTATTCTAAATCAGTAACTTGGTTGTTAAGTGAATCGGGCTTCCCTATTGACTTTGCTTGTCAGAAGGTCCGCCAAATGAGATCACATGACCCCAGGACGCTGCAACCGTGAACGCTTGGCAACCGACTCGTATTTACGACGGTTGCAATGTCCCGAGGTCACGTGATATCCTTTTGCGACCTTCTGACAAGCAAAGTCAATGGGGGAAGCCCGATTCCTTTCACAGCCGTGTGATTAATTTTATGGCTGCAGTGATTCACTTAACAAAACTGGCAGGAAAGGTCATAAACGGGGCAAAACTCATTTAACAAACGTCTTGCTTAACCAAATAAATTTTGGGCTCAATTGTGGTCGTATGTTGAGGACTATCTGTATAAGGCCCATGAGGTCCCCTCCAACTCTATCATTCTATATCTACATTTTAGAGTAGAATGTACTTCAGACAAATGATTGTCCAATCACTTCTTAAAAACCTCCAGTGTTGGAGCATTCACAACTTCTGGAGGCAAGTTATTCCATTGATTACTTGTTCTCACTGTTAGGACATTCCTTCCTTATGTAGGAATTTAGCACCCACCTCCCTCCTAGAAGAATGAAATATTTTAGAAAATACTTAAAAGGCAGAATATATTTCTCTGGATGAGAAATGGAGAAACATGTTTTTAAAGACAAAGCAGCTCCCTGCAACTTCCTGCCACCCCCCCCACCTTTGTCAATGGGCCATTAAAGCTTCAACCAAGCTCACTCATTCTCCCCACCTTTGTCAATGGGCAATTAAGGCTTCAGCCAAGCTCACTCAATCCCCCCATCATTTGCAACACAATAGAACAGAAACTCATCACATGGCAAGGCTCAGGCAAGCTTGAGGGACAACCTACAATATTAACTAAGACCCCCACCCCCTGGGAGTCTGACAACCAATCAGGATACTCTTCCTGTGCCCCAGAAAGTTCAAAGCTCAGAAAAAGCATAAAGCAAGGGAGCACACAGGATCTCAGCTCCTTTTCTGTTCAGGATCTCAAGCCATGTGATCCTGACCACCATTAAACCATCTTTCCAAGCAGTCTCCATGTTTCCAGTGTCTTTGTCCCCACTTGGAACTGAACCCAGATGGATATTTCTTCCAACACTTACTTCTAGGTTACTTCTCTCCTTGATTTTGTTGAAAAGCTCCCCTCTCTAGCAAGCTCCCTTCAGTTCAGCTGAATTGCTCATTCTTCCAAGTTGCCAAGAAGAGACTGGACGACCGTTTGTCTGAAATGGCGTAGGGTTTGCTGCTTGAGCAGGGGGTTGGACTAGAAGACCTCCAAGGCCCCTTCCAATTCTGTTATTCTGTTCTATTCTATCCTTTAACTTCTCTGCCTGATTGGCAAATAACAATGTAAGGATTCTTTTTCCTGAACTTGTCTTTCCTTACCCTTAGATCTTTGTGTTTTCTGGACGGTTTGGTTTTTTTTTTTAAAGCTTACATAAAGCTCGCACATTCCTTCCTGCCTCAAATTGCAAATCTTGCAATTAATTACCAAAGAGACATGGTAAATAAATCCAAGCCCAGCTTGTACCCAAAAGGTGGGGCCTCCCTCTCTCTCTCTCTCTCTCTCTCTCTCTCTCTCTCTCTCTCTCTCTCTCTCTCTGTGCGTATGTGTGGGCAGGGAGCAGAAGCTGGATGTTTGCTGGGTGAATCAATTCTGCCACTATTTTCTTCTTGCCAAGCCATTATGAGCTCAATGAATCATCTCAGCAAAAAACAGAAAAGTGTGGGGGGGAACTCCCAAGTTTTTCTGGAAGCTTTATTGAGGGAAATGCTTCTTGTTGAAGCTTTGGAGAGGTTTGTGTAAAAAAAATCAGGGAGCCCACGAAGGGCAGGCAAAGAGCCACCTAAAAAGTCCACTTTTTTTTTTCCTGCTGCCCAAATCTCCAAGGTCTTTTTTCTTGCAGCTGTGGGAAGCTAGAAGAATGAAATATTTTGAGAAATATTTTCTTTTTAAAAAGGCAGAATATTATATTTCCCTAAAGAAGAAACATGTTTTTAAAGACAGAAAGCAGCCCTCAAGTCTTTCTTAATAGCCCCAGCAGGACTGGGCCAGCCTATTTACAAGACAAAAGACCTTCAGCTCCAGGGTGATGGGATTAAGACATGACCCTCCTGGATATAATAGGATTATCTAGCAGCAGAGCTCACTGCATTGCACAATCTCCTAAGGACATTGCATCAGCCCGAGGTTCAACCAAACTTGACTCAGACAAACATGACCCCACATGTGCCCATGGGAGTCTGACAACAGCCAATGGAATACATGTTCTTGCACAGGAACAGGAAGCTCAAGTGCAAAGCCCAAGAGAAGGTATAAATACCCCCCTACCCCGCTCTCAACTCCGTGTTGTCAGCTGCACCAGAATCACACGTGTGCTTGGTGGTTTTGTTTCATCGATAAATGGACCCTCTTTCCAATCAGCCTCCAGCCTCCCTTTTGTCTCCAGTGCCTTCCAGTGTGAAACGAGACCGTTGTTAAGTGAACGTTGCCCCCCTTTTATGACCTTTCTTGCCAGAGTTGTTAAGTGAATCGCTGTGCTCGTTAAATTAGTTACAGGGGTGTTAAGTGGATCTGAATTTCCCCATTGACTTTGCTTGTCGGAAGGTCACAAAAGGGGACCGCGTGACCCCCCAGGACACTGCGACCATCGTAACTATGAGTCAGTCTGAATTTTGATCACATGACCATGGGGATGCTGCAATGGTTTTGTAAGTGTGAAAAACGGTCACTTTTTTCAGTGCCATCGTAATCTTGAACAGTCACTACATGAACCATTGTAAATTGAAGACCACCTGACTTTGCTAGGAGTGCAGAGGAGGGCAACAAAGATGATTAGGGGTCGGGAGGCTAAAACATAACAATAAAGGAGACTATTTGAAGCTCAGGGTTGACACGAAGGATCCTTGGTGGTCTCTGAGCTTGCTTGTTTTCTTGCAGGGTAATCTTGCAGGTTTTCTTGCAGGTAGTTACCTAGTTAGGGTAATTTCATTACCCTAACTAGGTAACATCATCAGTGCTAGAAGAGAGTAAGGTTTGAAGAAAGGAGGAGGAAGACGAGGAGGAGGAGGAAGAGGAGGAGGAGGAAGAGGAGGAGGAGGACTGTGGGGTCCTTGGTGCTCTCTGAACTTGAGTTGTTTTCTTGCAGACGTTTCATTACCAAACTAGGTAACATCTTCAGTGCTGGTAGGGAATGGGTTTTGTGGAGAGGAGGAGGAGGAGGAACACACACACCCCGCCGTAGTGCAGGATCACATGACTAGGCCACACCCACCTTGGCCACGCCCACCCAGCAACCCCTTGCTAAAATTTTTGAAGCCGACCCCTGATCCTATGATTCTATGTACTAAGTCCTCCTGGTTCACGACATCCTAACTCTGAATGGTCACTGATGTCAGGCCTGGAATCCATCTTTTGCGTTGGGCCTTCAGGCCTGCCACATTTACTGCTGTGGGAAACTGGGAGGGGAGATTGTATGGAGCCAGAGTGATATATAGTCATAATAACATTCCTTTCTCAGAGAGTCAAGGACATCTTGCCCTGCACCTCGAAGGCTGGAACTGGGAGGCATCTCCAGTTGGGATGGTGGTTTGATTGGACCATCTGATAGACATGTGGGTGCTGCTCAGGGACTTGGACTTTCTTTTGGGTGGGGAAAACATGGAAATTTTCAGATTCGGGTTTTCCCAGATGTGCCAATATGACATCTCTAATAAAATGGAACTTTGAGGAACCTCAAGCCTCGAAGATTTCTTTCGTTGGGGGTATTACTTGGAACCCTGACAACTGAATGAGTAGTTATTAAGCAAGGAGTATGTTTAACAGTAACGGAGTTGGAAGAGACCTTGGAGGTCATCTAGTCCACACAGGAGACCTGTACTAGGGATTTGAACCGCCGAACTGCCGACCTTTCTGATTGACAAGCTCAGTGTACTCTTATATGGAAGCTGTTTGATTATAGTTTGTCTCATGGTCTGATTAATCCTACTTTTAATATATTTCTCTGGACATTTAAAACAATGTGTCTTCTGATAAAAGTTTATTTAGCAGTAAATTCCTATTCGGTTTTTTAAAGTGAGGGACGCAAAGGGACGGTTATCATTAAGAAAGTTCTACTATCTCGGGTTTTGAAATAGTACTTGCTGTAGTGTGTAGATTGTTTATATAAACTGGATGACTTTTATGAGGAAAACAATTTTTTCAGAAGCGTGGGAGCGTGGTTAGCAAGATATAAAAGGAACAACCTTGAAGAGTTCAATTCTCAGCGCTAAAGTCAAAACTTCTGTGGTAATGCAAGTACTGTTTTTTTTTTAATTATTATTATTAAGACAATAATTCTTTCTTGATAGTAGGGCGGGATATAAATGCAAATAAAAAAAAATAGTAACAGTAGAAGTACGGGGGAGTAACCAGGCTTGCTAATTATGAATTATGTAAACTAATCTATGCTTAGATCGTCTATTACCTATGCATATGTATGACCATGAGTGTGACGCACTGGCTTAGTGGATAAGATGCTGAGCTTGTCGATCGAAAGGTCGGCAGTTCAGCGGTTCGAATCCCTAGTGCCACGTAACGGGGTGAGCTCCCGTGACTTGTCCCAGCTTCTGCCAACCTAGCAGTTTGAAAGCACGTAAAAAATGCAAGTAGAAAAATAGGGACCACCTTTGGTGGGATGGTAACAGTGTTCCATGTGCCTTTGGTGTTGAGTCATGCTGGCCACATGACCACAGCTTTGAAATGGAGATGAGCACCGCCCCCTAGATTCGGGAACGACTAGCACATATGTGAGAGGGGAACCTTTACCTTTACCTATGTATGACCATATCATTTCCTGAAATGCATACATACAGGTAATCCTCAATTTACAACAGTTTGTTTAGTGACCATTCAAAGTTGCAAAAAAAGTGACCGTTTTTCACACTTATGACCACTGCAGCATCTCTATGATCACATGACCAAAATTCAGGCACTTGGCAGTTGGCTCCTATTTGTGACGGTTGCAGGGGTCATGTGATCCCTTTTTACGGCCTTCTGATTAGCAAAGTCAAGAGGGAAGCCAAATTCACTTAATAACAGAGTTACTAATTTAACAACTGCAGTAATTCACTTAGCAAGGAAAATTGTAAAACGGGGCAAAAGTCACTTAACAAATATTTCATTTAGCAATGGAAATTCTGGGATCGATCGTGGTCATAATTCGAGGACTACCTGTATAACGGATCTTTTTGTCCATAGGAGTCCCTCTTTTTATTTTCTGGATGAAATTAATTCCCTCTAAAGGGAGAGCCAGAACAATTTTTATTAGGGATCCCAACAGAAAATTATACAGATGATACACAATATTTAATACTACACATATTAACAGCAGCACGTATAGCCTACGCGCAAAATTGGAAGAAGGAGAAACCGCCAACAGAAGAAGATTTAATTTAAAAAATCTTAGAATGTGCAGAGATGGATAAACTCACTGAAGAAAATCAAAGAGAAAGAGGATACAGAATATTATAAGGTCTGGTGCAGATGCTATGAATGGTTAGAAAAGAGGAAAGATAAGAAAATCGAACAAAATGTAGATGAAATAAAGAATGATAGATAAATAAAAGTAGAATAAGATACAATTAAAATATGTATAAATAGTAAGAAAGGACCGCTTTGAATAGCTGATAAGAAACAGTGATATGTATATAAATGTTGTATGTTTGTCTTTTGTTTTGCTAAGCAAGATCACATCAAATACCTGTACAATTAGCACAGGGGCCCCCCAAGGCTGTGTGCTCTCCCCACTTCTCTTCTCTCTGTATACTAATGACTGCATCTCCAATGATCCATCTGTTAAGCTACTGAAGTTCGCAGATGACACAACAGTGATTGGTCTCATTCGAGACAATGACGAATCCGCATATAGACGAGAGGTCGAACGACTAGCCTTGTGGTGCAACCAAAACAATCTGGAACTGAACACACTCAAAACCGTAGAAATGGTGGTAGACTTTAGGAGAAACCCTTCCATACTTCCACCTCTCACAATACTAGACAACACCGTATCAACAGTAGAAACCTTCAAATTTCTAGGTTCTATCATACCGCAGGATCTCAAATGGACAGCTAATATCAAAAACATCATTAAAAAAGGACAACAAAAAATGTTCTTTCTGCGCCAACTCAGTAAGCTCAAACTGCCCAAGGAGCTGCTGATCCAATTCTACAGAGGAATTATTGAGTCTGTCATTTGCACCTCTATAACTGTCTGGTTCGGTTCTGCAACCCAACAAGAAAAACACAGACTTCAGAGGATAATTAGAACTGCAGAAAAAACAATTGCTACCAACCTGCCTTCCATTGAGGACCTGTATACTGCACGAATCAAGAAGAGGGCCGTGAAAATATTTACAGATCCCTCACATCCTGGACATAAACTGTTTCAACTCCTACCCTCAAAACGACGCTATAGAGCACTGCACACCAGAACAACTAGACACAAGAACAGTATTTTCCCGAAGGCCATCACTCTGCTAAACAAATAATTCCATCAACACTGTCAGACTATTTACTGAATCTGCACTACTATTAATCGTTTCATAGTTCCCATCACCAATCTCTTTCCACTTATGACTGTATGACTATAACTTGTTGCTGGCAATCCTTATGATTTATATTGATATATTGACCATCATTTGTGTTGTAAATGTTGTACCTTGATGAACGTATCTTTTCTTTTATGTACACTGAGAGCATATGCACCAAGACAAATTCCTTGTGTGTCCAATCACACTTGGCCAATAAATTCTATTCTAATTCTGTATTCTAATTCTGTTTTAATGTGTTCAAAATAAAAAAACTTTCAAAAAAAAGAAAGAAAGAAAGAAAGAAATTCCCTCAGTTTACACTTAATTAATAAATAAATACAGGCAGTCCTCAACTAAGAACCATTTATTTAGTGACTGAAGTTATAATAGCACCGAAAAAAGTGACTTATGACCAGTGATGGGATTCAGCCAGTTTGCACCACTTCGGGAGAACCGGTTGTTAACTTTCTGATCAGTTTGGCAAACTGGTTGTTGGAAGAAATCATTAGGGCAGAGAACCGGTTGTTAAATTACTTGAATCCCACCACTGCTTATGACCCATTTTCAGACTTACAACCGTGACAGCATTCCGAAGGTCACGTGATCAAAATTCAGATGCTTAGCAACTGATTTTTATTTATGATCATTTCAGCGTCCCGGGGTCGTGTGATCACCATTTGTAACCTTCCCAGCCATCTTATGGCAAGCAAAGTCAACGGCCGAAGCCGTTTAACAATGACATGATTCGCTTAACAACCGTGGCAAATAAGGGTCGTAAAAGTGGACATAACTCGCTTAGCAACTGTCTTGTGCTTAGCAACAAACATTTCGGCCTCCATTGTGATCATATGTGGAGGACTATCTATACTCTAATGAGCCTTGCTTATCGGTTCGGGGTCCTGAGTTCGATTCCACGCACTTGTGAGCCCATTCTGCATCTACACAATCTCTCCCTTCCTCCCTCCATCATGGCTAAAAGTCCCGGGGGCAGCCACTAGATGGGAGCAACGATTCCCATGAAGGAGGACTCAGGAAGCCCCCTTAACTCGGGACTTATCCTGGTGATGTTTGTTCACTTTTCTGGGCCGATCCTTTGCGTTTTCCATAAAAGTTCACGTTTTGAACTCTTTAACCTGAGGGAAAATTTTGTTCCCGAAAAGGAAACTTTTAAAATAAAATGACGAGCAAGGAAACCCTGATGGGGATGAGTGATGAGATTTAGCTTCCATTTCACCACAGGGCTGTAAAATTGTCTTTCGTTTCTTTTCCTGCAGCAACGGGCAAATATTTGGCCAAAACAGGAAAGCTGTTAGACAAGATTCCCTGGCCAATGCCTTTGTTATTGCCAAAATCTGCGCCTTGGCAGGGACATCTCAACAGCCTGTGCCTTCAGGGTAACTTTGGAGCCAAGGAAGGGCAGGCAGGGACTCGCCCCTTTGGCTTGGCGATCTGTAGGCATCAGGAGGTTGGCGTTGCCTGCTTCAAGTTCTGCAGATGCCAAACCATTCTTTCATTCTTTCGTATCAGAAGAGGCCAACAGAAAAAAAACAATAGGGTTGTCAGCAGCGAGAATTTATATTTGCACAGCACTGGAACACTAAGGAAACTCCTACGGACAGGGGTGAAATCCAGCAGATTCTGACCTGTTCTGACGAACCGGTAGCGGAAATTTTGAGCAGTTCGGAGAACCGGCAAATACCACTTCTGGCTGGCCCCAGAGTGGGGTGGGAATGGAGACTTCGCAATATCCTTCCCCCAGGAGTGGGGAGGGAATGGAGATTTTACAGTATCCTTCTCCTGGAGTGGGGTGGGAATGGGGATTTTGCAGTATCCTTCTCCTGGAGTGGGGTGGGAATGGGGATTTTGCGGTATCCTTCTTCTGGAGTGGGAATGGGGATTTTGCAGTATCTTTCTCCCGGAGTGAGATGGGAATGGAGATTTTGCAGTATCCTTCCCCTACCACACCCACCAAGCCACGCCCACAGAACCGGTAGTAAAAAAAATTGTATTTCACCATTGCCTACAGAGGAAAATATAAAAATACTAGAGTGTGCAGAAATTGATAGGTTAACACTAAAGATAAAGGACAAGGAAGATACAGAATATTTTTTAATGTAGGATCTATTTTATCACCGGTTAGATCATACCAGACCAAATTGATAGGTTAACACTAAAGATAAAGGACAAGGAAGATACAGAATATTTTTTAATGCAGGATCTATTTTATCACTGGTTAGATCATAGAGATGGAAGATAGAAGTTAAAAGACCATCGTTATGTATAAACAAACAATACTATGACTATTATTATTATGTATAACATAAATTGACATAGACAATACACTGTTCACCAAGCACCAATGTATGTTATAGAAAAATACTCCCTCTCTCTCTCTCTCTCTCTCTCTCTCTCTCTCTCTCTGTGTGTATGTGTGTGTGTGTGTGTGTGTGAAAACAGTAGAGTTGGCAGATCTGGGTATCAAAAACAAAAAAACAACAACAAAACACTGGAAAGAGTTAGGAGCCAACAGTGTGAAGCAGTAGCGAAGTTTTTACACTTAGGCAAGAAAAACCAACTGTGTTAAGTACAGGCTAGGTCAGGGGTCTCTGGCTGAGGAACTCTGGGAGTTGAAGTCCACAAGTCTTAAAAGAGCCAAGTTTGCGGACCCCTGGGCTAGGTGAAACTTGGTTCGACGGCAGTAATTGTGAGAAGGATTTTTGGAGTCCTAGTGGACAGCCCCTTAACTATGAGCCAGCAGTGCGGGTGGCAGCAGCCAAAAAAAGCCAATGCAATCCAAAGTTGCATTAAGAGAGGGATAGAATACCAAGATCATGTGAAATTCTAGGACCGTGATGGCGAACCTATGGCATGTATTCCTCAGGCGGCACGCGGAGCCATATCTGTGGGTATACAAGCGTTGCCCTAGCTCAGCTCCAGCTCCAATCCACCTGATTTTTGGGCCTTCTGGGCCAACCGGAAGTCGGGAAACGGGCCGTTTCCGGTCTCTAGAGGGCATCTGGGGAGGGGAGACCGTTTTCGCCCTCCCCAGGCTCCAAGAAAGCCTCTGGAGCCTGGGGAGGGCGAAAAACAGGCCTGCCATGCCCACCGTGCCATCACGTGCCAAAAGTGGGGGGAGCCTAGGAGGGTCGCGTGCGCATGCACAGGGCATGGTACATCAAATTATGGGTGTGGGCACACAGATGCGCGACCCACTCTCATTCCCTCCGCTTTTGGCATGCGACAACAAAAAGGTTAGCCATCATCACTGTTCTAGGACATCTTTACAAAGCCTTAGTAAGACCACACTTGGAATACCGCATGTAATTTTGATCGCCACGATATAAAAAAGACGTGGAGACTCTGGAAAAAGTGCAGAGAAGAGCAACGAGAACGATTAGGAGGCTAAAATATACAAAGAACAGTTACGGGAACTGGGTGTGTCTCGTGTAATGAAAAGAAGGACGAGGGGGTGACATGATAGCAGTCTTCCGATATTTGAGGGGGCTCCGATAAAGATGGGGGGGGGGTAAAACTATTTTCCAAAGCACCAAAATGCAGGACAAGAAACAATGGATGGAAACTGATCAAGGAGGGAAGCAACCTAGAATCAAGGAGAAACTTCCTGACAGTGAGAAAAATCAGCCAGTGGAACAGCTTGCCACCAGAAGTTGTGGGTGCTCCAACACTTGAAGTTTTCAAGGAGAGACTGGACGACTATTTGTCTGAAATGGTGTAGCGCAGCGGTTCTCAACCTGTGGGTCGCGACCCCATTGGGGGTCGAATGATGATTTGCCATGGATCGCCTAAGACCATCGGAAATATGGGAAGTATACTTGCGAGTCGAAGAATCGCGCTCCAATGGTTGACTCCACAAGCCAGCTGCGGGTTCTTCAGATCGCTAGCCGAATTTGGCTTCAGGCGCGATGAATTAAAAAAAGAGAGAAATCTTTGCTCTGATGTCTCCCTCTCAAGCCAGCTGCAATCACTCCCAATCGCTAGCCTAATCTGGCTTCAGGCGCGATAAACTTAATAGGGGAGGAGTCTCCGTTTAATGCCTCTGTTCTCAAGGCAATCGCAAACAGTTCAGATCGCTAGCCAATACGGCTTCAGGCGTGATAAATTCAAAACGAAAATAATTTTACGGTTGGGGTCGCCACATCATGGGAAATTGTATTAAAGGGGTTGCAGCACTATAAAGGTTGAGAACCACTGGTCTAGCGTCTTCTGCTTGAGCAGGTGGTTGGTTTAGACCAGGGATGGCTAGCTTTTTTCAGCCAGAGTGCCCAAAGCATGCGAGCACGTACCCAAATCCCCAAAATGCAATGTGCGCACCCTCACACATGCGCAACCCCTGTGAATGCACGCATGCCCCCCGCAGGTGCCCCACCTCCACACATGTACACGCGATCCCCCCGCACATGGCCCACCTGACACATGCATGGACGACCCCCCCTGCACACACCATGCGCACGCAAACCCCCTCCACACGCGCCCCTCCCCTCATGAATGCGGGGCAGAGACCCGAACACCAGCTGGCCAGCGGGAGGCGCACGCACAAGCACAGTGGAGCTGAACTGGGGAGACTGCTTGTTTGCCGTCAGAGAGGGCACTGCATGTTATATGTGCCATAGGTTCGCCAACACAGGTCTAGACTCTAGACCTCCAAGTCCCTTCCAGCTCTGCTATTCGATGTTTCTAGGCTCTTCCATAACTCTTTGCTGACATCTTGTGGTCTGCTTGAGCCTTGCAGTCCAATCTGGAATCCCAAAAGTAAGATTCTAAATTACAAAGGGGAAATAGAGGACTGGTTCTTCAGTTCCACAAACACGGGATTTCCTTACCTCCTTCTTCTTCTTTTTTTTATAAAAAAGTTTTATTTTTACAATCATATCCAACAGCTCATCCAATGTACAGTTATATACAATTAGTCGGGCTTGCCCAGTCACCACCCCCCTTTTAACTCTCTTCCCTCTTCTACCTTCTTCTACTTTCCAGACCTTCCTCTCCTTCTCTTATCTACATCCTCTCCTCCCTCCACCCTACACTTTCCTTCTCCCTCTTCTACCCCTCTTCCTTCCTCTTCTCCTCTTTCCTACCTCCTACTCTCTCTTTTCTCCCTCCCCACCGTTCTAAAATGGTAACTGGGCAGACCCGACCCTACATTAATTATATTTATACATCTTCAATAATCCCTGTACATTCACCATCACTCCATCTCTAGCCTCAAACCCCAATTCCCTCCCCTTACCCCCACCCCCCGACTTCCCAGAACAAAATGCAGGGTATCAAAACTAACAATCATAATCCAAAATAAACCCTAAATTATAATCTCCAGTCACTCCACACATAATCACACTCTCAATTCCCCTCTCCTTCAGAAATATCTCTAATACAAAATATTTCCTAAATTTACTCATATGCTATTCGATATTTTTTTATCTGATGCTTATTTTGAATATAATCAATCCACATTTTCCATTCTGAAATATATTTTTCTTGTGTATAGTCTTTCAAGTAAGCAGAGATTTTTGCCATTTCTGCCAGATTTGATACTTCGAGTGTCCATTCTTCAGTTGTAGGTAATTCTTCTTTCTTCCAATATTGAGCAATCAATGGATTTCCTTACCTTCTTTATGGAATGTGGGTTATATTGAGGGTGTGAGACAATTTCCCCCAAAGAGCTTTTGTGATAAAGAGCTTTGTTTTTTTTAATGAATGTCTTTGTCCCACTATTAAAAAGATAAGGCATAAGCTTCTTCTCAAAAAACACTACGCTACTAATCAGAGCATATAAAACATTTGCTAGACCAATTCTTGAATACAGCTCGACTGTTTGGAACCCATACCACATTTCTGACATCAATACAATTGAACATGTCCAGAAATATTTTACAAGAAGAGTTTGCCACTCCTCTTAATACAATAAAATACCTTATGCCACCAGACTTGAAATCCTAGGCTTAGAAAACTTGGAACTCCATCGCCTTCGACAAGACCTAAGTTTAACTCATAGAATCATCTATTACAATGTCCTGTCGAAGACTACTTCAGCTTCAATTGCAACAATACACGAGCAAACAATAAATTTAAGCTCAATGTTAACCGCTCCAATTTTGATTGCAGAAAATATGACTTCAGTAACAGAGTTGTTAATACTTGGAACACACTACCTGACTCTGTGGTCTCTTCCCAAAATCCCCAAAGCTTCAATCAGAAACTGTCTACTATTGACCTCACCCGTTCCTAAGAGGTCTGTAAGTGACCTGCATAAGAGCACAAGCGTGCCTACCGTTCCTGTCCTATTGGTTCCTTTTGTTATATCCAATTAATATAGTTATTACATACTCATACTTATATATATGCTTATATATTGTATAGCTATTTCATGCTTATGCTTATATATACTGTGTGACAAATAAAATAAAATAAAATGTGGGCTGATGGACTGCCTTGAAGAAGATTCCTGCAAGCTGCTGGCTGGGTAGAGGAAAAGGCCTACCGGTGATGGTGAGAACTTGAAATCTCTAGTGGACAAGAAGAACTGCCCTCTTCAGTTCTCCCTCCTGTTCTCCCATCTTTTCAACATCCTCAGAATCAGAATAGAGCTGAAAGGGACCTTGGAGTTCTTCTATTCCAGCCCCCTCCTCAAGCAGGAGATCCTTTACCATTTCAGACAAGTGATTGTCCAGTCTCTTAGAAACCTCCAATGATGAAGCACCCACAACGTCTGAAGGCAAGCTATTCCACTGGTTCATTGTCCTCACTTTTAGAAAGTTTCTCCTCAATCCCAAGTTGTTTCTCTCCTTGATTAGTTTCCATCCGTTGTTTCTTGTCCTGCCCTCAGGTGACCCCCTTTTCTTTGTGGCAGTCTCTCAAATACTGTTGTGGTCCGCCATCAGCCTGCAGAGCTGGCAACAGAGTCAGACAGCGATGAGGCTGAGGAAGAGTGTGGGCCAGTCCTGGAGGCTGGGGAAAGTCCAGATGAGGGCTCTGCAGAGGCAGAGGTGGGGCCAGGGCCATTGGGGAGTGATGTGCAGACTCCAGAACCTCCAGAGGCTGACAGTAGTGAGGCAGAGGAACAGGAGGAGCCTGTTCCTAATGCATGCATGAGAAGAGCTGCCAGAAGACAAGAGCAGCTCAAGCAAAAAGGACGACTCGGGATTGTAGGGCCAAGAGAAGATTGACCCCTCCCGTAAGGCTTAAAATAGACCAGCAATGGTGTTTGGATTCTTTGCCGGAAAACAACGTTGATAGCTTTATCTTGTTGCATTTGTTTTGTATCGGTGTCTTCTGAACCTTTGCCAAGAAAGGCCTTTGGGAGTTTGCCTAACTGGACCAAGGTTGATGATAGGACTGAGGAATTGTGTTTGGAGGAATTTGCTTTAATTTAGTTGGACTAAATGAATGAATTACTTCATTCTCAGCTGTTCGAATAAAGTTTGTTTTTACACTGACTGAATTTCCTATTATCTACTTGGGCCTGGGTCACAACAAATACTGGAAGACTGCTATCATGTCCACCCTAGTCCTTTTTTTCTATAGACTAGCTACACCCAAATCCTACATATTCTTCATATGTTTTAGTCTCCAGGCCTTTAATCATCTGAGTTGCTCTTCTCTGCACTTTTTCCAAAGCCTCAATATCTTTTTTTGTAATGTGGGGCCAAAACTGGACGCGGTATTCCAGGTGTGGCCTTACGAAGGCTTTATAAAGCGGTACTAATACTTCACATGATTTTGATTCTATCCTTCTATTTATACAACCAAGGATTGTATTAGGTTTTTTTTTTTGGCTCTTGCTGTACATGCCTGGCTCATATTTAAGCGATCGTCCACTAGGACTTTAAGGTCCCTCTCACGGTTACTGATTTTGAGCCAGGTTTCACTTAATCGGTACTTGTACCTTTGGGTTTTCCTGCCCAGGTGTAAAAACTTGCTTTTCTCAAAAAGATTGAAGAAAGAAAGACAGCTTCAGGGATGGGTTTCTACCGGTTCGGCCCGGTTCGGGTGAATTGGTAGTGGTGGCGGTGAGAGGCTCCACTCACTAGCCCGGATGTCATCATGGATGCTCTGTGCATGCGCAGCTTCTGTGCATGCACAGAAGCACCGCACGCAAGTGAAGTGAGCTTACAGTTCCAAACTGGTCGCAAAGGTAAGTGGAACATACTAGTGGATAGCTTCTTTCTTCAACCTTCTTGTGGACAGCGCCAGCAGATTGTGGACAGCGCCAGCATCTTTACCCAAATTGTTCATCATAATATATAGTAATAGAGTTACCTCCGATGGCGACCGCCAAGGATAATTACTTAACGAAACAGGCTACAGAAGAAGAACATGATTGGTTCTTGCCCGTCTCACAAAAAGAGCTGGAGGATAAAACCGCGTTCTCTTCTGAAACAGAGACCATGACGCATTTCTAACTTGCTGCCTTAATGCTTCGTTAAAGGCTAAATTTATTTTGTACAGGATACATCCATCAAGAGCAACCACATTAAATCCCCTCTCTCTGGATGATAACATTTGACTGAGGAAATGCCAGGCCTTCCCTAAGATAAGAAATTCCCTGCCATTTTTAAAGAGGAAGTTAACTTGCTTCACCAAGCAGACTAATCTTTTGTTGTGTTGGGCTGAATTGTATAGAGACCGGCTGATCTTTTGGCCCTAAACACTGAAAGAACTAGATTTCCTAGCGGTCTGGGCCCAAGAATCATAATCTGAAGATCTACCAAGATGAACCTTGAGCCAAGGACAATGCTTCATCCATCTTTTGTTATGTTTTCCCCCCCGGTACCATAGACACCACCGTCGTCATTTCACAAGTAAGGTACAACTCTTGTTTGATGATCTATGACCTTTGAAAAATTATTAGCTTTTATGGCAGCCAGGAATCAGCAGTTTTCTCTTTGCTGTGTGTGTGTGTGTGTGTGTGTGTTGTTTTTTTTACAAAGGAGAAAGCAAAAAAAATAATAATAATAACTCCAACCCACAGAGAATGTTATTTCTTCTGCTAAAGAAACCCATTTCAAACTAAGGGAAGGTGTTGAAGCCAAAAGAGAAGGAACTTCTCGAAGGTCTTTGAAATGTGGCACATAAAAATAGTCCTCAACTTACAACAGTTCATTTAGTGACCGTCCGAGGTTACAACGGCGCTGGGAAAAGTGATTTACTATCAGTTTTCACACTGCATTGCAGCATCCGCATGGTCCCGTGGTAAAAATTTGGAACCTTGGCAACTGGCTCGTAGTTATGACGGTTGCAGTATCCAGGGGTCATATGATCTGCTTTTGCGACCTCCTCACAAGCAACGGGAAAGCCAGATTCACTTAAGAACCTTTGTTACTAGCTTAACAATGGCAGTGATTTATTTAACAACTGTGGCTTGTAAAACGAGGCAAACTCACTAAACAAATATTTCACTGAGCAACAGAAATTTGGGGCTCAGTTGTTTCCTTCTGCTAATGTTTTTCCTCACCAAACCCATTGCTATAGCTATTGTGGCAAAACATTGTGCCTGGATGCATTAAAAATGGTAATGTAATTATTTTGTTGTTGTTGTTTTACGCAAGGAAACGCAAGTGCAAAGGACTGGTAGTTAGAGTCCATGAACTTCAATGAGGCTTAATTCCATCTTAAGTAATGCTGCCTAATTGTATTAAAGATACTAAATCAGATCAAGTTACTCCCCTTCTACTTTCTAGATGTCCTGGCCCACTGATCCTGGCAGGCTGGAGGTTGATTGAATGCATGATTTGGGAAGAGTTGCTCATAAGTGTTTCTGAGAAGCTCAGTCCTTTGGGGCGATGCCCCAGCTGCAACTGAAATTCATTCCCTTCACATTCGGGCCTTTCTAAGCTGAAAGGAGGCATTTCCCTTTTTTTCAACAAAAAGAAAAGAGAGAAAGAGAGAAGAGAAAGAGAAAAAAGTGAAAGAAAGAGAAAGAGAAAGAAAGGAAGAGAGAGAAAGAGAAGGAGAGAAGGAGAAAGAGAGAAAGAAAGAGAGAGAAAGAGAAAGAAAGAAAAAAGAGAAAGGGAAAGGAAGAGAGAAAAAGAGAGAAAGAAAGAGAGAAAAAAGAGTGAGAGAAAGAGAACGAGAAAGAAAAAGAAAAAGAAAAAGAGAGAGAAACAAAAAGAGAGAAAGAAAAAGAGAAAGGAAAAGAAAGGGAGAGAAAGAAAGAGAAAGAGAAAGAAAGAGAGAGAAGAGAGAGAGAGAAAGGAAGAGAGAAAGAGAGAAAAAGAAAGAGAGAGGGAGGGAGGGAGGAAGAGAAAGAGAGAGAGAGAAAAAGAAAGAGAAAGAAAGAAAAAGAAAAAGAAAAAAGAGAAAAAGAGAAAAAGAAAGAGGAAGAGGAAGAAAGAGAGGAAAAAAGAGAAAGAAAAAGAGAGAGAGAGAAAGAGAGAGAGAAAGGAAGAGAGAAAGAGAGAGAGAAAGGAAGAGAGAAAGAGAGAGAGAGGGAGGGAGGAAGAGGAAGAGAGAAAAAGAGAAAAAGAAAGAAAAAGAGAAAGAAAAAGAAAACGAGAGAAAAAGAAAAAGAAAAAGAAAAAGAGAGAAAGAGGGAGAAAGAGAGGAAAAAAGAAAAAGAAAAAGAAAGAAAGAGAAAAAGAGAAAGAGAAAGAAAAAGAAAAAGAGAAAGAAAAAGAGAAAGAGAATGGGGGAAGCCAGATTCACTTAACAAGAGTGTTAGTAATTTAACAACTGCAGCGATTGACTTAACAAATGTGGCAAGAAAAGTCGTAAAACAGGGCAAAACTCACTTAACAACAGAAATGTTGGCCTTAATTGTGGTCGTAAGCAACATAAATTTGGGGTTCAATTGTGGTCGTAAGTGGAGGACAACCTGTAATCAATTGACTATGAAAATTGAGTCCAAAATCGCTGTTGTTAAGTGAGACATTTGTTGTGAATTTTGCCCCATTTTACTTTTTCTTCCCACGGTCGTTAAGTGAATTGCCACAGTTGTTAAATTCGGAACCAAGGTCTTCAGTGAATCTGACTTCCCCCATTGAATTGGCTTGTCGGAAGGTGAAAAAAAGAGGGATCCAACACGATTGCGGAATTTTTGCAACCGTCATAAATAGGAACCAGTGGCCAAGGATCTGAATTTTGATTACGAAGATCACAAAAGGAATTTTAGCAAGGGAAACCACACCGAGCTTGCAAAAAAAAGAGAGAAATGAGAGAACCAGAGAAGAGATTTCAGTTAGATATTTCTGTTGCTACTCAGGAAACTGTCTGGAGGCCGGAGTTAAGATTTAAATGACCAAATTATAATTAAAAAATATATATATGAATGTGCAGAAATGGACAGATTATCTATGGAAATGAAGGAGAGGGAAGATACTGAGAACTATCGAATATGGAATAGATGGTATTCCTGGCTGGAGAGTAAGCATAAAACTTAAGGGAGATTTTTGTCACGAGACTGAATTCTGAATAGAGGTTCAGATAATTTAAATAAGAACGTTGGTTTATAGAGATATTTAGGAGTAGAATCTGTGTATAGAGGTTAAATAGGATAGAGATACTGATTGTTGTGTCGTCGGCTCTCACCGCAGCTGGGGTCTGCTTATCTGCTTCCGAACGCTGAAGAATGTCCTCCTGGCCCCAGTCCTGGCTCCATGCCCAGACAGGCTGAGGAGGGGGCATCTCCCGGCCCCAGCCCTGGCTCCATGCCCAAGCAGGCTGCAGAGGAGGGAGCACCCCCCGGCCCCAGCCCTGGCTCCATGCCCAGGCAAACGGAGCAGCTAGATCCCTCCCCCTCCTCCACAGCATGTGAGCCTGAGGAAAGTTTATTTCCAACAACTGCTGATTGGAGTGACCCTCGCATCAGAAGGCTGGATAGGCGGAGGCAACAGAAGGAAGGGAGGGGCAGGCCTTAATGAGTGCTGAGTCATGGAGCCACACCCCATGGCCTATATAAAGGATCTGCTTTCTGGCAGTCTCTGAATCAGGCAAAGTCGAACTTATCTTGCTGAAGTCACTTTCTGGTCTCCTGCCTGCTCTGAGGACTTTGCTAGGACTTTGGGCAGAGCTGCAGAGGCAAGCCTGATTCGGATTTCCCTGACCCGGCCGTCAGCGGAGGAGTGGGACACGACACTGATGTAGAAAAAGCTGTTACTAGTATTGTAATTTCGATGCATCTGTCTTTGTTTATATTTTTCGCTTTTGTGTATTATGTTTTTTTTATATACTGTTTATTTTAATTTTTGGAAATTTAATAAATATTTTTTTTAAAAAAAAGATTTAAATGAGAGCCCAGTAGGGAGAGGAAAACCCCTGTTTCAATGGTACAAAAATAAACTTGTGTGCCTATTATGAGCAGAACCAGGTTTACGTCTCTTTTCAGGCATAACCAGCAGGGAGTTCATAAGGTCTGACCAAATAGATCAGGAGTGTCACACTCAAGGCCCAGGGTCCAGATCTGGGCCGTGGGGTGCTTAGATCTGGCCTGCAGGGCTGCCCTGGAAACAGCGAAGGATCAACCCACAGTGCCTCTGCCAATGAAAACTGAGCTCGGGCCTGTGGCCCTCGCGAGCTCAGTTTTTGGCTGCGATGGCCTCCTGCAACCCTCTGCCAGCGAAAACTGAGGTTGGGAGTGCCGCCTGTGGCCCTCCTGAGCTCTGTTTTCGCTGGCAGAGGGTTGCAGGAGGCCGTCGCGGCCGAAAACGGAGCTCGGGAGCCACCACAGGCGCCCTGACACAAGTGACATTGAGCCTGCCACACACACACACCCCCCTGGCCAAATGACACACACCGCCCCACCCCAGGTCAAACAAAACCCCGATGTGGCTCTCAATGAAATCGAGTTTGACCCCCCTGGAATAAATGGAGCTTTGATGGCCATCGTTTTAGAGCAGGGGTCCTCAACCCCATGTCTGTGGACTGGCAATGGCCCACCGCATGCCAGAAACTGGGTCCCGGAAACAAGCGAAGCAGCACCCGAAACCATGTTCCCTCCAGTCCGTGGGAAAACTTCTCTCCATGGAACTGGTCCCTAGTGCCCAAAAGTTTGAGGGTTGTTGTTTTAGAATATGCCCTTTAAAGCAGGGGTCTCGAACCTTGGCAACTGTAACCCTGGAGGACTTCAACTCCCAGAATACCCCAGCCAGCTTTGCTGGCTGGGGAATTCTGGGAGTTGAAGTCCTCCAGGCTTACAGTTGCCAAGATTCGAGACCCCTGCTTTAAAACCACCGGAAAGCATTTTCGCTCGTACAATTCATGTGTTTCCATTGGCCATCCTGTACGGCAAGTATAAAAAGATTCTATTGTTCCTGGAACTCAGGAGAGGCGAAGATTCTGAGTCACCTACTCCTTCGATGTTCTTTTTACACAGAGTTGGGAAAAAACATATTCTTCCAATAATTATTAAGTATCCTGGCTGTTCTAACACTGCTTATCTCCAGTGGCTGCTTCAAGATGAACAGTCCATAGCTACAATCGTGGCCAAAACTGTGGGAACCTTTTGGGAAAAGTGTATTTTTGAGGTTTGATGGCTAGTAACACCATTTTTATTTTTTTTATTTTTTTTGGAGTTTCGGGATAATCCTATTCCACTGCTGGAATGGCCAGGACTTAACTCAACTGAAAATCTATGGAGCCACTAAAGAAACTTGTTAGTCAGAAGCGACCTAGCACTAAAACCCAGTTAATAGAAGTAATCTCTCAATCTTGATTGCAGAAAATATGACTTCTGTAACAGAGTTGTTAATGCTTGGAATGCACTACCTGACTCTGTGGTCTCTTCTCAAAATCCCAAAAACTTCAACCAAAAACTGTCTACTATTGACCTCACCCCATTCCTAAGAGGATATAAGGGGCGTGCATAAGAGCACAAAAGTGCCTACCGTTCCTTTGTTCCCTTTCATTATATCAAATTAATATAGTTGTTGCATACTTTTGCTTATATATTATGTTTGTGTATACTGTTGTGACAAAATAAATAAATAAATAAAATCTTGGCTTCACATTAGAACAGCTGCGGAACTAAAAGACTGAGTTCACTTCATGGGAAGACGTAAGGAAGATGTAATTCATGCTAAAGGTTACTCAACTAAATATTCACTGACATGGTGATTTTGGTGTATCTCGTTTTTTCTATGGTGATAGTTTTTGTATATCTCATTTTTTCTACATGTTTCACTTTTCTTCTTTATGCTGTAACTGCCATTCTAATAGCAAATCCTTCATAAAAGTTATTACATTACATTCTTGATTCAATTATCTTTCCATTGATATATAATTTTATGGCACTACTTCAGAAAAAAGTGGTGTTGTTAGCTAGTTTTAGAAAATACACATTTCCCAAAAGGTTTCCACAATTTTGGCCACTACGGTACAGCGGAGGCGGCTATAGATCCTGTGCAGCAGCACTGTAGATTCATCAGAAATACGTGTCTAATCCACATTAATTATGTTATATAACAAATGTGGCAAACCCTTTGCTCTGCTTATTTTACTGTTAAACTGACTACGGGCCACCCAGTTTATGGATTGTAATTTTAGTATAGTTAGAGCATGTATAATTGACAGACTGGATTTGATCATAGATTTTAGTAATTTTATTATTTTATGCTAGAATTTTTAATTGTACATTTACCAGATTGCTTATTAGTATCCTATGACTATCACTAAGTATTCTGTTTTATGATTCTTGATGAATGTATTTTATTTTTTTCTTTATGTACACCGATAACTTATACACCGAAGACAAATTCCTTGTGTGTCCAATCACACTTGGCCAATAAAGAATTCAATTCAATTCAATTCAATTCTGTTCTGTTCTGTTCTGTTCTGTTCTGTTCTGTTCTGTTCTGTTCTGTTCTATTCTATTCTATTCTATTCTATTCTATTCTATTCCTATTCCTATTCCTATTCCTATTCCTATTCCTATTCCTATTCCTATTCCTATTCTGCTCTATTCTATTCTGAGTATTTTTATTTGTTCTGATCTCTGGTCTATGACTTTAATAAACTAAACTGAACTGAGTACGCCCTTTGGGAACGTTATTGCTCATCCGGGTCTAAAAGCCATTTGGAAGAACAGCGTGTAAATAATCCTTGCATGTAAAGGAAAGAATTAGATTTGCTTTATTACCGCTTCTTTATCTCAGCAGATAATAAGTGCAACAAGAAGAATAAATAATAGTAGCAGCAACAATCAGAACAAGCCCAGTAGTCATTGTACTGGTATTTTCCTTCGGTTGGGATTTCCAAGAGGCTTACATTCAAAGTATATCATGTTTCTCTTGATCTTGCCAAGAACAGCTTAATAATAATCAGGCTGTTTTTTCGTCTCCCTCCCGACGAGGAGAAAAGTTGACTCCGGTGTTGCTGCCTTCGGAGAAATCTGAAAAGATAAGGATCAGTGAGTCAGGTCAGCCTCGTGAAGATATTATCTGGGCTGAGGGGAAAAGAGCCAAAAGCAACGTGCAATAAAACTGGGGTTGGTCATTAAGGAGCTCATCTGATCTAGGGTTGTCCACAAAGCCCTCCACAAAGCCCTCCACCCCTCGCATCCTGGACATAAACTGTTTTAACTCCTACCCTCAAAACGACGCTATAGAGCACTGCACACCAGAACAACTAGACACAAGAACAGTTTTTCCCCCGAAGGCCATCACTCTGCTAAACAAATAATTCCCTCAACACTGTCAAACTATTTACTGAATCTGCACTACTATTAATCGTTTCATAGTTCCCATCACCAATCTCTTTCCACTTATGACTGTATGACTGTAACTTGTTGCTGGCAATCCTTATGATTTATATTGATATACTGACCGTCAATTGTGTTGTAAATGTTGTACCTTGATGAACGTATCTTTTCTTTTATGTACACCGAGAGCATATGCACCAAGACAAATTCCTTGTGTGTCCAATCACACTTGGCCAATAAAAATTCTATTCTATTCTATTCTATTCTATTCTATTCTATTCTATTCTATTCTATTCTATTCTATTCTATTCTATTCTATTTGGTGTCCTCCTTGGGCTCATCATTGCAGAACACACGTCCCATGCTCCCTTGCTCTCCCTCCGTCTTCTATCGCAGTAAAGCAGGGGTAGGGAACGATGACCCTTTTATGGCTTGTGGACTTCAACTCCCAGAATTCCTGAGCCAGCCATCCATGCATGCATGGCTGGCTCGGGAATTCTGAGTGTTTATTTATTTATTTATTTAGTCGCAACAGTATATATAAGCATTGACATGTTACAACTATATAATATATAAGCATATATATGAGCGTAAGTATGTAATAACTATATTAATTGGATATAATAGGAAACAATAGGACAGGAACGGTAGGCACGTTTGTGCTCTTATGCACGCCCCTTATAGTCCTCTTAGGAATGGGGTGAGGTCAATGGGCCGCGGTGTGGCTCAGGCTGTAAGAAGCCTGTTATTAAAATACAGCTGCCTGCAATTACTGCAGGTTCTAGTCCCACCAGGCCCAAGGTTGACTCAGCCTTCCATCCTTTATAAGGTAGATAAAATGAGGACCCAGATTGTTGGGGGGGCAATAAGTTGACTTTGTATATAAATATACAAATAGGATGAAACTATTGCCTTACACAAAGTAAGCCGCCCTGAGTCTTCGGAGAAGGGCAGGATATAAATGTAAACAAACAAAAAAAAATAGATAGTTTTTGGTTAAAGCTGTTGGGATTTTGAGAAGAGGCCACAGAGTCAGGTAGTGAGTTCCAAGTGTTAATAACCCTGTTACAGAAGTCATATTTTCTGCAGTCAAGATTGAAACGGTTAACATTGAGTTTAAATCTATCGTTTGCTCTTGTATTGTTGCGATTGAAGTCCACAAGTCGTAAAAGGGGCATCGTTCCCCAACTTTGCAAGAAAAGAACCAGCCCAGGAGAGTGGGTTGCTGGGGGTTCGGGAGAACCTCTAGCTAAGATTCTGTGCAGTTTGGAGAACCCCCAAATACCACTCCTGGCTGGTTCTGCCCACCCCTCCTCTCCCCTCCCCGGAGTCCCAACATGGCCTGTTTTAGATGCAGGTAAGTGCAGGGGGGCTCGGGGAGGGTGAAAAATGGGCCTACAGGAACTTAAGGAAGGCCAGAAACGGGCCTGTTTCCAGCCTCCAGAGGGCCTCCAGAGCCTGGGGAGGCTGTTTTCGCCCTTTCGGAGGCTCGAAGAAAGCCTCCGGAGCCCAAGGATGGCAAAAATGCCCCCCCGCCCCGCTGTTGTGCAGGAGGCTGACTAGGCCACACCTACCCAGCAACCAGGCAGAGAACCCCTTGCTAAAATTTTTGAAGCCCACCCCTGAACCAGCCCCAAGGAATGGGCAGGCAATCGAAACGGTGGTTTTGGGTCATTGTGGGCTGGAGTCCTGAAAGACCAACTAAGGGACCAAAGTAGTAAGAGGATGGAGTCGGCACGGCCACCAAAGGAAGTCTTTGCTTATGTTATAAACATATAAAGAAAGGTTTCTGGAATTGGGTATGTCTAGTTTGACGAAAAGAAGGACAAGGGGTGACGTGATAGCAGTCTTCCAATATCTCAGGGGTTGCCCCAAAGAAGCTATTTTCCAAAGCACAAGAAGGCAGGGCAAGAAGCGATGGATGGAAACTAATCAAAGAGAGAAGCAACCTAGAACTTAGGGAGAAATTTCCTGACAGTGAGAACAATTAATCAGTGGAACAACTTGCCACCAGAAATTGTGAGCGCTCCATCACTGGAGGCTTTCAAAAAGAGACTGGACAACTGTTTGTTTGAAATGGCATAGGGTCTGCATGAGCAGGAAGTCGGCCTAGAAGACCTCCATTATTTTATGTCCTACGTTCTGTTCTTTGGTTCCCCCCAATGCTCTGCTCTTTCTTAAGGCTCCTTTCCTGGAAGAATGCATCCAAAGTCTTATTTTGATCAGACCCGCCAAGGGAAGAGCATCCTCTGCACCAACCTGGCAGCGATACACTCTCCATCTCCTGAGGACCATTGCCAGGATTGGAGTCCTCTTCTGCCAGCATCTTGAGCAGTGGCTGAGACGGGGGCTCCAGATTCATTGGCACCAGCGGCTTGGTGGTAAACAACAAGGTGGCACCAGGCCCAGGGGCCTTTGGCAGCTGGAGGAGGCAGGAGGTGGCAGGTAAGGTCTGGTTTGGGACAAAGGGTGCCTGCTGGGCAGAGCGCCCCGCAATCGTTGCCAAGCCAGAAAATGGTATCGGGGAGGAGAAGGAGTGGGTGAAGGATGGTCCTTGTGTGGAAATTTCATTCCATGGGAAAGCTTGAAAAGCAGGGACGTAACCTAAAGAAAGGAGGAAGAGAGAACAGCCATACGTTAATTTGCACCTGGGGGAAGGCCCCAACAACATCAACTAGCCCAGAAACAATTCTAACTAATGGTACAGGTAGCCCTCGACTTACGACCGGAAGAGCCCGATATTTTTGTCGCCATGTGAGACAGTTTAGGGAGTTTTGCCCCTATTTTACGACTTTTCTTGCTTAAGTGAAGCACCACAAGCAGTTGTTGTGGCTCCCGCCCCGAACCTGGCCCCATGCCAGAAAGTGACTTGGAGCCGGGCCTGCTGCCAGAAAGTGACTCGGACAGTGAGGGGGAAGGGCCGTCAGGACTTACCTCGGAAGCACCGGCTTTCCTGGATCAGCTCCAGGAGCCAGAAGCAGGCCAAGTGAAACAGATAACGAGGCCTCCTTCTCCTGAGTCTTTCTCCTCCCAGGCCACGCCTGCAGACCCAGCTGACAGCAGTCAGGCTTGGCTCAATCCCAGGTTTCGTAGGCAGGAGAGAAAGGAACGATAGAAACAGGGGAGGGGCAGGCCTAGGAAGTACTGAGTCATGGAGCCACACCTCACAGGATATAAAAGGCAGCAAGAGCTGGTGGGCCTCTTTGTATCAGGCAAATCCACGGATTGACTAGAGCTGAAGGTTGTGACTCACCAGCGTCTTGGCAGCTATCGAGGGCTCTTGGCAGACGCTGGCTCTTTTGCTGCCAGAGCTGATAAGAGCTGGCTAATTAAGCCATCGTTCGGACGGAGGCGAGGAGGACACAACAGCGGTTCAGTTGGTAACGCGGTTGTTAAGTGAATCTGGCTTTGTCAGAATGTTGAAAAAGGAGATCGCGTAAGACACACGCACACAAGTCACAGCAATGGTCATAAATACGAGTCGCTTGCCCAGTGTCTGAATTTTGATCAGGTGATCACGGGGATGCTGCCATGGTCGTAAGTGTGCAAAATGGTCAATTTTTCAGTGTTCGGTCACTAAATGAACTGTCCTTAAATCGAGGACATCCTGTATTGGATCGCCTCGCATATTTATACACTGATGTCTTGCCTAACGACTGAAATTTGGGGCTCAATTATGGTTGCACGTCGAGGACTGATTGTATCCTGTGAGGCGGGCTGGGCTGAGGGACAGTGAATCGCCCAAAGTCACCCAGGTAGCTTTCATGGCTAAAGTGGGATTAGAATTCACCGTCCGCCATTTACTAGCCTGAATGCCTTAAAACCATTAGATCAAATGGTTTGCAGGGGTTCGGGAGAACCTCTAGCTAAGATTCTATGCAGTTTGGAGAACCCCCGAATCCCACTCCTGGCTGGTCCCACCCACCCCTCCCCTCCCCTCCCAGGAGTCCCCATGTGGCCCATTTTGGATACAGGTAAGTGCAGGGTACGTGCGGAGGCTCAGGGAGGATGAAAAACCAGCCTACCAGAAGTTTGGGAAGGCCCGAAACAGGCCCGTTTCCAGCCTCTGGAGCCTGGGGAGGCCATTTTTGCCCTCCTGGAGGCTCAAGGAAAGCCTCCGGAGCCCGGGAAAGGCAAAAACAACCTCCCCCCGTGCTGTGGTGCAGGAGGCTGACTAGGCCACGCCCACCCAGAAACCGGGCAGAGAACCCCTAGTTAAAATTTTTGAAGCCCACCCCTGAAATAAACCTTCCTTGACATTAGGTTTCCTGTAGTTAACCTGACAAATATGCTGAAGTGATTAGCTGCTCTCTTCCTGAATCCCCCAAGTTTATTAACCAAGTCTAAACCTCTTGTTGTACTAAAGGTTCTGAAGAATTTAAGAAGCTTCTTGGGTGAGAAGCGAAACATTTTCAAGGGGAAAAAAAAAACCACACAAGGGAGTCGAGTTTCCTTTTGGAAAAACATCTTTGGGATAACCTGTCGTGTCCCACTCCTCCGCTGACGGCCGGGTCAGGGAAATCCGAATCAGGCTTGCCTCTGCAGCTCTGCCCAAAGTCCTAGCAAAGTCCTCAGAACAGGCAGGAGACCAGAAAGTGACTTCAGCAAGATAAGTTCGACTTTGCCTGACTCAGAGACTGCCAGAAAGCAGATCCTTTATATAGGCCACGGGGTGTGGCTCCATGACTCACCACTCATTAAGGCCTGCCCTTCCCTTCCTTCTGTTGCCTCCGCCTATCCAGTCTTCTGATGCGAGGGTCACTCCAATCAGCAGCTGTTGGAAATAAACTTTCCTCAGGCTCACATGCTGTGGAGGAGGGGGAGGGGTCTAGCTGCTCCGTTTGCCTGGGCATGGAGCCAGGGCTGGGGCCGGGGGGTGCTCCCTCCTCTGCAGCCTGCTTGGGCATGGAGCCAGGGCTGGGACCGGGAGGTGCCCCCTCCTCTTCAGCTTATCTGGGCATGGAGCCAGGACTGGGGCCGGGAGGCATACATTCCTCCGTGTTCGGGAGCAGATAAGAAGGCCCCGGCTGCTGTGAGAGCGGGCAAGACACAACATAACCGTGACCTGGATGATTGAGAATCTCCATAGACAAACTTCTTGTTATGGTCAGTCAGGACTGAACTGCATGTTGCTGAAGGCTAATTATGGGATTCCCCACAATCTCTTTGTGGAAGACAATATACAGGTAGTCCTCAACTTACAGCAGTTCATTTAGTGACCGTTACAAGTTAGAACGGCACTGAAAAGAGTGACGCCCGTTTTTCAACCTTACAACCGTTGCAGCGTTCCCATGATCAAAATTCAGACGCTTAGCAACTGGTTCATACTTACGACGGTTGCAGCGTCTCAGGGTCATGTGATCCACTTTTGCAACCTTCTGACAAGCTACTTCCATGGGGAATCCAGATTCACTTAACAACTGGGTTACTAACTTAAGAGCTGCAGTGATTCACTTAATAGCACGACAGCTTGTAAAATAGGACAACATTCATTTAACAAACGGTCTCATTTAACAATGGAAATTTGGGCCTCAAAATCTGGGTTAGAAATGTTAAGTTTACACAATCACAGAATCTAAGGGAAAATTTTTATAAGATGTTTTATAGATGGCACTTAGATCCCAAAAAATTATCATGTATGTATCCTGATATCCAAGCGAAATGTTGGAGGTGTGACTGTGACGACGCTACATATTTTCATATTTGGTGGACTTGCAAGAAAATTAAGGCCTTTTGGATAAGAATTTGGTGGGTTATTCAAAATGTCCTGAAGAAGAAGATAAAGTTCCTGCCGCAATTTTTCCTTTTGGGAATTATAACGGATTGTACAGGGATTGAGACTAAATTGATTCTGAATTTAATAACAGCAGCAAGGCTGTTGATTGGACAATATTTGAAGAAAAAAGAGCTACCTACAATATAGAAGAATGGATATTGAAAGTTACTAACTCGGCTGAGATGGCTAAAATCTCAGCCTTTTTGAAAGACAAAATGCAGGAAAGATATTTAATTGAATGGAAAAAATGGATTGATTATTTACAAAACAGATATCAGATTAAGAGATATCAGATTGCCTTTGAATAATTAGGATGTATTATTTTATGTAATGGGGGATTAGGAAATGAAAAGACTTGGATGAGGTTAATTGGATTAGAAGGGAAAATTTTATTTTATGTTTGGTTTATGTATAACAATACCTTGTGATTGATCCGGGAAGCCGGGGGTGGTGGTGGTGGTGGTGAAGGGAGGGGGGGGGAGTTTGCGGGGTGGGGGGAGGGGGGAAAAGTGGGAAAATGTTTTTGTTTGTTAAAACGTTTTCAATAAAAAAGGAAATTTGGGCCTCAATTATGGTCGTAAGTCAAGGACTACTGTAATTCACTTAACAACAGTGGCAACAAATGTTGTAAGATGGGGCAAAACTCACTTAACCAATGTGTTGTGGTCTGCCAGCAGCCTGCGGAGCTAACAGTAGAGTTGGGCTGGGGAGGACTATGGGCCAGTCCTGGAGTCAGGGGAAGGCCCAGACAAGGGCTCTGCGTCAGAGGCAGATAGGGTCAGGGCCATCTGGGAGCGATGCGCAGACTCCAGAGCCTCCAGAAGTGGACAGCAGAGAGGCAGAGGAACAGGAGAAGCCTGTTCCTAGTGCACGCATGCGAAGAGCTGCCAGAAGGCAAGAGCAGCTAAAGCAAAAAGGACGACTTGGGAGTAAGGCCAGGAGATGATTGGCCCCTCCCATAAGGCTTAAAAGAGCAGCAACGGCTCTTGGGCTCTTTGTAGGAAAGCAACATTGCTACATTGGTTTCTAGTCAGCGTCTCTTGTTTCTGAACTTCGTGGAGCTTTGCCAAGAAAAGCCTTTGGCAGGGTGCCAAAGCAGATAAAAGTTTGTGATAAGGCCGAAGGACTTTTTCTGAAGGACTTTGTTTTGGAATTAATTTGGACTAAGCTGGGAATGAAGTAATTCTCAGCTGTTCTAATAAAATAGGTTTATGTGTCTTTTATGCCTAAAGTGAGTCTAGGTGTTGTGACCCAGGTTCCTGGACCCGGACTCCTGGACTCGGATGATTCAGAAAGTGAGGGAGAAGACCTGGCCAGCCCTGCTTCTCTTGAGCCCTTTCCCTCCCTGGCACCCACTCAAAGGAGGAGGAGGGGCCGGCACAGCCTGATTCCATGGAGGCTCCTGCTGATTTGGCAACGCCCCAAGAACAGTTTTGGAGTGATGCAAGATTACGAGACGTGATCGCCTCAGCGCAGCAGCGGAAGAGTTGGGACAAAGCCAAGTCATAATTGTCATGCAGTGACATCTGCAGAGACTATAAATAGGAGGCGGGACTTCCTGGTTTTTTGTCTTGGACAAAGTAATGAGTTGGCGCGAGCTAATGAATTGGTGCGAGCTAACTGTTCCAATGGAGGGAAGAATATATTCGTGAGTAATTCTGGCCTTATCTATAATTTCCTCGTTATCTCCAGAAACTTGGCAGGCCCGTGGGTAGACGTGGCCAGGACATGTATCTATGTAAATAAAAGGAAAAAAGGAAGGCCTCTGACGGACTCTTTGCTGGGAGTATTGGGGGAACGGAAACAGAACACTAGGTCACAACACAATGTTTCACTCAGCGACATAAATTTTGGGCTCACTCGTGGCCGTTAGCTTGAGGAGCACCTGTAACACCAACGAAGGGGCTTTGCTTGCCTTTCCCCCACCCTTGAGAAAGAACTCGCGATACCGGACAGACCTTCTGTTAGGAGGTACTCACCTGAGCTCCCAGCGGAGGGCTGTAGCAGGAGATGAGTTCCTACGTGGTTCTGTAGGAAACCTTGAGAACACTCGGCTGCTCCGTAGGTCACGAGTCTGTTACTTCCAGGCAGCGAGAAAAATGTTGTGGACTTACTGGATGTAGCTGTTGTGAGTCGGACACTGGGCAAGGCGTTGCCAGAAAGGTGGATTGGGAAGTGAGACATCTCGTGCTGGGAATACTGGCCGGGCGGATGCAAACCAGGATGGCTACTTGGGTGGAACCAGGGGGCTTCAAGATTGATTGTAGGCTCCAACTGTTCAGGGTAATTGCAGTCCACAGCAGAACTGGCGCTCAGGTAGAAGAAAGAAAAGACATTCACCGGTTGTTGTTTAGAAGCAGGACTGAACAGCAGGACTGAGTCCTTATATCAGGGGTTTTAAAATTAAAGTTAAAGTGAACAATAACAGAGTTGGAAGGTACCTCGGAGGTCATCTAGTCCGACACCCTGCTCACGCAGCAGACCTATACTAGTTGATTCGAACAGGGGTGAAATGCTCCCAGTTCGGACCGGATCGCGTGATCCGGTAGCAATGGGGGCAGGTAGTTCGGAGAACTGGTAGCAAAAATCCATGCCCCCACCCACTGCCCAGCCTTGCTGTTTCTCTTCTGTCCCTGAAACGCTTGGTGGTGGTGATATAGCTGCAAACGGTCTTAAATGACTGCCGCAGCGCTTCAAAGGGCCACACTACAGCTGATCAGCGCTGTAGGCAGCTAGTAGACCGGGGCCTCTATTTTTCAAGAAGGTAGACCGGTGCCTGCCAAAAAAAGGCACTTGGTAGACCGGTGCCTCTCAGTAAAAGGCAATTGGTAGACCGGGGCCTCTATTTTTAAAGAAGGTAGACCGGTGCCTCCCAAGTTTTGTATACTTTTATTATTTTTATTATTTATTGTTATTGACCATGCCCATTCAGTCACCTGACCACCAAGCCACACCCACCAATTAAGCCACGCCCACAGAACCGGTAGGGAAAATTTTTAGATTTCACCCCTGGATTCGAACTGCCAACCTTTCTGATCGACAATCTCAGCATTTTAGCCACTGAGCCACTTAGCCAGGCTAGGTCAAACTCAAGGCCCGGGGGGGGGGGACGGATCCAACCAGTGGTGGGATTCAGCCAGTTCGCACCGCTTCGGGAGAACCGGTGGTTAACTGTCTGAGCAGTTTGGCAAACTGGTTGTTCGAAGAAATCCTTAGGGCAGAGAAATGGTTGTTACATTACTTGAATCCCTCCACTGGATCCAGCCCACAGGGTGCTTAGATCTGGCCCGCGGGACCGCCCTGGAAATATCAAAGGACCGGCCGATGATGCATCTGCCAGCGAAAACGGTGCCGGGGTGGGGTGGGGGCATAGACAGCTTTCTCGGGCTCCATTTTCGCTGGCAGAGAGCTAGCAAAACAAACTCAAAACAAAACAGGAGAAATGTTTTCCCCTTTTGCATTTGACCATGCAAGAAGAAAACAGGGAAAGGGAAAGGGAAAAAGAAAAGAAAAAGAAAAAGAAGGAAAGACGGGAAGGAAGAAGAAAGGAGAAAGAATAAAGGAGGGAGGGAAGGAAGGAAGGAAGGAAGGAAGGAAGGAAGGAAGGAAGGAAGGAAGGAAGGAAGGAGGGAGGGAGGAAAGGAAGGAAGGATATAATGAAAAATAGCACACGGCCACACAGGTTCCCCTGACATGACTGACTTTGAGCTGGCTACCCCCATCCTGGTCCCCCTCAAGGTCAAACACAACCCTGATATAACAATAATAACAATAACAACAGCAGAGTTGGAAGGGACCTTGGAGGCCTTCTAGTCCAACCCCCTGCCAGGCAGGAAACCCTACACCATCTCAGACAGATGGTTATCCAACATTTTCTTAAAAATTTCCAGTGTTGGAGCATTCACAACTTCTGCAGGCAAGTCATTCCACTTATTGATTGTTCTAACTGTCAGGAAATTTCTCCTTAATTCTAAGTTGCTTCTTTCCTTGATCAGTTTCCACCCATTGCTTCTTGTTCTACCCTCAGGTGCATTGGAGAACAGCCCGACTCCCTCTTCTTTGTGGCAGCCCGAGATATTGAAACACTGCTATCATGTCTCCCCTAGTCCTTCTTTTCATTAAACTAGACATACCGAGTTCCTGCAACTGTTCTTCATAGGTTTTAGCCTCCAGTGCCCTCATCATCTTTGTTGCTCTTCTCTGCACTCTTTCTAGAGTCTCAACATCTTATTCATATTGTGGTGACCAAAACTGGATGCAGTATTCCAAGTGTGGCCTTACCAAGGCATTGTAATGTGATACTAACGCTTCACGTGATCTTGATTCTATCCCTCTGTTTATGCAGCCCAGAATTGTGTTGGCTTTTTTGGCAGCTGCTGCACACTGCTGGCTCATAGCTAAATGGTTGTCCACTAGGACTCCAAGATCCCTCTCATAGGTACTACTACTGAGCAAGGTACCACATATACGGTACCTGTGCATTTTTTTTTTTGCCTAAATGTAGAACTTTACTTTTTTCACTCTTGAATTTCATTTTGTTAGATAGCGCCCAATGTTCAAGTCTGTCAAGATCTTTCTGTAACTTGAGCCTATCTTCTGGAGTGTTGGCTATTCCTGCCAGCTTGGTGTCATCTGCAAATTTGATGAGTTCCCCATCTATCCCCTCGTCCGAGTCATTGATGAAGATGTTGAAGAGTACTGGGCCTAAAACAGACTCTTGGCCCTCAATGAAATCGAGTTTGACACACAGACACACCCGCCGCTTTATATCATCATATAACATTATTGAGGTTATTCCAAAAGGATTCTCTTACGCAGGTAAGTTCTCAACTTACAACCATTCGTTTAGTGAAAGTTCAAAGCTACAACAGATTGAAAAAGAGTGACTTGCGAGCCCAAAATTGATGTTGCCGCGTGAGAAATCTGTTTAGCGAGTTTTGAACCCATTTTACAACTTTTCTTGCCACAGGTTTTTTTTTTTTATTATTTACATTTATACCCCGCCCTTCTCCGAAGACTCAGGGCGGCTTACAATGTATAAGGCAATAGTCTCATTCTATTTGTATATTTACAAAGCCAACTTATTGCCCCCCCAACAATCTGGGTCCTCATTTTACCTACCTTATAAAGGATGGAAGGCTGAGTCAACCTCGGGCCGGGCTTGAACCTGCAATAATTGCAGGCTGCTGTGTTCTAATAACAGGCTTCTAACAGCCTGAGCTATTCACGGCCCTTAAGTTGTTAAGGTGAATTGTTACGGATGTTAAGCCAGTAACATGGTTGTTAAATGAACCTGGATTCCCCATTGACTTTGCTTTGTTGCACTTCTATGACCATCCTCATGATCACGTGATCGAAATTCAGAGGCTGGGCAACTGGCATGTATTTATGACGGTTGCAGTATCCCGAGGGTCATGTGATCCCCTTTTGCAACCTCCTGGTAAGCCAAAGGGGAAGCCTGGTTTGCTTAACAACTGTTGTTACTAACTTAACAGCTGCAGCGATTCACTTAACAACGGCAGCCAGAAAGGACATAAAATGGGCCAAAGTTTGCTTAAGCACGGTCTTGCTTAGCCAATGAAATTCGTGGCTCAATTGTGGTCGTAAGTCGAGGACTACTTGCATTCAGAAACTGCTACAAAATGGAAACATGGCTTCAGTCCTGGGAAAGAAATGTTTCAGCTTGGCTCCTCCCCTGACTTCCTGAGATATTAGAGGGAAAGTAGGGAAAACGGAACAACATGTCAGGCCTGGAAACCATACTAGACTTTAGGGTTCCAGAGGCTGCCACATTTTTTCCCCTGAGGGGAAGAAGGCGGGTTGAGGGGTATGGTAACATTCTTCAAGCGGTCAAGGTCGGATGGTGTTCACATCTGCAGGAGGAGTGGCGAGAAGATATTCGAATGAACTGGGAGAACGTGGGACCATGTGACCAGCAAAGGGGTTAGGGGGGGTGGGACTCTTGGGGTTTGTATAACTGGGAAAAGAATCCGGAAGTTCAGTTTTGGAATTTCACTCATCGTGTGCCAGTTTCCTCATGCTAGTAAAGAGCTCTGAAAGACAATGGCTTCTGAGTTTTTTTTATGCAGAAGAGGTTTTTCTGGAACCTTGACTTGCAAGAATTCTATAACAATAGTCCACTTGCAAGAATTCTATAACAATAGTCCACTTGCAAGAATTCTATAACAATAGTCCACTTGCAAGAATTCTATAACAATAGTCCAGAGGTGGTATTCAGTCGGTTCGGACCGGTTCGAGCGAACCGGTAGTGGTGACTTGCTGGGCGAACCGGTTGCTCCAGTATATAAAGCCCACCTCTGCAATAGTCCTTCTCAACAAATGACAGGTAGTCCTCAACTTAGAACCACAACTGAGCCCAAAATATATGTGGCTAAGTGAGAAATTTGTTGAGTGAGCTTTGTCCCATTTTACGACTTTTCTGGCCACCTTTGCTAAGTGAATCGCTGCAGCTGTTAAATGGATTAGGTTGTTAAGTGAATCCGGCTTCCCCCTTGACTTTGAGGTCGCAAAAGGAGATCCCATGACTTCGGGACCACTGCAATTGTCATAAATATGAAGCAATAAATCTGACCGTGGGGATGCTATAACGGTTGTGTGAAAAACAGTCTTACGTCGCTTCTTTCAGTGACGTCGTAACTTTGAATGGTCACTAAATGAGCTGTTGTAAATCGAGGACTACCTGCACTCTATGCCGTATGCTAAGAAAACAAATAAATCACTATATAGACTCTACACTGTAATAAAGGAAAATATTTGTAGCTCAGGGTTGAAATAAGGGGCCCCTCTCTGAGTTTCTTGGTGGCTTTCTGGAAGACATTTCATTACCCAACTAGGTAACATCATCAGTGCTAGAACCAAGTCTGGACAGCACTATGTATCCCTCAGACTCTATACCATGTGTTGTGGTCCATCAGCAGCCTGCGGAATTGGCAGCAGAGTCAGACAGTGAAGAGGCTGGGGAGGAACATGGGCCAGTCCTGGAGTCTTGAGAAGGCCTGGATGAGGCCTCTGCGTCAGAGGCAGAGATGGGGCCAGGGCCGTCTGGGAGTTATGTGCAGACTCCGGAGCCTCCAGAGTCGGACCTCAGAAAGGCAGAGGAACAGGGGGAGCCTGTTCCCAGTGCGCACATGCACAGAGCTGCCAGAAGGCAAAAACAGTTAAAACAAAAGGGATGACTCAGGAGTAAGGCTTGGAGATGATTAAGACTTAAAAGAGGAGCAAAGGCAAGTGGGCCTTTGCAGGAAGCAACTGTTGTTAATTCTGTGCAGTTTAAAGTCTGAAGCTCTGTTTGATTCTGGACTCCGTGTGGCTTTGCTAATTAGAGAGCAACGTGGGTTGCGTGGCTTACAAGGAAGGAAAGGGCCCTGATTCCCTTCACAAGGTGCACCTGGGGATGGAGTTTAAAGGAGAGGCAGTTGGGAGGGGCGTTTGTTGGGAACAAACCCTGAATTAATCTGGTGTTGAGAGTTGTGGCTTGCATTCCTGGCATTCCCTCCTGACTGTCTGAATTACTGCCGTGCTACTGTGTGCTTATCTTGCCCTGCCGGAGTGATTGATTGCAATCAGTCTGCTTACAACGTTTAGATTGGAGTATCTGCAGCCAGAAGCTGCTGCAGGTTGGTGGGAGAGTTTTTCTCCAGGCCAGAGAGTAAACGGGACATTGGAGGCAAAGTTGATGCCAGTAAAGAGACTCATACTGGTTCTCTGTGTTGTCTTCGTGCCACACCCCGGGTCAACACAACTTGCTTACCTTTGACTCTGGATGCTGTAGGTGATGGCGTCGCTGGAGCTGCTCTCCTGGCTGGAAGGGCTGCATTCGCTGGCCAGGCTATCGTTCAGCATCAACGGAACTATGTGATGATTGGGGTTAAAGGCCATGTTGAAGGGAAGGTTGGTCCTGCGAATGGGCGGAGGGCTTGGAATAGCAGGAAAGAGCTCTTCCTGGAGAGATCCCAAGTAACTCTGAGAGGTGGTGGCTTTCGTCTGGACGGAGTCATAACAGCTCGTCTTGCTGGTCACCGAGGCGACTGCAAAGGAAGAAGAATGGAGGGAGATGAAAGACAAATGGAAAGACCAAGGAGTTCCCAGCAATTGTTGGCAGGAAAGAATATTGAAAGATCATCTCGTACCACAGTTCCCCAGATGCATGTAGTCCGGTCATGGAACAACTCATTGCTGGAGGATCAAGGAAAGTAAGAAGCGGCCCAGGTGTTAAGAAGTCAACAGAGGACTCAGGGTCAACAGAAGCTTTTAAGATGGAAATGTCAGGGTTCCAAGTAACACCTCCAATGAAAGAAGACTCCTTTGAAGTTCCTCAAAGTTCCACTTTATTAGAGATGTTCATATTGGCACATCTGGGAAAACCCAAATCTGAAAGCTTCCAGGTTTCCCCCACCCAAAGGAAAGTCCCAAGTCCCTGCCCAGCACCCACATGTCCATCACATGGTCCAATCCAAGCACCATCTCAACTGGAGATGCCTCCCAGTTCCAGCTGTCCAGGTGCAGGGCAACATGTCCTTGACTCTCTGAGAAAGGAATGTTATTATGATTATACATCACTCTGGCTCCATACAATCCCCCCACCCAGTTTCCCACTGCAGTAAATGTGGCAGGCCTGAAGGCCCAATGCAAAAGATGGCTTCCAGGCCTGACAGGAGAGACAAGCGGGCCATTGGTCGGCTTTGCAGCTGCACCGCCATGACCCCTTTCCAATCTCTTTTGATGGGGGCACTGTAGCCTCCGTTGATAATAGACCTCATCGATTTATTTATTTTTTTCTATTGATCTTTTTTTCCCCATCGTATGTTTCTTCCTCTTATTCTTAGCTGCCTCACCTTTTCCTTTCACAGTGTAGTCTTTTATTTTGTTATGGACACTAAATAATTGTACTCTTCAAGGATGAAGATTCTGGAGGATTAGAAAGGGGCTCGGAGGTTTTCCTTTCTTCCTTCCCTCCCTCCCTTTTTCATTATTTTATCTTCCTTCCCTTTTCTTTTTCCTTTCCTTCCTCCTTCTTTCCTTGCCTTTCCTTCCTCCTTCTCCTTTCCTTCCCTTCCTCCTCCTTTCCTTTCCCCTTCTTCTTTCCCTTCCAACCCTCCTCCTTTCCTTTCCCTTCCTTTTCCCATTCTTCTTTCCCTTCCCTTCCTTCTTATTTCCTTCCCTTTCTTCTCCTTTCCTTTATTTTCTCCTTCTTCTTTCCCTTTCCTTCCTCCTTCTCCTTTCCTTCCCTTTCTCCTTTATTTTCCTTTCCTCCCTTCCTCCTCCTCCTCTCCTCTCCCCTCCCCTTCTTTGTTTTATTTATATTTCACACTTCTTAACACCTATCTCCTTTGTAGTCTTTGGAAAGAAAGGCAGTGTCTTTAGGAATGAAAGGAATTTTGCATAACGGGGTGAGATCCCGTTACTTGTCCCAGCTTCTGCAGCTGCGCGGGTGATTGAGGGAGCACCACGTTGCTCCCGGGTAACACCACTCCTGCGCAATCTGCACTGGCTACCTGTGGTCTTCCGGGTGCACTTCAAGGTTTTGGTTACCACCTTCAAAGCGCTCCATGGCTTAGGGCCCAGGTACTTACGGGACCGCCTGCTGTTACCACATGCCTCCCACCGACCCGTGCGCTCTCACAGAGAGGGTCTTCTCAGGGTGCCGTCCGCCAAGCAGTGTCGGCTGGCGGCCCCCAGGGGAAGGGCCTTCTCTGTGGGAGCACCTACTCTCTGGAACGACCTTCCCCGCAGTTTACGCCAATTGCCTGACCTTCGGACCTTTCGCCGGGAACTGAAAACTTATTTATTTATCCAAGCGGGACTGGCCTGATTTTTAAATTCTAAATTTTAATTTTAAATTTTTAATTGTAATTTTATTGGGTATTTTATATGATCAATTGGACGGTTTTAATTTCGGCCTTTTATTGAATAAGTTTTTTAATTGTTATTTTAGTGTGTATATTAATTGTTTTAATGTAGGCTGTACACCGCCCTGAGTCCTTCGGGAGAAGGGCAGTATAAAAGTTTAAATAAATAAATAAATAAATAAATAAATAAACAAATTCTGCCAACCTAGCAGTTCAAAAGCTCGCACAAAAAATGCAAGTAGAAAAATAGGGACCATCTCTGGTGGGAAGATAACAGCGCTTCGTGCGCCTTTGGCGTTTAGTCATGCCGGCCACATGACCACGGAGACATCTTCGGACAGCGCTGGCTCTTCAGCTTTGAAACTGAGATGAGCACCGCCCCCTAGAGTCGGGAACGACTAGCACATAGGTGCGAGGGGAACCTTTACCTTTATCTTTAAAGGTTATGCATTGTTCTCTTTTTAGGGCTATACTGTATTTTCACATTGACTTTTATCTCCGTAAACTTAAAAGACTGTCCTCAAACAAGTATGATTAAATAAAATTCAATTAAGGGACAAAAGGTAGATTAATCCAGAAAGCCATGCCTCATCTTCAGCTGGAGACAAAGGCATATTTGTAGAGTCTTCGGTCCTAGTAGAAAGCTTTGAGATGCTCCGTATCTTTTCTTTAAAATAATTTTTTTAATTAATAGTAATTTTATTAATAGTAATTTTTTTTATTAAAGATTGTAATTACAACATCAAAAGCTAATTTGATGTTGGTCCTGCGAATGGGCGGGGCCAGCTAATACAAGCTAAAAAGGACAGAAGAATAAAATGAAAGATTGGAAGTGACCGGAAAGAAAGAAAAAAGCAAAGATAAAGAAACAGAAAGAAAAAAAATAATATAGCAAAAAAAAAATACACAAACAAGTGATTTCCTAACTTAATCACAAATATAAACAATCTCAGTAGCTTATTACCGTATTTTTCAGACTACAAGAAACACTTTTTTGTTTCCCAAAAGGGGGTGAAAATGTCTGTGTGTCTTTTATGGAACAAAAATTGCCAAAGCCCCGCCCACCTGCCAGCCGTTTTTTGGCCTCCGCACAGCCCGTTTTCACGCCTTTTTTCAGCCTTTTTCAGGCCTTATTTCAGCCTTATTTTTGAGGCTTTTTTCAGCCCACATTCAAGGCTTCTTTGGCTCATTTTGAGGCTTTTTTCAGCCCATTTTTTCGGCATTTTTTGGCTCATTTTCGAGGCTTTTTTCAGCCTGTTTTTCCCCCCCAAAAGATAGTTCAGAAAATGATAGACAGATCGTGTTTGACACCCCTGGTCTAAACCAACGATGTCTCCATTTCAGGACAGTCAAAGTAAGCTACGGTTTTCAACCTCTCGTGTCTCATTTTTTTTTTATTTGCATTTATATCCCGCCCTTCTCCGAAGACTCAGGGCGGCTTACACTATGTCAAGCAATAGTCTTCATCCATTTGTATATTATATACAAAGTCAACTTTTATTGCCCCCAACAATCTGGGTCCTCATTTTACCTACCTTATAAAGGATGGAAGGCTGAGTCAACCTTGGGCCTGGTGGGATTTGAACCTGCAGTAATTGCAAGCAGCTGCTGTTAATAACAGACTGCATTAGCCTGTTGAGCCACAAGAGGCCCCTATTATTATTTTGCAAGAAATCTTGAGAGACCCTATAGAGAAAACTGAAAAGAAAAAAATGTTGCACCCCTGCCTGCCTTTTTTTTTTTTACTATTTATTTACTGGTAGATTAAAAGTGGGAATCTTAGCCATCCTTAAAAGAGAGACGAGACAATTGTCTTATGGTGCCATCTCATGGCTCAATACAATATTGCTGTGAGAATGCAGAGTCCCGATTTTCTTTGACTTGAAGAAGCTGAAACACTTGGAAAGTTCACTTGGATGTGTCTCTAGGCTTGGCTGACTGTTGGTTATTTTGGGGGAAATAGGAGAAGGAAGGAGTGTTTGGTATATTCTCCACCTACCTTCAGTTATTTACAAAAATAATGAAGGCAGGATATAAATAAATACGTACATGCCTACAATCCAGAAGTTGCAGCTCTTTCATAACATGACAGCCAAACTAGTTCCAGGTTCGGACCGGATCGCTAGATCTGGTAGCAATGGCAGTGGGTGGTTCGGAGAACCGGTAGCAAAAATCCCTACCCCCCCCCCCCACCCCGCCACATGCCCAGCTTAGCCGTGCGATCATCAGAGGTTTTTGGGTTTTTTTAACTTTTAAAAGCATTTTTTCTTCAGTCGAAAAAATGCTTTTAAAAGTAAAAAAAAAGCCTCTGATGATTGCACGCCTCAGCTGGGATCGTCAGAGGCTTTTAAAAGCATTTTTTCTACAACCTCTTGGCCAGAGATGTTGTAGAAAAAAATACTTTTAAAGGGCTCCACTCCCAGCTGAGTTGCCAGATCGTCAGAGGTTTTTTTTTTCCTTTTAAAGGCAAAAAGTAATGTTTTTAAAATAAAAGCCTCTAACAATCAGGCAACTCAGCTGGGATCATCAGAGGAGCCTTTTAAAAGCATTTTTTCGACAACCTCTTCGGCTGAAGAGGTTGTAGAAAAAATGCTTTTAAAAGTAAAAAAAAAAAAGTTGGCTATGCCAGTCACATTACCACCCCAACCAAGCCACGCTCAGAGAACCGGTAGTAACAAATTTTACATTTCACCTCTGGATAGATTCTATCACCGGCAAATAATACTTATTTTTATAGTTGCTGCACTGGTTGCCAGAAGTTTTCAATGTCCAATTCAACGTGTTAGTTAGCTCTTACAAAGCTGCTCAGCGCTGCCTTTTTGGATGGGATGGGATAGAATAGAATAGAATAGAATAGAATAGAATAGAATAGAATAGAATAGAATTTTTTTTATTGGCCAAGTGTGATTGGACACACAAGAAATTTGTCTTGGTGAATACGCTCTCATTGTACATAAAAGAAAAGTTAAGTTCATCAAGAATTCTAAGGTACAACACTTAATGATAGTCATAGGGTACTTTTGGGGGGTATCTAAAAAGCAGAGATGCTTTCGTTGCCCTGCCAACGAAAGTGTGTACAGTCAAGGCTATGGTTTTCCCAGTTGCAATGGATGGCTGTGAAAGTTGGACCATAAGGAAGGCTGAGCATCAAAGAATTGAGGCCTTTGAACTCTGGTGCTGGAGAAGACTCCTGTGAGTCCCTTGGACTGCAAGGCGATCAAACCGATCAAACTCAGCCTTCCATCCTTTATAAGGTAGGTAAAATGAGGACCCAGATTGTTGGGGGGGCAATAAGTTGACTTTGTAAATATACATAGAATGAGACTATTGCCTTATACACTGTAAGCCGCCCTGAGTCTTCGGAGAAGGGCGGGATATAAATGTAAATTAAAAAAAACAAAAAAACAAAAAAACTGATCAGTCCTAGAGGAGATCAACCCTGACTGCTCTTTAAAAGGCCAGATCCTGAAGGTGAAACTCAAATACTTTGGCCAACTAAGAAGAGCCTAATGCTGGGAAAGACAGAGGGCAAAAGAAGAAAGGGACGACAGAGAACGAGGTGGCTGGATGGAGTCACTGAAGCAGTCGGAGTGAGCTTAAATGGACTCCAGAGGATGGTAGAGGATAGGAAAGCCTGGAGGAACAATGTCCATGGGTCGCGATGGGCCAGACATGACTTCGCAACTAACAACAATTTTCCTGGTGGTATAAAGGAATGTAGAGACAACTTTGGTGAAGAAATGGATGAGCTGTCAAGGAGGAAAGAAAATGACAACTGGGAAAGGGTGTGAAAGAAACTCAAGATAACCCTTCCTTGATTCTGTTTCATGGAAGAGAAAATTCTGCCCGAATTGTCAAGATTCTGTCATGATACCCTACAGCAATAAAAGTAGGAATTTCCTAGAATCCTTGCAGGATAAAGGAATTCCACTATAATCCGGCTGTCATGTTGTAAATCAGCTGCAACTTCTGGATTGTATGCATGTATGTATTTAGATCCTGCCTTTTTATTATTTTTATGAGCCGTGCTCGCGCAGTGGTCAGAATGCAGTACGGCACGCTATTTCTGCTGCCTGCCGGCTGCCTGCAACTTGGCAGTTCGAATCTCACCAGGCTCAAGGTTGACTCAGCCTTCCAGCTTTCCGAGGTGGGTTAAAATGAATACCCAGATTGTTGAAGGCAATAGGCTGACTCTGTAAACCGCTTAGAGCGGGTGGTTAAAGCACTGTGAAGCGGTATATAAGTCTAAGTGCTATTGCGATAAATAACAAGGTGGAGAATATACTGAATACTCCTTTCTCCTCTGATTTTTCCCCAAAGAGACACCCTATCAGGTGGGGTAGTGCTGAGAGAGTGTGACTACCTCAAAGTCAGACCAACTTAAGTTTAATGCCTAATTCAGGACTAGAACTCAGAGTCTCCCAGTTTCCTGACTTGGTTTTCCTTTCCTTGGTTACTACCTTCAAAGCGCTCCATGGCTTAGGGCCTGTGTACTTACGGGACCGCCTACTGTTACCTCATGCCTCCCACCGACCTGTACGCTCATACAGAGAGGGACTTCTCAGGGTGCCGTCCGCCAAACAGTGTCGGCTGGCGGCCCCCAGGGGAAGATCCTTCTCTCTGGGGGCTCCTACCCTCTGGAACGAACTTCCCCCTGGTTTACGTCAAATGTCTGACCTTCGGACCTTTCGCCACGAATTGAAAACGTGTTTATTTATTCGCGCGGGGCTGGCTTAAATTTTGTTGTATTTTAAATTTATATTTTATATTTCTAAATTTTATATGAATTTTAATGGGTTTTTAGAATTTTAAATGTTTTAATGTTTTTCGGCCAAATTGTATAAGTTTTTTAAGTTTTTTAATTTTGTTTTAATTATATATTGTATTGTTTTTGGGTTTTTTATTCTGGCTGTACACCGCCCTGAGTCCTTCGGGAGAAGGGCGGTATAGAAATCTAATAAATAATAATAATAATAAAAGAATAGGCAGGTTACCTTCAATCCCAATATTAATTAAAGCCCAATCCTGCTTTAGATGCTAAGCTTGGATAAAGCTGGCCAGGGGGCATCTACCTGCTCAGATGATATCCAATCTATACAATGGATAAAGACACTTTCTAGCTCCAAAGGAAGGGAGATCTTCATTGAAACGGGGTTAGAATAATTGGCAATTAACTCTGGCAGTAATATTTTCATCTAAAGAACCGTACTGAAGACCCGGACAATTTCATCAATAAACCACATCTCACATGTTTACGCAACTCAAGGTGTTAGCAGCAAGTCATTATCTTTATTTTTCAACTAAATCCACACGCCTGTGATCTACTTTGAAACCCAAGGAAAAATAGTGGATGCGAGGATAGAGAATTCTTTTACGGGCATGCCAAAGGTGTTCTGCACATTCACCTCAAATCAAGGATCTCCAAACTTGGACAACTTTAAGACTCGTGGACTTCAACTCCCAGAATTCCTCCTCCAGCCATCTTGTCTGGGCGTGAAGTGGTCTTACAATGGGGAAAGAGGAGAAACGAAGTGGCCGTTTATAGAGAAAGGAGAACATGAGCGTTTCCACTGATGAGGTGTTAAGAGATCTCACCTGATGTGGTGGACAATGAGATGGATGGTCCAGAATAGGTCACAGTTGCACTACCCATTGTGACTGTGTTTGGTTGATTGTCAGACAGCTGAGTCATAGCCAACACAGTTGTCCTGTAAGAAAAGGAAAACATGACGACTAGAAAGGAACGGCTAAAGATATTTGATAAATTGGGCTTTCTTGCCTACTGTGGAAAACAGAATTCTTTCTTATCAAGGGGCCTCCTGAAGAAACTCCAAAACAGAACAAGATATTTCCTCTTTAATGACTTCTCCACTGATCAGGCCCGATCAGAAAAGCAATGCCCTAATTTACTGTAGCAGTTTTTGTTCCAAACAAGTGGCGCGGTGGCCTAGAGGTGGAGCTCTCGCCTCACAATCCGGAGGCTGTGAGTTCAATCCTAGGTAGAGGCAGATATTTCTCTCTCTGGACACGACGAGAATTTATCTGCTGAAAAATAAAACTCCGCACTGGCGACAGGAAGGGCATCTGGCCAGTAAACACTTAGCTCCATTCAGTTGCCCAGGCTCCACCCCCACCCGCAAGGGATTATGGGGTCATGAAAAGAGGATGATTTTGACCTATATGCTTTCTGATTCACAACACTCTGGGTGGCTCACAATAATTAAACAAAAAAATTACAATACAATCAATGAAAAATAAAAGAAATCAGAATTAAGTTATTTGGTCATTCGGGAAAGGTTTAAATGCATCCGCTTTGTGGTTTCCTTTAACATCCAATTTTTAAATTGGGATAATTAAATAATTAATTTAATGATTTAATGGTTTAATGATATATAATTATTATTATTATTGTCCTGGTGACATTTAACAGAACCACCTCAGAAGAGATTATAGGTTTCAGAAACATGCCATCAGCCAGAATTAATTACTGATGACATTACCTAGTTTGGTAATAAAATGTCTGCAAGAACCCCAGAGTTAGTTACTGTAAGATTTACGCTCCGGCTTTATAGCACAGATTATGTTAAAACTTAAATCAGAATTTGGCCAGTGGGATAAGGAGGCAATGTATACTAAATACTAAAGGTAGCAAAAGAGCTTCTTCAAAATAATGGAACCGCTGGGCAGCTCTAGTACTAATAATAAAGGAAAAATATTTGTAGCTCAGGGTTGAAATGTGGGATCCTTGTAGCTCTCTGAGCTTGGCGGTTTTCCTGCAGGTAACATCATCAGTGCTAGAAGAGAGTTCAGTTTGTGAAGTGAGATGGTGAAGGTGGAGGAGGAGGAGGAGGAGGAAGAGGAAGAGGGAGGAGGAGGAGGAGGAGGAGGAGGAGGAGGAGGAGGAGGAAGAAGAAGGAGGAGGAGGAGGAGGAAGAAGAAGAAGAAGAAGAAGAGGAGGAGGGGGAAGAGGAGGAGGAGGAGAAGGAGAAGGAGGGGGAAGAGGAGGAGGAGGAGAAGGAGGAGGAGGAGGGGGAGGAGGAGGAGGAGGAGGAGGAGGAGGAGGAGGAGGAGGAGGAGGAGGAAGAAGAAGAGGAGGAGGAGGAGGAGGAGGAGGAGGAGGAGGAGGAGGAGGAGGAGGACTGTGGGATCCTTGGTGCTCTCTGAGCTTGGTGGTTTTCCTGCAGACATTTCATGACCCAACTAGGTAACATCATCAGTGCTACTGACTAGCACTGGTGATGTTACGTAGTTTGGATAACGAAATGTCTACAACAAAAGTACCAAGCACCAAGAATCCCAGAGTTAGTTACTGTGAGATTTACATTCCACCTTTGTAGCACAGGTTATGCTCAATGCGATTAATAAAGCAGAATTGGACCAGTGGGATGAGGATATTGCCAATATAAAGATACTAAAGATAGCAAAAGGACTTCTTCAGCACTTTATCAACATACTGAACTGCTGGGCAGCTCTAGGACTAATAAAGGAGAATATTTGTAGCTCAGGGTTGAAACGAGGGGTCCTTGGTGCTCTCTGAGCTTGGCGGTTTTCCTGCAGATGTTTCATGACCCAACTAGGTAACATCAGCACCAAGGACCCCTCAGCTCTTCAAAGCTTCTAAGAAAGCTCCAACAGCTGTCCTTAAAAGGTAAGAGGCAGGATTTTCTCACCCTTGTGGCATTCGATCTACTGGTAAAGCTGGCGCAACGAAAGAGTACTTCTTATTGTTTTTCGCCATCAGTTTTTCTATTTTTCTCCACTTTGCTCGGCGATTCTGGAACCAGACCTAAGGGGAAAAAAAGGGGGAAGTCTTTAATTAAAGAAAGTTCTTGGACAGACAGGAGGATCCCTTGATCCAACCTCCTATGTTGGCTGGGAATTTGTACAGGTGGTCCTCAACTTAGAACAATTCATTTCGTGACCATTGAAAGTTACAACAGCACCGAACAATGGGACTTGTGACACCGTTGTTAAGTGAAACTGGCTTCCCCATTGACTTTGCTTGTGAGAAGGTCACAAAAGGGGATCAAATGACCCCCAGGCAGGAGTGAAATGTAAAATTTGTTACTACCAGTTCTGTGGGCATGGCTTGGTGGTGGTGGTGGTAATGTGACTGGGTGGGCGTCCCCAACTTTTTTTTTTTTTTAACTTTTAAAAGCATTTTTTCTACAACCTCTTCGGCTGAAGAGGTTGTAAAAAAAATGCTTTTAAAAGCCTGTGATGATCAGGCAACTCAGCTGGGATCGCCAGAGGAAAAAAAGCTTTTAAAGGGTTCTGACAATCCCAGCTGAGTTGCCTGATCACCAGAACCTTTTAAAAGCATTTTTTTACAACCTCTTGGGCCGAAGGGGTTGTAGAAAAAGTGCCTTTAAAGGGTTCTGACGATCCCAGCTGAGCCGCGCAATCATCAGAGGCTTTTTTTTTTACTTTTAAAAGCATTTTTTCAGCCGAAGAAAAAATGCTTTTAAAAGTAAAAAAAAAAAAATCTCTGATGATCGTGCTGCTCGGCTGGGGTGGGGGGTGGGCAGGGATTTTTGCTACCAGTTCTCCAAATCACCTGCCGCCATCGCTACCGGATCGGGAGATCCGGTCTGAACCAGGAGCATTTCACCCCTGGCCCCCAGGCTACTGCAACTGTCATAAGTAGGGGCCATTTACCAAGCATCCAAATTTTGATCACGTGACTGTGGGGATGCTGCAACAGTCGTTAAGTGTGAAAAAATGGTCATAAAGCACTTTTTTTCAGTGCCATTGTAACTTTGAACGGTCCCTAAATGAATCATTGTAAGTTGAGGACTACCTCCACTGACCTTGTATATCTCTAAGAATGTGGGAAGAGATCTTTGCTTTAGGAATGATTAACTCTGGATTATTGTCCAGAAATACTGGACGCAACATTTCTGGATAACAATGTTCTATCTTTCTGCTGTTCAGAATGCAGGGGACTCAACTCACCATAACGCGCTGGGGCGTCACGCCAACCGAAGCAGCAACTTCTCGGCGCTTCTCGTTGTCAGGATAATGGTCATCTTCGAACGTTTTCTCCAGCTCCTGTAGCTGTTCTGGAAATGAGGTCAATCAATTAACAAAATTATGTCAGAAAGCAACCCAGGAAGAGAAACGGAACCAGAGAGTTAGGGAAAGACTCCTGAGCTTGAAAAAAAATGGGAATTCATACAATTCATGCACTATCCAAAATTAGAGCATATAACTACTGGCGCAAAGTCAATGAAATGGAGACTCCCCAAGTTATATTATACCGGAGCAAATAAAATTACAATCACAAATCTCCTCACTCACCAAACTAACAAATTTTGTGAGCAGCTGTGGCCGTCCTGTCTCTTGCATAAAAGGAGAACATTTTTTTAAAAAAAAGAGGTGCCCAAAGAATTAAGGATATAGAAGCACAAAATGATATAACTCTGTTTCCCCACAAAATAAGACATCCCCTGATAATAAGCCCAATTGGGTTTTTGAGTGCATGGCAATAAGGCCAAGAGCTTATTTCAGGGTTCCCAAAAAATATAACACAGGGTCTTATTTCAAGAAAACACAGGTAGCTAACCTTAGTAAGGTGGGTAACTTGAAACGACTGAGCAAATACAAACGTACTTTTCAAGTAGACAACTATTTGAAGTTACAGCTCCCAAAACATCTTAGGGAGATATTTACACGAGCGAGATTCGAGCAGCTTGATGCAATGGTCAGATATGGGAGATTCCATTCTATACTCCCATGATGGCGAACCTATGGCACGCATGTCCGAGGTGGCACGCAGAGCCATCTTTCCGGGCATGCAAGCTGTCACCCAACTCATCTGCAGCTGCGCATGCGCGCACGCCCCAGCTGATGTTCGGGTGCCTCCGGTTTGCACATGCGCAATTCAGGGGACCCAGTTGGTCTTCGGAGCTCTCCTGTGCATGCGTGTAAATTTGCGCAGATAGTGTGATCACGCGTGCAGCACACAGGGGGAGGGGGAGCTGCGCAAAACCCGCATGCACGCGGAGACGGTGCGATTGCATAGACAGCACATGCGCAGATGGTGTGGTTGCGTGCGCAGCACACGGGGGGCATGAAAGCCGTGCGCATGCGCAGATGGTGCAGTTGCACATGCAGCACACAGGGGAGGAGTTACGCATTAGCTGTTGTGCCTCGCCCGCCCTCAGCCGGGCCCCTCCCATCTCCTGCTATCTGAGCCAGAGACTGATAGTGAAGAAGAATGGCCTGGCATGCCTCCAGCCCCCAGCCCTGGTACCATGCCCGGACAGACTGAGCAAACAAACCTCCCTACAGCGTATGAGCACGAAGCCAGCCACAGCTGAGCAGGAGGACGAAAAGCAGACAGATCCCTGCTTCTGGAGATCTGAGAGGCGACGCCAGCAGAAGGAAGGGAGGGGCAGGCCTGGATAAGTGCTGAGTCATGGAGCCACACCCCATGGCCTATATAAAGGATTTGCTTTTTGGCATTCCTTGAGTCAGGCAAAGTCTCATCTGGTTGCTGAAGTCACACCTTGGATTCCTGCCTGCCCTGAGAACTCTGACAGGAATTTGGCAAAGCTGCAGAGGCTTCGTGGCCACGCTTGATACAGACTTCCCAGACCTGGCCGTCAGAGGAGGAGTGGGACACGACATTAGCATAGATAGCACACACGCACACAAACCACACAAAGGGTGTACCTGTTTGGCACTCGGTGAGTAAAAGGTTCGCCACTAGTGCTATACCCTACAATAAGCTCTACATTTGCAGTGCGGCAGAGGTAGAAGACCTGGCTCTCATCTTATTTGACTGTTGCTTGTATAAGGGGATGAGAGACAGGTAAGGTAAAGGTAAAGGTTCCCCTCGCACATATGTGCTAGTCTTTCCTGACTCTAGGGGGCGGTGCTCATCTCCGTTTCAAAGCCGAAGAGCCAGCGCTGTCCGAAGATGTCTCCGTGGTCATGTAGCCGGCATGACTCAACACCAAAGGCGCACGGAACACTGTTACCTTCCCACCAAAGGTGGTCCCTATTTTTCTACTTGCATTTTTTATGTGCTTTCAAACTGCTAGGTTGGCAGAAGCTGGGATAACTAACCGGAGCTCACCCCGTTACGCGGCACTAGGGATTCGAACCGCTGAACTGCCAAGCTTTCGATTGACAAGCTCAGCGTCTTAAACCACTGAGCCACCGTGTCCCATGAGAGTCAGGTACTTTGGTCTATATACCAAACAAAGGACCCATTGGGATCCCCGTATCAAGACAACTTACTTTATGTGCAGCCAAAACCTGAAAATAACATTTAACACAGCACAGTGTTTAAACAAAATGGTTCGGTTAAGATCTGCATACGTGGGACTAATTGGGGTAGATTGTAAGGGTGACACTGAAATATAATTTTATGTCATTTTACTCTATTTTACATATATATTGTATCTTATCCTATAACTACTGTATTTTACCGTACTCTTATTTTAAATTGTTTATATAGCATTTTATTGGTGATAAACATGCCTGAATCTTGTGCTTTGATATGGCCTTGATGTGACGGCGAACCTTTTTGCCATCGTGTGCTAAAAGCGGGGGAAGCATGGGGGGGTCACATGCACACACCCAAAATTTAATGTGTCTTACCCCCCATGCATAAGCGCATGACACCACCCCCCACGCTCTCCCTGCGATAGCACGGTGGGCCCAGTAGGCTTGTTTTTCGCCCTTCCCAGGCTCCAGAGCCCTTCTTGGAGCCTGGGGAGGGCGAAAACAGCCTTCCCCACTCCCGGGAGGCCCCCTGGAGGCTGGAAACAGCCCATTTCCGACTTTTGGAAGGCCCAAAAATCAGCTGGCAGGCGCGCATGCTGCTGGGGCTGAGCTAGGGCAACGCTCATGTGCCCACAGAGATGGCTTTGTGTGCCACCTGTGGCACTCGTGCCATAGGTTCGCCATCATGGGCCTATAGGCTAATCAATTAAGCTATAAGTAAGAAAATGATGTGTGTTAATATTCATTTACTTTTAAAACACACACCCCTATCTCACCAACAGCCATATTTTTCTTTCCCTTCATGCTCCATGGCACAAAGATCTCACAATGAGGGGCAACTGAAGCTGGCAAGAGAGCAGCTCTTGAAAAGATAACCTTGATAAAGGAATAATGCAAGAGTTAAGATTTTAAGCTTGTCGGCTGGAAAGCCGGCAGCTCAGGTTCGAGACCCGAGCGCCACGTGGATGGGGTGAGCTCCCATCCTCACCTCAGCTCCTGCCAAACCTAGCAGTCTGAAAGCATGCAAACGCGATTAGATAAATAGGTACCACTTCGGTGGGAAGGAAACAGCACTCCGTGACATCATGCTGGCCACATGACGACAGAAATGTCTTCGGACAGCACTGATTCAATGGCCGTAAAATGGAGATGAGCACCTCCCCTCCGACGTGCGGAGTAAAATTCGCAGGGATGCCTTTTTATTAAAAGTATTGTTAAGGGAAATTAAACAATTCTTGGGGAAGACGAAGGCGTGAGGGGGAAAATATAAACTGGCTGAGGAATTGTGGGAGTTGAAGTCCACAAGTCTTAAAAGTTGCCAAGCTTGGAGACTCCTGCCCTATAACAATAAAATAGTATTTCTGAAATCCTAGAGGGGCCCGTTTCCTGACCTGCCTAATTTAAACAGCTGAGAGGAAAATAAATATAACCTTCGGTCTTCCAGCTATCCTTTAGATAGATCCTTTTTACTGACCACCTGGGTGGAAAATTTGTGTGGCTGGGAGTGATTGCTGGTTTCTCAAAAGCTACAAGGTCAAGGCCCGGCTGGGAAGAAATCATTTTACACAGGAATTTAGGTAATGAATCAGTTTTGCAACCAAAATAAATTCAAGCAGTTTGAAAATGGCTCTCCAAACTCCCATCTGGAAATTAGAAAAAAAACAACGAAAAAATGCCCAAGGAAACCAGGGGACAGGGGCTTCGTTTCCAGATCTTCTGCTTAAATGGGAGATTACAGATAGTCAGTAACAGTAACAAGAGTTGGAAGGGACCTTGGAGGTCATCTAGTCCAACCCCCTGCTCACGCAGGAGACCTGAACAAGGGATTCGAACCGCCGAACTGCCGACCTTCCTGATCGACAAGCTCGGCGTCTTAGCCACTGAGCCACCTCGTCAGGCTTACTAGTCCTCGACTTAAAACCGTTTATTTAGTGTACCAAAATTATGACGGCACTGAAAAAAAAGTTACTTATGACCATTTTTCACAGTTACGACCGTTGCAGCCTCCCCATGATCAAAATTCAGATGCTTGGAAACTGGCTCATATTTATGACGGTCGCAACATCCTGGGGTCATGCGAACCCTTTTTGCGACCTTCTGACCAGCAGAGTCGGTGGGGGAAGCCAGATTAACTTCACAGCTTTTGTTACTAATTTATCCATTCCAGGGATCCACTTAACAACGCTGGCAGAAAGGTCGTAAAACGGGGCAAAATTCAACAAAACAAACATCTCACTTAGTGAGACGAAATTTTGGGCGCTATTGCGGTCGTAAGTCAAGGACTGCGTGCGGTACCAAATGATACAAACCAGTCAATGATCGATTCTTCGTAACTTACTAGCGTTGTAGAAAGTCCGCGTCTTCTTCCGAGGAGGCGGAACGGGTTTTGGGGCGATTTCTAACAAATCGGAATCTCCCCGATCCTGAATTCTAGCCGCGTTGCCTTTGGATACCAGAACCGAACAATGCCTGAAAGACGGCTGGCCCACATAACTTGCTGTAGCGCATCTGGCTGACCTGCGTGTGGGATTGAGGTTTTGGTTGACATTTGGATTTTGTTCATTTTCCAGCCCGACACAAGAAGCGTTTTGGGAAGGCCTCACCAAGACCTTCTTGGATTTCTTTTTTATAGTCTCCTTTTCGGTCACATTCAAGCTGCCCAAATCTACTTTTTCTTCTGATTCGGAAAGATGGACAAAGTCTTGGTTATGTCCAGTTTCGGAAATTGGAGGTTCCGTCTTCATGTCACTAAAGTTGCCTGTTGGGTTGGAAGGTTGGTAGAAAGCGAGTGGATGAGAATCTACAGACATCAGCGGAGCAAGATGGGATTCCGGCTTGGGATCTAGGTAATACTCTCCGTCTTCTTCCTCTTCCTCCTTTGGAACTTCAGGGCTCCCTTCTTTTTTCAGGACCTTTCCAGATGGATCGCCAAGGATCGCAGCGCGATCCACCGAGCCAAGACTGCTTTGAGCGCTAACCTCATTCATGAGGTTTTCATTTGGAGCCAACTGTTCTGTGCACAGAAGTGACTCGCTCGCTCCTTTTTCTTCCGGCTCTTCAAATTCGGCCTCGTACACTAATAAAGAAAAGAGCCCACGTTATCATTAATACCAGAAAACCAAACAAAGCAAAAAAAAGTTTTTAATTTTAAAATTCTAAAGTGGACAGACAGTAGAAGACGACAGAAGACCAGGGAAATTAACCCCAGCCGCATGGACTGAGATCGGGAGTTTGATTGGGAATGTGGTTTATGGATTTCTACCCTGGGAAAGGTCAAAATAACCTCAAGTGATACCGTGTTTCCCCGAAAATAAGACTGTGTCTTATTTTTTTTAAAACCCCGAAATAAGTGTTTGGCCTTATTTTCGGGGAGGTCTTATTATTTTGGGGTGCATGGAGCAAGACAGGGCTACTCTTGCCATCTTACCTGATTTCCAGCTCTAGAGGATTAAGAAACAGCAAAGTTTAAATAGTTTGGTTGCGAGAAAGAGGGTTAAGACAGCTACTCCCTAGAGCAGTGATGGAGAACTTTTTCGGGACTGAATAATGCTGTAAGGGGGGGGCATGTGCACCTGGGCCGCAACCCGGAAGAGAAGCTGTCTAGGGTGCATGTGCGCCCCCAGAAATGAACTTCTGGTTTCAGCTACTGAACTTCCAGTTTCAGCCAGCTACTCTTCCGGGTTTCTGGCATGCAAAAAGGCCAGCTGATCATCGCGCATACATGCGCACCAGAAACCTGGAAGAGAAACAGGTGAGGCAGCGTGTGCCAGGCGACATGGCTCCACGGGCCACTTCGGGCACGCGTGCCATAGGCTCGCCATCACGGCCCCTAGATGTTTTCAAGAGTATCTTTGGTGACGCAAATCCTCGACTTACGCTGAGCCCAAAATTTCTGTTGCTAAGCAAGATGGTTGTTAAGTGAGTTTTACCCCGTTTTACAACCTTCCTTGCCACGGTTGGTAAATGAAACACTGCCGTTGTTAAGCTAGTGACACCACTGTCAAGTGGATCTGGTTTCCCCATTCACTTTGCTTGTCGAGATCACAAAAACTGATCACATGGCCCTGGGACAGGGCCACCATCCGAAGGACTCAGGGCGGTTCACAGCCAAGTAAAAAACAATAAATAGATACAATACAAATAAAACCAATATTAAAAAACTTATTCAATTTGGCCCCTCGTTAAAATACATTAAAACCATAAAATCCCAGTAAAATTAAGACTAATAAAATAAAATAAGACTAATAAAATAATATTATAAGTCGCACCTTTCCCCCCCCCAAAAAAGAGGGTGAAAATCTGGGTGCGTCTTATACTCTGAATGTAGCCCCACCCAGCTTCTCAAACGGAGGTTTCAGAGGCTGAAAGAAGCTTCAGAAAAGAAGCCTCCAAACAGAGCTTCAGAAAAGAAGCCTCCAAACAGAGCTTCAGAAAAGAAGCCGCCAAACAGAGCTTCAGAAAAGCCGCCAAACAGAGCTTCAGAAAAGAAGCCGCCAAACAGAGCTTCAGAAAAGAAGCCTCCAAACAGAGCTTCAGAAAAGAAGCCTCCAAACAGAGCTTCAGAAAAGAAGCCGCCAAACAGAGCTTCAGAAAAGAAGCCTCCAAACAGAGCTTCAGAAAAGAAGCCGCCAAACAGAGCTTCAGAAAAGAAGCCTCCAAACAGAGCTTCAGAAAAGAAGCCGCCAAACAGAGCTTCAGAAAAGAAGCCTCCAGAGCTTCAGAAAAGCCGCCAAACAGAGCTCCAGAAAAGAAGCCTCCAAACAGAGCTTCAGAAAAGAAGCCGCCAAACAGAGCTTCAGAAAAGAAGCCTCCAAACAGAGCTTCAGAAAAGAAGCCGCCAAACAGAGCTTCAGAAAAGCCGCCAAACAGAGCTTCAGAAAAGAAGCCGCCAAACAGAGCTTCAGAAAAGAAGCCTCCAAACAGAGCTTCAGAAAAGAAGCCGCCAAACAGAGCTTCAGAAAAGCCTCCAAACAGAGCTTCAGAAAAGAAGCCTCCAAACAGAGTTTCAGAGGCTGAAAGAAGCTTCAGAAAAGAAGCCTCCAAACAGAGCTTCAGAAAAGAAGCCTCCAAACAGAGCTTCAGAAAAGAAGCCGCCAAACAGAGCTTCAGAAAAGCCGCCAAACAGAGCTTCAGAAAAGAAGCCGCCAAACAGAGCTTCAGAAAAGAAGCCTCCAAACAGAGCTTCAGAAAAGAAGCCTCAAACAGAGCTTCAGAAAAGAAGCCAAACAGAGCTTCAGAAAAGAAGCCTCCAAACAGAGCTTCAGAAAAGAAGCCAAACAGAGCTTCAGAAAAGAAGCCTCCAAACAGAGCTTCAGAAAAGAAGCCGCCAAACAGAGCTTCAGAAAAGAAGCCTCCAGAGCTTCAGAAAAGCCGCCAAACAGAGCTTCAGAAAAGAAGCCTCCAAACAGAGCTTCAGAAAAGAAGCCGCCAAACAGAGCTTCAGAAAAGAAGCCTCCAAACAGAGCTTCAGAAAAGAAGCCGCCAAACAGAGCTTCAGAAAAGAAGCCCCCAAACAGAGCTTCAGAAAAGAAGCCGCCAAACAGAGCTTCAGAAAAGAAGCCTCCAAACAGAGCTTCAGAAAAGAAGCCGCCAAACAGAGCTTCAGAAAAGCCGCCAAACAGAGCTTCAGAAAAGAAGCCGCCAAACAGAGCTTCAGAAAAGAAGCCTCCAAACAGAGCTTCAGAAAAGAAGCCGCCAAACAGAGCTTCAGAGGCTTTTTTTCTGAAGTTCTGTTTTGGAGGCTTTCAGAGGCAGAAAAAAGTTTTTTCTGAAACAGAGTTTCAGAGGCAGGGGAAAAAAAGCCAAAAAAAGCAAGGCAGAGAGATCACAACCAAGGAACCTGTTGCTAAAATTCACCTCTGGGAGCAGCTGATTGGGGGTATTCTGGGAGGCCGATCCACCTGCCAATCAGCTTTTTTCTTATTTCCCTCCCCAAAAACTAAGGTGTGTCTTATACTCCGGTGCGTCTTATACTCCAAAAAATACAGTATCTATGGGCATGTTGCAACAGTCATACATGTAAGAAACATAAATCTCTTTCATCAGTACTATTGTCACCTTGAATGGTCACTAAATGAACGGTTGTAAGCCGAGGACTCCCTGCATTTTGCTTCAGTCTAGCAAGATTTTTGTCTATAGGTAAGGAGATGCCTGAAGACAGTGGTGAAATCCAATTTTTTTTACTATGGGTTCTGTGGGCGTGGCTTGGTGGGCGTGGCTTGGTGGGCGTGGCAGGGGAAGGATACTGCAAAATCCCAATTACCACCCCACTCCAGGGAAAGGATATTGTGAAATCTCCATTCCCACACCACACTGGGGCCAGCCAGAGATGGTATTTGCCCCTCCATAGAAAGTGGTAAGGACAGGGGGAGGAAGATGTACTTTTCTCATGCGATGCAGAAAATGCAGGCACTGCTGTGCCCGCTTCACCAGTGTCTTGCCCTTAAGCGACCAAGCCTTTCTCGCTCTTTCTTTGAAGGGTACATAAATCAGGTGCCAATGTAATGATTTACATTCCACCTATCATGATCCCATAATCCCTTGCTGGGTGGAGTCTGGGCAACAGAATGGAGCTGAGTGTTTACTGGCCAGATGCCCTTCCTGTTGCCAATGCGGAGTTAAATTCAGCAGATATATTTTCATTGTGCCCAGAGAAAGAAATATCTGCCTCTACCTAGGATCGAACTCATACCCTCCTGATTGTGAGGTGACAGCTACACCTCTAGGCCACCGCACCACTCGATTTACAGTCCATCTATGAAATATATGAATTTCATCCTCACTTGCTAAATTTAAACTGCCTTACTCAATGTAATAAGAACAGATATATATTTTTTGCTGGTTTGCTGTTTTTCAGTGGGTGGGACAAAATGTGGGAGCAGTCAAAAAAGTCAAGATGGCTGCTGGGGCCATATGACTGAAGCTCCACCCTTTTTATGTAAGTTGCATATAGGTCTCACGTCTAAAGCAGGAACGGGAGCTTGGACTATCTGGATGCAGCCATCTTGTTGACTTTCTTTTTGGACCTTGAAAGGGTGAAATGCACATTGTCCACCATCTTGTTCTTAGAAAGCTACCCTGAACCTTAAAACCCACCGTGGCCTGCAGCAGGGGTGAAATCCAGCAGGTTCTGGAGAACCGGTAGCGGAAATTTTGAGTAGTTCAGAGAACCAGCAAATACCAGCTCTGGCTGGCCCCAGAGTGGGTGGGAATGGGGATTTTGCAATATCCTTCCCCTGGAGTGGGCTGGGAATAGGGTTTTGCAGTATCCTTCCCCTAGGAGTGGGGTGGGAATGGAGATCTTGCAATATCCTTCCCCTGGAGGGGGTGGGAATGGGGGTATTGCAGTATCCTTCCCCCAGGAATGGGGTGGGAATGGAGATATTGCAATATCCTTCCCCCAGGAGTGGGGAGGGAATGGGGATTTTGCAGTATCCTTCCCCTGGAGTGGGGTGGAAATGGGGATTTTGCAATATCCTTCCCCCAGGAGTGGGGATGGAATGGAGATTTTGTAGTATCCTTCCCTGGGAGTGGGGTGGGAATGGGGATTTTGCAATATCCTTCCCCCAGGAGTGGGGATGGAATGGAGATTTTGCAGTATCCTTCCCCTGGAGTGGGGTGGGAATGGGGATTTTCCAGTATCCTTCCCCCAGGAATGGGAAGGAAATGGGGATTTTGCAATATCCTTCCCCCAGGAGTGGGGTGGGAATGGGGATTTTGCAGTATCTTTCCCCCAGGAATGGGGAGGGAATGGAGATTTTGCAACATCCTTCTGCCAGTAGTGGGGAGGGAATGGGGATTTTGCAGTATCCTTCCGCTGCCACGCCCACCAAGCCACACCACGCCCACCAGGCCACGCCCACAGAACTGGTAGTAAAGACAAATTGAATTTCACCACTGGCTTGCAGGTTTCAGGGGCCCTAAATGGCCGAGGCCTATGCTCCTTTAAATCTTGCAGAAGGACTGCAGCAACTCCACGCAAGGGGGAAAACTGAGAAAATGCAACTGTAGGGAACACATGCGACAGAAAAACTTGGTACAAAGGCTACATTTTTCTGCCCAACCAACATCCTGGCTTGGATGAGAACCCAGATTGTTGGGGGCGGGGTGGGAGATTCTGTAAACCGCTTAGAAAGCCCTGTAAAACAGCGGTATATAAGTCTAAAGTGCTGTTCCTCCCTCTGGCTCTGTACACAGATGAGAAGGGGGAAAAAGGCTCTTCGTCCTTCTAATTCAGGGGGCTCCCAATCTTTTCTATACCCCGCACCCCTAGAACGCTTCCGATGTATTCTCGGCACCCCCCCCTTTAAAAAAATAAATAAATTATATGCTTATTATAATTATACAGATACACTGCAATTTTAAAACTTCTAAACCTTAGTTTTAGCATCCCCCTGTAATATCGGCTCTCACCCCGGGGTTGGGAATCCCTCTGAAAGGATAAAAGTTGGATAAACTTTGCAAAGTTTTTGATTTGCAGTGCGATTGCAAAGGTTTGTATCCCCTTGGAAAGGAAACGAAAAGCTCTTTAGTTCTTGCAAAAACAACCAGGCTATCCAAGGGCTCCGTTCTCTACCCGAGAGCTGCTCTCTGTCTCCCCCCCTCCTCACCCCGTGGCTGGGTTTAATCGGGGTTTAATCCCCAGCAAACCACTTTGTGCGCTTCTGTCGGGAAGCCCCCAAGTTACGCCTTGCGAGGAAGGCGTGGCAGGGGGTTCACTAGGGCAGGGAAACCTAGTCCCCCACCACCCAGCCCCAGAAGGCAAGCCAACCCCACCCGGGTCCTTGCCACGGGGAGGGGAGGGGGTGAAACCCACACGCCTGGCTCTCAGCTCTTCCACCCCCAGGATCCTCCCCGTTGCAAAGCAGAGCCCTTTCCCACGCTATGGCTATGGGGCACAAAACTTGGGATTCGGGGTTCTTAGCCAAAGCATCTTTCCTAACGGGACGGTTGCGGGGGGGGGCTCAAGGACCCTTTGGGGAGACGGAGGACCCCCTCCAAAAAAAAAACAGCAGCCAGGAGCCAGGCAGCTGCGCCCCTCGCCCAACTTTCCCCCCCCCCCCTTTCGTGGGGCAGCCACGCAAGAAAGTGGGGGGGGGGGGTCCCGGGAAGCAGAAAACGAGAGGCAAAGCGGGGGTGGGGGGCTCCGCGTTACCCGCATCTTCTTGGGGGAACTGTTGCTGCTGCAGCAGCAGCTGCTGCGCGGCGCGTCTCTCCATCGCCATCCCGTTCCCAGAACCAGGACTCCGCGTGCGCGGGGAGCAGCCTCTGGGAAGTCCGCGAGATGCGACCCCGCAGCCAGGAGGCGCCCGAGGACGGGCTGGGCGTCCTGATTAAAGACACCTGGCCGGCCAGATGTTCGGTAGTGGGAGGAAAAAAAAAAGTGGGGGGGAGGGAGAGCCGTCCTCCTCCCAGCTAGCGCGGAACGGGACAGGTTGCCCGGCGGGGTTTTTTCCTCGCAGTCCCGTTCCCGGGCACAGGTGGGCGAGTTTGGCAACCGGTCAAGGATGCTCGTACTGATTAGTTTATTTTCTTTTTCTTCCTTCCTTCCTTCCTTTTTCTTTCTTTCTCTCTCCTTCCTTTCTCTTTCTTTCTCCTTCCTTCCTTTCTCTTTCTTTCTTTCTCCTTCCTTACAATCCTTCCTTCCTTCTCTTTCCCTTCCTTTTTCCTTATCTTTCCCTTCCTTCCTTTCTCTCTTTCTCTTTCTTCCTTTCTCTTTCTTTCTCCTTCCTTCCTTCCTTCCTTCCTTCTCTTTCCCTCCTTTTTCCCTTCTATTTTCTTTCCTTCCTTCCTTTCCTTCTTCCTTTCCTCCTTTCCTCCCCTTTCCTTCCTTCCGTCCTTCCTTCCTTCCTTCTTTCCTTACTTTCTTTTTCTTCCTTTCTTTTTCTTCCTCCTTCCTTTCCTTCCTTTCCTTCTTTCTTTCCTTTCCTTCCTTCCTTCCTTCCTTCCTTCCTTCCTTCCTTCCTTCCTTCCTTCCTTTCCTTCCTTCCTTCCTTCCTTCCTTCCTTCCTTCATTTTCGTCAAGCATGTATTTTATGACAGATACCAGTGTAAACTTAATCAGAAACACATGTAAAGGGCACGAATAAAAGAAAACATTCGGACAGGGACGGTAGGCACGCTGGTGTGCTTATGCACGGACGTTAAGAGCGACCTTTGCCGACTCCCCGCCATTGGAAAACTGCCTGAGTTTCGCCCCTTTCCGGAGACTGCGTGTCTCTGCGCGCTTCCAGCTCTTGATCGCGCGCGCCGTTGAAGCTGCCAAACCCGTGTTGTCCGTTTCAGAAGTAGTTTTTAAAAAAGGGTAGCGGACTGGGGGGGAGGGGTTACCCGTGCGGCGTTTCTGGATCGGATTTTCACACACACACACCCCGCCTCGGGGTCTGCAGAGATTTCTGGCACAATTTCACTCTGCCGCTTTAAATGGTTTGGATCAGTGGTGGATTTCAATTTTTTTTACTACGGGTTCTGTGGGCCTGACTTGGTGGGCGTGGCAGGGTAAAGATACTGTAAAATCTCCATTCCGTCCCCACTCCAGGGGAAGGATACTGCAAAATCTCCATTCCGTCCCCATTCCAGGGGAAGGACACTGCAAAATCACCATTCCCTCCCCACTCCAGGGGAAGGATACTGCAAAATCTCCATTCCCACCCCACTCCAGGGGAAGGATACTGCAAAACCTCCATACTCACCCCACCCCAGGGGAAGGATACTGCAAAACCTCCATTTCCACCCCACTCCATGGGAAGGATACTGCAAAATCTCTATTCCCTCCCCACTCCAGGGGAAGGATACTGCAAAATCTCCATTCCCACCCCACTCTGAGGCCAACCAGAGGTGGTATTTGCCGGTTCGCCGAACAACTCAAAATTTCTGCTACTGGTTCTCCAGAACTGTTCAGAATTTGCTGAAACCCACCTCTGATTTGGATCCCTGAGACAATGATGCGTGGGGTTATGAGAGCCCGGACAAATAGTTATTGGGTCAGCGTCCTCAACACGAATGCGCAATCAAGGATGCTGTGTTTCAAAACTAGAGGAAACCTGCTTGAATTCAGCAAGGTTGACGTCAGAGCACCTTTTAGGCGAGGGGTCTCCAACCTTGGCAACTTTTAAGACTTCTGGACTTCAACTCCCAGAAGTCCGCAGAAGTCCCAGAATTCTGGGACTTCGGGGAGTTGAAGTCCACAAGTCTTAAAGTTGCCAAGATTGGAGACTTCCTGTTTTAGGCTGCCCAGGAATGTGGCACAATTTATTTTATTGATTTTAGAAATTTTATATTGCCACCTGCTTGTGCACAGAGACTCAAGGCGGCTTTTACGGGTATAAAAACCATATAAAAAAGAAAGAAAAGGAAGGAAGATGGATGGAAGGAAGGAAGGAAGGAAGGAGGAAGGGAGGGAGGTGGAAGCAGGAAAGGAAGGAAGGAAGGAAGGAAGGAAGGAAGGAAGGTGGAAGGAGGAAAGGAAGGAAGGAAGGTGCAAGGAAGGAAGGAAGGAAATTTTTCGAATTTTTTTACTACCGGTTCTATGGGTGTTGCTTGGTGGGCATGGAAGGGGAACGATACTGCAAAATCCCCATCCCCACCCCACTCCTAGGGGAAGGCTATTGCAAAGTCTCCATTCCCACCCCACTCTGGGACCAGCCAGAGGGTGGTATTTGCCGGTTCTCCGAACTACTCAAAATTTCTGCTACCGGTTCTCCAGAACTGGTCAGAACCTGCTGAAACCCACCTCTGATTTGGATCCCCGAGACAACGATGCGTGGGGTTATGAGAGCCTGGACAAATAGTTATTGGGTCAGCGTCCTCAACACAAATGCGCAATCAAGGATGCTGTGTTTCAAAACTAGAGGAAACCTGCTTGAATTCAGCAGGGTTGACTTCAGAGTACCTTTTAGGCGAGGGGTGTCCAACCTTGGCGACTTTTTAGACTTCTGGACTTCAACTCCCAGAAGTCCCAGAATTCTGCGTTAGAATTCTGGGACTTCTGGGAGTTGAAGTCCACAAGTCTTAAAGTTGCCAAGATTGGAGACTTCCTGTTTTAGGCTGCCCAGGAATGTGGCACAATTTATTTTATTGATTTTAGAAATTTTATATTGCCACCTGCTTGTGCACAGAGACTCAAGGCGGCTTTTACGGGTATAAAACCATATAAAAGAAAGAAAAGGAAGGAAGATGGATGGAAGGAAGGAAGGAAGGAAGAAGGAAGGAAGGAAGGAAGGAAGGAAGGAAGGAAGGTGGAAGGAAGGAAGGAAGGAAGGAAGGAAGGAAGGAAGGAAGGAAGAAGGAAGGAAGGAGGAAAGGAAGGAAGGTGCAAGGAAGGAAGGAAGGAAATTTTTCAATTTTTACTACCGGTTCTATGGTGTGGCTTGGTGGGCATGGAAGGGGAAGGATACTGCAAAATCTCCATTCCCTCCCACCCCAGGGGAAGGATACTGCAAAATCTCCATTCCCTCCCCACTTCAGGGGGAAGGATATTGCAAAATCCCCATTCCCACCCCACTCTGGGGCCAGCCAGAGGTGGTATTTGCTGGTTCTCCAAACTACTCAAAATGTCTGCTACTGGTTCTCCAGAACTGGTCAGAACCTGCTGAAACCCACCTCTGATTTGGATCCCCGAGACAACGATGCGTGGGGTTATGAGAGCCTGGACAAATAGTTATTGGGTCAGCGTCCTCAACACAAATGCGCAATCAAGGATGCTGTGTTTCAAAACTAGAGGAAACCTGCTTGAATTCAGCAGGGTTGACTTCAGAGTACCTTTTAGGCGAGGGGTCTCCAACCTTGGCAACTTTTAAGACTTCTGGACTTCAACTCCCAGAAGTCCCAGAATTCTGGGACTTCTGGGAGTTGAAGCCCACAAGTCTTAAAGTTGCCAAGATTGGAGACTTCCTGTTTTAGGCTGCCCAGGAATGTGGCACAATTTATTTTATTGATTTTAGAAATTTTATATTGCCACCTGCTTGTGCACAGAGACTCAAGGCGGCTTTTACGGGTATAAAAACCATATAAAAAAGAAAGAAAAGGAAGGAAGATGGATGGAAGGAAGGAAGGAAGGAAGGAGGAAGGGAGGGAGGTGGAAGCAGGAAAGGAAGGAAGGAAGGAAGGAAGGAAGGAAGGAAGGTGGAAGGAGGAAAGGAAGGAAGGAAGGTGCAAGGAAGGAAGGAAGGAAATTTTTCGAATTTTTTTACTACCGGTTCTATGGGTGTGGCTTGGTGGGCATGGAAGGGGAACGATACTGCAAAATCCCCATTCCCACCCCACTCCAGGGGAAGGATACTGCAAAATCCCCATCCCCACCCCACTCCTAGGGGAAGGCTATTGCAAAGTCTCCATTCCCACCCCACTCTGGAACCAGCCAGAGGGTGGTATTTGCCGGTTCTCCGAACTACTCAAAATTTCTGCTACCGGTTCTCCAGAACCTGTCAGAACCTGCTGAATAGCACCCTTGGGTTTGACGTTGACAATGTCTCTCTCTCTCTTGGCGGGAAACATTATTTGCACGAGCTAAAATGAAAAAAAAGAAAAGGCCATTTCATCCTAATACCACAAAGTGTATTTTTTCCCCCTCTACTGCGTTCTGCTTGACAGTCCAAAGCACGTTCAAAAATATTAACATTTTAGCCTCACGTCTTTCTGTGAGGTGGGCGAAAGCCTTTTTATTGTTTTATTATTATATTTTTGCAGAGCTTGAAGCGAACTCCCTGGCCAGCGGTTCGTGCATTTAAACGTGGCAGAGCAAAGCTCAGGTTCCCGGAAGGGCCCAGTCCGTTTTCCTTGGCGCTTCTTCTTCTCCGCCATCGTCTCAAGAAAAATCATGCAGCTCTCTCGTCCTGCTTTTTCCAACACAGGTGAAAGATTTGGGTGCAGCCCATGCCAGCGACGCCAGTTTCTGCTTTGCCCCTTCGGTCTCGTAATTCACACGGCAGTTTTAACACCTCGCAATGTCCTCCTAGGGTTGGAGAGGAGGCAGGGTGGAGGTCCTCTGGGGAGGGGGAATCTTTTATCTCTTGCGAAAGACCTGCCGTTTGGCATTTTTCACCCGCTGCTCCTCCTTCAGGTTCATCTGTCGGACTTGCCGGCTGGAGATGAACTCCACGTGATCGGAAGGAAACCAGCCGCTTTCTCCGTCGGACAGTTTCACGCCTTTAACCCAGCCTGCAGAAGAGAGATCAGAAGCAAATCGGTTTGGGAGAACGCGCCAACAATTTAGCGCATCGCAACTTTTATCTCGTCATCCTAAAAATGAAGAAGCCTTCACGCGCGCGTTCCCCTGATGTAAAGGATGGCTCCCTTGACCTGGTCAATACTCCTAAGACACACAGGAATCACATTTGTGATGGTGAACCTATGGCACGCGTGCCCGAGTTGGCACGCAGAGCCCTCTCTGTGGGGGCATGCGTGCTGTCGTCAGCTACTCTTCCGGTTTCTGGCGCACCTGGACTTCGCAGGTGCTGAAGCGCTGGAAAACGACCTGAAAACGGCCAGAAATGGCCCGAAAAATGGCCAAAACTAGCCAAAAACCAGGCATGTGTGTGCCGGCCAGCTGGTCCTCAGGTTTACGGTGCTCTGGCATGTGCGAAGACCAGCTGGCATGCATGCGCGTGCTGGGAACCTGAAGACCAGTTGGTCAGCGTGTGCACATGCACACGCGTTCCAATTTGGGCACTCGGTGTCGAAAAGGTTCGCCATTACTGACCTACATCAATGATGCAAGTAAGGTCATGCATGACCTTTGGGACTCTACCTGCAGACAAGCTTCGGATGGCCTGTTCTGACCCAGCTCCCCAAACACGACAAACCCTCTGACGTGAATTCAAAAGATTCCGTTAATTAGGAGCGCCAGGAGAGCCCTGGCAAAAAGTTTCTCTCGCAGGCTAATAAGTCCAGCCGGCCGGAAGATGAATAGTTGTCTGCCACATCTATTCATCTCCGCCCCCTGCCTTTTATCCCCAGAGTTAGGGTGGGGTCTCACTAGCCGCGGTGGTTCTTCCTTCCCAAGGACCGGCCCATAGATTTCCACTGCTCTCCTCTCCTCTGCCTTCTGAGCATTCGTGCATCAGGCACTGGACCCAGCTGTTCCTCCTGTTCCTCATCAGCCACCTCCAGACCTGGGGGCTATTGAGTCTCCATCTGAAGGTTGACGGACAGCCCAGGCTCTCTCTCTCTCTCTCTCTCTCTCTCTCTCTCTCTCAGCTCCATTCCCTCTTCCCCCCTTGGAGCTCTCAGGTTGCCCTGATGCTGACCCTGATTCCCATGCCACCTCCTCCTCCTCCTCTGATTCAGCTGCTAGAGGGGCCGGCAGCCAACCGGCCGCAACATGGCCCACTCAAGGATGAGTTTTGTTCTGCTTCTGCCCAGTGGTGAAATCCAAACTGGTTTGCTACTGGTTCGTTGGCCGCACATGTGCGCTGTGCACCAAATGTGCGCTGTGTGTGCAATGCGCAGTGTGCACCAAACATGTGCTCTGCACACATGTATGCATGCGCAGTACATGCCAAAAGGAGGCTTGGGAAGGTAAGTAGAAGCAAGTGGGGGGGATCAGCTGTGGTGCGCGGTTTAGCTTCGCTAGAAAGCAAGATCTGCTTTCTAGCAAAGCTAAATTGCGTTACAATTTAAATTGCTGATCTCCCCCCCCCCTTCCCAGGTCTCCTTTTGGTGCATGATGCGTGCACGCGCATGCGCAGTATGTGCCAAAAGGAGGGTTGGGAAGGTAAATAAAACAGCGAAGGTGGGAATCAGCTATGCAGCACAGTTTAGCTTTGCTAGAAAGCAAGAGATCCTGCTTTCTAGTGAAGCTGTTGTGTCTTGTCCGCTCTCACCGCAGCCGGGGTCTGCTTATCTGCTCCCGAACACGGAGGAATGTATGCCTCCCGGCCCCAGTCCTGGCTCCATGCCCAGACAAGCTGCAGAGGAGGGGGCACCTCCCGGTCCCAGCCCTGGCTCCATGCCCAAGCAGGCTGCAGAGGAGGGAGCATCCCCCGGCCCCAGCCCTGGCTCCATGCCCAGGCAAACGGAGCAGCTAGACCCCTCCCCCTCCTCCACAGCATCTTCCAAGAGCTGCTGATTGGAGTGACCCTCGCATCAGAAGACTGGATAGGCGGAGGCAACAGAAGGAAGGGAGGGGCAGGCCTTAATGAGTGCTGAGTCATGGAGCCACACCCCATGGCCTATATAAAGGATCTGCTTTCTGGCAGTCTCTGAGTCAGGCAAAGTCTAAACATATCTTGCTGAAGTCACTTACTGGTCTCCTGCCTGCTCTGAGGACTTTGCTAGGACTTTGGGCAGAGCTGCAGAGGCAAGCCTGATTCGGATTTCCCTGACCCGGCCGTCAGCGGAGGAGTGGGACACGACAGAAGCTAAACCGCGCTGCACAGCTGATTGTCAGAAATACCAGTTCATCCAAACCGGTAGCTTTTTTTTTTACTACCAGTTTGCCCGAACCGGTAGTTTTTATCACTACCGTTTCTGTCGACCCAGAGGCAAAATGGTACCATTTCATCTGCTTCCGCCACTTTATGTGCAGAGGAGTTTTCTCTTTCATCTGAAGCCAGATGGTGAGGTTTTTTTTCTGGGGTTAATCGTAAGTGGAAATCATGGTTTGTTCTTGGTTAAGCAGCTCCACCAGTATCTACATGAGCCATGTGAGCAGAAATGTAGCGGTGGTTCAGGTTCCTGCTCTTTGCCGAGACACCGCAGGGATGCATAAAGAGGACCCTTAACCATCGTGTTACTAATTCAACAACTACAGTGCTTCACTCAAACAAATGTGGCATGAAAAGTCGTAAAATGGGGCAAAACTCACTTAGGAAATTTGCCACTTAACAACGTAAATTTTGGACTCAGTTGTGGTCGTAAGTAGAGGACTGCCTGTACTGAAACTTCCAATTTTGCAAGGAAAAGGACCCTTCTTCCAACAGGAAGCCAAGTGGCCAAGCCAGGAATCTCCTCCTTTGGTCCTACCACAAGCCCATGTCGGTCAACTCACCATCAGTGCTTTGCCGCAAGACCATGACGATATCTGCTTTCTCCAGAGTCAATTCATCGTGCTCCCGTGCCTTGTAAGATTTCACGCACTGTACCTGATCGGCATCTGGAAATGTGATGGGATAACAGGGACGGTTATTTCGGGAAAATTTCGCTAATTCAAAACTGCTTTTTGGTTAACGCAAGCACCTCGTCACGAACTCTTTTTACGTCACATGGTTCTGTCCTCCTCGCCTCAGTCTGAGCGATGACTTAATTAGCCGGCAACTATCAGCTTCTGGCAGCAAACTAGCGAGCGTCTGCCAAGTGACTCTGTTATCTCGCTTGATGCCGATGAGTCAACCAGGAACAAACAGTACTTCAGCTCTAGTTAAGCAGTTGATTTGCTTGCCACGAAGTGGTATAGCAGCTCTTGCTGCCTTTATATCCTGTGGGGTGTGGCTCCATGACTCAGCACTTCCTAGGTCTGCCCCACCCTTGTTTCTGTTGTTCCTGCCTCTCCTGCCTACGAAACCTAGGGTCCAGCCAGGCCTGACTGCCATGAGCTGGGTCTGGAGGCGTGGCCTGGGGGGGGAAAGAGTCAGGGGATGGAGGCCTCATTATCTCCACCTGGCCTGCCTCTGGCTCCTGGAGCTGAGCCAGGGAAGCTGGTGCTCCAGAGGTAAGTCCTGATGGCCCTTCCCCCTCCCTTTCCGAGTCACTTTCTGGCAGGGGCCCCAGCTTGGTGGGCGCAGACAAAACACACATAATAAAGACGCTTGGAGTCGAAATGATTGACACAGAATAAAATATGTATAATAAGTAAGAGATTTAGCCCTATTTCACACCTTACGATTCAACAGTGATGGGCCACGGTTTTCTGGACTCTGTTTTGTATGTAACATTTTGTATCTCTGTGCTTTTGTTTTAATGGAAGTTTGTTTTCAAGAACCGTGCTGTCCATAGGAACGGAATGGGACAGCTTGGCACAGCCAACACACTGCGGCCCAATTCGCCGTGGCCAACTCAATCTGGGACAACTCACTGCGGGACAATTTAACAATTCTAATTATTTAATTATAATTAATTATTTAATATTTATTTATTAAGTATGAATACTACTTAATTGTAAAATAAATTAAAAAAAACATTTTAATTCTTGCCATTCACATTTCATTGTGTCCCTCCTTTTGCATCCTTTCTTTTAAGGGTCCTATTCCACTATTTCTTTGATATTAATGTAACTCTTGTCCTGAGGTGAGTTGGCCATGGCAAGTTGGGCGTGATAAGTTGGCCATGGCAAGTTGGGCGTGATGAGTTGGCCATGGCAAGTTGGGCGTGATGAGTTGGCCATGGCAAGTTGGGCGTGATGAGTTGGCCATGGCAAGTTGGGCGTGATGAGTTGGCCATGGCAAGTTGGGCGTGATGAGTTGGCCATGGCAAGTTGGGCGTGATGAGTTGGCCATGGCAAGTTGGGCATGATGAGTTGGCCATGGCAAGTTGTCATAAACCCCAGGAGGTAACATCATCAGTACTTGAAGGGAATAGGGTTTGCAGAGAGGAAGAGGAGGAGGAAGAGGAAAAGGAGGACTATGGGGTCCTTGGTGCTCTCTGAGCTTGCTTGTTTTCTTGCGGATGTTTCATTAGCCAAGCAAGGTAACATCATCAGTGCTAGAAGGGAGTAGGATTTGTGGAATGATGATGGAGGAGGAGGAACAGTAGGACAAGGACTGTGTGGTCCTTGGTGTTGTTTGAGCTTCCTTGTTTTCTTGCAGATATTCCATTACCCAAACTAGGTATCATCATCATTACCTAGTATGTGTAATGAAACATCTGCAAGAAAACAACCAACCTCAGAGGGCATCAAGGACCCCGTCATATCAACCCTGAGCTACAAATATTCTCCTTTATTGGTTTTATTTGTATCCTGAACTTTCTTACCAGAATCATTCAACAGGTCAGGTTCTGGCTGTTCGGGCATAAGAGCAGAAATCCATCGCAGTTTCTCACTCCTAGGAAAAGCAAAGAATGCGATCAGATGGCAAGACCTCACACACCCTCTTCCTCCTTCACTTGAAACGTACTAGGCTGTGGGTTCTTTTGCTGCACTAAAACATGACTTGTTCTATCAGCCTCATTGGGATGCATTCACAGGTCGTGCTAGGCTCTAAACCAGGGGTTTCCAATCTTGGCAACTTTAAGCCTGGTGGATTTCAACTCCCAGAATTCTTGGGAGTTGAAGTCCACCCGGCTTAAAGTTGCCAAGGTTGGAGACTCCCATCAGTCAGAGGCTGTCAGGCACCAGCAATCAGATCCACATGAGTTCAAATAATGTCAAGGTTCCAGAAAAACCTCTTCTGCATAAAAAAAACCTCAGAAGCCATTGTCTTTCAGAGTTCTTTACTAGCATGAGGAAACTGGCACACGATGAGTGAAATTCCAAAACTGAACTTCCGGATCCTTTTCCCAGTTATACAAACCCCAAGAGTCCCACCCCCCTAACCCCTTTGCTGGTCACATGGTCATTCTCCCAGTTCATTCGAATATCTTCTCGCCACTCCTCCTACAGATGTGAACACCATCCGACCTTGACTGCTTGAAGAATGTTACCATACCCCTCAACCCCCCTTCTTCCCCTCAGGGGAAAAAATGTGGCAGCGTCTGGAACCCTAAAGTCTAGTATGGTTTCCAGGCCTGACAGTTAACTAGCCAGTGGTGGGATTCAGCCGGTTCGGGCGAACCGGTAGCGCTGACTGGAATAGGCTCCACCCACCCACCCGGACATAATGCCGTCCCATTTAGCCACATTTTGGAAGCCTTGCGCATGCTCAGGAGGCGCGCGAGCGAGCAAAAAGCATGTGTGGGAAGGCCGAGTATGCGTGGAAGGGAGGCGCGTGTGCTCACATTTGCGAACCGGTAGGGAAGCTAATTCCAACCTCTGTAATTAGGTAAAGGTTTCCCCTGTCCAGTTGGGTCCGACTCTCGGAAGTGGGGCTCACCTCTGTTTCTTAGCTGAGGGAGCTAGTGTTGTCCGAAGGCAATTTCCAAGGTCATGTGGCCATCGTGGCTATTCACTGAGGCACGCGGAACACTGTTACCTTCCCACCGAAGTGGAACCTATTGTTCTGACTCAGTCTTTGCAAGTAATGTTAAGCCATTTACTCACAAGTAAAACACAACCCCCTTTTTATAACAGGGCAGTAACAGTCTTTTATTCACGGGGATAAATAAAATATCAAACGTAATTAGTCCCAACAAACCTGGTTCTGGCCAAGGAATCCAAATTGCTTGCAGTATACTAGAAACGAATGGTTGTCTGGGACAACCGGCCCCTCCTAACCCCCTCCTATTTATTTCCCAGCCAGCGAGGGGCTGGCTAGCATTTGCATCTGGCTTTCCCTGAGAGCCGGTTTATTGTTTTCATTGTGCAGTGCTCCACATGTCCCGTTTTCACCCATTTTTGGCATGCAGAATTCTTCTGGGGGCCGGCGAGAACGTGACGTGTAGAGGGTTCGGGAGGCCAAAAACAGGCCCCTATTTGGTCTATAAGACGCACTGAAATTTTCACACACTTTTGGGTGGGTGGGGGAGTGCGTCTTATACTCCATAAAATACGGTAAGTCTTTGGCATTGTTTTGAGTTGCTGGTTGCCTAAACCGGCTCCTCTGTTGCACGCCTGTAAGACTGAGTTGGGTTGCCAAGTTTCTCCCTGCCGGTCTTACTGTGTTTCTGTGCGGAAGAGGAATTCCACTTTCTTCCCCTGATTGTTCTGGAGCAGGAAAAGGCGGAAAAGGTTCTTGTTGTCACCGTGGAGTTTCATTTCACACTTTTCCCCACGCACATCCGAGGAGGCTGCATAATCGAACACAATGAAACGCCCATTCCTGCCGGAGAGAGAGAGAGAGAGAGAGAGAGAGAGAGAGAGAGAGAGAGAGAGAGAGATGAGAAAAAACAAAACAAAAACCAGGGATCAATATTCACTGCCCTGGGCCAGGATTGTTTAATTCCTATTTTTCTTCTTACAGGTGAATACAGAAAGAACTGTACTCGTTTCCTCTTTACAGAGTAACACAACAGAATAACGGAGTTGGAAGGGACCTTGGAGGTCTTCTAGTCCAACCCTGTTGTGCCTCGCCCACCCCTCTCTCCGCAGCCGGGCCCCTCTCATCTCCTGTTCTCTCAGCCAGGGACTGATAGTGCAGATGAATGGCCTGGCATGCCTCCAGCCCCCAGTCCTGGCACCATGCCCAGACAGACCGAGCAAATAAACCCCTCCCCCACAGCATATGAACATGAGCATGAAGCCAGTCACGAGCTGGAATTGCCGGCAGCTGGACGGTGGACGGATCCACGCTTCCGGAGAATGGAGAGGCGACGTCAGCAAAAGGAAGGGAGGGGCAGGCCTGGATAAGTGCTGAGTCATGGAGCCACACCCCATGGCCTATATAAAGGATCTGCTTTCTGGCATTCTTTGAGTCAGGCAAAGTCTAATTTGGATTGCTGAAGTCACATCTTGGACTCCTGCCTGCCTTGAGAACTCTGACAGAACTTTGGCAAAGCTGCAGAAGCTTTGTGGCCACGCTTGATACAGACTTCCCCGACCCGGCTGTCAGAGGAGGAGTGGGACACGACAAACCCCCTACTCCAGCAGGAAAGCTGTACCATTCCAGACAAATGGCTATCCAGTCTCTTCTTAAAAGCCTCAAGGGATGGAGCACCTACAACGTCTGAAGGCAAGCTGTTCCACTGGTTAATTGTTATAATTGTTAGGAAATTTCTCCTTAGTTCCAGGTTGTGAAAATAAGGAGAAATTTCCTAACAGCGAGAATAATAAACCAGTTGAATAGAGCTTGCCTTCCGAAGTTGTGGTTGCTCCATCACTGGAGGCTTTTAAGAAGAGACTGGACAACTATTTGTCCGAAACGGTATAGGGTCTCCTGCTTCAGCAGGGGGTTGGACTAGAACAGGGGTCTCCAACCTTGACAACTTTAAGACTTTGCTGGTTGAGGAATTCCGGGAGTTGAAGTCCACAAGTCTTAAAATTGCCAAGGTTGGAGACCCCTGGACTAGAAGACCTCCAAGTTCCTTCCTGACGCTAGCATTCTGTTCAATCCCATTCAACTGCTTCCAGTCAGAATCTCTCTTCCTAGATCAGATGAGTAAGAAAAAACAAAGCAACGGGCCAAAAATCTTGCATGTCCTCAAGAAGAGGGCAGGTGTAAAGACTAACCACGTTCTTCTTTCAAGAGACCACGGAGACGCCGGGGGGGGGAGGGGCTTCAAAAATTTTAGCAAGGGGTTCTCTGCCTGATGGCTGGGTGGGCGTGGCCATGGTGGGCGTGGCCTAGTCGGCCTCCTGCACCATGGGGCGGGGGTTGCCCTCCCCGGGCTCTGGAGGCATTCCTTGAGCCTCTGGGAGGGTGAAAACGGCCTCCACAGATTCCGGAGGCCCTCTAGAGGCTGAAAACGGGACCATTTCTGGCCTTCCCAAACTTCCGGTAGGCCCGTTTTTCGCCCTCCCCGAGCCCTCATGCGCGCCCTGCATTTACCTCATCCAAAATGGGCCGCGTGGGGCAGTGGTGGGTTTCAAATTTGTTTTACTAACGGTTCTGTGGGTGTGGCTTGGTGGGCGTGGCATGGCTTGGTGGGCGTGGCTTGGTAAGCATGGCAGGGGAAGACTACTGCAAAATCCCCATTTCCTCCCGATCAGCTGGAACTCGGGAGGCAGAGAATAGATGGGGGCGGGGCCAGTCAGAATTTTTACTACCGGTTTTCCAGACTACTCAAAATTTCTGCTACCGGTTCTCCAGAACTGGTCAGAACTTGCTGAAACCCACCTCTGGCATGGGGACTCCTGGGACGGGTGGGGCGGGGTTGGCGGGGCCAGCCAGGAGTGGGATTTGAGGGTTCTCCGAACTGCACAGAACCTTAGATAGAGGTTCTCCTGAACCCCTGTGAACCTCCAGCACCCCCAGCCCTGCATTAATCCTTTCTTCTTTGATAGGTTCAAAACAGCCCTGAATTCTGCAAAGACCCCCCCCCATAAAAAAAAACACCAAAAAACTTACTCCCTGGGTCGAGATAGAAGCAAGTAATCATTGAAGAGATGGAGGTAGATGGGTCGCGTGGTAAGTTTCCACTTCAAGCTGATATTATATTCCAGAGCGGTAAGTTCTCCATGTTTCACTAGGCGCCGGGACTGTGAGATAAGTGGGAAGATCTGGAAAGGGAAGGATTTTCCTTTTAGCCATGTTTTTTTAAACACACACACACACACACACAAACAGAGAGAGAGACAGTCCTTGACTTATGACCATCATTGACCCAAACGTTCGGTTGCTCAACGAGACATTTGTCTCAGTGAGTTTCGCTCCATTTTGCAAACTTTCTCGTTAAGGGAAAGTCACGGCGGTTGTTAAGTTAGTCACACGGTTGTTCAGTGAATCCGGCTTCCCCGTTGACTTTGCTTGTCGGAAAGTCACAAAAGGAGGATCACATGACACCCCCCCTCCAGCAACCGTCGTTAAATATGAATCTGTTGCCAAGCATCCGAGTTTTAATCATGTGACCAAGGGGCTGCTGCAATGGTGGTAAAAGTTTGAAAAATGGGGATAAGTCGCTTTTTCCAGTCCCATTGTAACATTGAACAATCACTAAACGAACTGCTGTTAAGTAGTTAAGTTGAGAACTACCTGTAGTAATGTTTGTTTTCATTTTTTTAAAAAAGTTAAAATACAAAATTCCAAAAAAAAAGTGTTGTTGTTGTTTTTATGAAAACAATCAACAACAAAAAACAAAACAGACAAGACATTAAAAAGATGCATTAAAGTGATAAGGAAAATTCTGGACTGTGCAGTATCCAGGGGAAGGATACTGCAAAATCCCCATTCCCTCCCCACTCCCAGGGAAAGGATACTGCAAAATCCCCATTCCCTCCCCACTCCCGGGGAAAGGATACTGCAAAATCCCCATTCCCTCCGCACTCCCGGGGAAAGGATACTGCAAAATCCCCATTCCCTCCCCACTCCCGGGGAAAGGATACTGCAAAATCTCCATTCTCACCCCACTCCCGGGGGAAGGATACTGCAAAATCCCCATTCTCTCCGCACTCCAGGGGAAGGATACTACAAAATCCCCATTCCCTCCCCACTCCCGGGGAAAGGATACTGCAAAATCCCCATTCCCTCCGCACTCCCGGGGAAAGGATATTACAAAATCCCATTCCTCCCACTCCTGGGGAAAGGATACTGCAAAATCCCATTCCTCCCCACTCCGGGAAGGATACTACAAAATCCCATTCCTCCCACTCCCGGGAAGGATACTGCAAAATCCCCATTCCCTCCCCACTCCCGGGGGAAGGATACTGCAAAATCCCCATTCCCTCCCCACTCTTGGGGAAAGGATACTACAAAATCTCCATTCCCTCCCCACTCCAGGGGAAGGATACTACAAAATCCCCATTCCCTCCCCACTCCTGGGGAAAGGATACTACAAAATCCCCATTCCCTCCCCACTCCTGGGAGAAGGATATTGCAAAATCTCCATTCCCACCCCACTCCAGGGAAAGGATATTGCAAAATCCCTATTCCCTCCCCACTCCAGGGAAAGGATATTGCAAAATCCCCATTCCCTCCCCACTTCAGGGAAAGGATATTGCAAAATCCCCATTCCCTCCCCACTCCAGGGAAAGGATATTGCAAAATCCCCATTCCTTCCCTACTCCTGGGGGAAGGATACTGCAAAATCCCCATTCCCACCCCACTCTGGGGCCAGCCAGAGGTGGTGTTTGCCGGTTCTCCGGACTACTCATAATTTCCGCTACCGGTTCTCCAGAGCCTGTCAGCACCTGCTGGATTTCACCCCTGGTCTCACCTCTTTCGTTTCTAGGACCTCAACAAAGCCGAAACTTTCTCAGTCTTCCCTTTCATGTCAAATCACTTTTCTTTCCCTACGACCAAGTCGTTTCCTTTCTACTGCCCCTTTGTTTTTATATTCAGGCAACACTGACTCAGCAACCCTTTGTTCTGGAGTTTTAATCTCTTCTGGCTTTACACCACTGAATTCTGACTAACTTTGAACTTCGAACCTGACCTTCCCAGCCTCGTTGCCCCATAACAAAGTCGCGTGATCTTTTCAAAAGGCGACAAGTTGTTATATCCCTTTCCTATGGACAATGGATGGAAACTAACCAAGGAGAGAAACAACCTAGAATTAAGGAGAAACTTCCTAACACTGAGAGCCATTAACCAGCGGAAGGGCTTCCCTTCAGAGGTTGTGGGTGCTCCATCATGGAGGCTTTCAAGAAGAGACTGGACAACTGAGAAGATGGACTGTAATTTGAGAAATGGACTTATGAAATTTGAAGGAATATACAAGTGGGAAAAAAAATTGAATTTGAGAAGATGGATTAATTTTAAAAATGGACTGTAAGAAGAAGTAATATGTGAAGTTGGTATTGCTTCTTTTCTTTTCTTTTTTTTATTATTCTTTACTATCTTTTTATTTTTATTGTGAGGGGATCTAAAGTTTTAAATTTTTAAAGGTGGGAGGTTATGTATATTTTGTATACTTTAGCTTGTGATTGTTGGTCATAATACCCGGTATTTGCCCTGGGAAGTCTGGGGGAAGGGGAGGAGGGGGAAGGGGAAATGATACATGGATTGATTATTAATGTACAGTAATTTTGAAGATATGAAATTAAAATTTAAAATGATATTGGGGATGCTCGACTGCCATTTCAGAAAGAAAAGGAGAGAGTAGAAGGAGGGAAGAAAGTAGGTAGGAAAGAGTAGAGAAGGAGGAGGGGAATAAGAAGGTTAGATAGGGTGGAAGAAGGGAGGAGTGGAGAAGGAGGAGAGGAAGAAGTAAAGTGAAGGAGATGAAGGATGTGAAAGTAGTAGAGGGTAGAGAGGGAGGTTGTGAAGAAAGGAAGTGGCAATCGGGCAGGCCTGAATTAGTAATAAATAAAAATTAATGATTAATGATGGAATAATAGTTTGTACATAAATATGATGTTGGAAAATGGAAATAAAAAATTATTTATAGAAAGAAGAGACTGGATGAACACTTGTCTGGAATAGTATAGGGCCGTGATGGCACACACGTACCAGAGTGGCACGCAGAACCCTCTCTGTACGTGCACCGTCGCCAGCTGCTCTTCTGGTTTCTGAAAAATGGCCTGAAAATGACTAAAGAAAAGCGGAAAAACTGCTTGGAAAATGGCCGGAAAAAAGCCAGAAAATAGCCCCCAAACCATCCTGAAAACAGGCCAAAAACACGCCAGAAAATGGCCCCCAAAATGGCTGGAAAACATCCCAAAAGAGGTCTGAAAATGCCTCCAAAAATGGTAAAAAAACAAGGTGTTTGGGCGGCCAAAAACAGCCTGAAAACTGCCCCCAAAATGGCCTCAAAACAGCCCGAAAAAATGGGCTGAAAATGGTCCAGAAAACAGCTTGAAAATGCCCCAAAAAACAACCAAAAAAACCAGCATGTGTGTGTGTGTGCCAGCCAGCTGGTCTTTGGGTTTCCGGCGCTCTGGCATGTGCGTTCCGGTTTGGGCACTCGCCACCACTGGTATAGGGTCTCCTGCTCGAGCAGAGGGTCAGACTAGAAGACCTCTGAGGTCCCTTCCCACTCTATTATTCTATGTTCCCACAGCCGTTTCCAGATCTTAGAACATCTCCACCATTAGCAAACATTGTTAAGCAAGGTGGCCAAACTCACCTCATGTTTTTAAATGTGTGTATAACCTTTATGTATGTATAATGTGTCCTCATTCTATCTACTTAAACGCTCAAACTTGAATGCCTCCTTTTTCAAAGCATTAGTTTTCAGAACTATCTTCTGTTCATGCATTTTCATCGGTTGTTCCCTTGAACAAGAATGACGACTCGGTACAGGAAGTCCTTGACTTCTGACCACAGTTGAGGCCAGAATTCCCATATGCTAAGTAAGATAGTGGTTAAGTGAATTTTACCCCCTTTCTTGCCACAGTTGTTAAGTGAATCACTGCAGCTGTAAGTTAAGTCACACGGTTGTTAAGTGAACCTGGTTTCTCCATTGACTTTGCTTGTCAGAAGGTCGCAAAAGGGCATCACTTGACCTTGGGACATTGCAACCGTCATAAATGTGAGGTCCGTTGCCAAGGGTCTGAATTTACATCGTGTGACTCACGCAGCGGCTGCAACGGTCGTAAGTGTGAAAAATAGTCGTAAGTCACTTTTTCATGAAGCTACAGTTAATAACAAACCGGACAGTGGGAAACTACTGTGTCATCATTGCAATGGAAAATTGGTTAAAGCATTCCATCCTGGATAGAGCTGTTAAGGTAAAGGTAAAGGTTCCCCTCGCACATATGTGCTAGTCGTTCCTGACTCTAGGGGGCGGTGCTCATCTCCGTTTCAAAGCCGAAGCGCCAGTGCTGTCCGAAGACGTCTCCGTGGTCATGTGGCCGGCATGACTCAACGCCAAAGGCGCACGGAACGCTGTGACCTTCCCACCAAAGGTGGTCCCTATTTTTTCTACTTGCCTTTTTTACGTGCTTTCGAACTGCTAGGTTGGCAGAAGCTGGGACAAGTCACGGGAGCTCACCCTGTTATGCGGTACTAGGGATTCGAACCGCTGAACTGCCGGCCTTTCGATCGACAAGCTCAGCGTCTTAGCCACTGAGCCACCACATCCCCATAGAGCTGTTAGCTTGGGTGAATTTTCAGTATTTTGGCTTATTTTCTTTTGAGGGCGGGCATTGGAATTTCATTTTTTTTTAATGTGTTCATGTGCCCACAGGAAAAAAAAAATGACAATAAAAGCTATCTTATCCCATCTCATCTTTTTTCGGTGTCATTGAACGGTCGCTAAACAAATGTTTGTCAGTTGAGGTCTACCTGTGTAGAAGGAAGCTGTCGGGGAGGAATTAAGATTTCATGCCTCTTTTTTTTTTAAATTTATTTGCATTTATATCCCGCCCTTCTCCGAAGACTCAGGGCGGCTTACACTATGTCAAGCAATAGTCTTCATCCATTTGTATATTATATACAAAGTCAACTTATTGCCCCCAACAATCTGGGTCCTCATTTTACCTACCTTATAAAGGATGGAAGGCAGAGTCAACCTTGGGCCTGGTGGGGCTTGAACCTGCAGTAATTGCAAGCAGCTGCTGTTAATAACAGACTGTCTTACCAGTCTGAGCCACAGAGGCCACAGAGGGCTTGAGGGCTTGAGGGCTTCGGCTCATGCTGTGACGTGAGCAGCGTATGAATTTGATAAATAAATGATAATGAAGAAAGTGCTCTCTGAGCTTGGTTGTTTTCTTGCAGATGTTTCATTACCAAACTAGGTAACATCATCAGTGCTACAAGGGAGTAGGGTTTTCTGTCATTTTATAGTCTGGTGTCTGGCCTGTCTGTGTGAGGTGGGGTGGCAGTCTTAAGAGATTCTTTGGTTGGGCTGTTTACTGTTGGCTCTTTGGCAGTTTCTTGATTGGGGGATTAGTTTACTTGATTGTTGGTCTGAAGTTAATCTTGGAGTTAAACTATGTTGATTTGAGTGCTGATTACTGGTGGAGAAGTGCATGGTGTTTTTTTTTTCCTCTTTTTGGGTTGGTTGGAAGAACAGCACTTCTTACAAGCACTGATGATGTTACCTAGTTTGGTAATGAAACGCCTGCAAGAAAACAAGCAAGCTCAGAGAGTACCAAGGACCACACAGTCGTCCTCCTCCTCCTCCTCCTCCTCCTCCTCCCCCTCCTCCATCATCATCATAAACCCTTCTCCCTTCTAGCACTGATGATGTTACCTAGTTGAGTAATGAAATGTCTCCAAGAAAACACCCAAGCTCAGAGAACACCAAGGACCCCACAGTCTTCCTCCTCCTCCTCCTCCTCCGCCTCCTCCTCCTCCTCCTCCTCCTCCTCCTCCTCTTTTCCTCAAACCCTACTCCCTTCTAGCACTGATGATGTTACCTAGTTAGGATAATAAAACATCTGGAAGAAAACACAGCAAGCTCAGAGAGCACCCAAGGATCCCTCCTGTCAACCCTGAGCTACAAATATTCTCCTTTCAAAATAAATGATGACCTGGAAGCTTCCTAAAATATATTATGTCCTTTCCGTGCTCCCCCCCCCTGAGTCACACTCCGGATCTCATGTTACCTACTAGCAGAATTAGGAAATGGGCTTTCTAAGGAAGCTTAGGCTAATGTGACTGCGTTTGAAAGCGATTCCACGCGGACTGTTTGGATGACATCGGATGGCCAGGCCACATTTGTTCTCAGCATAGCTAACTGCTTCTGCCGCAGGAAACAGTCTGCAGGGATTTAGAGTGATTAATAGTTCTTTGAGTGAGGAAGTTAACCTCTTGAGACAGAGTGATTTAGCTGCCTCTCTTTAAGAAATCCCGAAGCTTTGCAAAGATTACTGGAATCTGCCCTGCAAATTGAGTTCAACTTTTGCTGACTTCACCGGGAAGTGGTTTTTTTTTTTTGCATTCATATCCCGCCCTTCTCCGAAGACTCAGGGCGGCTTACACTATGTCAAGCAATAGTCTTCATCCATTTGTATATTATATACAAAGTCAACTTTTATTGCCCCCAACAATCTGGGTCCTCATTTTACCTACCTTATAAAGGATGGAAGGCTGAGTCAACCTTGGGCCTGGTGGGGCTTGAACCTGCAGTAATTGCAAGCAGCTGCTGTTAATAACAGACTGTCTTACCAGTCTGAGCCACAGAGGCCCACAGAGTTCAGGTATCCTCAACAATTCATCCGTTCCCTGATGAGAACCATGAGAACCATGATTTTTATATCGGTAGACCTCGACTTACGATCACCAGCTGAGCCCACATTTTCTACGGCTAAGGGCGACCGACGTGTGTTTAAGTGAGCTTCGCCCCATTTTATGGCCTTCCTTGCCACAGCTGTTAAGTGAAGCTCTCCAGTTGGTAAGTTAGTAACCCGCTTGTTAAGCGAATCTGGCTTTCACCCCCATTGACTTTGCTGGTCACAAAAGGTCGCAAAAGTGGGAAATCACATAGACCCCTGGGAGATACTGCAACCGTCGTAAATCGGAGTCAGTTGTCAAGCATCCAAATATAAATCCCGTGACCGTAGGGATGCTGCAACAGTCGTTAAGTGTGAAAAGCGGTCATAAGTCTTTTTTTTTCAGTGCTGTTGTAACTTTGAAAGGTCACTAAATGAACTGTTGTAAGGTGATGACTACCTGTATATTTGGAGGTAGTGATCTAGCTCCTATCTATCACTGTAGTCCTGAGAATTGATGACCCTTTGAGAGCTGAATGCAACGAAATTTCATTTTATTGTATGCCGATTAGTGTACATTTAAAGTGACAATTAAATTTATTCTATTCTATTCTATTCTATTCTATTCTATTCTATTCTATGCTATTCTATTCTATTCCATTCCATTCCACTCCTATTTCATTCTATTCCATTCAATTCTGCTCCTATTCTATTCTATTCTATTCTATTCTATTCTATTCCTATTCCATTCTATTCTACTCCCATTTCATTCCATTCCATTCCATTCCATACTATTCTATTCCTACTCTATTCCATTCTACTCCTATTCCATTCCATTCCATTCCATTCCATTCCATTCTATTCCATTCAATTCTACTCCTATTCTATTCTATTCCATTCCATTCCATTCTACTCCTATTCCATTCTATTCCATTCCATTCCATTCCATTCCATACTATTCTATTCCATTCCATTCCATACTATTCTATTCCTACTCTATTCCATTCTACTCCTATTCCATTCCATTCTACTCCTATTCCATTCTATTCCATTCCATTCCATTCTATTCCTACTCTATTCCATTCTACTCCTATTCCATTCCATTCTACTCCTATTCCATTCCATTCCATTCTACTCCTATTCCATTCCATACTATTCTATTCCTACTCTATTCCATTCTACTCCTATTCCATTCCATTCTACTCCTATTCCATTCCATTCCATTCCATTCCATTCTATTCCTACTCTATTCCATTCTACTCCTATTCCATTCCATTCCATTCTACTCCTATTCCATTCCATTCCATTCTACTCCTATTCCATTCCATACTATTCTATTCCTACTCTATTCCATTCTACTCCTGTTCCATTCCATTCTACTCCTATTCCATTCTATTCCATTCCATTCCATTCCATTCTATTCCTACTCTATTCCATTCTACTCCTATTCCATTCCATTCTACTCCTATTCCATTCCATTCCATTCTACTCCTATTCCATTCCATTCCATACTATTCTATTCCTACTCTATTCCATTCTACTCCTATTCTATTCTATTCTATTCCATTCCATTCTACTCCTATTCCATTCTACTCCTATTCCATTCCATTCCATTCCATTTTACTCCTATTCTATTCTATTCTATTCTATTCTATTCTATTCTATTCTATTCTATTCTATTCTATTCTATTCTATTCTATTCTATTCTATTCTATTCTATTCTATTCCATTCCATTCCATTCTAAATTCTGTTTGCACAATGAGCTGAAACAAAAGTTAAAAGGATGTTAATTCTGGCAATCTTGGACAGGGGTTTCTGAGTTCTGGAAACCCTTAGGTGGAGGAACGGGGGAGATTATATATACAGTATATAGAAGACATGTGAATCCAAAAGAGATTCCTTGCTAATATGTATATTATATATATATTTACCTTGCATTCAAACTCCATATTTTGACTTAAGTGAATCAATTCTTCGGTGCTCTTCATACGTTGGACGTTTGCATTGCAATCTTTGATGAGCTGCAGAGGGGAAAGAGTCATCAGAATAGAAAAAGCGAAGGGAGAAAAATTATTTGAAAAATGACCAATTTTACTATGGAAGAATCGGATTTAAAAGAGGTTGCATTTTTCCTTTAGCATATATAGAGAGAAAAAATCTGCATTATTGTTACTATTTTTAGGAGGTTCGTGTGAGCAAGGATTACGCACATCACAGAACAGCAATTCCAGGTGCTCTTTAGAAATGTTATTTATATATGTCAACTAATTTTAATTTCGGTTTCCAGAGGGTGAAGTTGAACAGTTGGGAAGCTGTTTAAGTCTCTTGACTTGACTTATCCCAGTTGAGTCCCACAATTGTTTGGCCCATCAGAGCAGAAAGATACCAAGCAATATCTATTTTCCCCCCTTTTTTGGCAATAACTTTTTAAGGGTTACACCAAACTGATAAAACAGAGAAAAATTTATCCTACTACATTTCTTTTCTTTTTTTTTAATTTGCAGAGCTATCCAACTTTAAAAGTACCTCAGTTTCGTGTTCTGTTGTTGGTTTATTCAAATAATAATAATTAAGTATATTTGCATTCAGGGCCCAAACTAAATGCTTTCCTTTCCATCCCTCCTCTACAGTGAGGTTTCTATTATCAGGTTGTTATCATGCCTCTGGGTTCCAAAACTGGAAGTAAAACTCCTTAATAACCTTGGATATTTCAGCTTCTAAAAATCTCACTTTGAGATCTTTTGTGTGTGTGAGGAGAGGTGAGGAGAGATGATGGACGGCTGAAAAACAGACTCTGAGAGGCGTTTACCTTTTCAAGAGCATCATATGCTTGTGTGGCCTGGACTTCTTCATCGGCCCCAGGTGGGATTCTTTTCAGGATGTTCTGCAGAAGGAAAGATGGTTGGATGGATGGATGGATTTCCCGCCTTTATTATTTCTACAAATAAACCAAGGTGGCGAACATACTGTATCTAACATACCTTCCTCTTCTTACGTTCCCCAAAACAACCCTGTAAAGTGAGTTGGGCTGAGAAAGAGGGACTGGACCAAGATCACCCTGCTGGCTTTCACGCTTAAGGCAGGACTATAACTCACAATCTTGTAGTGACTGGCTGAAAGTCACCCAGTGGCTTTCATGCCTAAGGCGGGACTAGAACTCACCATCTCCTGGTAACTGATGCAGAGTCACCCACCTGGCTTTCATGCCTAAGGCGGGACTAGAACTCACAATCCCCTTGTGACTGGCCTAAAGTCACCCAGTGGCTTTCATGCCTACGGTGGGACTAGAATTCACAATCTCCTTGTAACTGGCCCAAAGTCACCCAGTGGCTTTCATGCCTAAGGTGGGACTTTAACTCACAATCTCTTTATGACTGGCCCACCCAGCTGGGTTTCATGCCTAAGGCGGGACTAGAATTCCCAGTCTCCTGCTGACTGGCCCACCCAGCTGGCTTTCATGCCTAAAATGGGACTAGAACTCATATTCTCCCACTTTCTAGCCTGGTGCCTTAACCACTAGGCCAAACCGGTTCTCTGTGAAAAGCTTCTATGTTTTCTAATCCCCACCGTTTTTTGGGCAGCGGGGTGGGTGGAGGGAACAAGTGATCAGTTTTGAACTCAAAATGATCTCATGGCCGCCACAACTTCTCGCCAGCATCTTGAAAACAGGAAATGGGGCAACACTACCATTTCTATCTAGAGATCTTTGCTAGAGAACCTGGTAAACCTCTCTTCTCTTTTTCTCCAAGGGGAATAACAGAGAGAATTGAAGTAAGAGGGAAGGAGAACTACACCAGGGTTTTTGTAGAAGGAATCGATGAGTCCGTTTCTGTCAGCCCACCAAAACCAGTCGCAAAACAAGCCTTGATGACGAGGGCCATACCATGCCATGCCCAGCATCTTCCTGCCCTGCAGCGGCCTCGATGAGGAGGGCCCCAGCCTCGCCTCGCCCTACCACGCCTGGTCTTGCCGCGCTCCACCTTGCCCAGCATCACCACAGCCAGCATCGCAACAGCCTCGAGGCTCAAGAAACTGGACAGATATGCTACCCGTATCGGATGCTACATTCAGGGTCCCTGGCTGAACTGCGGCCAGGCGAATCTTCCTACCTGGAGAAGGAGCTTCAGTCGGGTGATACGCTGGAATGGGAGAATGAGGAAGGATTTGAGGGAGAGGCGCTGACACACCGGGTCACTTTCCAGTTTCTCTAAGACCTGTTGGAAAGCAGGAACCCCGTTCCTAGGCAGGAGAAGAAAAAGGCAGACATGACATTTTGTGAAGTAGGAGTGGGAGACTGGGATCTACAGCAGTAGTGGGATTCAAATCCCGTTGTTACCAGTGCATGTGCAGAGACATCCGGGCAGGTGGGCGGAGCCTCCCGCCGCTACCGGTTTGCCCAATCTGGGGCAAACCGGTAGCCACCCACCACTGATGTATCTGTAATCTAATGTAATCTACCGGATCCAGGAGTGAAATGCTACTGGTTCGGACCGGATCGCCTGATCCATTAGCAATGGTGGCAAGTGGTTCGGAGAACCAGTAGCAAAAATCCCTGCCCTTCCCCCATGCCCAGCTGAGCCACGCAATCATTAGAGGTTTTTTTTTTTTAACTTTTAAAGCATTTTTTCTTCTGCTGAAAAAATGCTTTTAAAAGTAAAAAAAAAATGGCCACGCCCACCCAGTCACATTGCCCCCCTACCACCAAGCCATGCCAACAGAACCGATAGTAACAAATTTTACATTTCACCCCTGACCAGATCCCTTGCATGGATTGGTCCAGTGACTATGTAGGACAGATGGGGAGGAAGCTAACCACTGGACTGCAAGAACACAAGCAGAATGGTCAGACGAGGAGACGCAAACTCATCGGTAGCCTCACATTGCAATGAACAAGGACATGTATTCAATTTCGCAGCTACTAAGCTTGTTGGCCGAGCTGGTACAAAGACAGCCTGGGAAATGGGCCCTTTGTCACTCAACGGGAGTGCTGATTTATTACCAGTTTATCAGGTTCTTAGGAACTGAGGGCTGGGCAGCACAAGGAAACTGCAGCCAATCGCTGGCCATCAACACGCCAATCAACCAATAGCAATGCCCTATAAATACGATGCACAGAATAACCCAAAGGACAATTCCGGGTAGAGAGAAGTTCCCTGAGGATGGGCTCCAATATGAGCCCAAAAGCTTGGAAGACTAAATCTTCCAAGGATGAACCCAGATTAGATCTTGCATACGATGAAAAGTGAAATCGAAACAAGTTGGTGAAATGATTCCAGGAACAAATCTTCTACATCTCCCCAATTAAAGGTAAAGGTAAAGGTTCCCCTCGCACTTACGTGCTAGTTGTTGCCGACTCTAGGGGGGCGGTGCTCATCTCCGTTTCAAAGCCGAAGAGCCAGCGCTGTCCGAAGACGTCTCCGTGGTCATGTGGCTGGCATGACTCAATGCCAAAGGCGCACGGAACGCTGTTACCTTCCCACCAAAGGTGGTCCCTATTTTTTCTACTTGCATTTTTTTTTTACGTGCTTTCGAACTGCTAGGTTGGCAGAAGCTGGGACATGTATCGGGAGCTCACCCCGTTACACGGCAGCACTAGGGATTCGAACCGCTGAGCTGCCAACCTTTCAATCGACAAGCTCAACGTCTTAACACCTGAGCCACCGTCTCCCCAATTACCGAGATACAAAAGACCGTTCACCTGACTTTTGGCTTCTCTCTGATTTGTGATTCTAGCCTAATGGACTGTTCAGACAAGCAACGTTTAAACCGGCTTGGCTACAACCATGCTTCAAAGCATGGTGAGAAGCGAGGACATTAGGAGTTCTCTGTTATGCTTTAAGACAGGGGTGTCGAACTCAATTTCATTGAGGGCTGCATCAGTGTTGCGTTTGGGGCTGGGGTGGGCGTGGCCAGCTTGATGTCACTCGTGTCAGAGGCGCCTGTGGTGGCCCGAGTGCTCTTTTAGTGAAAATGGGCTCCCAAGCTCCGTTTTCACCTGCGACGGGCTCCTGCAACCCTCTGCCGGCGAAAACAGTGCTCGGGATGGCCGCCCTTGCCCTCCCAAGCTCCATTTTTACTGGCAGAGGCACTGCAAGTCCTTAGCTGTTTCCAGGGCAGCCCCACAGGCCAGATCTAAGCAGCCTGTGCGCTGGATCTGGCCCCCGGGCCTTGACTTTGACACCCCTGCCTTAAGAACACGCATCAGTTACAAAGCTGTAGTTTCGGGGGAGGAAAGTCGACTTCGCATTTGCCTAAAAAGCTTTTGCAGAGCACTAGAAAAAGGACAAGCCATCTGGAAGGCATCTGTCATTTGCACCTCTATAACTGTCTGGTTCGGTTCTACAACCCAACAAGAAAGATACAGACTTCAGAGGATAATTAGAACTGCAGAAAAAATAATTGCTACCAACCTGCCTTCCATTGAGGACCTGTATACTGCATGAATCAAGAAGAGGGCTGTGAAAATATTTACAGATCCCTCGCATCCAGCACATAAACTGTTTCAATCCTACCCTCAAGAGCACTGCACACCAGAACAACCAGACACAAGAACAGTTTTTTCCCGAAGGCCATCACTCTGCTAAACAAATAATTCCCTCAACACTGTCAAACTATTTACTAAATCTGCACTACTATTAATCGTCTCATAGTTCCCATCTCCTTCCACTTATGACTGTATGACTGTAACTTTGTTGCTGGCAATCCTTATGATTTACATTGATATATTGACCATCAATTGTGTTGTAAATGTCGTACCTTGATGAAGGTATCTTTTCTCTTATGTACACTGAGAGCATATGCACCAAAGAAAAATTCCTTGTGTGTCCAATCACACTTGGCCAATAAAAAATTCTATTCTATTCTATTCTATTCTATTCAGGTCCTTACATGAGTCTTTGGAAGGTCTGGTCCTGGTAGGTCTGGTTGGTCACATATGGCAAGTAAACCCGACGAAATTCGGGTGCGTTTCTGAGCGCCACTTCACAGACGTTGAAGTTGAACATGTTCTCCTCAAGCTTCTCTTCCAGTTCAAAGAGGAAACTGCAGGCATCGTCAGGTTATCATGGGAAGAAGAGAAGTAGAACAATCATTATTTTGTTTTGTTTTGTCGAGTTGTGATCCTTCTTTCAAACTTACTTGGGCGTGAGGGAAGTGGCAGTTTGAGAAACCAATCGTTCTGAATAGGAGAGATTCACCGCTAACCGTGGTAGGGGTTAAACATGATAAGAGACAAAGCAGGCTCTAAAACTGTGATGGCGAACCTACGGCACGCGTGCCCGAAGTGGCATGCGGAGCCATGTTGCCTGACACGCGTGGCGTCGCCCATTCCTATTCCGGGTTTTTGGCGTGCATGCGCGCACGACAATCAGCTGCCCTTTTTGTGTGCGGCAGTTCTGGAAATTGGAAGAGCCACGTGTGGCCTCCCCCAGCTCCGTTTTCGCTGGCAGAGGCACTGCGGATTGGTCCTTCGCTGTTTTCAGGGCGGGCCCTCGGGCTGGATCTAAACACCCTGCAGGCTAGATTCAGCCCGCAGGCCTTGAATTTGACACCCCTGACTTAGAATATAGAATAACAGGGTTGGAAGGGACCTTGGAAGTCTTCTAGTCCAATCCCCTCTCAAGCAAGAGATCCTATGCTATTTTGGACAAATGGCTGTCCAATCTCTTCTTAAAATACTCCAGTGATGGAGCATCCACAATTTCCAGAGGTGAGCTATTCTAAGGATTGTCCCCATTGAGAGGAAATTTCTCCTTAATTCTAGGTTGGCTCTCTCTCTCTGGTAAGCTTCCTGGCCAGGGGTGGGGATCCTACCGGTTTAACAACCGGTTCGCTGAGCGCGTGAGCGTGTGCAATTTGCAGAAAATTGAACTGAGAGCAAGGAAAACAGCTGAGGAATGGCAATTCACTCTGCCGCCCCCAATCAGCTGGGCTTCGGAAGCAGAAATATAGGTAAGTATAACGCAGGGGTGGGCGGGCCCACTTGAAAGGAAGAGAGAACCGGTTCGCTCACGGCTGAAAGTCGGTTCGCCCGAACCGGTTGAATCCCACCACTGTCCTGACCTCTCTATTTGGTGTATCAATGGAGTGGGAGAAACAGAACTCACTTGGCACTAACGTCACAGACATCCTGAAGACGGGAAAAAAGCCACTGCTTGTCCTGCGTGGTTAAAACCCCCTGAAGTTCTTGGGAACGCTGAAAGTGATCCACGGCTATATTCAAGCTCCGCAGGTAAGAGGCTTCGGATGCGATTAGTTCAAACTTGGCCTGTTTTAAGGGAAGAGAAAACGAGCATCCACAGGATGCACAATTAGACTTCCTTCCAAACGAAACATCAGAATACTGCCCCAAAATTTGCTGCCTCCTGACAGAGAAGAAACCAGCAGTTCATTTCTGACTTCCCAAAGAGATATGGGGCATCCGTTTCATTGAAATCAGATCAGCCCTTGCAGTAAATCGAAGAAAATTTTTAAAACCTGCTAGATTGGCTCAGTCAACCCTGCCTTCTATCTGCCCAGATTAAGATCATTTCAATGTAACGGCTCTCTTTCTTATGCTGTTCACTGCCGCCCCTCTCTTTTGCGTTCCTCTCTGTCTAGGAATCTAGTTTCATTTTTTAAAAAGAATGGAATGGAAAGGAGTGAAGTGGAATGGAATGGAATGGAATGGAATGGAATGGAATGGAATAGAATAGAATAGAATAGAATAGAATAGAATAGAATAGCAATGCAGTGGAGTGGAGCGGAACGGAGCGGAGCGGAGCGGAGCAAAGCAGAGCAGAGCAGAGCAGAGCAGAGCAGAGCAGAGCAGAACAGAACAGAACAGAACAGAACAGAACAGTTGGAAGGGGCCTTGGAGGTCTTCTAGTCCAATCCCCTGCTTAGGCAGGAAACCATTTCAGACAAATGGCTGTCCAATCTCTTCTTAAAAACTTCAAGGGTTGGAGCATTTACAACTTCTGAACAACTTCAAGTTGTTCCCCTGGTTAATTGTTCTAACTAACAGGAAGTTTCTCCTTAATTCTAGGTTGCTTCTCTCCTTGATTAGTTTCCACCCATTGCTTCTTTGTCCTGCCCTCAGGTGCTTTGGAGAATAGCTTGACTCCCTCTTCTTTGTGGCATCCCCTGAGATATGGGAACACTGCTATCATGTCTCCCCTAGTCCTTCTTTTCATCAAATCAGACATACCCAGTTCCTCCAACCATTCTTCCAGCCCCCTAATCATCTTTGTTGCTCTTCTCTGCACTCTTTCTAGAGTCTCCACATCTTTTTTACATTGTGGCGACCAAAACTGGATGCAGTATTCCAAGTGTGGCCTTACCGAGGCACTTCATGTGACCTTGATTCTATCCCTCTGTTTATGCAGCCTAGACCCAGACTGTTGGGGGCAATAGGCTGACTCTGTAAACTGCTTAGAGATGGGCTTTAAAGCACTGTGAAGCGGCATATAAGTTTAAGTTCTATTTCTTTCTTTCTTTCTTTCTTTCTTTCTTTCTTTCTTTCTTTCTTTCTTTCTTTCTTTCTTTGTAAATTGCTTAGAGAGGGGCTTTAAAGCACTGTGAAGCGGCATATAAGTTTAAGTGCTATTGCTTTCTTTCTTTCTCTCTCTTCCTTCCTTCCTTCCTTCCTTCCTCCTCCCTCCCTGTTCATTCTCCTTCCTGATGGTGCAGTGGTTAGAATGCAGCATTGCAGGCTGACTCTGCCCACCGCTAGCAGTTCGATTCTGACCGGCTCAAGGTTGACTCAGCCTTCCATTCTTCTGTGTTCAGTAAAATGAGGACCCAGATTGTTGGGACGGGGGACGGGGGCAAAATGCTGACTTTGTAAACCGCTCAGAGAGGGGGTGAAAAACACCCTGAAGCGATACAAAAGTCTAAGCGCTACCGCCATTCATGGCCGCATCCCACCCCGGTGCTTGTATAGCCCTCTAGATCTGACCGCGGTCCTTGTCCTTTACCTCTTGCAGCTTCTGCTCCTCACGGGTCATGCTAAGCAACATGGTGCTCCCTCGAACCATGGGGATGTCCTGCCACAGCGAAGAGCCCGAAGAGACGGATAGGCGTTGCAGGTAAGAGTCCTGAGAGCTCAGCACTTTTCTCCGCAGCTTGGGAGAGATCGGTTCTACCTCTTCGGCCAACGAAGCCTGTTTTTGGCTCTGGATCGCTTTGTTCAGGGCTTCGTCGCTGTATTCCTGATAGAGCAGTTTGGCTGCAGGAAACAACGGATTGCATAGGATTGTGATGGCGAACCTTTGAGAGGCCGAAGTGCCCAGACTTCAACCCCCAAAACCCGCTTATTTATTTATTTATTTATTTTATTTATTTATTATTCACATTTATATACCGCCCTATCTCCCAAAGGACTCAGGGCGGTTCACAGGCAGGTAAAAAAGCACATATAAATACAGACTAAAATAACAATTAAAAAACTTATTCTACATGGCCAAATTATTAAAAAGCAATATAAATAATAAAACCCATTTAAAACCAGTATAAATTTAAAATCTAATCCAGTCCTGCGCAGATGAATAAATGTGTTTTAAGCTCACGACGGAAGGTTCGGAGGTCCGGAAGTTGACGAAGTCCTGGAGGGAGTTCGTTCCAGAGGGTGGGAGCCCCCACAGAGAAGGCCCCAGACGGCACTGCCTAGCTGACGGCACCCTGAGGAGTCCCTCTCTGTGAGAGCGCACGGGTCGGTGAGAGGTATTCGATAGCAGTAGGCGGTCCCGTAAGTAGCCCGGCCCTATGCCATGGAGTGCTTTAAAGATGGTCACCAAAACCTTGAAGGCCACAGGTAGCCAGTGCAGTCTGCGCAGGATAGGTGTCACACGGGAGCCACGAGGGGCTCCCTCTATCACCCGCGCAGCTGCATTCTGGACCAACTGAAGCCTCCGGATGCCCCTCAAGGGGAGCCCCATGTAGAGAGCATTGCAGTAATCCAGACGAGACGTCACGAGGGCGTGAGTGACCGTGCATAAGGCATCCCGGTCTAGAAAGGGGCGCAACTGGTGCACCAGGCGAACCTGGTAGAAAGCTCTCCTGGAGACGGCCGTCAAATGATCTTCAAAAGACAGCCGTTCATCCAGGAGGACGCCCAAGTTGCGCACCCTCTCCATCGGGGCCAATGACTCGCCCCCAACAGTCAGCCGTGGACTCAGCTGACTGTACCGGGATGCCGGCATCCACAGCCACTCTGTCTTGGAGGGATTGAGCTTGAGCCTGTTTCTCCCCATCCAGACCCATCCAGCTTCCAGACACCGGGACAGCACTTCGTGTCAACATAGCAATTTAACCTGAACACGGAGGTTTTTACTACCTGAAATAACGATAAACAAGTTCAGCTAACTGTTCTAAGAAGAATGTGATAAGTGCACTCTTATGCCCCTTCATGTTTTTTCCTGCTTTTGAAACATTACGTTTAGCAGCAATAAAAAAGAAAAACTTTTGTAATATCATTTCTCTTTCCCTCCCTCTCTCTCTCTTTGCCTCCCCATCTCTCTCTCTCTCTCTTTCTCTCCGCCCTCTTTCTCTGTTTCTTTGTTTCACTCTCTTTCTCTCCCCCTCTCTTTATCTCTCTGTTTCTGTTTCTCTCTCTCTTTCTCTTGCCCTCCCTCTCTTTCTCTCTCCCCTCTTTCTCCCTCTGTTCCTCTTTCTCTTTCCCTCCCTTTCTCTCCTGCCTCTCTTTCTCTCTGCTTCTCTCTCTCTCTCTTTCTCTTTCCCTCTCTCTCTTTCTCTCCCCTCTTTCTCTCTGTTTCTCTCTTCTCTTTACCTCCCTCTCCCCTCTCTTTTCTCTCTCTCTCTCCCCTCTCTCTCTCTCTTCTCTCCCTCCTCTCTCTCTCCCCTCTTTATCTCTCTGTTTCTGTTTCTCTCTCTCTTTCTCTTTCTCTCCTCTTTCTCTCTCTCCCCTCTTTCTCCCCTCTTTCTCTCTTCTTCCTCCTTTCTCTCCTGCCTCTCTTTCTCTGCTTCTCTCTCTTTCTCTTTCCCTCTCTCTCTCTCCTCTCTTTCTCTCTGTTTCTCTCTTTCTTTACCTCCCTCTCCCCTCTCTTTTTCTCTCTCTCTTTCTCTCCCCACTCTCTCTCTCTCTTTCTCTTTCCCTCCCTCTCTTTCTCCCCCGTCTCTGTTTCTCTGTTTTTCTCTTTCTCTTGGCCTCCCTCTCTCCCCCCTCTCTTTTTCTCTCTGTTTCTCTTTCTTTCGCTTGCCCTCCCTCTCTTTCTCTCTCTTTCTTTCTCTCTTTCTCTTTTGTTCCCCCTCTCTCCTCTCTTTCTCTTTCTCTTTGTTCCCCTCTCTTCCTCTCTTTCTCTCTTTCTCTTGCCCTCCCTCTCTCCCCTCTCTCTCTCTTTCTCTCTCTTCTCTTTCCTCCCTCTCTCCCCTCTCTTTCTCTCTGTTACTCTGTTTCTCTCTTCTCTTTACCTCCTCTCCCCTCTCTTTCTCTCTTCTCTCCCATTCTCTCTCTCTCTTTCTCTCCTCTCTTTCTCCCACCCTGTTTCTCTGTTTCTCTTGGCCTCCTCTCTCCCCTCTCTCTTTCTTTCTCTCTCTTCTCTTTCTTCCCCTCTCCCCTCTCTTTCTCTCTTTCTCTACCCTCCCTCTCTCTCCCCCTTTCTCTCTATTTCTCTTTTTCTTGTCCCCCCTCTTTTTTCTCTGTTTCTCTCTCTCTTTTTCTTGGCCTCCCTCTCTCTCTCCCCCTCTCTCCCCCTCTCTTTCTCTTTCCCTCCCTCTCTCTCTCTCTCTTTCCCCAGAGAAACCCAATGGAGCTAGGCTGGGACAACGGAGCGCGTGCCCACAGAGAGAGCTCTCCGTGCCACCTCTGGCATGTGTGCCATGGGTTCATCACCAGGGGCATAGGAGATCATAAGCCTGTTGCAATTACAGGTAGCCCTTGACTTACAACCGTTCGTTTAGTGACCATTTGAAGTTACAACAGGCACTGAAATAAGTGACCTCTGACCATTTTTTCACACTTACGTCTGTTGTTGTAAGTCAACAGTCCATGTGATCAAAATCCAGATGCTTGGCAACCGACTCATATTTATGACGGTTGCAGTGCAGTGCCGGGGTCACGTGATCCCCCTTTTGTGACCCCGCCCCTGACAAGCAAAGTCAAGGGGGAAGCCAGATTCACTTAACAACCATGTTGCTAACTTAACAACGGCGGAGATTCAGTTATGGCAAGAAATGTTGGAAAATTCACTTGACGCGTGTCTCACTTAGCAATAAAATTAGGCGTGAAAAAGGGTCATTAGTCACATTTTTTTTTTCAGTGCCCTGGTAACTTTGAACAGTCACTAAACCAACCGTCGTAAGTCAAGGACGACCTGTATTGAGCCCAAGGAAAGGAACATATTCAACCCCTTTTAAGGGAGGAGTTAAGCCACAAACTTACCAAGAGAAGCAATACTTACATGAATTTATCAGTTTGGAACGTCGCCGTTTGATATTTTCTAGGGTTTCTGGTGTTTTCTTCTCTCTTTCAAGGAAGAGAAAAAAAATTTAAAAAAGGAAAATTAAGAAGTCTACTCCAAAGGAGTTGGTTTTCATTAATTACCCTTAAACCAGGCCTCTTGTGGCTCAACAGACTAATGCAGTCTGTTATTAACAGCAGCTGCCTACAATTACTGCAGGTTCTAGTCCCACCAGGCCCAAGGTTGACTCAGCCTTCCATCCTTTATAAGGTAGGTAAAATGAGGACCCAGATTGTTGGGGGCAATAAGTTGACTTTGTATATAAATATACAAATAGGATGAAGACTATTGCTAACATAGTGTAAGCCGCCCTGAATCTTCGGAGAAGGGCGGGATATAAATGTGAATTAAAAAAAAAAAGAAATGCTCCCGATTCGGACAGGATAGCACGATCTGGTAGCGATGGCGGCAGGTGGTTCAGAGAACCAGTAGCAAAAATCCCTGCCCCCCTCCCCCCCCCATGCCCAGCTGAGCTGTGCGATCATCAGAGGTTTTTTGTTTTTTTTTTACTTTTAAAAGCATTTTTTCTTCAGCCAAAAAAATGCTTTTAAAAGTTTTTTTTAAAAAAAAAGGCTCTGGTGATCGCACGGCTCAGCTGGGATTGTTAGAACCCTTTCAAAGCATTTTTTCTACATGCTCTTCGGCCGAAGAGGCTGTAAAAAAAAAATCTTTTAAAGGGTTCTGGCAATCAGGAAACTCACCTGGAATCGTCAGAATCCTTTCAAAGCATTTTTTTCTACTAGCTCTTTGGCCGAAGAGGTTGTAGAAAAAATGCTTTTAAAAGTAAAAAAAAAAAAAAAGTTGGCCACACCCACCGTCACATTACCCACCACCAAGCCACGCCCACAGAAGTGGTAGTAACAAATTTTACATTTCAACCCTGCCTTAAACATTGGATAAAAAAAAATCACCTGTTCAGATTGTTATATGAATTGATTCTAGTTGCATTCCTAATGCACATGATCAGGGAGGGGGAAATATTGCATTTTTTTCCCCAGAATAGAATAGAGTAGAACTCTTTATTGGTCAAGTGTGATTGGACACACAAGGAATTTGTCTTCGGTGCATACGCTCTCAGTGTACATAAAGAAAAAATAAAATATATTGATCAAGAATCATAAGATACAACACTTAGTGATAGTCATAGGACTATCAAATCATACTAGGAAACAATACAATTTGCTGGGAATTATCACGGACTGTACAGTAATTGAGATTAAGTTGATTTTAAATTTAATAACAGCGGCAAGATTACTAATAGGACAGTATTGGAAGGAAAAAGAAGTACCTACAATAGGAGAATGGATATTGAAAGTTGCCAATTTGGCTGAGATGGCAAAAATCTCAGCCTTTTTGAAAGACAATACGCAAGAAAGATATTTAAGTGAATGGAAAAAATGGATTGACTATATTCAAAACAGATAAAGAGTTATCAGACTGCCTTTGAATGATTAGGATGTATTATTTTTGATTATTTTGGGGAAGGTTAGGAATTGATGAGAATTGTAGGATTATAATTTAGTTAGGAAGGAAAATTTTTTAGTATATGTTTGTTTTATTTTTACTATACCATGTGTTTGTTCCGGGAAGTCGGGGGGGGGGGGAGGGCGGAAAGGGGGGGGAATTTTGTAAAACTTTTTCAATAAAAAACAAACAAACAATATAAGTTGTAAAGATACAAGCAACATGGATATTGCCATAAGTGGGAAGAGATAGGTACTAGTAAGGATGTGGAGAAGAATAGTAATACAATCTCAGTAGTTAATTTGACAGTGTTGTGGGAATTAGTTGTTTAGCAGAGTGATGGCATTTGGAGAAAAACTGTTGTGTCTAGTTCTTTTGGTGTGCAGTGCTCTATTGCTTCGATTTGAGGGTAGAAGTTGAAACAATTTATGTCCAGGATGTGAGGGGTCTGTAGATATTTTCACAACTTCTTTTTTTCCCCCCCGAGGATACATTAGGACAGCTTGCAAGCTGAAAACATGTGCAGGAAAATGCATGAGTTGGTAGGAGCAGACGTAAACACCAGTGGTAGGTTTCCAAAAATTCCTTCTATGCGTAACACACACTCACACACCCCCAGGCATCAGTGGTGGAATTCAATTTTTTTTTACTATCGGTTCTGTGGGTGTGGCTTGGTGGGTGTGGTGTGGCTTGGTGGGCGTGGCATGACTTGGTGGGCGTGGCAGGGGAAAGATACTGCAAAATCTCCATTCCCTCCCCACTCCAAGGGAAGGTTACTGCAAAATCCCCATTTCCTCCCAATCAGCTGGGACTCGGAAGGCAGAGAATAGATGGGGGCAGGGCCAGTCAGAATTTTTACTACCGGTTCTCCGAACTACTCAAAATTTTTGCTACCGGTTCTCCAGAACTGGTCAGAACCTGCTGAAACCCACCTCTGGTAAACACGTATCATATTACAAGACAATCTATAAAGCTGTGCTAGGGAAGTGTGCACAACAATGAATCAAGAGCAACGTGCACTCAAATGCCCTAAGATGACAACAAAGTTTCAGTTTAGAAAAATGAGCAATTGGAATTGCTTTTTGTTTAAGACGGGCTGACGAATTTATTTCGCTTGCAAAGAAGGGCTGTCTGCAATTCAGGATTAAGTCATGCAAAATCATCCCCTTGGCATTCTCCGAGTGTCTCCATCTGTGGACTTTATTATGAAATCTTGTTCATAATTGACACGCGACAACAGCTGGAGGCTCTCCAGATGACGTTGTTCTTCGCTTGATGTTTCCCCCACGGCCTTTCCTGTACTTCTCTCCGCTTAAAGCAGATTTTTTTTTAAAAGGCAGAAAACAGCTGTCTCTGTATTGGGAAGCTATCCTAAATTTGTCCCCCTCCCTTCTCCCCTCCCCCCCCACCTATCTTCTTTAAGCAGATCCGCAGATCCCAGTAACTCCCTCAACCCCCAATCCTGTCAGATCTGGGCTGCAAAATTCGGACCATCGTTAGAGGGCAGCAAAAAGTTGGAGCAGTTTTTTCTCAACCTAAGCAAATTGCAAGATGTGTGGGCTTCAATTCCCAGCATGCTGGCTGGGGAATTCTGGGAGTTGAAGTCCATGCACCTTAAAAGTTGCTAAGGTTGCTTGGTTGCTTGTGGGTGACCGGATCAAAGTTTAGAAGCCTTATTTTATGTCTACTCTGATATCAAGGTAATACAGGTGGTCCACGACTTACGGCCACAACGGAACACTTCTGTTGTTAGGCGAGACATTTGTTAAAGAGAATTTTGCCTCAGCTTTCGTGCCGCGACTGTTAAGTGAATCGTTGCAATTGACGAGTTAGTAACCCAGTTGTTAAGTAAATCAGATTTCCTCATTGACTTTGCTGGTCAGAAGGTTAAAGGTAAAGATTCCCCTCGCACATATGTGCTAGTTGTTCCTGACTCTAGAGGGCGGTGCTCATCTCTGTTTCAAAGCCGAAGAGCCAGCGCTGTCCGAAGATGTTTCCGTGGTCATGTGGCCAGCACGACTCAACGCCAAAGGCACCGGGAACGCTGTTCCCTTCCCACCAAAGGTGGTCCCTATTTTTTCTACTTGCATTTTTTACCTGCTTTCGAACTGCTAGGTTGGCAGAAGATGGGAGAAGTAACTGGAGCTCACCCCGTTACGTGACACTAGGGATTCGAACCGCTGAACTCCCGAAACTTTCGGTCGACAAGCTCAGTGGGTTAGCCACTGAGCCACCACGTCAAGATTGGGACACAGCAACTGTCATAAATATGAACCAATTGCCAAGCCTCTGAATTTTGATCACACAATTATGGGATAATTGTGCAACGGTCACTAAACAAAGTGTTGTAACTCAAGGACTACCTCCTGTATACTGTCTGTCTATTACAACTTGGCTCGAGACTTTCTTTTAACCAGAATCGACCCTGTTTGTTTATAATAATGTACTCACTGCTTCCTGCCAAAAAGCTGCCTTTCCGAGCCTTGTGGCTTCCTTGTCAACTCTCTGAACTTTTGTTGTTCTGCCATAGATGGTCAGGCTTCCTCACTGACTAAGAAAGGCCTTCTGGAATTGTCCACCAACAGGCCTTAGCCTAAGACCTAAGAAGGATGAGCTTTGCTGAGTCACGCGATTCAGAAATTCAGCTCCCCTTCTTTCTGCATGTAGTCGTCTAACTCTCAGTTTCACCTCAGAGCCTTTGGTTCATTTCTTTATAGCCTGCCTTACTTATTTTTTTACAAAAATACAAAAAGGTGTTTCTTATACACGAATACGGCCATTGTTGGCCTCCCGAAACCTCACTCCACATCTCCTGTTTTTGCGAAAAAAGCTATAGTGACCAGACATCCCGCTTTTTAATAATTTGCCCCGCGTCCCGCGGCATTTCAAAAAAGTCCCGATTTCCCCCCCCACTCCCATTCTGAAAATGGGAGGCGGCAATGCAAGAGGAGGAGGAGGAGGCGGAGAAGGGGGAGTGGCAGAGAAGAGGGCGCAAGATCGCCCGCTGCCTGGAAGAGCCAAGAGGAGAGCCGAGGAGAGCCAAGCCTGCCTGGAAGAGCCGAGAAGCAGCAGCCGCTCCTCCTCCTTCAACCAGGTGGCGAGACTCAGTGCGCATGCGCAGGCCTCCCCCGGTCAATGGTGTCCCGCTTTGCCATCGCTGAAATCTGGTCACTTTACAAAAAACGGGACCATTTTTCACAAAAATGGGATGAGCATTTGGGAGGGTTTGGGAGGCCTGCAGAGTACTCCTGGAGGCTGGAGAGGGCAAAAACAGGATGGGTGGGGGGCTCGGGAGGCCAAAAATGGGCCTGTTTTTCACAAAGTGGGATGCGCAGAAGGTTCGGGAGGCCCGCAGAGTACTCCAGGGGACCGGAGAGGGCAAAAAACAGATGCATGGAGGCCAAAAACTATTTTTTTTCTCTTGTTTTCCTCTTCGAAATCTTGGTGCGTCTTATACTCAGCTGCCTCTTATAGTCCGAAAAATACGGTACATAGGATGTGATAGAGCCGCTAGGTGGGCGGACCCAGCCGCTGGTTGGAACTACCGGTTCGCCTGAACCAGTCCGAACCGGCCGCAACCCACCACTGGGTTGTAGCAATGTATCCATCGCACTCACTGAGTTTGGTAGGTGAGTCAGGATTTTAACCCACTTAAATTCAAATTTACAGCTGCAAGGTTGCCTGAATTCTCTTGTGGCAACGACTTGGAAAGTGCAGGTAGCCCTCGTCTTACAATGGTTCAGTTATTGACCACAGTTGCAATGGCACTGAAAAATGCGACTTAGGACCGTTTTTCACAGTTGCGACCTTTGCCGTGTTCCCCCCACCCTGTGATCATGCGATCAAAATTCAGATGCTTGGCCACCAGCTCCTATTTATGACCGTTGCTGTGTCCCAAAAGGTTCCCCTTTCATGACCTTTGGACAAGGAAAGTCAAAGGGGGAAGCCGGATTCACTTAAAAACCAGATTGCTAACTTATCAACGGCAGCGATTCGCTTAACAACCGTGGCGGGAAAAGTCGTAAAATGGGGCAAAGCTCGCTGAACAAGCGCCTCACCTTAGGAACAGAAATTCTGGGCTCAGTTACGGTTGTAAATTGAGGAATACCTATATTGGGAGTTGACTGGAGAAGCCCAAAAGGGTTGAAATAACGGTTTACAGGCTTACAGTAGTGGCCAAAATTGTGGAAACCATTTGGGAAAAGTGTATTTTTGAGGTTTGATGGCTAATAACACCACTTCTTCTTTTTTTAGAGTTTCAAACTTAATGTTAACCGCTCCAATCTTGATTGCAGAAAATATGACTTCAGTAACAGAGTTGTTAATGCTTGGAACACACTACCAAACTCTGTGGTCTCTTCCCAAAATCCCAAAAGCTTTAACCAAAGACTATCTACTATTGATCTCACCCCATTCCTACGAGGTCTGTAAGGGGCGTGCATAAGAGCACAAGCATGCCTACCATTCCTGTCCTATTGCTTCCTTTCATTATATCCAATTAATATAGTTATTACATACTTATGCTTATATATATGCTTATATATTATATAATTATTTCATGCATATGCTTATATATACTGTTGTGACAAAAATAAAATAATAAAAAAGATAATCCTATTCCACTGCTCGAATGGCCTGGGAATAGCCCTGATCTTAACCCAATTGAAAATCTACGGAGCCAAATAAAGAAACTTGTTAGTCAGAAGCGACCCAGCAATAAAACCCAGTTAATAGAAGCCATCATTCAATCTTGGTTTCACATTAGAACAGCTGCAGAACTAAAAGACTTGCTTCACTCCATGGGAAGACGTTGTAAGGCCGTAATTCATGCTAAAGGTTGTCCAACGAAGCATTAACTGTCAGGGTGATCTCATCTTTTTCTATGGTGATAAGTTTTGTATATCTCTTTTTTTCTACGTGTTTCACTTTTCTTTTTTATGCTGTAACTGCTATTCTAATAGCAAAACCCTCGTGAAAGTTATTGCATTACATTCCTGATTAAATTATCTTCCCATTGATATATATTTCTATGGTACTACTCCAAAAAAAAAAGTGGTCTTAGCTAGTTTTAGAAAATACAATTTTCCCAAAAGGTTTCCACAATTTTGGCCACTACTTTAATTTGGCCTTCTAGCTGGACCACTGAATTCATGGAGATTCAGCTTCCTTCCCACCCTTTTCTGTTCTCCCTGCTGATTCAGATTTATTTAGTTATTTATTTATTTAATTAGATTTTTATACCGCCCTTCTCCCGAAGGACTCAGGGCGGTTCACAGCCAAATAAAACAACAATGAATAAATACAAGATAAAACAGTAATTAAAAAACTTATAAAATATGGCCCAAGTTAAAATATATTTAAAACAATAAAACCCACTAAATAAAATTAAAACCGAATAAAAATGTCTAAAATTCTGTGCCAATCCTGCGCGGATAAATAAATATGTCTTCAGCTCACAGCGGAAGGTCGGGATGGTTTGTGGACTTTCCCCCCTTAGGAGAGACATGCCTTGCACCCAAACTCTCCACCCTGCCCTGTTTTCCTTTTTGGCACAGGCCCAACCTCTGTGGGAAAGAGGATTTTCACAGCAAAGCATTGACGAGAAGGGACTCACCCGTATTTCACAAAGTCTAAGGGATTGGCTCTGTCTTTGTGTCCGGCGGCTTCCTCTTTCGCATGGAGAGAGGCTATGGAGACTTCTGCAGAAAGGAAGAGCAAGAGACACAAGTTAAAGGGTTGAATCTCTGCGATTCCGTCAAGGTCTCTCAGATGAGGTCACTTTTGACCATGTGGTGAGGGTGACCGACGGCACAGCTGCCCCGAGATCCATAGAGATCTGTGTCCTCTCTCTCAGCATGTCCCCCTAGTGCCGTGATGGCAAATCTATGGCACGTGTGCCTCAGGTGGCATGCGGAGCCATATCTGTTGGCATGCGAGTGTTGCCGTAGCTCAGCTCCAGTTCGTTTGCGCGCGCCGGCCAGCTGACTTTCGGGCCTTCTGGGCCCATTGGAAGTCAGGAAACGGGCTGTTTCTGGCCTCCAGAAGGCCTCCGGGGATTGGGGAAGGCCGTTTTCGCCTTCCCCAGGCTCCTAGAAAGCCTCTGGAGCCTGGGAAGGGTGAAAAACGGGCCTACTGGGCCCACCGTGCCATCATGTGCCAAAAGTGGGGACACTGCAGGGGGGGTCACACGAGCATGCGCATGGTGGTGGGGCGCATTGAATTATGGGCGTGGGCACACACACGTGCAACCCCCCGCACTCCCACTAACTTTTGGCACGCAACAGCAAAAGGTTAGCGATCACTGCCCTAGCAGAATGAATGGTTTTCAGTCTGTTTCCTGATTGGCTGCCCATTCGACAGCCGCGTATAAAAGAGCTGTGAAACAGGCGCTGTTGTGTCCCAGGTTCCTGGACCTGGACTCCTGGACTCGGATGATTCAGAAAGTGAGGGAGAAGACCTGGCAAGGCCTGCTTCTCCTGGGCCCTCTCCCTCCCTGGCACCCACTCAAAGGGAGGAGGAGGGGCCGGCAAGGCCTGATTCTCTCGGGCCTTCTTCTGATTTGGCAACGCCCCAAGAACAATTTTGGCGTGATGCAAGACTGTGCAGACGTGACCGGCGCGCGCAGCAGAGGAGGCGTTGGGACAAAGCCAAAGAATGATGAGTCATGCAGTGACATCTACAGAGGGTATAAAAGCAGGAGGCGGAACTTCCTGGCTTTTTGTCTTGGACAAAGCAGTGAATTTGCGCGGGCAAACTGTATCAATGGAGGGAAGAATATATTCGTGAGTAACTCTGGCCTTATCTATAATTTCCTAGTTATCTCCAGAGACTTGGCAGGCCCGTGGGTAGATGTGGCCAGAACATTTATCTATGTAAATAAATTAGAAAAGAAGGCCTTTGACTGACTCTTTGTTGGGAGTATTGGGGGAGGGAAACAGAACAGGCGTCTTCTGTTCTGTTGCTGACTGTTGCTGTGAAGTTGCACTCATTCAGTAAATGTTAGCCGTTACTCTCTGCCTCGCCTCAGTCCTTGACGGAACTCCATCCGTGAACAAAGCAATCTGAGAAGCAGTTACAACAGGGGTGTCAAACTCAAGGCCCAGCAAGCTAGATCTGGCCCCGCGATGTGGTCGGATCCAGCCCACAGGGCCATCTTGGAATATGTAAGGGGCTGGCCACATCGCTTCAGCCCAGTCTCCCCAATCTGCAGAGGGGACATTGGGCCCATGTCACACCGGCCTGGTCTCCCCAATGCAGAGAGGAACCAGCGGGCCAGCATGGCTTCTGCCCGGTTTACCCAGTGCGAAGAGGAAACCTGCCAGCAGTTTGGGGAGTGGCGTCAAACTGGCCACGCCCACTCAGTTGGCCACATCCACTCAGTTGGCTACATTCACTCAGTTGGCCATGCCCATTCAGTTGGCCATACCCACTCAGTTGGTCATGCCCAGTTGGCCACACCCACTCAGTTGGCTACATTCACTCAGTTGGCCATGCCCATTCAGTTGGCCACACGCACTCAGTTGGTCATGCCCAGTTGGCCACATCCACTCAGTTGGCTACATTCACTCAGTTGGCCATGCCCATTCAGTTGGCCATACCCACTCAGTTGGTCATGCCCAGTTGGCCACACCCACTCAGTTGGCGACACCCACTCAGTTGGCCATGCCCATTCAGTTGGCCACACGCACTCAGTTGGTCATGCCCAGTTGGCCACATCCACTCAGTTGGCTACATTCACTCAGTTGGCCATGCCCACTCAGTTGGCCATACCCACTCAGTTGGTCATGCCCAGTTGGCCACACCCACTCAGTTGGCGACACCCACTCAGTTGTCCATGCCCATTCAGTTGGCCACACGCACTTAGTTGGCCACATCCACTCAGTTGTCCATGCCCACTCAGTTGGCTATGCCCAGCTCCCCCGCCCCTCTCCAAGGGCAATCATAGCCCTGATGTGGCCCTCAATGAAATTGAGATTGACACCCGAGTTGGAGGCTTTTCAAGAACAAGGGGAACAAGGGGATAATAATAATATTTTAATATTATATTATATTAAATATTATTAACATACAAACTCACGTTTGTATGTTAATAATATTTTGGCCATTCTGGATCAGGATTCTACCTTTGAGACAACTATGACCTGGATGACTGAGAATCTCCATAGACTGAGAATCTCCATAGATGTATATTTAAAAAAAAGAAAAGAATTATTACTGCCATCTGGGCGTTTTGGACCCCACCCAGCAGACACCGCTGATCAATGTACAGATAGCCCTCGACTTACGACCACAATGGAGCTCTAAATTCCTGCTGCAAAGTGAGACGTCCCATTTTGCAACCGTTCTTGCCCACCGTTGTTATGTGAATCACTGCAGTTGTTAAGTTATGGTTGTTGAGGGAATCTGGCTTCCCGGTTGGCTTTGCTTGGGAGAAGATCACAAAAGATGATCTTCGCATGACCATGGGGACGCCACAATGATCGTAAATGCGAAAAATGGTGATACATCAGTTGTAACTTCGAAAGGTCACCAGATGAACTACAGATAGTCCTCGACTTACGGCCGTAATTGAACTTTATTTTTTTTGTTGCTAAGTGAGACGTTTGTTAAGTGAGTTTTGCCCCATTTTACGACTTTTCTTGCCACAGCTGTTAAGTGAATCATTGCCGTTGTCAAATTGAGAAACCAGATGTTAAGTGAACCCCACTGACTTTGCTCGTCAGGCGGCCGCAAAAGTTGTTCACACGATACGGGGACACCCACAAACGTCATAAATATGAACCAGCTGCCAAGCATCCAAATGCTTGGATGATCATAAGTGTCAAAAAAATGGCCCTGAGTCACTTTTTTTCAGTGATGTTGTAACTTTGAACGGTCACTAAATGAACTGCTGTAAGTCGAGGGCTACCCGTATTGTAAGACAAGGGCTACTGGTGTTACTAAACTGAGAGCTTCTACTACCGTGTTTCCCCGAAAATAAGTGCTGTGGTCTTATATTAATTTTTGCCCCAAAAGATGCATTAGGGCTTATTTTCTGGTTAGGTCTTATTTGAGGGGAAATACTGTACTAAATGCATCCATCTGGCTGACAGTCTTAACTGGGGCTTATTTTGCGGGTAGGGCTTATATTACGAGCATCCTGGAAAATCATGTTAGGACTTATTTTCTGGTTAGGTCTTATTTTCGTGGAAAACAGGGTAGAATAGAAGAATTATAGAACCAGGTTTTGACTCCTTGTTCCCCTATGGCAAATTGTTTTTCTGGCAATTTTGGGATCAGACAAAATGCTCACCTACGGCACCATCCGTTGGTATCGAAATCTTTCTTAAGCCATGTCGATGCCAATCTTTGCTTTTCGCTCGCTGCTTGGCCCCCGTCTCCTGCTTCTTTGTGCCGAAAGCGGATTCCTTGGTACCCAACCCAAGGCTGTTTTTGTCTGGACAGCTGGTGGACTTCTCCAGGCGCGGATGTCTACCTTCCAGGCCTTTTCTATGAATCGCCAGGCAAACAGGTTCCCCCGCTGATTTTTCAAGGACTTTTCTGAGCCTTCCTGGGCCTTCAGAGAAACATGCAACTGGGTCATTTGAATTCCTGGTTTCTTGCTCCGGCCACTGTAGATCCTGATGCACCCCTGGGTATGGAAAACTTGGGGGCGAAGGAGGTCCGAGCTGGAGAAAGTGGATTGGGTTAGTGAAAGCTAAAAGAGAAGGAGCATGCCTTACGTTGGCGGACTTGGTTTCACACGCTTTCTCACGACCTCCCGAGGGATGGAAAGAATAGTGAGAAGACCTCCCATCAGGCGTATCTTCAAACCTGGACGTTGTTTCAGGAACATTGATGAAGGAATCTGCCCCCGTGGCACTATTTCCTAAAAATTCACCTTGCAAGTCCGACAAAGAAAGATCCAACTCAGGGCATGTGGCCAATAGAAGACCAGAGAACTCTTCCGTTCTATTGTCCAAACTTGAAACCAGGACAAGGTCTCCTCTTTTGGAAATAGAGGATGAGTTCCAACAGCTGTGACGGCCAACCTGTGGGCTAGGATGTGTCGGTTCATCGTTGTCTGTACGAGAGACAAGGGGGTTGTTTTCTGATGCCTCGGTCCTCTGCTGTATAGAGGAATTGTCCCTGACTAGGAGATGCTTCCTGGAATTGGAATCTGATTGGGAACTGTGAGAACCCCTACTAACAGCAATGTGTGAAGGTTGTGTCTGGAAGTTGTAGCCCGGTCCAGCAGCTACAGATTGTGTGATCTGTTTAGAGTTAGTCCGCTGGGAAGCTGCATTGATAGTAAGTGAAGGAAACACGGAACGTCTAGACAGGATGGGTAAACTGGCACGGTGTGACACAGGTACAGGCTGCTTAGAGTTGTGTATGGGATGTGGAACTTGGCAACACTGATCCAAGTCACTTTCAGAGGTGGAAAGCTGCTCAGATAATCTGGTTTCAGGGGATAAAGATGAATGCTCTAAAACAGTCTCGCTGGCAGAAGATTTGGGGGTTAATGGATTAACCTGGCTGGAAGACGACAGTTGTTGTAAGAGTTGGTCAGGATTAAGGCCCGGAGGAGTTGGCTGGGCGTTAAAATTTGCCATGGGTGGAGGGATTACAAACTGGAGAGGCTGCCTGGAGGATAAAAGTGAAGCAGAATTGAGGGCCAAAGTCTGCTCAGAGTCCCTTACTAGAGCTGGGGCCAAAGGCTGCGTTAGCTGAGCTGCATCGGTGGTCATTGCAAAAAGAGTCCTGCAAGATGGGAGGCTATCAGCATTACAGTCACATTCTGTTCTCTCTTTTCCAAGAACTGAAAAACATGGTGACTCACTGGTTAAGATATCTTGTTCTCTGCAATGTGTGTCCGTTGCTGCTTCATTCCCAGACAACACAGCATTCTTAATTGTTGGTTTCAGCTGTTGATAGGACTTCACACTGTTTTCGGTAGTGTCTTCCACCGAATCCCAGGAAGAAAGACTTAACTTTATCATCTCTTTGGCTATATTGGACAGGCCTTCTTCTAGTGAGGGGTTTGGGAGGACTTTGGAAGTAGAACTCTGAGCGTCTTCGAGGAAGTCCTCACCAGAAGCGGGAGGATGATCCTCTCCATCACTGTCCGGTACTGAAGCTTCATCAACTATTGCTCTGTCCAGTTGACTAGAGAAATGTAAAACTGATTCATCTCCTTCAGAACTGACAGTGTCATCCATGGCTCCCTTAATAGGATCTTCTTGCAGGAGAGCGGTGATTATAGTCCTCAACGATGGGACAGGATCTTCTTCAGTGTCAGAAGAACTGCCCATAGCTTGAGATCCATGAAGAACTTGGGAGTCAACGCCTAATGCCGCATCTGTAAACAATTGTGCTATTTGTTCGCCATCTACACTCCTTACATTTTCCTCTTTTCCAACGTCCTCTTTTCCAATATTCTCTTTTCCAACACCCACGGTGAATTGTGCACCACCTGGATCACAACAGAACGTTTGGTTTGCTTCCTCATCGATCCCGGAGTGTTCCACTTGTCCAGAACTGTAATATAGGGCAGTCTGTGTCCTTGGGCTTCCGCTATCTGGCAGAAAACCTGCAGGGGTCATTCCAGGGGATGGGATAGTCATTGTTTGGATACAAGGTTCAGACAATGCACAACCTGATGTTGAAGGGTGATCTGCTGAGGACACCTCCTTCAAAGAGAAAGCAAGTTCTTCAGAACTGTTATCGTTTAAACCAGAAACAGCCAAACTGTTTCCCAAAGAATCCAGTGTGCCCTGGCTCGATCTGATAGGCACGGAGTCTATTGTTGCTTGCACAGGCCATTCTTCTTGTTCTTGGTCATTGTGTGACCACTGTACTTCCTCCAGATTTGTCTTTGTGTTGCTCTTTGCTGCTTTCTCATTCAAATCCTTCCCTCCCTCTTCCTCGCTGCCTGCCAACTCCAGCGCCTCTGATTCTGCAGATTCTGACTTCCTTGTGGTTGATAGCCGTTTTTGGCCTGACTCTGATTCCTCACAATTCATATTGTTTATATGATCATTGGTTTGGACGTTTTTCTTGAGTAATGGAGAGTTGCTCATTCCGACGTTGCTCTCTTCCTCTTCCTGGACCTGGAGAACAAGGAAGTTGAGAACATTTTCCTCCAAATCTCCTATTTCATCATCAACATCTGAACGATCATCCACTTCTTTGGAAGATACCTGGAATAAAATATTTTCCGCCTTTCTTTGCGCCCCGTCTAAACTCAACTCTTCCTCTTCTGAGGAAGGATTGCTCAATCCTTTACTCGCTTCTTCTCTTTTAGAGGAAATTTCATTGATCCTCATCGCAACGTCCGTTCCTTCGCAAGGGCTTCCATTCTTCTCACGCTGCGTCTCCAGTTCCCACGAATGCTCTTCGGCTGGTCTGGAATTGGAAAAATCAGCACTTTTGTGGCAATCTGAAATATGATGAATCACCAAAGGAGATTCATTGACTGAGTCTTCTTGACAAGGAAGAGTGTCTGTCATTGCTGAGTCCCCACGCCGTGTCTGAGAGTGTGTGTCACACAAACTTGGAGGTTGGCCAAAGCTAGCATCACAGACTTGGCTCTCCATCTGTACTGGACTGACCCTCCTGGGATAGGAAAGAGCAGTGCTGGTTGTTGACTGGGAACTGGCTGAAGAATAACTTGCAAATTGCCCATCGAAGGAATTTAAGGAAGATTCCCTGCTTTCTTTCGAGCTGGGCTGTCCTCTGTTGAGATTCTGTTTTCCATCTGAAAATTCTTCCCAGTCCTCTAAACCTCTCGGCCTTCTTTCCGGTTCTTGGGAAGTATCCTTCTCCGCAGGGTTAGAAGATCCGTCCCACATATGTTCTTTCATAACCAAGAGAAGTGCTAAGTCATGGGATAGAGACGGATCTTCCTTCTCTTCCACCTCCTGACTTCCAGGAACTTGACTCATGATGAAAGTGCCTGTGATATCATGGTACTTTCTGGCTGAGGCTGGATCGCTGGCTTCGTGTATTCTATGGGTTGGCCTCAGGAAAGGATCTTTCTGCTGGATCTGCTCAGACTCCATCAGTGAAGCTTCCTAAAAAAAAAAAAGGGTGGGGGGGAGAGAGAGAAAACAGTGGTTACAATTACAACATGATTGAGCTGTACATACATATTGCCTGCGGGGTGTTATTGTGGGAAGGACAAAAATATAGCTAATCAATATAAACAAGAGAACAGCAAGAGGAAAAAGATGGACAAAGATAACAAAAATAGAGGGGGAAAAAATACCCTTCTACTCAACTTTCACATTACGTAGAATTCCATGCTCAATTCTGTAGGTCTTTCCCTCCCAAATTTAAAAGAATCCAGAGGATATTTATGTCCTGTTCCCTTAATGTTGTTTCAAATCACAACAATCAAAGCTATGTTCATGACATACATGCCCACACACAGAGAGAGAGATAAATACGCTCGTGGGAGATTAATTAATTGCTGTGCCAGGAGGAGCCCAAGTGACATTAGGAACAGTGACAAGGGTGGCCCACTGAGAACCGATATGATGTAGTGGTTAAGAGCAGACATAGGACCGAAGCTGCATTCAGACATGGAACCCTGTGGCTGGTCCCTCAGCCCAATCTACTCCTCCAAATTGTGAGTTTTGGCAGAAGCCAAAGAAGGAATGTCTGTTTGTACCATTATCTACCTATCAATCATCCATCCATTCTATCCATTGTCTATTTATCTATTATCTATCGATCATCTATCTATCTATCTATCTATCTATCTATCTATCTATCTATCTATCTATCTATCTATCTATCTATCTATCTATCCTGTCTAGTCAGTCAGTCAGTCTGTCTGTCTGTCCATCCATCCATCTAATAATCTATCTCTGTCATTTATCCATCTTTATCTATTATCTATCTAGCTATCATCTATCTGTCTAGTCTGATCTGTCTGATCTGTCTATCTATCTATCTGTCTGTCTGTCTACTGTCTGATCTGTCTGTCTGTCTGTCTGTCTATCATCTATCTATCTATCATCTATCTATCTGTCTAGTCTGTCTGTCTGTCTGTCTCTCCCTATCTATCTATCATCTATCTATCTATCTATCTATCTATCTATCTATCTATCTATCTATCTATCTATCTATCTATCTATCTATCTATCGTCTATCTATCTGTCTAATCTGATCTGCCTGCCTGCCTGCCTGCCTGCCTACCTGTCTGTCTATCTCTATCTATCTATCTATCTATCTATCTATCTATCTATCTATCTATCTATCTATCTATCTATCTATCATTTGTCCTTCCATGTTTTTTGTGCCAGGGAATGTTATTATTTGTTTCTTAAACTTTCACTGCCCAGAATTGGGTAGCCCCATAAATCTCCAAAATTACAAAGATAAAATTTTGATGTTTTGAACACCCTTCCCCCACTTAATCTAATCTTCCCCCATCCTGTCCTAATGCTTAAGCCAAGACTGAAAAGGGATTCTATCCTTAGTTAGAAATAGGGCAGAGAAGGAGATGGGGGAGAGAGGGAGAGAGAGGGAGAGAGAGGAGAGAGAGGGAGGGAGGGGGAGGGAGGGAGAGAGGGAGAGAGAGAGGAGAGAGAGAGAGGGAGGGGGAGAGAGGGGGAGAGAGGGAGGGAGGGAGAGAGGGGAGGGAGAGAAAGAGAGACAGAGAGATTTACTCTTCTTCCTTATTTCCTTGCTGTTCAGATCACTGTTTGCATCACATGTTGATTGCATGGATAAAAAAAATGGTAATCAGAAAGAGTCCGGTGGCATATTTTCCAACAAACCACGTTGTTTGAAACACTATTGCATCAGATTCACTGACTGGCTACTTAATTGCATGGAAATGCAATCTCTCCTGCTAAATCCTTTTGTCCATCCCTTGGCTCAAGGCATAGTTTTGTCCTCCAATCCAGGAACCTTTTTTCAGGGAAAACCTATTGGCCCTCATCGTGCTGTGGCCAAGATGAGGCGAGCAAAAGCCCGAAGGACCATCCTTCGGAGGAGGTCTTGCATTGACACCTCCCTGCCCGTCACATACTGTGGAGGGGAAAACAGACCAGTGCTTTCACTTCTCCTGAGGCTCCTGAAGCAGGAAGCGACAGCAGCGAACAGATAAATGCCTGCTGGACATAGAAGTGGTAGTTATGATTGGCATGCAAAGGAAGTTCTTCCTAACCAGAAGGAAGAAGGTGGCATCATTTCTGGTCCTTTCCCCTTGCTAAAATAGACCCTATTTTTTGTTTTTGTTTTTGTTTTTTAGCTCAGAGGAGAGTTAGCTATCTTCTACCTACAGTAGTGGCCAAAATTGTGGAAATCTTTTGGGAAAAGTATATTTTTGAGGTTTGATGGCTAATAACACCACATTTTTGGGGGGGAGTTTCAAGATAATCCTATTCCACTGCTGGAATGGTCTGGGAATAGCCCAGACCTTCACCCAATTGAAAAACTATGGAGCTGACTAAAGAAACTTGTTAGTCAGAAGCGACCCAGCAATAAAACCCAGTTAATAGAAGCCATCATTCAATCTTGGTTTCACAGGATAACAGCTGCGGAACTAAAAGACTTGGTTCACTCCGTGGGAAGACGTTGTAAGTCCGTAATTCATGCTAAAGGTTACCCAACTATTATCTCTGGTGGCTCAGCAGACTAAGTCTGTCTGTTATTAACAGCAGCTGCTTGCAATTATTGCAAGTTCAAGTCCCACCAGGCCCAAGGTTGACTCAGCTTTCCATCCTTTATAAGGTAGGTAAAATGAGGACCCAGATTGTAGGGGGCAATAAAAGTTGACTTTGTATATAATATACAAATGGATGAAGACTATTGCTTAATACAGTGTAAGCCACCCTGAGTCTTCGGAGAAGGGCGGGATATAAATTCAAATTAAAAAAACAACAACCTGACATGGTGATAATTTTTGTATATCTTGTTTTTTCTATGGTGATAATTTTTGTATATCTCGTTTTTTCTATGTGTTTCACTTTTCTTCTTTATACTGTAACCGCTATTCTAATAGCAAATCCTTCATAAAAGTTATTGCATTGCATTCTTGATTAAATTATCTTTCCATTGATATATAATTTTATGTACTACTCCCCCCCCCGAAAAAAAGTGGTGTTATTAGCTAGTTTTAGAAAATAGACTTTTCCCAAAAGGTTTCCACAATTTTGGCCACTTCTGTAGGTGTTCTGCTTTGGGGATGCTAACTGGTTTTGAAAAGAAGTCACTTGAAGAACTGGGGAGAGGCTATTCGATGTCCTGTTGAGAAATTTAAATTTACTGAAGTGTTTTGTGGTGAAATAATATAGGGTTTCCTGTCTATGGAGCTTCTCCGTCATCCAGGTCACGGTTGTCCCAAAGGTGCTTATTCAAGAAGCAACTGGACTTTCTGGTTTTTCTTTGAAGACGTTTCGCTTCTCACCCAAGAAGCTTCTTCAGCTCTGACTGGATGGTGGGGGGAACGGAAGGATGTATACTCCTTGCAGACAGCTGGACATTTGCTTTCTTTTAGCAAGTTGAGGCTACCTGGAGGTTTATCTGTGTCATCAGGGTTACCTGAGTGGTGGCAAATAGAGGAAAATTGTGGAAACCTTTTGGGAAAAGTGTATTTTTGAGGTTTGATGGCTAATAACACCAGTTCTTTTTGGAGTTTCAAGATAATCCTATTCCACTGCTGGAATGGCCTGGGAATAGCCCAGATCTTAACCCAATTGAAAATCTAGGGAGCCGACTAAAGAAACTTGTTAGTCAGAAGCAATCCAGCAATAAAACCCAGTTAATAGAAACAATCCTTCAATCTTGGTTTCACATTATAACAGCTGCAGAACTCAAAGACTTGGTTCACTCCATGGAAAGACCTTGTAAGGCCGTAATTCATGCTAAAGGTTACCCAACTAAATATTCACTGACATGGTGATAATTTTTGTATATCTCATTTTTTCTACGTGTTTCACTTTTCTTCCGTATACCGCAGCAAATAGCAAATCCTTCCTAAAAGTTATTGCATTACATTCTTGATTAAATTATCTTTCCATTGATATATAATTTTATGGTACTACTCCCCCCCCCGCAAAAAAGTGGTGTTATTAGCTAGTTTTAGAAAATGCACTTTTCCCAAAAGGTTTCCACAATTTTGGCCACTACTGTACAACCATCAGCTAGACATGTGGAGAGACCAAAAAAATAAGAAACATCAGTGATGGAATGAAGCTATGAAGCTCTCTTGGGCAAGATGCTCCCTTTAACAGAACAACAGTATAAAAGAATAACAAAATTGGAGGGGACCGTGGAGGTCTTCTAGTCCAACCCCTGCTCAAACATCCTATCCTTAGCCCTCCAGCCTCACGGGCCTATATTTCATGCTCACTCTCACTGCTAATATTGGCCTGATGTTTTCTGTTTTGAGATGCAGAGTCCATGCAGCTTCCCAAAATCAAGAAGGAAGTGGGGGGGGGGAGTGTAGAGATTTTAACACCCCCCTTATCTGTCCCTTGCATGAGAAGAATTGATAAGTGGTTAAAATTTAGTAAACCAGACACTCAGTTCACACTGAATTGATCACTTTAGCTTTTTACTTGGTCTCATCTACACATTTCTTATGGGACATTTTTAGAAAACCCAGTCATTCTTTCCTTGATGCTGAGTAGCTTGGTAAGGGAAAGTGCTTGGTAGGGGAAAGTGCCACAAATAGAATAGAATAGAATAGAATAGAATTTTATTGGCCAAGTGTGATTGGACACACAAGGAATTTGTCTTGGTGCATATGCTCTCAGTGTACATAAAAGAAAAGATACGTTCATCAAGGTACAACATTTACAACACAATTGATGATCAATATATCAATATAAATCATAAGGATTGCCAGCAACAAGTTATAGTCATACAGTCATAAGTGGAAGGAGATTGGTGATGGGAGCTATGAAACGATTAATAGTAGTGCAGATTCAGTAAATAGTCTGACAGTGTTGAGGGAATTATTTGTTTAGCAGAGTGATGGCCTTCGGGAAAAAACTGTTCTTGTGTCTAGTTGTTCTGGTGTGCAGTGCTTTATAGCGTCGTTTTGAGGGTAGGAGTTGAAACAGTTTATGTCCAGGATGCGAGGGATCTGCAAATATTTTCACGGCCCTCTTCTTGATTCGTGCAGTATACAGGTCCTCAATGGAAGGCAAGTTGGTAGCAATTATTTTTTCTGCAGTTCTAATTATCCTCTGAAGTCTGTGTTTTTCTTGTTGGGTTGCAGAACCGAACCAGACAGTTAGAGAGATGCAAATGACAGACTCAATAATTCCTCTGTAGAATTGGATCAGCAGCTCCTTGGGCAGTTTGAGCTTACTGAGTTGGCGCAGAAAGAACATTCTTTGTTGTCCTTTTTTAATGATGTTTTTGATGTTAGCTGTCCATTTGAGATCTTGCGATATGATAGAACCCAGAAATTTGAAGGTTTCTACTGTTGATACTGTGTTGTCAAGTATTGTGAGAGGTGGAAGTATGGAAGGGTTTTTCCTAAAGTCTACCACCATTTCTACGGTTTTGAGTGTGTTCAGTTCCAGATTGTTTTGATTGCACCACAAGGCTAGTCGTTCGACCTCTCGTCTATATGCGGATTCGTCATTGTCTCGAATGAGACCAATCACTGTTGTGTCATCTGCGAACTTCAGTAGCTTAACAAATGGATCATTGGAGATGCAGTCATTGGTATACAGAGAGAAGAGAAGTGGGGAGAGCACACAGCCTTGGGGCGCCCCTGTGCTAATTGTACAGGTATTCGATGTGATCTTGCTTAGCTTCACCTGCTGCTTCCTGTTTGTTAGGAAGCTTGTGATCCACTTACAAGTCTGTTATTTTAGAAAATAGCTTTTCTAAAATAAAATACGTTCAGGTTTTTGCCAGATTTGGGGAACTAAACCATAACAATTCGGATGAGACGCTGTGATCTCAGATTGCTTCACAGCAAGACTGCGTTGATCGGACATTCCACGCTTGTAGCAATTGTCCACTACAAGCCACAACACTCCTTGACTCTTAAATCTTATGGCCTTCATCTACTGTTCTACAGGAAAAACAGGATACTGAAGGAGCCAATGGAAGGGAACACTGTGGACCTCAGGGTTGAACTGCAGAGTCCTTGGTGCTCTTTGAGCTTGGTTGCTTGCTTGGAGAAATTTCAAAGCGAGTGGCAAGCTCAGAGAGGACTCCACTGTAAGAACAGTTTGACATTTTCAACATTTTCCAGCATTTTTAGTGTCTGCAACACTAAAAACAACAACAACCCTGCAGGAGCAAGACAAGAGATGGATGGGTGAACACAATAACAGAACAACACAGTTGAAAAGGATCTTAGAAGTCTTCTAATCCATCCTCCAACTCAAGCAGGAAATCTATATTGTTCCAGACAAACGGTTGTCTAATCTCTTCTTAAAAACCTCCAGTGATGGAGTATCCACAATGTCTGAAGGCAAGCCGTTCCACTGATGAATTGTCCTAACAGCCAGGAAATTTCTCCTTAGTTCTAGGTTGCTTCTCTCCTTGATTAGTTTCCATCTGTTATATCTTGTCTTGCCCTCAGGTCCTTTGGAGAATAGGCTGACACCCTCTTCTCTGTGAACAGCCCCTCAAATACTGGAAGACTGCTATCATGTCTCCCCTATTCCTTCTTTTCATTAAACTAGACATACCCAGTTTCTGCAACCGTTCTTCATATGTTTTAGCCTCCAGCCCACTCATCATCTTTCTTGCTCTTCTCTGCACTCTTTCTAGGCCCATGATGGCGAACCTAGGGCATGTGTGCCACAGCTGGCACGCAGAGCCCTCTCTGCGGGCATGTGAGCCGCGTCCAGCACAGCTCTACCGTGCATGCGCGCACATGCCTTCCACTGGCCAGCTGTATTTTGGGATGCACTGGGGGCGGGGTTCATGCAGGAGACATACGGGAAAGTGTGCATGCACGGGGGGCAAGTGTCGTGTGTGCATGCGCAGGGTGGAGTGTGGGGGATGTGGTGCACCCCCCACATGGCCCATTTTTGGGCCCAGGAGGCTGCAGGGAGACCTACTAGGCCCAAAACAGGGCGTGGGGTGTGTGTGGCACGCCCCTCCCCCCACGGCCCATGTTTGGGCCTAGGAGGCTGCAGGGAAGCCTACTAGGCCCAAACAGGGCATGGAGGGATGTGGCGCGTGCCCCCTGGACCATTTTTGGGCCTGGGAGGCCTATTAGGCGCAAAACAGGGCATGGGGGGATGTGGCACCCCCCCCCCATGGCCCATTTTTGGGCCCAGGAGGCTGCAGGGAGGCCTAGTAGGCCCAAAACGGGTGGCGGTGGGTCATGCGCACTTGCGTGGGATGGGGGTGAGGGTGCGCATGCGCTGGGTGTGTGTGGGGAGCATGGGGGTCGTGGGTGCATGCGCAGGGGGGCGCATTGCATTATGGGTGCTGGCACACGTGCACACTTTCAGCACTCAGCGAGAAAAAGGTTAGCCATCCCTGTTCCAGACTCTCAACCTCTTTAAGAAAACCCTTAAATCAAACTTTCCTTTAGTGGTCCACATACATGGACTGCCTGGTTATAAATGGCTCTTGTAAACAATGAATTCTGACTTAAGCAAAGGCGTTGTTCCTTCCGATATGGCAGGGAGAAAGAGGAAGCAAGAGAATGGGAGCTAGGCTATACCATGGAGAAAAAAAAAGAAAAGAAAAGAGGAAACGTGATCCATTGCCCGCAACCGTAGCACAATTTTTGAAAGATTTCTCTGACACTATCATGATTATCGTGATTATCCATAGGATGTTCAGAAGTTTTAAGGTTCCAGACCAGTGGATGTGATACAGCGACAACACGACAGGTTGTCCTCCGTGGTGGGATTCAAATAATTTAACAACCAGTTCTCTGCCCTAATGATTTCTTCCAACAACCAGTTCACCAAACTGCTCAGAAAGTTAACAACCGGTTCTCCCGAAGTGGTGCGAACTGGCTGAATCTCACCACTGGTTGTCCTCGACTTACAGTAGTTCATTTAGCGACCGTTCAAAGTTACAACAGCACTGGGGAAAAAGAGCGACTGATGAGCATTTTGCACAGTTATAACCTTTGCAGTGACCCCGTGATCAAAATTCAGATGCCTGGCAACTGGTTCATACTTACGATGGGCGCAGTGTCCAGTTTCCAGTACAAGCCACAATGCACCTTGCCTTTTAAATCTTACTACCGCCCTCGACTACTGTTCTGGACTGAAAGCAGGACACTGAAAGAGACAATGGAAGAGAATACTAAGAGGCTCAGGGTGGAAACGAGAGGTCCTTGGTGCTCTCTGAACTTGGGTGTTTTCTTGCAGATGTTTCATTACCAAACTAGGTAACATCATCACTGCTAGAAGGGAGAAGGGTTTATGATGATGATGATGGAAGAGGAGGAGGAGGAGGAGGACTGTGCGGTCCTTGGTGCTCTCTGAACTTGCTTGTTTTCTTGCAGATGTTTCATTACCCAAACTAGGAAATATCATCAGTGCTAAAAGAGTTTATAATGGAGGAGGAGGAGGAGGAGGAGGAGGAAGAGGAAGATGACTATGGGGTCCTTGGTGCTCTCTGAGCTTGGATGTTTTCTTGCAGATGTTTCATTACCCAAACGAGGAAACATAATCAGTGCTAGAAGGGAGAAGTGTTATGATGATGATGATGGAGGAAGAAGAAGAAGAAGAGGAAGAGGAAGAGGAAGAGGAAGAAGAAGAAGAAGAAGAAGAAGAAGAAGAAGAAGAAGAAGAAGAAGAAGAAGAAGAAGAAGAAGAAGAAGAAGAAGAAGAAGAAGAAGAAGAAGAAGAGGACTATGGGCTCCTTGGTGTTTTCTGAGCTTGCTTGTTTTCTTGCAGATGTTTCATTACCCAATCTAGGAAACATCATCAGTGCTGGAAGGGAGAAGGGTTTATGATGATGGAGGAGGAGGAGAAGGAGGAAGAGGACTGTGAAGGCTCCTTGGTGCTCTCTGAGCTAGCTTGTTTTCTTGCAGAAGTTTCATTAGCCAAACTAGGAAACATCACTGTTGTAGAAGGGAGAACGGTTTATGGAGGAGGAATCCTTTTTGACCTTAATTCTATAGGCACAGCCATAGAACTTTGATTGTGAGCTGCACACAAAGCAGATGAGGCAAGAGGTCTTCCATAAGATCAATGCGATGTCAACAGGGGTTCAGTGATCCACAGGTTTATATCGCGTGGTATACTCGAACGCTCTATTGCAGGGGTCTCCAACCTTGACAACTTTACGACTTGTGGACTTCAACTCCCAGAATTCCTCAGCCAGCGCATGCTGGCTGAGGAATTCTGGGAGTTGAAGTCCACAAGCCGTAAAATTGCCAAGATTGGAGACCCCTGCTCTATTGAGTAGAACACAAGTCAAGCAACCAAAGACCTTTCTCTCCAGAGCCTTCTGGAAAGGGATGGCTGGTTAGATACCTCCTAGAAGAGGAGCAACGTGTTCTCTTCCACAGCTGGTCCTTGTGATGAGAAGCTTTGATTCTGGAAGTAATAAAGAATCAGGAAGGCTACTAGCCCCTGAGAACCATACTTCCTACAGCTACCAATAATAGAAATAGATGAACTTTTTTTTACTAGTCTGTTAAAATATACATGTAGGAACCACATCACAGTATTGATGTGAGAACTTTACCCTAACATCAACTGGGAGAAAAACTCTGCATCAAGTAGGAGACATGTTTCTAACCAACCCACCTGACAACTTTGTCATCCAAATGGATTGAACTAGAAGGACAGCTATACTGGACCTTACTCTTACTAACAGAGAAGAAGTGATAGAGGGTATTGAAGTTGGTGGAATTTTGAGGGAGAGTGACCATGTCATATTGGAATTCAATACAATGCAAATATGAACATTAGAACATAATCAAACCAGTGTCTTATAGTTTTAAAAAAGCTGATTTTTAACAAACCAAGAGAGAGCTTTGGAAAGATTTGATGGATGAAGATCTTAAAGGAGAAAACAACTCAAGAAGCTTGGGAAACACTGAAAAATATGATTATAAAAGCTCAGTCCAGCTCAATACCACTGAAAAAGAAAAACAAGAAATCCAACCATACTGGTTACACAAAGAGCTCTCTGATAAACTGAAAGAACAGACAAAGATAAAAATAAAATGGAGAGAAGGACACAGAACTAAGGCAGAATACTAACAAACAGCCCGAACTTGCAAAGATGAAGTCAGGAAAGTTAAGGCTCATAATGAAGTAAGACTTGCAACAAATGTCAAAAATACTAAAAAAAAAAAAGTTGCTTTCAACATATAAAAAACAAGAAAAAAAGTCAAGGAAACAGTCGGTGCACTAATGAGAGAAGTTGGCAAGGAAGTAACAGGCAGTAGAGAGAAAGCAGAGTTACTTAATTCATTCTTTATATCTGTCTTCACCCAAAAAGATGATGCAGCCCAGTTTATCAAAAACATAATCGTAAAAGACAGACTAGGAATACAAATTAAAAGAAGCAAGGAAAAAGGTAAGAGAACAGCTGTCCTGCTCCAGATGAGTTCAAATCATTGGGACCTGATGAATTACATCCCAGAGTTCTGAAGGAGCTGGCAGATGTGATCTCAGAACCCATTGAACCATATCTTTCAAAGATCCTGGAGCACCCGTCTACCCTGGTGACCATCTGTTGTCAATGAATTCCATACTTCCTTAAGGTCACGTCTATAACACCCGCTCTTACAGCATCATGTCCCTCACCATTATCATCCCGGTCCATCTCCTAACACTGATATCAGTTTCTGCTGACCTCAACATGGTAAGAAGAAGCTGTGGTGAGGAAGCACCCAAGAAGCTGTTAAAGCTGTTCTTTTACTGGTCCTGAACCTCCTTGAAGGACACGTCAACAGGTAATTCCAGATCCGAATGACATGGCAGTGGAGAAAAATTCTGTAGGTGCACATTTTCCATACTGTGCATTATTATCATTCAATTATTCAATCAGAATAGAGTTGGATGGGACCTTGGAGGTCTTCTACTCCAACCCCACGTTCAAGCAGGAGATCCTACATCCTTTCAGAAAGATGGCTGTCCAGTCTCTTCTTAAAATGCCTCCAGTGTTGGAGCACCCAGAACTTCTGAAAGCAAATTGTTCCACTGGTTAATTGTCCTCACTGTTAGGAAGTTCCTCCTTAGTTCTAGGTTGCTTCTCTCCTTGATTAGTTTATTTTATGCATGAATTCCTGGCTACTCCTCCATACCTGAATGCCGGTCAAGCCAACGGCTTCCATTTAGAGGGGAGCTTTTTAAAGGGAGCTGAGGAAGGATGGGAGATGGGTGGCCTCCTGAAGCCAAAATACAGAAATGTCAGCAGAAAAGACTCGGTTCTCCTGAGGCTGCGTATTACGGGAAAGTTACGGAGGAAAGAGAGTTAAGGAAACTGGTGGTTAAAACATTTGCTTCCTGCCAAGGGAGGTTGGGCATGCTTTGTCATTCTCCTCCTTTAGTGGGCCTACTACTTTTGCTAGCAGACCTTCTGCGTTTCTGAAAAGGCAGGAATATCCGTGTGGGGTTCTATCAACATTGTCGTGTCCCACCCCCCAACTCCGACGAACAAGTCAAGGAAGTCCGTAACAAACTTGGCAACAAAGCCTCTGCAGCTTGCCAAGTTCCTTCGAGATGTATCAGGGCAGGCAGGAGTCCAAGTTGTGACTTCAGCAATAGGGTCCGATATCAGCAAACTAGATAAGACTTTGCTTGACTCAAGGTTGGAATGCCAAAAGCGGATCCTTTATATAGGCCGTGGGGTGTGGTTCCATGACTCAGCATTTATCCAGGCCTGCCCCACCCCTCCTTCTGCTGGCATCGCCTCTCAGATCTCTGGAAGCGAGGGTCCTCCCACCCTGAATTGTCTTCGGCTGGATCTGCTGTCAGCATCTGGGAAAGGGAGGGGTCAGAGGGAGTAGGGCCGAGTAATTCCAGCACCTGGCTGGCTTCCTGCTCTAAGGCTGAGCCAAAGGAACACACGCTGTGTGAGTGAGGTTTATCGGGCTTGTCCTTTCACTCCTGGAATCCTCTCCGGGCATGGGGCCAGGGCCGGGGGCTGGAGGCATGACAGGCCGTTCATCTTCATTATCGGAGTCTGATAAAAGGCCCGGCTGGAGATGGGAGGGGCCCAGCTGAGGAGAGGAGGGAGGACGAGTCACAACAAACATCAAGATGGCCTCGGTGGCCATACGATCAACGCTTCACTCCCTTTTTATGTGCACAATTGCCCATTTGGAGGTGTGTTGTTGTTGTTGTTTTGATACCCCTTGTAGACCCCTATGCAACTGGCTGACTTGTGTTAATGCTGATTGCCCTAAGCAGCCCTCTGTAGAGCGCATTGCAACAGTCCAATCATGAGATGACTAGGGCCTGAGTGACTCAGTCAGAGAAATCACTTAGTAGGGGTGGGGGCAATGGATCACAAGTCCAAAGGAGACTCACTGCCAAAATCACAATGGGGAGACACCAGACTGAGAAGCTGCCTGTTTCAGGGACCCTTGTCCTGATGCATCTTAGACATCCATTCCCCAAGCTGGAGATGGATTTGGTCTACAAAGTCAATCATCTGGCAGGTCTTATTTTGGAAATATTGGTGGAATTCCTTCCTTCCTTCCTTCCTTCCTTCCTTCCTTCCTTCCTTCCTTCCTTCCTTCCTTCCTTCCTTCCTTCCCTCCCTCCCTCCCTCCCTCCCTCCTTCCTTCCTTTCCTTCTTTCTTTCCTCCTTTCCTTTCCTTTCCTTTCCTCTCCTCCCTCCCTCCCTCCCTTCCTTCCTTCCTTCTTTTCCTTCCTTGCCTTTCTTCTTTTCCTTCCTCCCTCCCTCCCTTCCTTTTTTCCTTTCCTTTCCTTTCCTTTCCTTTCCTTTCCTTTCCTTTCCTCTCCTCTCCTTTCCTCTCCTCTCCTCCCCTCCCCTTCTTTTCCTTTCCTTCTTTTCCTTCCTTCCCTCCCTCCCTCCCTTCCTTCCTCCCTTCCTCCCTTCCTTCCTCCATGTGCAGTAACTTTTCAAGTTGGAACATAAGCATAATAATGCACCTCCAATCAGGCTAGACAATATGGATAGATCTATGCCAGCCAGGTCTATCTTGTTATTTCATCACCCCCTGAAGTGTTTAAAAGGAAGAGAGGACTCCCATTTGGGGCTGTGCTGAGTTCTGTGGAACCGTTTTAAGGGCTGAGGGATGGGGGCCAAGATACCCTTGACAGCTGTATCAGAAAAGAACGGAGAAGTTCAGACCTGTAGCCACAAAACTTATTTCTAAGAGAATTCCCACGGTTGGGGGCCACAGAGACATGGACCCAAGATGGAAATGCAGACTCACCCACAGACCACATTCAGACCCATCTCCTGAAAAAAAAAGGGGGGTCTTTAAACAACTTGGCCATGAACTGGAGTTCTCCAGAGGTCTCTTCTGGAGCTCAAGAAGAAGATACGTTCATTCAACGGCTGCAGAAAGTCTCAAGGAGACACAAGGAGACCTTCAGGATGAGATCTTATGAAAGCAAGCAGTCTTGTTGCCTAACTTGGCAGCTCAAACGGGTTCATGCTTTATACCCGTGGATGAGTGGGTGGGTACCTACGTTCACACGCCCACACACACACACAAAGACACACGCATACTGATGGAGTCTTGGGCAATGCCTGTAGATATTGTCAGATGGACAATATCAGATGGAGCACAAGTACAAAACAGAAGATGATCTACAGCAGTGGTGAACTGTAAAAATTGTTACTACCGGTTCTGTGGGCGTGGCTGGGTGGTTGACTAATGTGTCTGGGTGGGCGTGGCCAACTTTTTTTTTTTTAAACTTTTAAAAGTATTTTTCTACAACAGGGGTGTCCAAACTTGGTCCCTTTAAGACTTGTGGACTTCAACTCCCAGAGCAAAGCTGGCTGAGGAACTCTGGGAATTGAAGTCCACAAGTCCACAAGTCTTAAAGGGACCAAGTTTGGACACCCCTGTTCTACAACCTCTTCGGCTGAAGAGGTTGTAATAAATGCTTTTAAAAGTCTCCTCTGGCGATCCCAGCTGAGTTGCCTGATCGTCAGAGGCTTTTCTTTTCTTTTAAAAGCATTTTTTTTGCCTTTAAAAGAAAAAAAAAAGCCTCTGACAATCAGGCAACCCAGCTGGGATCGCCAGAGGAGACTTTTAAAAGCATTTTTTACAACCTCGGCTGAAGAGGTTGTAGAAGAAATTGCTTTTAAAAGGCTCTGACAATCCCAGCTGAGCCGCTTTTTTTTTTTCAGCCGAAGAAAAATGCTTTTAAAAGTTTTTTAAAAAACACACTTCTGATGATTGCATGGCTCAGCTGGGCATGAGGGGGGTAGGGATTTTTGCTACTGGTTCTCCGAACCACCCACCGCCATCGCTACTGGATCAGGCAATCCAGTCTGAACCAGGAGCATTTCACAGGGATTTGGGGATTTGGAGTTGAAGTCCACTAGGCTTAAAGTGGGCAAGGTTGCCTTGTCATATACAAATAGGCCTCAGCTTACAACCATTCATCTAGAGACCATTCAAAGTTATAAATGTCTTTAAAAAAATGACATAGGATGAGTGTTTTCCATACACATGAACTGTTGCAGTATCCCCACGGTCATGTAATCAGATGCTTGGGAACTGACTCATATCTTTTGACGGTTGCAGTGTCCCGGGGTCACGAGATCAACTTTTGTGACCGTCTGATGAGCCAAGTCAACAGGGAAACTCTTGTGACCCACGGCCAAGTAGGTAGTAGTAGACGCAATCAGTCCCAAAACAGACAGACTTTATTAGAGCAGCTGAGAATTAACTCATTCTCAGCGTCGTCCAAACGAAATCAAAGCAAATTCTTCACAACACAATTCTTCAGTCTTATCACCAACCTTGGTCTAATGAGGCAAACTGCCAAAGGCTTTTCTTGGCAAAAGTTCAAAAGCAGAAGATGCCGACAAGAAATAAATACAGCAAGACAAGGAGCAAGGCTATCGGCGTTGTTTTCCGATAAAGAGCCCAAACGCCGTTGCTGGTCTTTTAAGCCTTATGGGAGGGGCCAATCATCTCTTGGCCTTACTCCCGAGTCGTTCTCTTTGCTTTAGCTGCTCTTGCCTTTTGGCAGCTCTTCTCATTCGTGCATTAGGAACAGGCTCCTCCTGTTCCTCTACCTCACTACTATCAGCCTCTGGAGGCTCCGGAGTCCGCCCTGGCCTCACCTCAGCCTCCGATGCAGAGTCTTCATCTGGGCCTTCCCCAGACTCCAGGACTGGCCCATCTCCTTCCTCAGCCTCCTCACTGTCCAACTCCATTGCCAGCTCCACAGGCTGCTGGCGGACGGACCACAACAGAAACCACATTCACTTCATGATCCTGTTACTAGCTTAACAACTGCATGATTCACTTAACGGTGGCAAGGAAGGCCATGAAATGGGGCAAAACTCACAACTGTCTCGCTTAGCGATGGAAATTTTGGACTCAACTGTGCTGTTACGTTGGAGACTTAAGATAGTCCCTTCCATCTGTCCCCACGCACGAAGCAACATCACCAAATCTTTGCCAGATCCAGGGAAAAGATTAAGGACTCTCACAGGTTTTCAACTTTTTTCCCCCAAACAAAACAAATATATAATTATATATATTTCTGTATGTATGTATATATGTATGTATGTGCACACACACACATACACACACGCACACACGCACGCACAAACACACACACAGGGCACTGGTGAAATCCACCTTTTTTACTACCAGTTCTGTGGGCGTGGTGTGGCTTGGTGGGCGTAGCAGGGGAAGGACACTGCAAAATCCCCATTCCCACCCCACTCCAGGGGGAAGGACACTGCAAAATCCCCATTCCCACCCCACTCCAGGGGGAAGGATAATGCAAAATCCCCATTCCCTCCCCACTCCAGGGGGAATGATATTGCAAAATCTCCATTCTCACCCCACTCCAGGGGGAAGGACACTGCAAAATCCCCATTCCCACCCCACTCCAGGGGGAAGGATACTGCAAAATCTCCATTCCCACCCTACTCCAGGGGGAAGGATACTGCAAAATCCCCATTCCCTCCCCACTCCAGGGGGAAGGACACTTCAAAATCTCCATTCCCTCCCCACTCCAGGGAGAAGGATATTGCAAAATCTCCATTCTCACCCCACTCTAGGGGGAAGGATACTGCAAAATCCCCATTCCTTCCCCACTCCAGGGGGAAGGATACTACAAAATCCCCATTCTCTCCCACTCCAGGGGGAAGGATACTGCAAAATCCCCATTCCCTCCCCACTCCAGGGGGAAGGATATTGCAAAATCTCCATTCTCACCCCACTCCAGGGGGAAGGATACTGCAAAATCTCCATTCCCACCCTACTCCAGGGGGAAGGATACTGCAAAATCCCCATTCCCTCCCCACTCCAGGGGGAAGGATACTACAAAATCTCCATTCCCTCCACACTCCAGGGAGAAGGCTATTGCAAAATCTCCATTCTCACCCCACTCCAGGGGGAAGGACACTGCAAAATCTCCATTCCCTCTCCACTCCAGGGGGAAGGATACTACAAAATCTCCATTCCCTCCCCACTCCAGGGAGAAGGATACTACAAAATCTCCATTCCCTCCCCACTCCAGGGAGAAGGATATTGCAAAATCTCCATTCTCACCCCACTCCAGGGGGAAGGATACTGCAAAATCCCCATTCCCAGCCCACTCTGGGGCCAGCCAGAGATGGTATTTGCCGCTTCTCCGAACTACTCAGAATTTGCACTACTGGTTCTCCAGAACCTGTCAGAACCTGCTGGATTTCACCCCTGATCCAGGTGTGATGACACTCACAAACAGAACATTCTTGTGGTCCTCAAAAGCTTTTGATGGTGAAGATGTGGTCCACCAGAAGGGAAAGACTAGGAATTTTTTTCTGGACCAAAAATCTACTTTGGCTTCGTGGGGGTCTGGAAACCCACACCTTTGTTACAGAATCACTTCTCTATAATCTGAGATTTAGACTATCCGAGATTGCCATTCTACACTTCCTAAAAAAAAAATTAAATAGCATTCTAATATTGATTTTGGGTTTTGCTCCATTTGCGTTAGTCCGATGAGCCAAATGAGCTAAAGCTGCATTTTTTTTAATTTGCATTTATATCCTGCCCTTCTCCGAAGACTCAGGGCGGCTTACACTATGTTAGCAATAGTCTTCATCCTATTTGTATATTTATATACAAAGTCAACTTATTGTCCCCAACAATCTGGGTCCTCATTTTACCTACCTTATAAAGAATAGAAGGCTGAGTCAACCTTGGGCCTGGTGGGACTAGAACCTGCAGTAATTGCAAGCAGCTGCTGTTAATAACAGACTGTCTTACCCGTCTGAGCCACCAGAGGCCCTTTCTGCATTTCTTTGTGAGCAAGATGGCCTTGTTCATTTCTAGTTGAATGAAAAGAAAGGGGTGACATGACAGCAGTGTTGCAATATCCTGCTACAAACAAGAAGGGGGGACAACTTATTCTCTGAAGGCAGGACAAAGAAGCAATGGATGGAAAGCAATCAAAGAGAGAACCAATGTAGAACTAAGGAGAAATTTCCCGACAGTGAGAACAAATTAATTGGTGGAACGGAATTGTTTACAAGGTTTACAAGAAGAGACAGGACAACCATTTGACCCGAATAGTATAGGGTCTCCTGCTTCAGCAGCGGGTTGGATTAGAAGACCTCCAAGCAGTGGTGGGATTCAGCCAGTTCGCACCGCTTCGGGAGAACCGGTTGTTAACTTTCTGAGAGCTTGGCAAACTGGTTGTTTGAAGAAATCATTAGGGCAGAGAACCGGTTGTTAAATTACTTGAATCCCTTGTCCTGCCTCCAAGGTCCCTTTCAACTCTGCTATTCCATTAGCCATTGTTTAGTGGTGTAGACACAGAAGGCAGAGAAGAGCAACAAAGATGATTAGGGGCCTGGAGGCTAAAACATATGAAGAACGGTTGCAGAAATTGGATATGCCTAGTTTAATGAAAAGAAGGACTAGAGGAGACATGATAGCAGTCTTCCACTGTCTTAGGGGCTGCCATAAAGAAGAGGGAGTCAAGCTATTCTGCAAAGCACCTAAGGGCAGGACAAGAAGCAATGGGTGGAAACTAATCAAGGAGAGAAGCAACCTAGAACTAAGGAGAAATTTCCTGACAGTTAGAATAATTAATCAGTGGAACAACTTGCCTCCAGAAGTTGTGAATGCTCCAACACTGGAAGTTTTTAAGAAGAGGTTGGATAACAATTTGTCTGAAGTGATGTAGGGTTTCCTGCCAAAGCAGGGGGTTGGACTAGAAGACCTCCAAGGTCCCCTTCCAACGCTGTTATTCTAGTCTATTCTATTTTCAGGTCTAACTGGCTTTTGCTGGACCAGCCAAAGATCCTTCCAGACAACTCTTTGTGTCTGCACCAACAGCCAAATAGGAAACCCATGAAGATCCTAGACTTCCTTTGTTATTGTTACCCATCCTTGGGGGATTACCCAGTCCGTGCTGCCCCGGACTGGGGAGGCTTCGCCAGAAGGACAGCCACCTTCCACGGATGACCAAGCGAGCAAGTTAAAACTCCTGTACAATACAAAAGTCTACTGACCGGGCAAAGTCTCTAGCTGAGAAATATAAAAAAAATTAAGACGTTACCTTTCTCAACTTTCTGAGATAGCGTCGCATTCTCTCCTTGCTTCCGCTGTATCCCATTTGTTCTGATCCAGGAACAAGCATATGCCAATCACACAAGGGGGAGGCCTACCCCCCACCTCCCCAGCCTCTGCTGGAAGCCCAGGTTAGGTGACCAGGCCTGCCTCGGTGGGATCTTCTTCCATCCCTTCCCTTACTTGGAGAAAAGAGCAGGAGGTCCAAGGAGCCACCAAGCTGGTTGCTGGCTGGTGGGAAAGCGCTTTCCGAGAGCAGCAAACCTGCGTGTCAAGAGCCCGCAGGATGTCCCAAAGCCATTGTTGCTGTGGGTTCTCCTCCTCCCCCCCCCCCGCACTCCGCCCCTGCTTCCTGGACCCACAACGGGAGGACTGTGAAGTTAAAGGAATCCAACTCTGTTTGCCGAAAGCTGTTGGATGAGCCACTTCTTCATTGTGCCTCAACGGAAGTCGGCACATTGAGCAACTGCTGAAGGTTTAGTCTAAACACACACACACACCAGTGACTAAGTGAAGCTAAAAGCAAATGTCCCGTTTAATTAGAGGTTGCTCCCTACCCGGGTGCACGCACGCAAACACACACACACACACACACACACAAACACAGATACACAAGCACTGTCAGGAAGTTTCATCATACTTAGTCTAACATTAGAGGCTGCAGAAGGCAGAGGCAGAGAGCGAGCCCAGAAGTATTTCATGAGAAGAATCCTCCATTCCTCTGCTCACAGTAGAATTTCAGGCTTGAAATTTTGGGCTTGGACAACCTGGAACTATACCACCTACGGTCTGACCTAAGCGTAGTACACAAAATTATCTGCCACAACACATCCTACCTGTCACTGACTACTTCGGCTTCAACCGCAACAATACACGAGCAAATAATAGATACAAACTCAAGGTAAACCGCTCCAAGACTCGATTGCTGAAAATACGACTTCAGTAACAGAGTGGTCAATGCCTGGAATGCACTACCTGACTCTGTGGTTTCTTCCCCAAACCCCCAAAACTTTAACCTTAGACTCTCTCCTGTAGACCTCACCCCATTCCTAAGAACTCTGTAAGGGGAGTGCATAAGTGCACCAGTGTGCCTACCATCCCAGTCCTAATGTCTCCATTTATTCGTATCCTTATCCTGTATTCATAATCATGTGTATTCTTATACATGCTTGACAAATTTATTTATTTATTTATTTATTGTTTTAATTTATATACCGCCCTTCTCCCGAAGGACTCAGGACGGTTTACAGCCGAATAAAACAAGAATATAAAAATTAAGAACATTATTAAAAGACTTATTCAGTTTGGCTAACAGCTAAAATTCAATAAAAAACTAAAAACTTAAGTTAAACTCCATTAAAAACCCCGTTAAAACTATTAGGCCAGCCCTGCGCGACGGAACAAGAATGTCTTTAGCTCGCGTCTAAAGGTCCGGAGGTCAGGGAGTTGACGTATCCCTGGAGGCAGCTCGTTCCAGAGGGCAGGAGCCCCCACAGAGAAGGCTCTCCCCCTGGGGGTCGCTAGTCTACATTGTCTGGCCGACGGCACCCTGAGGAGGCCCTCCCTATGGGAGCGCACTGGTCGATGGGAGGCATTTGTAAGCAGCAGGCGGTCTCGTAAGTATAAATAAATAAATAAGAGAAAGACAATCGGCTGTCCGAATAGTAGCATTTCCTAGACCAGGGGTCTCCAACCATGTCAACCGTTCAGTCGGCAGTTCAGCGGTTTGAATCCCTAGTGCTGCGTAATGGGGTGAGCTCCAATGGTGTGTTGCTCCTGGTTCGGTCCGGTTCTTGCGAACTGGTAGTAAAAGCAGTGGGAGGCTCCGTCCACCCGCCCTAACGTCATCACGGATGATCTGTGCATGTGCAGCTAGGCCACGCCCACCATGCCCACGCCCACCCAGCAACTGGGCGGAGAACCTCTTGCTAAAATTTTTGAAGCCCACACCTGCCTAAACCCTACATATTTGGTGGCTGAATAAGTTCGTATTCGATCAACAGCCAAACAACAATCTTCGACAATATGTAGCAATATAGAAAGAAGACAGGGTGAGCCCGGAGCTGTAATCTCCAACAGGAGAAAAACAGCAATACAATAGCTGGGATACTTCTGGTTTTTGTATCTGTTTTTTAATATTGAATATTTGTGTGACATATGGCTTGAAAGAGTTTGCACCAGTGAGTAAGGATATGTATCTGTGTCTCTTGCAAGCGGGCCGATTTATCTGGATAAGAATACTGGCATACTTTGGAGACGTTGTGGGTTTAGTTCCAGACCACCACAATAAAGGGAATTTTGCAATAAAGTGAATCACAAAAAAAATTTTTGGTTTCCCAATGCAAATAAAGCTTACGTTTGTACTATATTATAGTTATTAAGTGTGTGCAATAGCATTAGGTCTAAAAAGACAAGGTTCCCCTCGCATGTATGTGCTAGTCGTTCCTGACTCTAGGGGGTGGTGCTCATCTCCGTTTCAAAGCCGAAGAGCCAGTACTGTCTGAAGACGTCTCCATGGTCATGTGGCCGGCATGACTAAACACCAGAGGCGCATGGAACACTGTTCCCTTCCCACCAAAGGTGGTCCTTATTTTTCTACTTGCATTTTTTATGTGCTTTCGAACTGCTAGGTTGGCAGAAGCTGGGACAAGTCACGGGAGCTCCCCCCGTTACACGGCACTAGGGATTCGAACCGCTGAACTGCCGACCTTTCGACCGACAAGCTCAGCGTCTTAGCCCCTGAGCCACTGCATCCCTGCTAAAAAAAAAGGCACTGTACACACCTTAATTAAAAGTACTTTTTTTGCTTTTAAAAAATGTAATTCATCATCTGAACAAGAAGTACGGTAATAGATGGAAGATCATTAAAGAGAGAAGCAACTTAGAACTAAGGAGAAATTTCCTGACAGTGAGAACACTTAATCAGTGGAACAGCTTTTTTTTAAATTATTATTTGCATTTATATCCCGCCCTTCTCCGAAGACTCAGGGCGGCTTACACTGTGTCAAGCAATAGTCTTCATCCATTTGTATATTATATACAAAGTCAACTTATTGCCCCCAACAATCTGGGTCCTCATTTTACCTACCTTATAAAGGATGGAAGGCTGAGTCAACCTTGGGCCTGGTGGGGCTTGAACCTGCAGTAATTGCAAGCAGCTGCTGTTAATAATAGACTGTCTTAGCAGTCTGAGCCACTCAAGGACTCTTGCCTCCAGAAGTTGTGAATGCTCCAACACTGGAAGTTTTAAAGAAGAAGTTGGACAACCATCTGTCCAAAGTAGTATAGGATCTTCTGTCATAGGCAGGGGGTTGGACTAGAAGACCTCCAAGGTCCCTTCCAACCTTATTATTCTATGTTCAGTACGGCAAAGTAGAAAAATCCAATTTTTTTTATGTCAGATTTAAGGAATAAAAGTTTTTCTCATCCAGAGGGACAGCCTCATCTCTTTGCAATTTCTAAGAATGAGTGGGAACTGCCTGTCAGAGCAGAGGTTCTTACGGCCAATCGGCTGATTAATTTCATATATACTCCGCTGGTATTTTTTTTCCTAGCCGTTGCCTCTATAAACAAGTTGGCCAGTTCTCAGAAACAAATGTACTAGATCTTTTAATGGAAAAAAGGACTCGTGGCTTGAAGCTTTCACTGGCATGGAATTAATCCGGTCATTAAAGTCTCTTGCTTGTTTAGCAAGCTGGTTTTGGGAGTTCTAGGCTGTAGCCCTTTGGAGAAATATTTGTTTGGTCAAGGGAAAAATAGCTGGTTGAATTATTTGTCCTTGTGTCCCAAGGCTGTTTATAAACAGTTGTAGAAAGTTAGCATCCACCCCTCTCCTAGAAGAATGAAACATTTTAGGAAATATTTAAAAAGCAGAATATTATAATTCCCCTAAAGGAGAAAAAAGAAATCTTAAAGGAGACAGAAACTCAGAGCTTCAGCTTCCTGCCCCCAGCAGATACTTGGTGCCCATTGAGAAAGACTGGGCCAGCCTAACTACAAAACAAAAGACCTTCAGCTCCAGGATGATATAATTATCCTTCAGGGCAAAGCCATGCAGCCACAATAGAAAATGCACAACAAAGCCAGCGGTGAAATCCGGCAAGTTCTGACAGGTTCTGGAGAACTGGTAGCGGAATTTTTGACTAGTTCGGAGAACCAGCAAATGCCAGCTCTGGCTGGCCCCAGAGTGGGGTGGGAATGGAGATTTTGCAAAATCCTTCCTCAAGGAGTGGGGAGGGAATGGGGATTTTGCAGTATCCTTCCCCTGTCACGCCCACCAAGCCACACCACGCCCACCAGGCCACGTCCACAGAACCGGTAAGTAAAAATTTTTTGAATTTCACCACTGAACAAAGCCACTTCATTGCATCAGCCCAAGCTTCAACCAAGCTTGACTCAGATAACCTACAAAATCAGCTATGACCCCTGCATAGCCCATGGGAGTCTGACAGCAACCAATAAAATACATGCCCCGACCACAGGAACAGGAAGCTCAAGGGCAAGACCCAAGAGAGGATATAAATAACCCTCACTCTCCACTCCATGTGTCACCTACCTAGAATCAGATGCTCCATTAAACCATCTTTCCAATCAACCTCCATGTTTCCAGTGTCTTTCCCCCTACTTGGAATTAAACCAGATGATATTTCTTCCAACACAGTGTTTATAAAAATGATTGTAAACTTCTCTTTTTCTACTAGGGCGAGACACAATCTGCACAAAAGAAAAACTATGCTGTGCGTGTGAAGATGAAAGAAAACTACAGCTTTAGTAAATTAGAAAAATACAAACCTATCTGCATTCGTCTGTAAAGTAGGCATGCTGCAGTCCATATTTTTCAGTCCTGAGAAGTTATCAGCCACAGGTAGGCTAAATAGGGTCAGAGACCACCAGGCAGTGGTGAAATGTAAAATTTGTTACTACCAAGTTCTGTGGACGTGGCTTGGTGGGGGGTAATGTGACTGGGTGGGCGTGGCCAAAGGTTGTTTTTTTTTTAACTTTTTAAAGCATTTTTTCTACAACCTCTTCAGCCAAAATGGTTTTAAGAGGTTCTGACAATCCCAGCTGAGTTGCCTGATCGTCAGAACCTTTTAAAAGCATTTTTTTTTTTGCAACCTCTTCGGCCAAAGAGGTTGTAGAAAAAATGCTTTTAAAAATAATAAAAATAAAAAACCCTCTGATGATCGTGTGGCTCAGCTGGCCATGGGTGGGGGTGGGGGTTTGCTACCGGTTCTCCAAACCACCCACCGCCATCGCTACCGGATCGGGCGATCCGGTCTGAACCGGGAGCATTTCACCCCTGCTGCCACCAGGGCAGGGTATCAACACCTGTGGTTGAAAAAAATTCAAAAGCTCTGCTTGCTTTTTATATGCACTTCATGCTGCAATTGCCCAATTGTGACTGCCGATCGGTCTTTTCGGACCACACCTGCCACTGGGGAACCCAAACTGGCAAGAAAAGTGGTATACAAAAGTTAAAGAAGAGCAACAAAGATGACTGGGGGGGGAATGGAGACTAAAACGTATGAAGAATGGTTGCAGGATTTGGGTTTGGCTTGTCGGGGGAAAGGGACGCAGTGGCTCAGTGGCTAAGATGCTGAGCTTGTCGATCAGAAAGGTCGGCAGTTCAGTGGTTCGAATCCCTAGCGCCGCGTAACGGGGTGAGCTCCCGTTACTTGTTCCAGCTTCTGCCAACCTAGCAGTTCGAAAGCACGTAAAAAATGCAAGTAGAAAAATAGGTACCACCTTGGTGGAAGGTAACAGCATTTCGTGCACCTTTGGCATTGAGTCATGCCGGCCACATGACCATAGAGACGTCTTCGGACAGCGCTGGCTTTTTGGCTTTGAAATGGAGATGAGCACTGCCCCCTAGAGTTGGGAACGACTAGCATATATGTACGAGAGGAACCTTTACCTTTACCTAGTCTGGAGAAAAGAAGGACTAGGGGTGACATGATAGCAGTGTTCTAATATTTGTATTAGATTGTAGATTGCCCCCCCCAAAGAGGGGGGCAATCTATTCTCCAAAGCACTTGAGGACAAGAAATAATGGAAGATCATTAGAGATGCAACCTAGAACTAAGAGGAAATTTCCCGACAATGAGAACAATTAATCAGTGGAACGGTTTCCCTCCAGAGGTTGTGGTTGCTCCATCGTTGGAGGTTTTTAAGATGAGATTGAACAGCCGTTTGTCTGGAATGGATATTATAGGATCTCTTGCTTGAGAAAAGGGGGTTCGACTAGAAGACCTCTGGAGTTCCCTTCCAATGCTGTTATTCATTTCTCAGCTCTGGCAACAGACACAAAATGTCTATTAAGAACCTTTAAGGATCAGGTTGGACGCTAAAGGGTCACTCATCCCCCCCCCGGGGGGACAGAAATAATTCATAGCAGTGTTTGGAGTTGCGTGTATCAGGTAATTCTTTGGTGCAAAAGAAAGCGCTTTGGGCTAATGAGCATTTAGTCTGCACGAATGCAAACTGCAGATTGCATCGATTCCTTTTCCTGCAGCCTCGGAAGCTGAATGGCAGGAAGCTTTGCCTCCCTCCCCTCTTATTGTTATAAATAAAATAGCAGGGGAGGGAGGGATAGGGGTGAGCAGAGGGGGGTGGGAGCCTCTGCTGTTTGTGAAGTCTGAATCAGAATCAGAATCGAGCTGGAAGGGGACCTTGGAGGCCTTCTAGTCCAGCCCCCTGCTCAAGCAGGAGATCCTATACCATTTCAGGCAAGGGACTGTCCAGCCTCTTCTTAAAAACCTTCAGTGATGGAGCAACCACAACTTCTGGAGGCAAGCGGTTCCACTGGTTAATTGTCATCATTGTTAGGAAGTTTCTCCTCGATTCCAGGTTGCTTCTCTCCTTGATAAGTTTCCATCCATTGTTTCTTGTCTTGCCTTCTGGCGCTTTGGAAAATAAATTGACCCCCCCACTCCTCTTTGTGGCAGCCTCTCAAATACTGGAATACTGCTATCATGTCGTCCCCCACTCCCCCGTCTTTTTTTCTCTAGACTAGCCAGCCCCCAATCCTGCAGCCGTTCTTCATATGTTTTAGTCTCCAGGCCTTTAATCATCTTAGTTGCTCTTCTCTGCACTTTTTTCCCCAAGGTCTCAACTTCTTTTTTTTTTTTGTAATGTGGTGACTAAAACTGGATGCAGTATTCCAGATATGGTCTTAGGTCAAGGTAAAGGTTCCCCTCGCACATATGTGCTAGTCGTTCCTGACTCTAGGGGACGGTGCTCATCTCCATTTCAAAGCCGAAGAGCCAGCGCTGTCCGAAGACGTCTCCATGGTCATGTGGCCGGCATGACTAAACGCCAAAGGTGCACAGAACGCTGTTCCCTTCCCACCAAAGGTGGTCCCTATTTTTCTACTTGCATTTTTACCTGCTTTCAAACTGCTAGGTTGGCAGAAGCTGGGACAAGTCACGGGAGCTCACCCCGTTACGCAGCACTAGGGATTCGAACCACTGAACTGCCGACCTTTCGACCGACAAACTCAGCGTCTTAGCCACTGAGCCAAACACTACTAATACTTCACATGATTGTGACTCTATGCCTCTGTTTATACAACCAAGGATTTTATTAGCTTTTTTGGCTGCTGCCGCACACTGCTGACTCATATTTAAGTGATTGTCCACGAAAACATAATAATAACAGTAACAGAGTCAGAAGGGACCTTGAAGGTCACCCCTTGCTCACACAGGAGTCTGTACTAGGAATTCAAACCACCGAACTGCCGAACTTTCTGATCAACAAGCTCAGTACTTTAGCCTCCCAGGTCCCTCTCACAGTTTTGGAGCCAGGTTTCACCTAATCTGTACTTGTACCTTTGGGGGTTTTTTTCCTGCCCAGGTGTAAAAACTTTGCTTTTCTCCACATTAAATTTCATCTTGTTGAATAGCGCCCATTGTTCAGTCAGGCCCATTGTCTGCTTGGGTGTAAGAAAAGACTCTTTAAAAAAAAGCCAGTGCAGTCCTTGGCTGTCTCAACAGGGATGGCATGTAATAAACTCTGGGAGTTGAAGTCCACAAGTCTTAAAGTTGCCAAGGTTGGAGACCCCTGTAATAGATCATGTGAAGGGATAGTAGTACTGTTTATAGTACTGACAGCACATTGGTTGCTATCTAACAGAATGAAATTCAGTTATGAAAAAAATAAGCTTCTACATTTAGGCAAGAAAAACCAAATGAACAGGTATAGTATAGGTCAGGGGTCTCCAACCTTGGCAACTTTAAGACTTGTGGACTTCAACTCCCAGAGTTCCTCAAAGCAAAGCTGGCTGAGGAACTCTGGGAGTTAAAGTCCACAAGTCTTAAAGTTGCCAAGGTTGGAGACCCCTAGTATAGGTGGTACCTTGCTCAATAGTAGTCACTGTGAAAGGGATCTTGGAGTCCTAGTGGAAAATCACTTAAATATGAGCCAGCTGTGTGCAGCAGCTGCCAAAAAAGCCAACACAGTTCTATTTTTTATTTATTTATTTATTTATTTATTTATTTATTTATTTATTTTATTTATTTTATTTTTTTATTTTTTTTTAATTTATTTTATTTTGTCACAACAATATATGTAGGTATCATACAAAAAGATTATATAGTAAATAAACACATATATGGGTAAATATAAGGAGGTATAAGCATCTATATAGGAAGAAGAAAAGAAAAACAATAGGACAGGAACGGTAGGCACGTTTGTGCGCTTATGCACGCCCCTTATGGTCCTCTTAGGAATGGGGTGAGGTCAATAGTAGAAAGTTTTTGGTTAAAGCTTTTAGGATTATGAGAAGAGACCACAGAGTCAGGTAAAGTATTCCAAGCAAGTACAGAAGTCATATTTTCTGCAATCTAGATTAAAGCGGTTGACATTAAGTTTAAATCTACTAGTTGCTCTAGTATTATTGCAATTAAAGCTGAAGTAGTCTTTAACAGGAAGGACATTACAATAGATGATTCTGTGACTTAAGCTTAGGTCTTGTCGAAGGCGACGGAGTTCCAAGTTTTCTAAGCCTAGGATTTCAAGTCTGGTGGGATAGGGTATTCTAGGCTGCATTAATAGAGGGATAGAGAATCAAGATCAAGTGAAGTGTTAATACCACTTTATAATGCCTTGGTAAGGCCACCCTTGGAATACTGCATCCAACTTTGGTCTCCACGATGTAAAAAAAAGGTGTTGAGACTCTAGAAAGAGTGCAGAGAAGAGCAACAAAGATGATTAGGGGACTGGAGGCTAAAACAGATAAAGAACGGTTGCTGGAACTGGATATGTTCAGTCTTATGAAAAGAAGGGCTCCTCTATCCATGGTATTCACGTGGTGCCTGGTTGTGTGTGGCTTTTTAGTTGTTGGTTGGGGTGTTGATGCCTTCGGTCGTGAAAGATTGGACATCCTGCAAAGTCATGTGCAGGAGGACCTTTAAATACCCTCCTCTGAAACGGCAAAGGTGGAATTAAGTGTCATTCAAGAGAACAGCAGAGGATAAAAATCTGAGTAAATTCACTTTCGTGAAAATCCAGCTGCATCAGAGGCGGGTTTCAGCAGGTTCTGACCAGATCTGGAGAACCCGTAGCGGAAAGTTTGAGTAGTTCGGGAAACTGGTAGTAAAAATTCTGACTGGCCATGCCCCCCATCTATTCTCTGCCTCCCGAGTCCCAGCTGATCGGGAGGAAATGGGGATTTTGCAGTATCCTTCCCTTGCCATGCCCACCAAGTCACGCCCACCCAGCCATGCCACGCCCACCAAGTCACACCCATGGAACCAGTAGTAAAAAAATTTGAAACCCACCATTGAGCTGCATGGGTTGATGAACTCCAGACTGAACAAGTCAGTAACTGACATTTTGGTCAGTTCTTTTAAGGCAGGGGTCTCCAACCTTGGTAACTTGAAGACTTGTGGACTTCAACTCCCAGAATTCCTCAGCCAGCTTTACTGGCTGAGGGATTCTGGGAGTTGAAGTCCACAAGTCTTCAAGTTGCCAAGGTTGGAGACCCCTGCTTTAAGGGACACAACAAGAGTCTTTTTTTTTAATGTTGAAGCACCAATCGATTTTAAAATTATATATTAATCCATTAATGACTGACAGCTTTTTTCCAGAGGTGGGGGGGAAAACATGTAACTGCAGCCATCTAGTGACAGAATTGAGTTATTACAGGCCTGAAAGCTAAAATTTAAGAAAGGGAGAATCTCAGGAAAAATAAACATTCATCCGATTTTAGTTTTTTTCTGAACTACCTCACAAAAATTCAGAGGGGCCTCTAGTGGCTCAGACTGGTAAGACAATCTGTTATTAACAGCAGCTGCCTGCAATTACTGCAGGTTCAAGCCCCACCAGGCCCAAGGTTGACTCAGCCTTCCATCCTTTATAAGGTAGGCAAAATGAGGACCCAGATTGTTGGGGGCAATAAGTTGACTTTGTATATAAATATACAAATAGGATGAAGACTATTGCTAACATAGTGTAAGCCGCCCTGAGTCTTCGGAGAAGGGCGGGATATAAATGCAAATAAAAAAAAATTGAGAAATGCGTTTCAGCAGTGTGGGCCCCACTTCTCATTCTACCAGACATAGTGATAAAACTGCCGTCTAAAAATTCCTTCTGTGGACCTCTCTTTTTTTTTTTTTTTTGCCTTTTGAGTTTTCACTCCTGGTAACCGCCTGGACTAGTTCATGTGGATTTCTTGCCAACGTTTCTGAAGTGATTTTGCTCTTACTTCCTTCTTCCTGGGGCAGAGAGCTCAAGGTCATCCAGTTGGCTTTATGCCCACGGACGGGACTAGAATTCACAGTCTCCTGTTTTCTAGCCTGAGGCCTTAAGTATGACATTGAACTGTCATTAAGCCTAGGAAATGGAAGAATCAAAGTTAGGAGGTTGTAGGAACACCTAGTAGGACAAAAAGCAGGGAATCCTCAGAGGGAAAGACAGAGGAATTATCTCTGTGGGTTACTCACACAAGACAGACACAGACTTCAGAGGATAATTAGAACTGCAAAAAAAAACAACAACGGCTACCAACCTGCCTTCCATTGAGGACCTGTATACTGCACGAGTCAAAAAGAGGGCTGTGAAAATATTTACAGACCACTCACATCCTGGACGTAAACCGTTTCAATTCCTACCCTCAAAACGACACTATAGAGCACTGCACACCAGAGTAACTAGACACAAGAACAGTTTTTCCCCGAAAGCCATCACTCTGCTAAACAAATAATTCCCTCAACACTGTCAAACTATTTACTAAATCTGCACTATTATTAATCTTCTCGTCGTTCCCATTACCCATCTCCTCCCACTTATGACTGTAACTTTGTTGCTTGTATCCTTACGATTTATACTGATATTGTTTCCCGATTGCTTATTTGTAGCCTATGTCTATCATTAAATGTTGTATCATTAAGTGTTAAATTTGTACCCTATGACCAGTGGTGGGATTCAGCCAGTTCGCACTACTTCAGGAGAACTGGTTGTTAATTTTCTGAGCAGTTTGGCAAACTGGTTGTTGGAATAAATCATTGGGGCAGAGAACTGGTTGTTAAATTACTTGAATCCCACCACTGCCTATGACTATCATTAAGTGTTGTAAGTGTACCTTAATGAAGGTATCTTTCCTTTTGTGTACACTGAGAGCATATGCACCAAGACAAATTCCTTGTGTGTCCAATCACACTTGACCAATAAAAATTCTATTCTATTCTATTCTATTCTATTCTATTCTATTCTATTCTATTCTATTCTATTCTATTCTATTCTATTATCTGTCCTAAAATAAATATAGGTAGTCCTTGATTTACAACTATTCAATTATTCATTGCTCATTGCTCATCTTTAGAAGTGGTAGGTGCTTCATCACTGGAGGTTTTTAAAAAAAGACTAGACAGCCACCTATCTTAAATGGTATAGGGCCGTGATAGCTAACTTGTGGCACGTGAAGCCATATCAGTGGGCACGCGAGCTCAGCTCAGCTGATTTTCAGGCCTTCTGGGAACACCAGATGTAGGGAAACAGGCTGTTTCCTGCCTCCGGAGGGCCTCGGGGGGTGGTGGGGAAGGCTGTTTTGCCCTCCCCAGACTCCTAGAAAGGCTCTGGAGCCAGATGAGAGAGGAAACATGGGCCTACCGGGCCTTTGCATGCCAGGAGTGGGGGAAGCAGGGGAGATTGCGGGAATATGTGCAGGGGCGGAGTCAATGGTGGGATTCAGCCAGTTCGTACCACTTCGGGAGAACCGGTTGTTAACTTTGTGAGCAGTTTGGCAAACTGGTTGTTGGAAGAAATCATTAGGGTAGAGAACCAGTTGTTAAATTACCTGAATCCCACCACTGGGCAGAGTGCATAGAATTATGGATGTGGGAACACGCATGGGTGACCCACCTCCCACCCCTGCTCCTGGCACTCGATGGCAAAAAGGTTAGCCATCACTGGTATAGGGTCTCCTGCTTGAGCACGGGTTTGGACTAGAATATAGTGACCAGACGTCCCGCTTTTGGCGGGACAGTCCTGCTTTTTAATAATTTGTCCCGCGTCCCGCGGCAATTCCAAAAAGTCCCGATTTTTTTTTTGTTTCACTCCCATTCTGAAAATGGGAGGCGGCAACGCAAGAGGAGGAGGAGGTGGAGAAGGGGGAGTGGCGGAGAAGGGGGCGCGAGAGGGAGGAGAGATGCCGCTTGACTTCACCCGAGAGGAAGAGAAGAGCCAAGAGGAGAGCCGAGGAGAGCCGAGCCTGCCTGGAAGAGCCGAGAGGAGAGCCGAGCCTGCCTGGAAGAGCGGAGAAGCAGCAGCCTCTCCTCCTCCTTCAGGCAGGTGGCAAGACTCAGCGCACATGCGCAGCCCCCCCCCCCCCCCCGGTCAATGGTATCCCGCTTTGCCATCACTGAAATCTGGTCACTTTAGACTAGAAGACCTCCAAGGTCCCTTCCAGCCAGGGGTGGGATCCTACCGGTTTAATAACCGGTTCACTGAGAGCATGCTTCGAGCATGCGCTCTTGCTTCATGCATGTGTGTGCGCAGTGTGCAGAAAATTGAACTTCCGTGTTGCTGAGAGCAAGGAAAACAGCTAAGGAGCAGCTGTATTCACACTTACAACCACCGCAGCATCCCCATGGTCAGGTGATCAAAATTCGGGCACTTGGCACTGGAATATATTTATGACAGTTGCACTTTCCCGGGGGTGGGGGGCGGGGTCTGTGAAAACCAATTGTAACTTTCCAAGTTGGCTTCCAACAAGCAAAGTCAAAGGAGAAAGCTAGATTTGTTTATACAACCTCACGATTCACATAAGAACTGCAGGGATTCACTTAACAACTTGGGGCAAAACTCACTAACGACTGCCTTGCTGAGCAATGAAGATTTCGGGCGCAGCTGTGGTCGTAAGCCAAGGACTACTACCCGTATAGCATTTTTAAAAATCAGAATTGCATTAACTATCCATGAAGTGATAGTTCTCCAGTATTGTTGTTTCATTTTGGGTTTGTTTGGGTTTGTTTCTTTTGTAGGCAACAGCCAATGTTTTGTATAGGATCATTTGTATAACGCCCATTTCTAAAGACTCTGGGAGGCTGACAACGTCAACCAGATAAAAGCAACAATGATCCATGGACAAGCAGACACAATAAACCCAGACTTTCCAAATTTGGAACAGCATCAAAGGCAACCTTCACCTCAGGAAAGGAGAGAACTGTTATATCACCATCAAGAATAACGATCAACAAGCTCAGCGTCTTAGCCACTGAGCCACCACGTTCCTTACTAATCGGCGAGCCCATTTGGCACAATGGTTAAAAGCACTTAGAGGCTGGGACACTGGGAGTTCCAGTTTTGCCTTAGGCCTGAAAGCCAGCTGAGCGACTATTGGGCCAGGCCCTTTCTCGGCTACCAGCAAACCATTTCCAAAGCATTGCCAAGAAAACTGTCAACACACACTTTTTCCACAACAGCAAGGAGAAACTCCTATTCACTGCAGAGCTATACCAGCTCTGTAACTATAATCTAGTGAAATACATATATAGAGAATAGAATAGAATAGAATTTTTTTACTGGCCAAGTGTGATTGGACACACAAGGAATTTGTCTTGGTGCATATGCTCTCAGTGTACATAAAAGAAAAAATACGTTCATCAAGGTACAACATTTACAACACAATTGATGGTCAATATATCAATATAAATCATAAGGATTGCCAGCAACAAGTTATAGTCATACAGTCATAAGTGGAAAGAGATTGGTGATGGGAACTATGAAACGATTAATAGTAGTGCAGATTCAGTAAATAGTCTGACAGTGTTGAGGGAATTATTTGTTTAGCAGAGTGATGGCCTTCGGGAAAAAACTGTTCTTGTGTCTAGTTGTTCTGGTGTGCAGTGCTCTATAGCGTCGTTTTGAGGGTAGGAGTTGAAACAGTTTATGTCCAGGATGCGAGGGATCTACAAATATTTTCACGGCCCTCTTCTTGATTCGTGCAGTATACAGGTCCTCAATGGAAGGCAGGTTGGTAGCAATTATTTTTTCTGCAGTTCTAATTATCCTCTGAAGTCTATATATATATGAAAACATCCAATTCTGCTTGAGGTGAAGGCTGGGCTAATGTAATAAATTAAATATATATATATTTATATATTTAAATGCAAATGCAAATGAGTTTTTTAAAATGCTATCTGAACATTAATAGAGAAAAGGAAATGAGATTTAAAAGGAGTTTGTGTGCATTCACTGTCTAGAAACTTCCTGGAACATCCTACTTTAAACAAGGATACAGAATTTCCGGTTTATACTTGCTGGCTGAAATAAATTCATAACAATTCCACACTCTGGCTTGGTTGGTGGTTGTTAGGAAGTGTAATTCAGCCATACCGGTAGGGCCACAAATTCTCCACCCTTGATTTTAGAGAACAAGGAAACTGCATTTAACCCATAAATTAGTTCAGATCCTGAGAACGAAGAAAAGGGAGTTTTCTGTTAGAATAGTCCAGAGGTCTGCAAACTTGGCTCTTTTAAGACTTGTGGACTTCAACTCCCAGAGTTCCTCAGGCAGCAAAGCTCTGGGAGTTGAAGTCCACAAGTCTTAAAAGAGCCAAGTTTGCAGACCCCTGGAATAGTCCAACAGGTAGTCCTCGACTTACGACCGTAATTGAGGCCAAAATTTCTCTTGCTAAGGGAAACATTTGTTAAGCGAGTTTTTCCTCCACTTTACACCATTTTTTGGGCCAAAGTTGTTAAGTGAATCACTGCAGCTGTTAAGTTAGCAACACGGCTATTAAGTGAACCCATGGATTTTGCTTGTTGAAGGTTGCAAACAGGGACCACATAGCCCCAGGATACTGCAACTGTCATAAATATGAGTCAATTGCCAAGCATCTGAATTTTGATCACGTAACCGTGGGGGATGCGGCAACCGTCGTAAGTGTGAAAACTGGTCATAAGTCGCTTTTTTCCAGTGGTGTTGTGACTTTGAATGGTCACTAAATGAACTGTTGCAAATGGAGGACTACGTGTACAATAAAGTACCCATGCAGTTCAATTAGCCAATAAACTCTCATTCCTGGATATTTATCTGGATCTTCCTTTGCTTTCTTTTTGGTTTCCAGATCATTTCAGTATAATGACATCTCAAGAAGAAAGACAGCATAGGTGGCATTTACCCCCGACGAGAATAGCCAGAATGTTCAAGAATAAATCCGAAAAATTATTATTATTATTATTATTTATTTAATCAAATTTATATACCGCCCTATCTCCCGAAGGACTCAGGGCGGTGTACAGGCATTTAAAAACACATAAATACAATATAAAAAACAATTAAAAAACTTATTCTAAAAAGCCCGTTAATTTAGAATTAAAAATATAGAATAAAACCCAATTTAAAACCGATAATTTAAAATCTAGCCCATTCCTGCACAGTTAAATAAATATGTTTTAAGCCCGCGGCGGAAGGTCCGGAGGTCCGAAAGCTGACGAAGTCCGGGGGGTAGTTCATTCCAGAGGGTGGGGGCCCCCACAGAGAAGGCCCTTCCCCTGGGTGTCGCCAGACGACATTGCCGCGCTGACGGCACCCTGAGGAGACCCTCTCTGTGAGAGCGCACGGGTCGGTGAGAGATATTCGGTAGCAGTAGGCGGTCCCGTAAGTAACCCGGCCCAATGCCATGGAGCGCTTTAAAGGTGGTCACCAGAACCTTGAAGCGCACCCGGAAAGCCACAGGTAGCCAGTGCAGCCTGCGCAGGATGGGTGTTATACGGGAGCCACGGGGGGCTCCATCTATCACCCGCGCAGCCGCATTCTGGACTAACTGCAGCCTCCGGATGCCCTTCAAGGGGAGCCCCATGTAGAGAGCATTGCAGTAATCCAGGCGAGACGTCACGAGTGCGTGAGTGACCGTGCATAGGGCATCCCGGTCCAGAAAGGGGCGCAACTGGCGTACCAGGCGAACCTGGTAGAACGCTCTCCTGGAGACGGCCGTCAGATGATCTTCTAGAGACAGCCGTTCATCCAGGAGGACGCCTAAGTTGCGGACCCTTTCCATCGGGGCCAATGACTCGCCACCGATGGTCAGCCGCGGATTTAGCTGACAAAAATGTTGGAAATGTCATCAGATACTCGGCTCATACTATCATATGTGGTGAACGTGCGTAGAAGCTAGAAGATACTGAACTAAAATCCACACGTGGTTGGAAAAAATGATAAAAAAAACACATAGACTTGAAACCAGACGTTTTTCTACTGGGTATCATACCTGAAACTTATAACAGAGAATTGAGATATTTGATTGTGAATGTAGTAACAGCGGCTAGAATTGTGTTTGCTAAAAATTGGAAAAATGAGAAAATACCAATGGAAGATGAAGTTATTAAGAAAATAATGGAATGTGCTGAAATGAGTAAATTGACATTTGAAATTAGAGAACAGGAAGATAAACAATATTATAAGATATGGGATTTATTTTATCAATGGTTAGATAAAAAAATATGTTAATGAAGTTTGATAGAGGTTTCTATAAAGTAAGAACTGTCGAAATACATACTGATTTAAGATGATGAAATGAATGATGTAACACAATTAACATAAATTTAGAACATTTTATATGAAAAGAAGGAAGAAATATTTATAGTCAAATAAATGATTAATTGACCAAAACACAGGGATATATACACAGTGGTGGGATTCAGCCACTTCGCACCCCTTCGGGAGAACCGGTTGTTAACTTTCTGAGCAGTCTGGCAAATTGGTTGTTGGAAGAAATCATTATGGCAGAGAACCGGTTGTTAAATTACTTGAATCCCACCACTGGATATACATTAGATTGGTAAAATGTAAAATTAGATAAATCATACGTTATGAAGATGGTGAAATTGCACAAAAGATTTGTAACCAACCAACCGACCCACAGTTTGCATTTGTACTGAAGATGATTTTTATGTATGTTTGTCAAAACAAAAAATAAACAATTAATCGATGGAAAAGCTTGTCTCCTGGAGTTATGGATGCTTGATCACTGGAGGTTTTCAAATGCAGACAGGACAACCATCTGGCTGGGATAATCTAAGGTTCCTGCCTTGAGCAGGGGGTTGAACTAGAAGACCTCTGAGGTTCCTTCCAGCCCTATGATTCAATGATTCATTTATTTACCCCTGGGCCTCCAAAGTCTTCTATACCATTTCTTCCCAACAACCTAAATTAAAAGTAAAGGGATTGAACCTTCTTCCTTAATGAGGTTCGCGTTGAGTAACTGTATCCGGAATTTGTGCACCTCCCGCAAACGTAGGACTAGTTTCAAACTAGCTTTGCTGGTTGGATTCATCCCCTCTAATTAGCTATTTTCAGCAGCTCAGCGATACACTAGTCTGCTTCCGACTCCAATTATTTAAATAAAAGTCACACTTGGCAATTGTGGGACAATCTTTTTTTTTTTTCCCATGGGCAGCTGGCAGCCTCATGATTAGCAAAGCAAGAGGAAAGCTAAAGGTACAGCTTTGTGCAAAAGTGTACTTCGGTTTAGAAACAAAAAACATGGAAATATATATATTTTTCTTGCACATTTAAAGCTGTTTTTTTTAAACACATAACAGAGTTTGGTCCGCCCGTTCTCATGAATTTTTGGTGCCTTTCATTGGCTTGCCCTCACCCGAAATGAGATTCCATTTTACTTGGGAAAATCAAGGCACCCATAAAATACCGTATTTTTCAGAGTATAAGACACACCTTTTTCCCCAAAAAAAGAGGGTGAAAATCTGGGTGCGTCTGATACTCCGAATGTAGCCCTGCCCAGCTTTTCAAAGGGAGGTTTCAGAGGCTGAAAAAAGCATCAGAAACGGAGCTTCAGAAAAGAAGCCCCCAAACAGAGCTTCAGAAAAGAAGCCCCCAAACAGAGCTTCAGAAAAGAAGCCCCCAAATAGAGCTTCAGAAAAACAGCCTCCAAACAGAGATTCAGAAAAGAGTCATCCTCATGCCCCCAACAATCTGAGTCCTCATTTTACCGACCTCGGAAGGATGGAAGGGTGAGTCAACCTTGAGACGGTGAGAATCAAAATGCTGGCAGTTGGCAGAGTTAGCCTGCAATACCACATTCTAACCACTGTGCCACAAGGAATAACAATGAGAAAGGGAATAAGGGAGGGAGGGAGGAAGGAAGAAATAGCAACAGCATTTACACTTATATACCACTTCACAGTGCTTTACAGCCCTCTCTAAGTGGTTTAAGAGTCAGCCTATTGCCTCCAACGATCTGGGGTCCTTATTTTACTGACCTCTGAAGGACGGAAGGCTGAGTCAACCTTGAGCCGGTCAAGGATCGAATTACTGGCAGTCGGCAGAATTAGCCTGCAATACCACATTCTTACCACTGCGCCACCACAGCTCTTTGGGATCACAAGATTCTGGGACTCTGCCATTGTTGTAAAGGCATACTGGTTTGTCAAGCGGCCGGATTTTGATCACATGATAATGGAGATGGTTGTAATGGGCGTAAGTCCAAGGACCGGTCCATAAATCCCTTGAGCGCTGTTATCTTTCAGAAGGGTCACTAACCACCTGATTGTAAGTCGAGGATAACCTGCGAAGCGGCTTTCCTCAGGAGATTCTTCTTTTGCATCCGCAAGCATTTTGTCTTCAGCAGCTGCCTTCAGTCAAGCTGACCGAGAAGCTAGCAAGCAGATGTGTTTTTCTAACCAGTCAGGGCATGCCTCTTTCCATTTCCTAATCCCGAGTCATCAAGTCATTCCTCGGGAAACCTACGACTTTCTTTAACCCTCTTCTCACTCCCTGGCTGCCTAAAAATTAGAGCGCATGATTCGGATTGTAAAAACTGCAGAATACCAGAGTTGGAAGGGATTTTGGAGATCTTCTAGTCCAACCCCCTGCTCAGGTAGGAAACACCTATACCACCTCAGACAAACTCTTTGCCCAAACTCTTCTTAAAAACTCTTCCAGTGTTGGAGCATTTGTTAATTTCTGGAGGCGGAGCCGTTCCACTGATTGATTGTTCTTATTGTCGGGAAATTTCTCCTTAAGTTTTAGGTTGCTTCTCTCCTTCATTGGTTTCCATCCGTTGCGTCTTGTCCTGCCCTCAGGTGCTTTGGAGAATAGCTTGACTCCCTCTTCTTTGTGGCAGCCCCTGAGATATTGGAACACTTCTATCATATCACCTCCTAGTCCCGTGATGGCGAACCTATGGCACGCGTGCCACAGATGGCACACGTCGCCATATCAGTGGGCATGCGAGCTCAGCTCCAGTGCACATGTGCGTGTCAGCCTTCTGGGCCCACCCAGAAATAGGGTGTTTCCTGTCTCCACAGGGCCTTGGGGTGGTGGTGGTGGAGAAGGACTGCTTTTTTGCTGTCCCCGGTCTCCAGAGCCTCTCTAGGAGTCTGGGGAGGGCAAAAATGGCCTTCCCCGCTGCCCCAGAGACCCTCCAGAGGCCAGAAACAGCTTGTTTGCCAACTGCCGGTGGGACCAGAAGGCCCATTTTTTTTGCTGTCCCCAGCCTCCCAAGCCTTTCTAGGAGTCTGGGGAGGACAAAAATGGCCTCCCACCCCCCAGGCCAGAAATGGTCCATTTGCCAACTTCCGGTGGAACCCGAAGTTGGCAAATGGGCCTCCAGGTGGGTGGGGAAGGCCGTTTTTCCCTCCCCAGACTCCTAGAAAGGCTCTGGAACCAGGTGAGAGAGAAAAAATGGGTCTACCGGGCCATCGTGTGCCAGGAGCTGGGGGGGTCATGCACGAATGCGTGGGGGTGGGGCGCAGAGTTTTGGATGTGGGCACACATGCAACCCCCCCCTCCTGGCACGGGGTGGCAAAAAGGTTAGCCATCACTGCCCTAGTCCCTCTTTTCACTAGATTAGACAAACCCACAATTCCTGCAACCATTCTTCATAAATTTTCGCCTCCAGTCCCCTCATCATCTTTGTTGCTCTTCTCTGCACTCTTTCTAGAGTCTCCACATCCTTTGTTTATATCATGGTGGCCAAAACTGCCCTGCCATTCATTTTCTTCCTTAGTAATAAAGGTGATTTATTGTGTTCAACCCCTTTCTCCCCAATGCACACCCACACACCCTGCTTAGCAATGAATCAGTCTGCTCAATTGGAACCCAGAAAAACCTGTTCACCCCAGAATATCTCAAGCCAAAAACACAGGAGACCTCGACTTACGACCATATTGGGGAACAGAATTTCCATTCTTAAGCAATTTGTTGTTGTTGTTGTTCAGTCACTAAGTTGTGTCCGGCTCTTCATGAACCCATGGACCACAGCATGCCAAGCCTCCTCATCAGGGGTGAAATGCTCCCGGTTCAGACCGGATCGGCCAATCCGGTAGCGATGGCGGTGGGTGGTTCAGAGAACTGGTAGCAAAAATCCCTGCCCCACCCCCATGCCCAGCTGAGCCACGCGATCGTCAGAGCCTTTTTTTTTACTTTTAAAAATATTTTTTAACAACCTCTTCGCCCAAAGAGGTTGTAAAAAATGCTTTTAAAGAGTTAAAACAAGGGTCTGACGATCCCAGCTGAGGTGCCTGATTGTCAGAGGCTTATTTTTTTACTTTTAAAAGCATTTTTAAAAGGTAAAAAAGCTGAAGCCTGCTAGGCAAAAAATGGGAGGTGACGGGTTCATTTGAGAGAGAGAGAGAGAGAGAGAGAAAGGAAAGGAAGGAAGGGAGGGAGGGAGGGAGGGAGGGAGGGAGGGAGGGAGGGAGGAAGGAAGGAAGGAAGGAAGGAAGGAAGGAAGGAAAGAAAGAAAGAAAGAAAGAAAGAAAGAAAGAAAGAAAGAAAGAGGGAGGGAGGGAGGAAAGAGGAGAGGAAGGAAGGATTACAAACCTGGCACTAGACGCAGCTTCAGAGGATAATCTAGGACTGGAAGGGACCTGGATTTTATCTAGTCCAACAATGCTCCAGCAGGACATTGTTAGTGAGTTTTTGTCTTTTGATCCCTCAGTCACATGGCTATATAGCCACGCCCACCCAATCACATGACCCTCCCACCAAGCCACACCCACCAAGCCACACCCATAGAACCGGTAAGAAAGAAATTTAGATTTCACCCCTGCTTCTCGTCCTCCCGTCTCCCAGAGTTTGGCCAAATGCAAGTTCATTGCATCCATGACACTATCTAACCAACTCATCCTCTGATGTCCCCTTTCGCCTTCAATATGGTCCAGCGAAGAGGTTCTTAATGGAGCCATGTCTGGATGTACGACTTTTTTTTTTTTTTTTGGCCCTGCTTAAGTGAATCACTGCCGTTAAGCGAATCACACGGTCATTAAGCAAACCCAACCTCCTCCGTTGATTCTGGGAGCTGACTGGGAAGATTGCAAATGGCCACTTCTGCTGACTGCCGGCTGCCTGTAATTTGGCAGATTGAATCTCACCAGGCTCAAGGTTGACTCAGCCTTCCGTCCTTCTGAGGTCGTTAAAATAAGGACCCAGATTGTTGGGGGCAATAGGCTGACTCTGTAAAACCGCTTAGAGTGGGCTGTGAAGCACTGTGAAGCAGTATATAAGTCTAAGTGCTATTGCTATTCCTTCCTTCCTTCCTTCCTTCCTTCCTTCCTTCCTTCCTTCCTTCCTTCCTTCCTTCCTTCCTTCCTTCTTCCCTCCCTCCCTCCATCCCTTTCTCATTGTTCTTGCTTGTGGCACAGTGGTTAGAATGTGGTATTGCAGGGTAACTCTGCCGACTGCCAGCAGTTTGATTCTCACTGTCTCAAGGTTGACTCAGCCTTTCATTCTTCCGAGGTCGTTAAAAATGATGACCCAGATTATTGGGGGCAATAGGCTGACTCTGTAAAACCACTTAGAGAGGGCTGTAAAAGCCCTGTGAAGCGGTATATAAGTCTAAGTGCTATTGCTATTATGTGACCCAGCGATGCTGTAACCGTTTTATTGTGTTTTATTACCGTAAATCTAGGTGAAATGTTAATATACATTGCTAGTCCACGAATGGTATGCCATATGCTAAAACAGGGGTCTCCAAGCTTGGTCCCTTTAAGACTTGTGGACTTCAACTCCCAAAGTTCCTCAGCCAGCTTTGCTGGCTGAGGGACTCTGGGAGTTGAAGTCCACAAGTCTTAAAGGGACCAAGCTTGGAGACCCCCGTGCTAAAATAAACAAACAGTGGTCAGATGTACTGCAGAAAATGGATAAGAATGGGTTATCTTCCTGAAAAAGTAGCACGGGCCTTTAAAAAGTCGTTTGTTTGTTTTTTAGGAAGACGAAAGACAGTGATTGGCTGAAACTCTGGTGTTTTTCAAGTAATCAAGGACAGGGGTGTGATCTCTGCGGGGTGTGTGTGTGTGTGTGTGTGTGTGTGTGTGTGTGTGTATGTGAGAGAGCCACAGACTCTTAACAGCAAACCTTGCAATCAAGTGATCACTATCCATATACTTATTTTAAGGGAGGCCTTTTTTTCGGGAGTGCTTATTTTTTTTTGGAATTATTATTTTTTAATTTTTCTAGACAGACAGACATAAAAACATCTTAATCAAAATACAGACAGTGTGTCGGTTGGTTGTTTACAAAGCTTTTGTGCAATTTCACCATATTCATAACATGTAATTTATCTTATTTTGCATTTCACCAATCTAATATACACCCAAATATTCTAATCAATTGATCTTTTGTATAACTCTAAATGTTTCTTCCCTTGCCTTATATAGATTGTACTAAATTAGATTAGGGGACTGGAGGCTAAAACGTATGAAGAACGGTTGCAGGAACTCGGTATGCCTAGTTTAATGAAAAGAAGGACTAGGGGAGACATGATAGCAGTGTTCCAATATCTCAGGGGTTGCCACAAAGAAGAGGGAGTCAAGCTATTCTCCAAAGCACCTGAGGGTAGAACAAGAAGCAATGGGTGGAAACTAATCAAGGAGAGAAGCAATCTAGAACTAAGGAAAGATTTCCTGACAGTTAGAACAATTAATCAGTGGAACGACTTGCCTGCAGAAGTTGTAAATGCTCCAACACTGGAAATTTTTAAGAAAATGTTGGATAGCCATTTGTCTGAAATGGTGTAGGGTTTCCTGCCTGGGCAGGGGGTTGGACTAGAAGACCTCCAAGGTCCCTTCCAACTCTGATATTATTATTATTATTATTATTATTAAATTTTACATTAATTATATTTGTATCATTCATTTACCTTTTCTTAATTCAAACCAATGAAATTACGTTATATTTTGTTTGTTTCAACAATTCTTGCATTATAAATATCTCTGTCAAGCTTCAACCTATTATTTTATCTAGCCATTGCTAAAATAAATCCCATATCTTATATGCTTATTTTAGCGCATGTGCTCAAAAGCCTGATTGGGTTTATTATCAGGGGATGTCTTATATTCGGGGACACACAGTAGGGTTCAGCTGGAACATTGACAAGTTTTGTGCACCTGGTCCTCTCCTTGGCTAGTCCCTCACCCGAACTCAAGAGTGACACCCCTGGAAGTTTTAACAGCTAGTCCTCGACTTACGACCCACATTTACGTGGCTAAGTGAGCGATTTGTTAAGCGAGCTCTGCCCCCATTTTATGACTTCTCCTGCCATGGTTGTTCAGTGAATCCCTGCAACTGTTGAATTAGCAACCCAATTCTTCGGTGAATTTGGCTTCCCCCTTGACTTGGCTTGTCAGGAGGTCGCAAAAGGGGATCGCGTGACCCCCCCGCCCCCCCGGGGCACTACAATGAACCGGTCATAAATATGAATCAGTTGTCAAGCATTCCGAAGGTGAATCCCATGAGCACGGGGATGCGGTAACGGTCATAAGTGTGAAAAAATGGTCACAAGTAGAATAGAATAACAGAGTTGGAAGGGACCTTGGAGGTCTTCTAGTCCAACCCACTGCCCAGGCAGGAAACCCTACACCAGACAAATGGTTATCCAATCTCTTTTTAAAAACTTCCAGTGTTGGAGCATTCACAACTTCTGGAGGCAAGTTGTTCCACTGATTAATTGTTCTCACTGTCAGGGAAGTTTCTCCTTAGTTCTAAATTGCTTCTCTCCTTGATTAGTTTCCACCCATTGCTTCTTGTTCTACCCTCAGGTGCTTTGGAGAATAGCTTGACTCCCTCTTCTTTGTGGCAGCCCCTAAGATATTGGAAGACCGCTATCATGTCTCCCTTAGTCCTTCTTTTCATTAAACTAGACATACCCAGTTCCAGCAACCGTTCTTCCTATATTTTAGCCTCCAGTCCCCTAATCATCTTCATTGCTCTTCTCTGCACTCTTTCTAGAGTCTCCACATCCTTTTTACATCGTGGCAACCAAACCTGGATGCAGGATTCCAAGTGTGGCCTTAACAAGTGGTATTAACACCTCACGTTTTTCAGGGCCATTGTAACTTCGAACGGTCACTAAGCAAACTGTTGTAAGTCGAGGACTACCTGTATTTAGAGTGAAGCCATTTAGAGCCATTTTATAGACCCTCGGAGCCTCCAAACACAAGGAGAAGACATCTGTCACATAGTTTTAATTTGCCAGGCGCCAGAAATATACAATTAGGTATCGTTGGCATACTGATGATAAACACCCCATGGTCATGGATGAACTCACCCAACGGCCCCGTTTAAAGTTGAATAGGGGAAGAGAGAGAACTAAACCCTGCAGCAAAATCACAGCTGCCCTAGCATGATGTGGTTTGCTCGGGTCTGATGTACGTGACCAGATTTGCTCCAATATACTAGCCATTTTTTTAAGGGCAGGAACATACAACGTCCACCTCTCCCTGTCTCCAGTCTGCTAGAAACGTAACCTCCACCTAACTTCACTCATCCACGCAAAAGGAATGTTTCCCCCCCACTCATGTGGGGCTGACCGGTCTGGTTCCTCTTTTGCCCTTCATGTCATCACAAGCAAACCCCTCCATCCATTGGGTTCTCCCATGTGCTGCGGCAGAACCTCTCGCTGGCCTCTGCCCCACCACAACTGCCATTTTAGCCTTGCCTGCTGGACAAGGGAAAGACTGGGCTTTTTAAAAAAACAACAACAGTAAAACACAAAAAGTAATGGAATGAAAAAACCTGGTTGTTATTTTTTGTTTTAGAAAAGGTGAAATTGATAGCCTCACTGCCACCTTCTCATCCCAGACCAAATTACTAGTATTCAGGTAGTCCTTGACTTAGGAATACCATTGGGACTAGAATTTCCATTGCTAAGCATTGTTAAGTGATTAGTGCCTGATTTTATAACTTTTTTTTTTTTGCCATGGTTGGTAAGCAAATTATTGCAATTGTTAACTCCTTCTTTCCTTCCGTTCCCTTCTTTCCTCCCCTCCCTCCCTCCCTCCCTCCCTCTCTCCCTTCCCTTTCCTTCCTTCCTTTCTTCCTTCCTTCCTTCCTTCCCTCCCTCCCTCCCTCCCTTTCCTCCCTCCCTTCCTTGAATATTCTAAATGACAGGAAGTGAGTTTCCTATAATTTTCTCCATTGTCCTCACCACTCTCTGTATGGGCTTTCTATCTGAGGGTCTGCTGCCACCAAACCAAACAGCAATGCAGTTTGTTAAAATGCTCTCAATCATACCTCTGCAGAAAGTGGCCAAGGCAGAAGGAGAAAGATGCACCCTCCTCATGATGTATCTGATCTCATTGGCTTCTTTCAGATGCTTTATTAGCCTGAGGGCTTCCTGCAAACTTGCTTTCCTCAGCCAAAAACTTTGAAATGCCTGCAGAAGCTGCTGAGCAGCTTATACGGTAATGGTGCTGGAATTATAAAAATGAATAAGAGCATTCTTATAACTGGAGATGCCACTCACCCTCAGATTATGTCTCAGCTGTTCTGAGACCAAAAAAAAAACAACAACTCAGATATACCTAGTCCTTGACATGACCACCAATTGAGCCCAAAATTTATGCTGCTAAGTGAGACATTTGCTGAGGCTTTCCCCCTTTTTACAACCTTTCTTGCCGCGGTTGTTAAGTGAATCACTGCAGGTGTTAAGTTAGTAACCCATCTGGCTTCCCCCATTGACTTGAAGATCACAGGAGCTCTGGAACGGTGCAAGTGACCTAAATTTGAGCCAACTGCCAAGTGCCCAAATTTTGATCACATGACCCTGGGGATGCTGCAACGGTTGTAAGTGCGAAAAATGGTCATAAAGTCACTTTTTTCAGTGCTGTCGTAACTCTGATCATTATCAAACTGCTGTAAGTCAAGGGCTACCTGTACATAGCCACCTAGGTGGGGCAGGTCCCCGGCGCTGTAGCCCTGAGCTGTACCTCCCCTCCACAATGAAGGCAATCTGAAATTTCTCCAGACCCAAATCTTCCTTTAGCAATTCCATCATGAGGTCCAGCAATTTAGCTGGAGACGCAGCTACCTAGGAAGAACACCAGTCTGTGTTGTAACCCAGGCCCAAGTAGGTAGTAGAAAATTCAGTCCATTTAAAAACAAACAAACTTTATTAGAATAGATGAGAAGTAACTCATTCTCAGCGTCATCCAAACTAAATCAAAGCAAATTCTTCCCAACACCATTCCACAGTCTTATCACCAACCTTGGTCTTAATTAGGCAAACTGCCAAAGGCCTTTCTTGGCAAAAGTTCAAAAGCAGAAGACTCTGATAAGAAACAAATGCAGCAAGACAAAGCTATCAACGTTGTTTTCCAGCAAAGAGCCCAAATGCCGTTGCTGGTCTTTTAAGCCTTATGGGAGGGGCCAATCATCTCTTGCCCCTACTCCTGAGTCGTCCTCTTTGCTTTAGCTGCTCTTGCCTTCTGTCAGCTCTTCTCATGCGTGCATTAGGAACAGGCTCCTCCTGCTCCTCTGCGTCACTACTGTCAGCCTCTGGAGACTCCAGAGTCCGCACAACACTTCCCGATGGCCCTAGCCCCATCTCTGCCTCTGACGCAGAGCCCGCATCCGGGCCTTCCCCAGCTTCCAGGACTGGCCCATGCTCTTCCTCAGCCTCATCGCTGTCTGACTCTGTTGCAGTTCCACAAGCTACCGGCAGACCACAACAGTATGGTAGGAGTTAAAACTAGTAGACCCTTCTTGACCAACTCATAAACTGAAACCGAATCAGAATCCAGCTGGAAGGGACCTTGGAGGTCTTCTAGTCCAGCCCCCTGCTCAAGCAGGAGACCCTATATCAGTGATGGCGAACCTTTCAGACACCGAGTGCCCAAACTGCGAACATGTGCATGCACAGACGTGCACGAACATATGCATGCGCAGACATGGGCGCATGCGCAGCAGAGAGGCGAAGACCAGTTGGCCTGCAGGAGGCGGGGCATCCCAACACTGGCAGTGCGGCAAGAGGTAAGATCTTTTGGGGGGGGGAGCTTTTGTTTCGTTGTTTGCAGGGAAACAGAAGCTCACGAAAGAAACGCCACAGAGATCTGACCTGGGGCAATGGCACATGTGCCAGCAGAGAGAGCTCTGCATGCCACCTCTGGAACTCATGCCGTAGGTTCGCCATCACGGCCCTATCCCATTTCAGACAAGTCCTTGTCCCTAGTCCTTCTTTTCTCTAGACCAGAGGTCACCAACTGGTGGTCCGTGGACCAACTGGTGGTCCGTGAGAAAATTTTGCTGGTCCGCGGAAAAATTATTTGCATTTTTTATGTTGCACTAAATCAGGGGCCCTCAAACTAAGGCCCCTGGGCCGGATACATGCAATGAAAGTATGTGTTGCTGCAGAGAGTCTCCCCCTTCTGGGTCTTTTTGTGGGGGGTCGGAGAGGGCAGAAATTCTGACTTGAGGTCTGCTTCAGCCTCCTGGTGCGGGGCTTAGGGTGACGGTTGGAGGGAGGTGCCACTGGTGGCGAAGAAGCAGAGGGTCTTGTACCATCTCAGCCTGCTGAGCCTCCAGGTACCGGTACCTGGCCTTGCACATCCAATCCACATTCCCCCAGGGGGTCATGTGGGGTGCAGCTTCAGATGGCCCCCATCCTTCTGGTATGCCCGGACGGTTGGGCCTTGACTGGTTATCAACAAGCCTCCCAGCTGCAGAGAAAACGCAGAGGGAAAGTTTCTCCAATTCACTCCCTGTTACAAGTCGTCTCCACCAGCTCACTTTCCCCACAAAACCCAACAACCAAGACAGCTCCTCCCTCCCCCTGTTACAATGGCAGCCATAGCAATCAATCAATATAGAAGCGGAGGCTGACAAACAGCCTAAAAATGGCCTGAAAAACAGATTATTTGGGGGGGGACCGTTTTCGGGCCACTTTTTGGACCAAAAACGCCTGAAAACAGTCCTGAAAACAGCCAAAAATGACCAAAAAAACAGGTATGTGCACGCCAGCCAGCTGGTTTTCATGTTTCTGGCATTCTGGCATGCGCACATGACATGCACGCATGTGCGTTTGCCGAAAAGATTCGCCATCACTCCCCTACCATCTCCAAGGCCTGACCGAGGCTTCTGGCTCATCTTTGGCACGGACCACCCAAATCATTGATGACGTGTCGGAACTGTTTCAAGAGCCATAAAGCACCAACCAGCAGCAGAAAGACTCTTTTTCTATGAGAAATGTGCGCGCTCCCCTTTCTTCAGTGGTTGAAGGAAGGCCTCTGGCAGCATGACTACCTCTTCATTAAAATATAGTTATCAACTCCTGCAACTCACAAACAGAATCAGCCTATCTATATGCATCATTCTTTTATTCTGGATAACGCCCAAAGAATACATAAAAGCAGGAGGAAAGAGTAAACAGGGGGACAATTGGTCTAGTCCAGGGGTCTGCAAACTTGGCTCTTTTAAGACTTGTGGACTTCAACTCCTAGAGTTCCAGCAAAGCAAAGAGAGGTCAAAGGAGAGAGAGCAAAGCTGGCTGAGGAACTCTGGGAGTTGAAGTCCACAAGTCTTAAAAGAGCCAAGTTTGCAGACCCCTGGACTAGACCAAGGAAAGAAAAATCGTTCAAATTTTGATTGGTCAAAAATGTCTCCCTCTCCCTCTCTCCCTCTCCCTCTCCCTCTCTCTCTCTCTCATAGGAAAACTGAATAGAAAAAAAAAGGATGGAGAAGAGAAGATAACAAATGTGTAAAATATTGTAAATAAATTAAGCTAGATGTAAAGGGATGATAAAGTCAAAGTTAGTAAAAAGAAGAGAAAAAGGGAATGTATAAAGCAGAAAGCTGAAGGAACGAAACCGTCATGTAAAAAGAAAACACAGACTATGTGTTTATGTTATGTATGTTTGTGTTGTGTTGTGTCATTGTAATAAAATCAATAAAAACTTTAAAAACAAAATGTGTCTCTCAATCTTTCAGAATAAACTGATAAAGAGGTGTTTGGCACAAATTAAGCCAGAATGATGGACGGGTTTAAGATTATTGCTAAAGATATTATTTTCTATTTTATTTTATGCATATACTTATAGATGTAACAATTATCAAGTGATATTTCCCAGTTACCAACAAATACTAGAAGTATTTTAAGTTCTGTTTAAAAGATCTCTTAAACTTAGAATGTTTCAAACTTATCCTTACTTAAATTAACTTACTTAAATTAATTACATTTAGACCCACTTATAGTCTTCCATGTTTTATGGTTTTCTCTATGCTTAAGTAAACTCAGCTTTAAACTAAAATTTATCTGACTGCCTGAAACATAAATAGTTTACTGAAATCACACAATAAAATCAGAATAAAACTAAAAAGGATAATTAAAATAAAAGGACATGCATTTGACACTTGTACTTTAAAACTTGTAATAGAAAGCTCTTCTCTGCAGCTAGAATACTCCAGTAAACAACCAAACACATATTATTTTAAATTATTTTTTGGGAGGAAGGGTAATATTAGAGAATTAGGGAGAAATACTGGAAGTTCAATAAATTAAATACACCGAGAGCATATGCACCAAAGACAAATTCCTTGTTTGTCCAATCACACTTGGCCAATAAAGAATTCTATTCTATTCTATTCTATTCTATTCTATTCTATTCTATTCTATTCTATTCTATTCTATTCTATTCTGTTCTATTCTGCTCTGCTCTACTCTTCTCTACTCCAAAGTAAAGTAAAGGTAAAGGTTCCCCTTGCACATATGTGCTAGTCATCTCTGTTTCAAAGCCGAAGAGCCAGCACTGTCCGAAGACATCTCCATGGTCATGTGGCCGGCATGACTAAATACCAAAGGCACACGGAACGCTGTTACCCTCCCACCAAAGATGGTCCCTATTTTTCTACTTGCATTTTTTACGTGCTTTCGAACTGCTAGGTTGGCAGAAGCTGGGACAAGTCACGGGAGCTCACCCTGTTACGTGGCACTAGGGATTCGAACCGCTAAACTGCCGACCTTTTGATTGACAAGCTCAGCATCCTAGCCATTGAGCCACCACGTCTACTCTACTCTACTCTACTCTACTCTACTTCTATTCTATTCTATTCTGTTCTGTTCTGTTCTGTTCTGTTCTATTCTATCCTATCCTATCCTATCCTATCCTATCCTATCCTATCCTATCCTATTCCTATTCCTATTCCGTTCTAAACTGTATACAGGAAGAGCAAGTAAAAGAAACAAAGAAGAAATATGGATGATTTAAAGACACACGGATGGGTTCAGATATCATGAACCTTAAATCCTGGTCTTGGACTCATGATGCCTTCAAAATGTGGTTTAAGTGATGGACTAGTCCACACAACAAGGGCTGGTGGGGGGGGGGAGAAACCATCAACCACCAGAGGGGTGAAAAACCATCCACCTTCCACTTTCCTTTCAACCTTGACTCACACGTTGGGAAAAAAAAAACACCAGAACCAAGCACTGAAAATAATTTCAAAGGAGCCTCTGAAGGAAATGGGAAAGGCAAATATCCCCTTTCTTGGGAGGCTGTGAGAAGGAGCCTTCCTCTCTCTCCCTCTCTCTCCCTCTCTCTCCCTCTCTCTCTCTCTCTCTCTCTCTCATAGGAAAACTGAATAGAAAAAAAAAGGATGGAGAAGAGAAGATAACAAATGTGTAAAATATTGTAAATAAATGAAACTAGATGTAAAGGGACGATAAAGTCAAAGATAGTAACAAAGAAGGGAAAAAGGGAATGTAAAAAGTAGAAAGCTGAAGGAACGAAACCATCATGTAAAAAGAACACAGACTATGTGTTTATGTTATGTATGTTTGTGTTGTGTTGTGTCTTGTAATAAAACCAATAAAAACTTTTTTAAAAACAAAATGTGTCTCTCAATCTTTCAGAATAAACTGATAAAGAGGTGTTTGGCACAAATTAAGCCAGAATGATGGACGGGTTTAAGATTATTGCTAAAGATATTATTTTCTATTTTATTTTATGCATATACTTATAGATGTAACAATTATCAAGTGATATTTCCCAGTTACCAACAAATACTAGAAGTATTTTAAGTTCTGTTTAAAGATCTCTTAAACTTAGAATGTTTCAAACTTATCCTTACTTAAATTAACTTACTTAAATTAATTACATTTAGACCCACTTATAGTCTTCCATGTTTTATGGTTTTCTCTATGCTTAAGTAAACTCAGCTTTAAACTAAAATTTATCTGACTGCCTGAAACATAAATAGTTTACTGAAATCACACAATAAAATCAGAATAAAACTAAAAAGGATAATTAAAATAAAAGGACATGCATTTGACACTTGTACTTTAAAACTTGTAATAGAAAGCTCTTCTCTGCAGCTAGAATACTCCAGTAAACAACCAAACACATATTATTTTAAATTATTTTTTGGGAGGAAGGGTAATATTAGAGAATTAGGGAGAAATACTGGAAGTTCAATAAATTAAATACACCGAGAGCATATGCACCAAAGACAAATTCCTTGTTTGTCCAATCACACTTGGCCAATAAAGAATTCTATTCTATTCTATTCTATTCTATTCTATTCTATTCTATTCTATTCTATTCTATTCTATTCTATTCTGTTCTATTCTGCTCTGCTCTACTCTTCTCTACTCCAAAGTAAAGTAAAGGTAAAGGTTCCCCTTGCACATATGTGCTAGTCATCTCTGTTTCAAAGCCGAAGAGCCAGCACTGTCCGAAGACATCTCCATGGTCATGTGGCCGGCATGACTAAATACCAAAGGCACACGGAACGCTGTTACCCTCCCACCAAAGATGGTCCCTATTTTTCTACTTGCATTTTTTACGTGCTTTCGAACTGCTAGGTTGGCAGAAGCTGGGACAAGTCACGGGAGCTCACCCTGTTACGTGGCACTAGGGATTCGAACCGCTAAACTGCCGACCTTTTGATTGACAAGCTCAGCATCCTAGCCATTGAGCCACCACGTCTACTCTACTCTACTCTACTCTACTTCTATTCTATTCTATTCTGTTCTGTTCTGTTCTGTTCTATTCTATCCTATCCTATCCTATCCTATCCTATCCTATCCTATCCTATCCTATTCCTATTCCTATTCCTATTCCGTTCTAAACTGTATACAGGAAGAGCAAGTAAAAGAAACAAAGAAGAAATATGGATGATTTAAAGACACACGGATGGGTTCAGATATCATGAACCTTAAATCCTGGTCTTGGACTCATGATGCCTTCAAAATGTGGTTTAAGTGATGGACTAGTCCACACAACAAGGGCTGGTGGGGGGGGGGAGAAACCATCAACCACCAGAGGGGTGAAAAACCATCCACCTTCCACTTTCCTTTCAACCTTGACTCACACGTTGGGAAAAAAAAAACACCAGAACCAAGCACTGAAAATAATTTCAAAGGAGCCTCTGAAGGAAATGGGAAAGGCAAATATCCCCTTTCTTGGGAGGCTGTGAGAAGGAGCCTTCCTCTCTCTCCCTCTCTCTCCCTCTCTCTCCCTCTCTCTCTCTCTCTCTCTCTCTCTCTGAAACTATTAATCATCTTGGAATGACAGCCAGCCACAGGTTGGCAGCTATCAGCAAGCCAGGAGAGTTAAAAAACCAGAAGTGTCTGGAATTCCAGCTGGGTTCATTGGCCTTGGGGACTGTCCTCAATGGCCCCTTGGCCCACGTCACAATGATGCTTTTTAAACTTTTTAAAAAACTTTTTAAAAACTTTTTAAAAAAGGACCATTTCTTGGGGAGAAGTCCCCTTTTATTGGAGGGAGCAAGAGATGGGCAGCCTCAACTTTGGGGCTGACAACGATCTCCTCTTTCCAAAGATCCTGCACACAGACTTTTAAGATGCTAACTTGATCCCCCCCCCCCGTTAGGAGCTGGTGTAGCCCCAAAAATGTGGAGCCTGGAAGCACCCTTGCCGACGACAGGTCGTCCTCCTCGACTTACGACCACCGTCGAGCCCAGAATGGATGTTGCTAAAATGGGCAATCGGTTGAGTTTTGCTTCTGCCTCCATTTTATGTCTTTCCTGACCCCCTTGGTTAAGCAGACCCCAGCAGCCAAATTAGTTAAACAGTTAAAGTAATTAAACGGTTGTTAAGTGAATCTGGTTTACCTATTGACTTTGCTTGTCTGTAGGTCGCAAAAGAAGATTGGAGCACCTACCCTCTGGAACAAACTTCCCCCTGGTTTGCGTCAATTACCTGACCTTCGGACCTTTCGCCATGAATTGAAAACGTACTTGTTCATCCAAGCGGGACTGGCTTAATTCTTAATTCTTAATTTTTAAATTTTGAACTTTTTGAATTTTAATAATTTTAAATTGGGTATTCTGTTTTATTGGGTCAAATTTGACGGTTTTTAAATTTTTCGGCCGTTATAGAATATGTTCTTTTAATTTGTGGTTTTAAAATTGTATATTGTATTGTTTTAATTTGGCTGTACACCGCCCTGAGTCCTTCGGGAGAAGGGCGGTATAAAAATCTAAATAATAAATAAATAAATAAAAATAAAGATCACATGATTCACACACACACATACACACGGCAACCATCATCAATGTGAACCAGTTGTCAAGCACCCGAACGTAAATCACATAACCACAAGGATGTGAAAAATAGTCCCAAGTCACTTCCTTCAGGGCCGCTTCGGTAACTTAAGTCACTAAATGAACTGTTGTAAGTTGAGGACTACCTGTATTCAAAGGTGTCTTAAGTTTCAGGAGCTTCAGTAACAGTAACGGAGTTGGAAGGGACCTTGGAGGTCATCAAGTCCAACTCCCTGCGCACGCCGGAAACCTGTACTAGGGATTCGAACTGTCGAACTTTCTGATCGACAAGCTCAGTGTCTTAGCCACTGAGCCACCTAGGAGGGCTTCTGCCTTGGAAAACAGCTCTTATTCCCAGACAATTCTCACTTAATTTGGGAATTCCAGCATCTCAAGCTCTCCTGTTAATTTTTATCCCTTAAAAGAGATCCAGCTCAGAATTGCTGACACAAGACACAAACACACACTTCCTTCACAATCCTTTACAAAAGGGAGGGGGGGGGTTTTCTCTGCAGCTGAAGGTGGGTGGGGGCAGAGAGAGAGAGAGGAAAAAAAATGAATTTTTTCCCTCTTTTTACTTAGTTCCCTTTTTTTTTGCTTGTAAACTGCCTGTCTGCCACAAATATAAGGTTCCGGGCTCGACCCGACGCAGCTCACCTGGAATTCCTCCGCGAGGCCCCAGCGCGTCTCTTTGCTCTGATTCACCCCCTGTAACTGGGCGGCGGGACAAACTTGGCCAAAAGTTTTTTTTTAGTTTTTTTTTAAAAGTCCAGAGCTCCATCCAGGTAAGCTTACCTGAAGCGGGTCCCCTTCCTCGGTCTTAAGGGGGAGGCCGGCGTGTCCATTGGGTTCCCCGGGGGAGGCTTTTGGTGGCTCCGTGGGCGCCTGCTCCTTCTCGCTTCCCCGCGGGGAGGCTGAGCCGTCGCAACGGGCTCTTCGCTTGTTTCAGGTAAGCAGGCACGGAGGAACACACCTACGAGAGACAGGAAGCCAGGAAAGCTGCGGGCTGATTGGCCTCTCCGGCGCAAAAGTCTAAGCAAGGAAATAGTGACTCCCTTTCCAGGTGGGGGGGGGGGAAACCCACACACACAATCACACAAAGAAGGGCCGGGGAAGCGCTGTGTGTGATAAAACAGCCCCAAACGGGCGGACGCTTTCTTGGCCGCGAGGGCTTCCTCCACGCGAGTTTTTTTTTTTAATTATTATTATTTTTTAAAAAAGAAAGGATTAGGAATCGTGGTTAGGGATGGAAACGATGCGAGGTTTACAGCAGCCGTGGTAGTTTTTTTCTCGCCACTGTACCTGTATACATCCGAATTAGACACTGTTGTTTCTACGGGTCATATAATAAATGTGGGTATATGCATCGTTTTCTTTCTTTCTCTTTCTCTTTCTCTTGCTCTTTCTCTTTCTCTTTCTTCCTTCCTTTCTCTCTTTTCTTTCTTTCTTTTCCTTCCTTCCTTCCTTTCTTTTTCTTTCTCTCTTTCTCTTTCTTTGTGTCTCTTTTTCTTCCTTCCTTCCTTTCTCTTTTCTTTCTTTCTTTCTTTCTTTTTCTCTGTCTCTCTTTTTCTTCCTTCCTTCCTTCCTTTCTTTTTTTTCTCTCTTTCTCTTTCTTTGTGTCTCTTTTTCTTCCTTCCTTCCTTCCTTTCTCTTTTCTTTCTTTCTTTCTTTCTCTTTTTCTTTTTTCTGTCTCTCTTTTTCTTCCTTCCTTCCTTTCTTTTTTTTCTCTCTTTCTCTTTCTTTGTGTCTTTTTCTTCCTTCCTTCCTTCCTCTTTTCTTTCTTTCTTTCTTTTTCTTTTTTCTGTCTCTCTTTTTCTTCCTTCCTTCCTTCCTTTCTTTTTTTTCCCTTTCTCTTTCTTTGTGTCTCTTTTTCTTCCTTCCTTTCTTTCTCTTTTCTTTCTTTCTTTCTTTCTTTTTCTTTTTTTCTGTCTCTCTTTTTCTTCCTTCCTTACTTTCTTTCTCTCTTTTCTTTCTTTCTTTTTCTTTCTCTCTCTTTTTCTTCCTTCCTTCCTTCCTTCCTTCCTTCCTTCCTTCCTTCCTTCCTTTCTTTCTCTCTCTTTTCTTACTTTCCCACTCTTTTTCTTTCTTTCTCCCTCTCTCTTTCTTACTCTTTTTCTCTTTTATTTCTATTTTTCTTCTGTTTATGCAGTGTATATTGGAGGTGATGGTGACCCTTAGAGGAGCTGTACGCAACGAAATTCCATTTTAACGTGTGCCGATTCGTCTACATTCAAAGCGGCAACAAAGTTATTCTACGTTTTTAACGCTGAAGAAGGATAGGGGATTTTTTGTTTGTTTGTTTGTTTCAATTTAAACACAGACAGTGAAGGAGAGAGGCAGTCATACCTGATTTGGCTTTCACAGATTGCTCCTCATTGAGGAAGGGAAAAAAAGGAAACTAGTAAATAACAAATTCAAACTGGCTTCTGATGATGATTTCCTTCCCTATGTTAACTGTAAACCTGAGATTTGCTTTCTCCTGACAAATTCTGACACTTGGCTTCGAATCCTTTTGCCTACTCAAGACCAGGTTGATAATTAAGTATGGATTACAAGTAGTCCTCAACTTACAACAGGTTGTTTAGTGACCATTTGAAGTTACAATGGCACCGAAAAAAGTGACTTATGACCATTTTTCACACTTACAACCATTTTTCGCACTTACGACCATTTTTCACACTTACGACCATTGCAGCATGCCCCTAGTCACGTGATCAAAATTCAGATGCTCAGTTCATGTTTATGACGGTTGCAGTGGGGATCGTATGATCCTCTTTTGCAAACTTCTGACAAGCGAAGTCAATGGGGAAGCCAGATTCGTCAAGTAACCGTGTTCCTAACTTAGCACCTGCAGTGATTCGCTTAACAACTGTGGCAAGGAAAGTCGTAAAACGGGGCAAAACTCACTTAACAAATTTATTTATTTTTTATTTATTTATTTTTGTCACACAGTATATATAAGCATAAGCATGAAATAATTATACAATATATAAGCATATATATGAGTATGAGTATGTAATAACTATATTAATTGGATATAACGAAGGAAAACAATAGGACAGGAATGGTAGGCATGTTGACATTTTAGACTCAATTGGTCATAAGTCGAGAACGACTTGTTTATCAATCTTGGTGACTTTTTTTTTAATAAAAAAGTTTTATTTTTACATTCATGATCAACAACTCATCCAGTGTACAGTCTTATACAATTAGTCGGGCTTGCCCAGTCACCACTCCCTCCTTTTAACTCTCTTCCCTCGTCTACCTTCTTCTACTTTCCAGACCTTCCTCCCCTTCTCTTATCTACATCCTCTCCTCCCTCTACCCTACACCTTCCTTCTCCCTCTTCTACCCCTCTTCTCCTCTTTCCTACCTCCTACTCTCTCCTCTTTTCTCCCTCCCCACCATTCTAAAATGGTAGTTGGGCAGACCCGACCCTACATTAATTATGCGCTCCATGGCATAGGGCCGGGTTACTTACAGGACCGTCTGCTGCTACCGAATACCTCCCACCGACCCGTGCACTCTCACAGAGAGGGACTCCTCAGGGTGCCGGCGGCCAGACAGTGCCGGCTGGCGACACCCAGGGGAAGGGCCTTCTCTGTGGGGGCCCCCACCCTTTGGAACGAGCTTCCCCCAGGACTTCGCCAACTTCCCGACCTCCGAACCTTTCGCCGCGAGCTTAAGACACATCTATTTATTTGCGCAGGACTGGACTAGATTTTAAATTCAAATTGGTTTTAATGGGGATTTTATTATTTTTATTACTATTTTAATTATTCGGCCAGTTATAAGTTTTTTAATGGATGTTTTAATGGTATTTATATGTATGTTTTTATTTGGTTGTGAACCGCCCTGAGTCCCTAGGGAGATAGGGCGGTATAAAAATATGAACAAATAAATAAATAAATAAATAAATAAATAAATAAATAAATAAATAAATAAATAAATAAATAAATAAATAAATAAATATTTATACATCTTCTATAATCCCTGTACATTAACCATCACTCCATCCTCTACCCTCAACCCCCCAATTCCCTCCCTTACCCCCACCCCCACCCTGACATGTGGACTTCAACTCCCAGAATTCTCCAGCCTGCCTTGGTGACTAGGGAATTCTGGGAGTTGAAGTCCATTTAATAGAATAGAATAGAATTTTTTTATTGGCCAAGCATGATTGGACACACAAGGCATTTGTCTTCGGTGCATACGCTCTCAGCATACATAAAAGAAAAGATACCTTCATCAAGAATTCTAAGGTACAACACTTAATGATAGTCATAGGGTACAAATAAGCAATCAGGAAACAATATCAATATAAATTGTAAGGATTCAAGCAACAAAGTTACAGTCATACAGTTATAAGTGGAAGGAGATGGGTGATGGGAATGATGAGAAGATTAATAGTAGTGCAGACTTAGTAAATAATTTGACAGTGTTGAGGGAATTATTTGTTTAGCAGAGTGAACTTTAAAGAGAACCTTCCTTTCCAATCAGCCTTCAGCCTCCATTTTGTCTTTCTCCTTTCCCCCAGTTTGGAACTGAACCAGATGGATTTTTTTTCTTTCCAGCAAGATACAAGTACAGAAATAAAGAATTAATTCAGGAGGTTATAGTAGGAAGGTTACCCCTAAGCATATGATAATTTATCAGCACAGAACTGAATCTCGGTGAGATATCTCTGTTCCTTCCTTGCAGCCAGCGGGCCATCCTCTGTGGGAAGCAAGCAACACTCAGAAGTGATGGTAATTATTTCAAATTCCGACTGTGGTAAAATTGCATGATGCAACAGTGTGGTAAAAAGTCATCAGAAAGAGGACGAAGAACAGAAGGGAAAAGCAGTTAAGAGGAAACGCATTGCTTTTGTCAAAGAATCTGGCAGGCGCAGGAAATCAGGAGCCAGGATAGAGTTCAAAAGGACAGCGGGTTTATTTAGGGTGGCGTAACAATTCCAAATATGGGACGCGGTGGCTCAGCGGTTAAGACGCTGAGCTTGTCAATCGAAAGGTCGGCAGTTCAGCCGTTCGAATCCCTCATGCCGCGTAACGGGGTGAGCTCCCGTTACTTGTCCCAGCTTCTGCCAACCTAGCAGTTCGAAAGCACATAAAAAAAATGCAAGTAGAAAAATAGGGACCACCTTTGGTGGGAACGTAGCAGCATTCTGTGCGCCTTTGGCGTGGAGTCATGCCGGCCACATGACCACGGAGACGTCTTCAGACAGTGCTGGCTCTTCGGCTTTGAAACGGTGATGGCCAGGATGGGGATGGTCAGCATGACGTCAGTCGTGTCAGGGAACGCCTGTGGTGGCCCGAGGGCTCTGCCAGCAAAAACAAGCTCCCAGGCTCCATTTTCGGCTGTGATGGCCTCCTGCAACCCTCTGCCAGTGAAAACAGAGCTGGGGAGGGGGGTGCGACGGCCTCCTCCAACCCTCTGCCGGCAACCCTCTGCATGCGGCTCAGGAGGGCCGCATGCAGCCCTCGCGAGCTCTGTTTTTGCTGGCAGAGGCACCGCAGGCTGGTCCTTCACTGTTTCCAGGCCAGTTCCAGTCCCCGGGGCCTTGAGTTTGACACCCCTACCCTGCACCATTTCAGACAAATGGCTTTGCAAATTCATTTTATAGGCAACTTGCGTATAAAATTGCCGAGAGATGAACTCTACCAAACGGTTGACTCAACAACACCGCATTCCATGGTTTGGCCTTCAAGTTTTTAATGGTTTGGGGGAATGATATGGTGGTGTTTTTTGTTTTGTTTTTTTAATTTGCAAAAGACCCATTACGGAATGGGATTGCTAATTCTTTGGAAAACCAAGATAAAACCCAGAACGGTTTTGAATTAATTAGAACAATGGACTGCAAACAACAGAATGAAATCGTAACACACATTACACAGGCATATATGGTAAATTTACCTCAGACCAAAGGGGAATCTTGGAGCTGTCATAGTCAGATTGTGAGTCAGTGTACAATGTGGCTTCAAAAATAAATACTGGATTGCATGAATAGGATTATCTATTTTGAAACACGAGAAAGAAGAGTGTCATAATTTGTGCTGGTTGCGACAGGAAAATTTTTAAGTAAAGGAACGTTTTCAGAGAAGAAATACGATATATTAGGGCACCGATGTAGCAGTCTTTGTCTTAATCGCTGTAATAATGTTATTAAATTGTTTATAGCAGAAATAAAAACTTAAAACTATTGGGAAGAAAGAAAGAAGAAAAAGAGAAATAGAGGTGCAGAAATATATAAAGAAAAAAGAAAAAAATATACAAAGAATTAATTTTTGACTTCTTCTAAGGATATAAGAAATACCAACATTCAACTCTTAGTTCAAAAATATGATATGATGTCTATTTTCCACAAAAAAAAAGAATATTTTTTAAAAATGTTAACGATCATAAAATCCATGTCGTAATATGATTTTTTAAAATCTCCTCCAGGAGATTAAAGAGATGCATATTGTGTTGAATTACATTCCAAAAATGAGGAATTCAACTATTCTGAGAGAGGCTTTAGCAATATTGGGAGTAGGAAATTGCCGAAGGAATTATATTGGAGAAATTGGAATTTACTTTCCCTGATAGCAAAAATTGGATTCAGGATATGTATTATTTATACATTTTGGAAAAGGCAATCCTTTCTGCTAATCATAAAACAATGCAATATGCTTCCTTCTCGTACAAATTTCGTGATATTTTACTTCAACAAAGTCCTTTTCTCCTTTAGTCTATAGCTATGGTTATACATAGGGGGACGCGGTGGCTCAGTGGCTAAAACGCTGAGCTTGTCGATCAAAAGATAGGCAGTTCAGCGGTTCGAATCCCTAGTGCCGCGTAACGGGGTGAGCTCCCATTACTTGTCCCAGCTTCTGCCAACCTAGCAGTTTCGAAAGCATGTAAAAATGCAAGTAGAAAAATAGGGACCACCTTTGGTGGGAAGATAACAATGTTCCGTGTGCCTTTAGCATTGAGTCATGCCGGCCACATGACCACGGAGACGTCTTCGGATAGCGCTGGCTCTTCAGCTTCGAAGCAGAGATGAGCACTGCCCCCTAGAGTTAAAAACGACTAGCACATATGTGCGAGGGGAATCTTTACCTTTATGGTTATACATGTCATACTAGGCATAGTGTAATTATACTCATATAGTTAGGTAAATAAATATTTAAAATTTGTGTTGGAGGGGAATCTCCTGCAGAAAGTTCACAAAAGGCTTGCAATTATAGATACAATTCTTCAGTGAATTTTCTCTGACAAAGACCATTCATTCATTTAACCTGAGTTGGCAGTTCTGTCGCCTTGATTAACCATTCCTCTGTTGTAGATTTCTCAGAGTTTCTCCAGCACTGTTGATATAAAAGCTGGGCTGCTGTTATCTACAAATGCGGAAGGTAACGCACCAGGTTTTTCTTCGGAGCAGCTACAGATAGTCCTCGACATACAACAGTTCATTTAGTGACCACTTGAAGTTACAGCATCCCTGGAAAAAAAATGATTGTTTTTCACATGGCCCATTGCATGCGATCAAAATTTGCTGGGCAAATGGTTCATATTTATGACGGTTCAAGCCTCCTGAGGTCATGTGCTCAGTTTCAGCCACCTTCTAATCAGCAAAGTCAACAAGGAATCCAGATTCACTTAACAAACCGTGTTACTAACTTATCAACTGTGATGATTCACTTAACAACTGTGGCAAGAAAGTTTGTAAAATGGGGGTCAAACTCAGTGAACAAATGCCTCACTTAACAGCAGGAATTTTGGCCTCAATTGTGGTCTTAAGCAGGGCTGGGCTGCTGAGGGTTCGCAGGGGTTCGGGAGAACCTCTAGCTAAGATTCTATGGGGTTCGGAGAATCCCCAAATCCCACGCGTGGCTGGCCCTGCCCTGCCCACCTCTCCCCTTCCCTCCCAGGAGTCCCCATGCGACCCGTTTTGGATGCAGGTAAATGCAGGGTGCGCTCGGTGACTCAGAGAGGGTGAAAAACGGGCCTATCAGAAGTTCGGGAAGGGCCTCCAGAGGAGCCTGGGGAGGCCATTTTCGCCCTCCCGGAGGCTCAAGAAAAGCCTCCGGAGCCCGGGGAGGGCAAAAACGCTCCCCCTGCCATGGTGCAGGAGGCCGACTAGGCCATGCCCACCATGGCCACGCCCACCTAGCAACCAGGCAGAGAACCCCTTGCTAAAAATTTTGAAGCCCACCCCTGGTCATAAGTCAAGGACCACCTGTACTATGCAGAAAAGGAGAATGTGGGGGGTGGAGGGTTGAGGGGGAAAGGGGGAAGTGAGATGCAACACTGAATTGCCTGGGCAGGGGGTTGGACTAGAAGGCCTCCAAGGTCCCTTCCAACTCTGTTGTTATGTTAAGTATGAACCCAGCCCTTGGGGTTAGCTTATGGATCAGTACCTGTTGTGCAAACTGCGTAATCACACAGCAAGCCGAGTTAATTGAACCGTACCGCAAGCAGAGATAAGCAAGTGTTTTTGAGGCTGTGTTGCAATTACAAGAAGAAGCCGTATTTTAGCCAAAGTCTGTACCCAAACTGTGCCTCCCACAATGTCCTCTTATTATAGGAATGACAACAACACCAATTATTTCAGACTCATCCCCCTTTCCTAACTCAGAAATAGTTTGGTTTGTTTACAGCTTTCATGTCACAAGTTCTTAGCTTTGCCTCCGATCTTGAGGAGATCAAAAAAAGGATTATTATTCTACTCCCCGACGCCAGAGATGGGGAAGGGTGGCCTCTTTATGACTTGTGGACTTCAACTCCCAGAATTCCACGAGCCAGCACGGCTGGCTCAGGAATTGTGGGAACTAAAAAGTCCAGAGCCATGCTGGCTCAAGGAATTGTGGGAGTTGAAGTCCACAGCCATGCTGGCTCAAGGAATTGTGGGAGTTGAAGTCCACAGCCATGCTGGCTCAAGGAATTGTGGGAGTTGAAGCCCACAGCCATGCTGGCTCAAGGAATTGTGGGAGTTGAAGTCCACAGCCATGCTGGCTCATGGAATTGTGGGAGTTGAAGTCCATAGCCATGCTGGCTCAAGGAATTGTGGGAGTTGAAGTCCACCAGTCGTAAAAGGGCTATTGTTCCCCACCCCTGCCTTAAACCATCAAACCAACCCAAATACAGGTAGCCCTTGACTTACAACCATTCATTTAGTGACCAAAGTTACAAATAGCATTGAAAAATGACTTATGACCTGTTTTCACACTTACGGCCGTTGCTGCATTCCCATGATTTGTCATTTCTAACTCTGACAGTTAGAACAATTAATCCGTGGAACAACTTGCCTGCAGAAGTTGTAAATGCTCCAACACTGGAAATTTTTAAGAAAATGTTGGATAGCCATTTGTCTGAAGTGGTGTAGGGCTTCCTGCCTGGGCAGGGGGTTGGACTAGAAGACCTCCAAGGTCCCTTCCAACTCTGATATTATTATGATGATGATGATGATCATGTGGTCAAAATTTGGAAGGATGGCAACTGGCATGTATTAATGAGGGTTGTTTGGGGGTCATGTGATCCTTTTTTGTGACCTTCTAACAAACAATGGGGAAACCAGATTCACTTAACAACTGGGTCACTAACAACTGCAGTGATACACTTAACAACTGTGGCAAGAAAGGTGATAAAACGGGGCAAAACTCACTTTTGACAACTGTCTTGTTTAGCAACAAAAATTTGAGGCTCAATTGTCATAAGTCGAGGACTAACTGTACTACTAAGAATAAGTTCCACATACACTCCTGGTCATACGGGGTGAAATCTAAAAATTTTCCCTACCGGTTCTAACCCTAACCCTAACCCCAACAGGAAGCAGTTGTTGGAGCTAAACAGCCACCACGAGAAAGAGCTGGCAAAGCAGCTCAGTTCAAATTGGATCCGACCAAGAAGGAGGCTCAGTAGAAGAACCTCACTGAGGACTAGGAGCATAGGCTTCCCAAGCCGAGGGAAGATCTGCGGGAGTGCAAGGCCAGGTACAGGCGCCTGGGGGCTCAGTGGGCTGAGATGATCAGCCAGTTCCAGGCCATGATGCAGTCCCACTGCAACGAGGCCCTCAGGCTCTTCGCCACCAGCAGCACTTCCCTCCAGCCTCTGCCCAAAGCCCCGCACCAGGAGGCTGAAGCAGACCCCAAGCTGAAATTTCTGTCCCCCTCCGACCCACACAAAAAGACCCCGAAGGGGGAGACTCTCTGCAGCAACACAAAGGTTCATTGCACGTATCCGATCCAGGGGCCGTAGTTTGAGGACCCTTGATTTAGTGCAATATAAGAAATGCAAGTAATTTTTCTGCGGACTACCAAAATTTTCTCACGGACCACCAGTGTTTCCACAGACCACCAGTTGGTGACCGCTGGATTAGAAGACCTCCCAAGGTCCCTTCCAATTCTTCTTCTCCTATCTCTGAAGTTGTAATTCCTCAAAGGCACAAGAGGTGGCGGGATTTAGCTAACCTTGGCTGAGCTCAGACCAAATTGAAAAATTAGCAGTCCTAAAGGAAACCAGTACGGAGAAGCCAGGATGAGTCCCATAACGGTTGTCAAGAAAACGACTTCTGTGCATTTTTCTTCCAGCTGGACTCGAGACTTCGATTGTGAGGTCCTGAGAGAGAAACACATCCTTTTAGAGAACAATAAGTCAAAACATCCCTACCTACACAAGGTTGGACAGCGTTTTTTTCTTCCATGCCCTGGAGCCAAACAGCAAAGCTTTTCATTTGCAGCTGAAGCTTTCCAAGCCAACATAATCTCTTAGACCTTTTATATGGGCAACTGCTCTTCTGCGTTGCACAAGTGCCGGGAACCAGTTTTCATCCCTGATAAATCCAATTTAAAAACTGGTTGCTTGGTAAATTACAGGGTGCGAGCTTCATCGCCTCCCTTTTCCGTGTGAAATCTTGGATAAAACATGGAGGCTGCAGTTCCTTGCATATCCGGAGCAAAGCCATGTTCACAGAAGGCAGCGCGGTTTCCTTTTGCATTGTTTTGCATGCGTTGCTGTATGGATGCACTAAAAATGAATTTTCCTTAGCATGTCCAGGAAATGATCCGGTGAGGCTTTTGACAAATCACTTTCAAAGTGCAGCTGCGTGTATCTGTACAAGTGCGTATAATGCATGTATATGTGTGTATGTATGTGTATACACACACAGACATGTATATATGTACATGTCTGTATGTAATACATATGTACACAGTATATATCAATGGTGGGATTCAGCCGGTTCTGTCCAGATCGCGCGAACCGGAAGTGGCGACTGCGTGAGGCTCCGCCCACCCACCCCGATGTAATGCACGACTACTGCGCATGTGCAGAATACCGTGCACATGCACAGCAGTGGCACGATCACTGACATTTGTGAAACATTAGGGAAGATAAGTGAATCCCACTTGTGTATGTGTATACACACACACACACATATATACATTTTGTGTCTGTGTGTGTGTGTATATATATATATATATATATATATATATATATATATATATATATATATATATATATATACGTATACAGTATATGTATGTACATTGTATATATTTATATATGCACTATGTGTATGTATATATGTAGATGTGTGTATATGTATACAAAGAGAGTACAAGTATGTATGTGTATATATGTGTGTGTGTGTGTGTGTTTTCTGAAGTTTTCGCAGGTGTTTATATGTAGGTCTTTGGTTGTTCGGGTTTTCTCCCGCGTAAAATTGGAAGTATTTTGGCGACGTTTGACAAAGTCTCATTAAATCATCTTCAGGCTTCAGTGCTTCTAAGAGCAATGGTTGCTCCTAGAAGCACGAAGCTGAAGATGACGAATGAGACTTTGTTGAAACGTCGCCAAGACACTTCCAATTTTACACGGAGAAAACCCGAACAACCAAAGACCTACATATATATATATATATGTATATGTGTGTGTGTGTGTGTGTGTGTGTGTGTGTGTGTATATATATATATATATAGGTCTTTGGTTGTTCGGGTTTTCTCCCATGTAAAATTGGAAGTGTCTTGGCGACGTTTCGACGAAGTCTCATTCGTCATCTTCAGGCTTCAGCTTCGTGCTTCTAAGAGCAATGGTTGCTCCTAGAAGCACCAAGCTGAAGCCTGAAGATGACGAATGAGACTTTGTTGAAACGTCGCCAAGACACTTCCAATTTTACGCGGGAGAAAACCCGAATAACCAAAGACCTATATATATATATATGTATATGTATGTATGTATGTGTGTGTGTGTGTGTATATATATATATATATATATAGGTCTTTGGTTGTTCGGGTTTTCTCCCGTGTAAAATTGGAAATGTCTTGGCGACGTTTCGACGAAGTCTCATTCGTCATCTTCAGGCTTCAACCGTGCTTCTGGGAGCAATGTGTGATCGCAGCTGTTTCTTCCTTTTAACTGCTAGTGGGGTTTGAACTGATTGGGTGGGAGCTTGGCTGTGCTCTGATTGGATGGGGTTTTCTGTGCTCTGATTGGCTGGGGTGTGTCCTGTGTTGGTGGGGCTTGGTTGTGCTCAGTCTAGTCTGTGCTGCAGGGGATTTGAGCTGGTGAGCTGCATAGCTGTTGTTTGGCTTTGTGGTGCTACATCTTCATAGTGGGTGTCAGTCTGCTGCATGAATGGATTGGAGGGTTTGAAATGGCTAATGTTGCAGCTGCGGTCTGGCTTCTGGTCCAAGGACCAGAAGCCAGACCGCAGCTGCAACATTAGCCATTTCAATCCCTGCAGCACAGACTAGACTGAGCACAACCAAGCCCCACCAACACAGGACACACCCCAGCCAATCAGAGCACAGAAAACCCCATCCAATCAGAGCACAGCCAAGCTCCCACCCAATCAGTTCAAACCCCACTAGCAGTTAAAAGGAAGAAACAGCTGCGATCACACATTGCTCCCAGAAGCACGAAGCTGAAGCCTGAAGATGACGAATGAGACTTCGAAACGTCGCCAAGACACTTCCAATTTTACATGGGAGAAAACCGAACAACCAAAGACCTATATACAAACACCGTGAAAACCTCAGAAAATATATATATATATATATATATATATATATATATATATATATATATATATATATATATATATATATATATATATAAATATATATATATATACACACACACACATATATATACACACACACACACACACACACACACACACACACACACTATTTCCCCCTGATGATAAGCCCAATCAGGCTTTTGAATGCATGCACTAAAACACCCCCCCACCTGAAAATAAGCCCTCCCCAAAAATATTTAAACACATGGGTAGCTGGTCCCCACCATTTCCTCTGGTTTCCTCCACACACCCCAAAATAATAAGACCTCCCCGAAAATAAGGCCAATTGCTTATTTCGGGGATCAAAAAATATAAGATAGGGTCTTATTTTTGGGGAAACACATATCCACACACACACACACACATATCCACACACACACACACATAAGCAATTAGAATTTTTCAATGTAGCAAACCATTCAAAGCAAGGAAAAAAATAGAAAATACGAAATATAGAAAGAAGAATAATATTTTTAGAAAGAAGAAAAATACAATTATGCTGTGTCCTTTCCACCAATTGATTAGCATCCTAATTCCCCCCCCCAACTTCTTTATCCTGGAAATAAGAACTGATTTCCCATTCTGCTGGCTTCCGAAGCGGACATGGAAATTAGGAAGAATTAGTGTTCGGATGTTCCTTTTAAGATGGGATCTTCCCCAGGCAAGTGTCTCTCAACCTTAGCTTAGCAACCTTGAATTTCAAGGCTAAGCAGGCTACCAGCCAAGTATGGTAGCAGCATGCTGGCGAGGGAATTCTGGGAGTTGAAGTCCACATCTCTTAAGGTTGCTAAGTTTGAGAAAGCTATCCTGAGGCTAAGCCTTAACTTGGAGGAAGTCCTAGCCTTCTTACAGGTGTTTCTTTTTTAAAAAAAATCCCTCTAGTTAAAACAAAGATCTATTGCCATCAGCCCTCTAGCCAAAGCCTATTTAAAGAGGCTCTACTTTTGATTGGCGGCCGTTGGAAAGAGGTGGGATATGAGGAACAGCCATTCTTATGACGATCCCAAAGGAAGGTCTTAAGACACTTCTCATCAGGTCTGTTGGCCCATGTTGATGTCTCTCATTGCTCAACTTTGGAAAGAGAATTTAAAAGTTTGGGGTTTTGTGGGAGTAATTTATTTATTTATTTATTTATTTACATTTATACCCCGCCCTTCTCCGAAGACTCAGGGCGGCTTACACTATGTTAAGCAATAGTCTTCATCCTATTTGTATATTATATACAAAGTCAACTTATTGCCCCCAACAATCTGGGTCCTCATTTTACCTACCTTATAAAGGATGAAAGGCTGAGTCAACCTTGGGCCTGGTGGGACTTGAACCTGCAATAATTGTAACAGGTTGGGCTGTTTTATCAGCTCTTGATTTTTGTCTTGAGGTTTTTTAAACTTTACTTTGCAACCCTACAACTTCAAATTCTTTTTGGGAAAACTGGAAGGTTCAACTATATATTAAGCTAAGTTGGATCCTCTGAGCTGGCAAGAGAGGGGGAAAAAATTGTGAGCTTTTGATTAGACAGCTGTGGCTGCACACACTGCATGGAACTGCAAATCAAAGAACCACATTTTAACCAAGTATCTTGGGCATGTTCTAACAGGGTGATTTGTGGCTTGGTCTCTTTAAGTACCAGCACACTTGACTTAAATGAATAAGCCATTGTTTTGATAAACATGGGTTTGTAGGTTTTCCAACACAGGCAGATGTCTTTAGATGTTGCTTGGCTATTGGGGCAGGTCTGAACTCTCTCTTGATATTTTCTGTGTTCATTTAGCTGTTTGAGAAATATGGCAAGAATTCTGTTCCGTGTAAGAAATATATTTTGGTTTCTCTTATGCAGCCTAGGGAAGGAGCTGTTTAATTCTTGTATTTTAAAAACCAAGATATTTTGTTCACTCAACGCACTGGGTTTCAATTTACAAAATAAACCTCGATGGATGTGTTCCCACAGAGTGTTGATATTACTTCCCATGTTGTTGTGTTTTGATACACTGCCTGGATTGCATCTTACAATTACTTTGTAGCTGTTTTGGTAGTTTATTTGGTCTAATGTAATCTACTTTGTCTTTTTTTTATTTTTGTGAAAAGTCTGTGCCCGGAATGTAAATAAAAGGAATAATTTGGATCTCGTCCAGAAATGGAAGCAAATTGCATCGGCAACGTTGTGTGTGCTCACAAAGGAGACTCCATAACCCAGGGTCCTCAACCTTGCCCGCTTTAAGAAGGTGGGAGGAGTGGACTTCAATTCCCAAAATTCCCAAGCAAAGCTGGCTGAGGAACTCTGGGAGTTGAAGTCCACAAGTCTTAAAAGAGCCAAGTTCGCAAACCCCTGGGCTAGGGAATTCTGGGAATTGAAGTCCATCCATCTTAAAGTGACCAAGTTTGAGAAACTCTGCTCCATTGAAAAGGAGGAAATTACCTGTTTAAATTAGACCAGGGTTTGTACAGGTTTTTTGTTTCTGTTTGCAAGGCAAATGAGCTGGAAGAGCTTTCAGGTGTGAATTTCTCCAACTCCAACCCTGAATAAGTGTTGTTTCTCCAGTCTTGGGTCCAGTTACACCTCTTGCGAAGGTTCTAGCTTTGAAGGGACTTCCAGGTAGTGCTTGAAACCAGGTAATGCTTCTTATTGCAAAAGCAGTTAAAGGTACGGCCCTGTTGATGCTTAGCTATTGCTTATTGTCTAGTTTAATGAAAAGAAAGACTAGGGGAGACATGATAGCAGTCTTCCAATATCTCAGGGGCTGCCCCAAAGAAGAGGGAGTCAAACTATTTTCCAAAGCACCTGAGGTCAGGACAAGAAGCAATGGGTGGAAACTAATCAAGGAGAGAAGCAACTTAGAACTAAAGAGAAATTTCCTGACCGTTAGAACAATCAATCAGTGGAACAATTTGCCTGCAGAAGTTGTGAATGCTCCAACACTGGAAATTTTTAAGAAAATGTTGGATAGCCATTTGTCTGAAATGGTGTAGGGTTTCCTGCCTGGGCAGAGGGTTGGACTAGAAGACCTCCAAGGTCCCTTCCAATTCTGTTATTATGTTATATGTTATGCTTAGTTGAAGCAGAAACCTACCGCCCTTCCTTGAAAACCTACCAAATTCATCATCTTCATTTAATGACACCCCGCCCCCCCATAATCCCCTTGCATGGTGGAGTCTGGTCAACTGACTGGAGCTGAGTGTTTACTAGCCCGATGCCCTTCCTGTCGCCAATGCGGAGTTTTATTCAGCAGATATATTCTCAATGTGCCCAGAGAAAAAAATATCTACCTCTACCTAGGATTGAACTCATAGCCTCCTGACTGTGAGGCGAGAGCTCCACCTCTAGGCCACCACACCACTCAAAAAACCTACCAGATTGGCTGCAGGAAATCCATCCTGATTTCTCCTTGGGTTTGGATGAGTTCAGTAGTGGTTTTCATTTACCTTCACTACTGGTTCGGAACTGTGCATGTGCGCGTGCTCGTTTCACTCACCCACAGCACTTCTGCACATGCGCAATAACCTTCTGCACATGCGCAGCGCGTCCGTGATGATGTCCAGATGGGTGGCCGGAGCCTCCTGCTGCAGCTGCTACCGGTTCGCCTGAACCGGGGTGAACCGGTAGAAAACCCACCACTGGATAAGTTTATGTCTAGTGGAAAAACAGTGGTTGAGTTGTGGTGCCTAGTTTACATCCATCCCTGCTATAACTACCTTGTCTATCAATGAGGAGGGTTGCCTACATCAGAGGTCTCCAAATCTTGGCAACTTTAAGACTTATGGACTTCAAGTCCACAAGTCTTAAAGTTGGTAACTTGGAACACTTGGAACACTTGGAACTTGGTAACTTGGAACACTTGTGGACTTCAGCTCCCAGAATTGTGGATTTGAACTCCCATGCTGGCTGAGGAATTCGGGGAATTGAAGTCCACAAGTCTTACATTGCCAAGTTTGGAGATCCCTGCCCGGCACCAAACCAACTGTTGTGTCTCGTCCGATCTCACCACCACAGCCGGGGCCTTCTTATCTGCTTCCGAACGCTGAAGAATGTCCTAGCATGCCTCCCGGCCCCAGCCCTGGCTCCATGCCCAGACAGCTGAAGAAGAGTAAGTATCTCCAGCCCCCAGCTCTGGCTCCATGCCCAGGCAAACGGAGCAACTAGACCCCTCCCCCTCCTCCACAGCATGTGAGCCTGAGGGAGGTCAATTACTAACAGCTGCCGACTGGAGTGACCCTCGCGTCAGAAGACTTGATAGGTGGAGGCAACAGAAGGAAGGGAGGGGCAGGCCTGGATAAGTGCTGAGTCATAGAGCCACACCCCATGGCCTATATAAAGGACCTGCTTTCTGGCATTCTCTGAGTCAAGCAAAGTCTAAACATATCTTGCTGAAGTCACTTTCTGGTCTCCTGCCTGCCCTGAGGACTTTGCTAGGACTTTGGCAGAGCTGCAGAGGCACGCCTGATTCGGATTTCCCTGACCCGGCCGTCAGCGGAGGAGTGGGACACGACACCAGCCCATCCAATACAGGTAGTCCTCGACTTGCAACCATTCATTTAGTGAGCGACTGACGTTACCAAGCTTCAGTTGTCAAGCATCCGAATGTAAATGGCATGACCATGGAGATGCTGCAATGGTCATGAGTGTGAAAAATGGTCTTAAGTCCCTTTTTTTCCAGTGCCGTTGTAACTTCGAACGGTCACTAAATGAACTGTTGTACATTGAGGACTACCTGTATATTTGCAAAGCCGCCTGAAAGGTAGGATGTCCAGGTAGATGTCGGGCAGCCTTTGTCCTAGGGGAGACATGATAGCAGTGTTCCAATATCTCAGGGGCTGCCACAAAGAAGAGGGAGTCAAGCTATTCGCTAAAGCACCTGAAAGCAGGACAAGAAGCAATGAGTGGAAACTAATCAAAGAGAGAAGCAACTTAGAACTACAGAGAAATTTCCTGACAGTTAGAACAATTAGTGGAACAACTTGTCTCCAGAAGTCGTGAATGCTCCAACACTGGAAATTTTTAAGAAAATGTTGGATAAGCATTTTTCTGAAGTGGTGTAGGGTTTCCTGCCTGGGCAGGGGGTTGGACTAGAAGACCTCCAAGGTCCTTTCCAACTCTGTTATTATGAGTTCCTGGTTACCTTTCTCAGTTACTGTCCGCCAGATTAAATCTCCTGGATTTAATAGGTAAATGAAGGTTAAGATATCCAGGTGTGTTTTTGGCATGTGACAAGCTTCATCTGTGATGAAGTTGCATGTTGATGTTACTATGCCATTTGTGTGATGGATATACCGTGTTTCCCCCCAAAATAAGAACCTGACTTATATATTTTTTGCCACCAAAAAGGCACCAGGTTTTACTTTTTGGAGGGGATGTTCGTCCACTGACTCACCTTTCTTACGTGTGTTGCCCCCAGCTGTTGTGACCCATGCCCAAGTAGTTATTACCAGACACAATCAGTCCTAAACAAACATATTTTATTCTCAGCTTCATCCAAATTAAGTCCAAAACAAAGTCCTTCAGAAAAAGTCCTTCGGCCTTATCGCAAACCTTTGTCTTCTTTGGTACCCTGCCAAAGGCTTTTCTTGGCAAGAACCCCACAAAGTTCAGAAAAAAGAGACAAGAAACAATTGTAGCAAGGTTGCTTTCCTACAAAGCACCCAAGAGCCGTTGCTGCGCTTTTAAGCCTTATGGGAGGGGCCAATCATCTCTTGGCCTTACTCCCAAGTCGTCCTTTTTGTTTTAGCTGCTCTTGCCTTCTGGCAGCTCTTCGCATGCGTGCACTAGGGACAGGCTCCTCCTGCTCCTCTGCCTCTCCGCTGTCTGCCTCTGGAGGCTGCGCATCCCAGATGGCTCTGGCCCCTTCTCTGCCTCTGATGCAGAGCCCTTGTCCAGCCCTTCCCCTGACTCTAGGACTGACCCATTGTCCTCCCCAGCCTCCTCACTGTCCGACTCCACTGCCAGGTCCGCAGGCTGCTGGCGGACCACAACACCAGCCTCCTTTTCATTACCAGAGGCTTTCATGAATTTCTTTGGCTTCGGATAGTTGCAGCCAGGCCTCGCACACCTCAGCCCATTTCTACTGCAGCCAGAAAGACTTTCCTGATGGCCTCTGCAGCTGATAACAAAGTTCCAGATTGATCCGGCTACAGAGGAAAGCCTCGGGAAAGCCCTGCCAGCTGCAGAAGAAATGGGGTGAGGTTTGTGAGGCCTGGCTACAACTCTCCGAAGGTAAGTAGTAGGGCACCACCACCACCACCCCTCCCCACCCTAGCTTAATTTTTACCCGTGCACCCTGGAGTGGGCAGGGTCTTAATTAGGGCTTATTTGGGGGGCTTATATTGGACACATATAAAAATCAAGCTAGGACTTACTTTCCAAGTAGGCTGTATTTTTGGGGAAACTGTAGTTATGGAAAGTGACAGTAACGATAAAGGAGAATATTTGTGGCTCAGGGTTAGAGCAGCATGGTGGTCTAATGGTGGCAATGTTCTCCTCCCACTCCGAAGCTTGGGAGTTCAATCCTAGGTAGCAGCTGATGTTTCTCTCCTAGGGTGCAAAGTAAAAAACTTCTGCGAACTTGACATAGGTGTCAGGAAGGGCAACTGGCTAGTAAATGCTCAGCTCCCTCCAGCTACCCTGAAGTAAGGGATTGCAGGGTTGTAAAGGGGAGGGTAGATCTGTAGCTCAGCTTGAAATGAGGGGTCCTCGGTGCTTGCTGAGCTTGGTTGTTTTCTTGCAGACTTTTCATTACTAGGTAACATCATCCATCTAGGGATGTGGTGGCTTAGTGGCTAAGACGCTGAGCTTGTTGATCAAAAGGTCGGCAGTTTAGCGGTTCGAATCCCTAGTGCCGTGTAACAGGGTGAGCTCCCGTTTCTTGTCCCAGCTTCTGCCAAATTAGCAGTTCGAAAGCAGGTAAAAAATGCAAGTAGAAAAATAGGGACCATCTTTGGTGGGAAGGTAACGGCATTCCGTGCGCCTTTAGCATTGAGTCATGCCGGCCACATGGCCACTGAGACATCTTCGGGCAGCGCTGGCTCTTCGGCTTTGAAACGGAGATGAGCAGCACCCCCTAGAGTCGGTAACGACTAGTACATATGCACGAGGGGAACCTTTTCTTTTACCTTTTAACATCATCCATGATGGTAACCACCTTCTTTTAACCCCAGCTAGTACGAAAAATCACGAGTGGACCGGAAGAATCGTGAGTCATCCCCAAAGAGGAATCTCTTATGGCAACTCCAGGAGACTTGACATCTTCTCCAAATGAGACACAGAAGGTCCCTGAGGGTCTTCCTGCTTCAGAAGAACCGGTTGGAAAAGGAAGCAAGGCTAAAGTTCCTCCCAAAGGAGGAGATTCCTGCCCAGTGAAGTCCTCCAGAAGATCTACCCTAATAAAGCCTTACAAGCGCAAGGAGCGTAGGACAACTTTTCATGGAGACACTGGGCTAGCAAAACACTTGAAGGGACATGCCAGGTACAGGAGCTATAAGTGCGTGATTTGCGAGAAGAGCTTCGGCAAGAAATCAGGCCTCTTAATACATCAGTGGAGCCACACACATTCGAAGGGTTTGGTAGGTCTTGAATATGGGACAATCGTTGGCCAAAGACCACAACTTCCAATCTGTAATGCAGCCCGTCTGCTGAAGGCAACCAACCATGACAAAAGCCACCCGAGAAAACACAGAGAAGAAGGAACGTACCGCTGCCGGAAGTGCATGAAGATATTTTTTTTCCACGAGAATTTCATAAAGCATCAGAAAATCCATTTGCCACCAGTGCCGGGCCAACCTCGAGCAGGTATGGTTGACCTTTGACTTTCATGAAGAAATGGAATGTTCGCAAGTTGCGCTAAGCCCTCAAAGATGTATGATGGTTTAGTGTGACGTGCAAAGGTGGTCACTTTTGCTGTAGGTGTTTTACAACCTATATGCAGTGAAACAGGTAGCCCTAGACTTACAACTCTGAAAAAAGCGACTGATCGTTTTTCAGACTTACAACCGTAATGGCATTCCTGTGGTTGCATTGTTCTGTTCTGTTCTGTTCTGTTCTGTCCTGTCCTGTTCTGTCCTGTCCTGTTCTGTCCTGTTCCATTTTGTTCTATTCCGTTCCGTTCCGTTCCACTCCTCTCCTCTCCTTTCCTCTCCTCTCCTCTCTTTTTTATTCTCTTCTCCTCTCTCCTCCCTCTTTTTTTCTCCTCTCTTCCTTCTCCTCTCTCCTCTCTTTTCCTTTATTCTCTCCTCTTCACTCTTCTTTTCTCCTCTCTTCTCTTCTCTTGTCTTCTCTCTCATCTCTTTTCCTTTATTCTCTCCTCTCTTCTTGTCTTTTCTCCTCTCTCCTCTTTCGCCTCTATTTCCTCTCCTTTCTTCTCTATTCTATTATCCCTTTCCCTTTCCCTAATTCTAATTCTTTCCTATATTCTGCTCTGCTCTTTCTATTCTATTCTCATGTCTACGAAGATTTTCCATTATTCAGGTCATGGTTGTCTCAGAGGTGCTTTTTCCAAAAGGCAACTGGATTTTTTTTTCCCCCCTTTTGAAAACCTTTCGCTTCTCAGTTTATGAACTGAGGAAGCTTTTTGGATGAGAAGCGAAAGGTTTTCAAAGGAAAAGAAAAAAAGAAAATCCAGCTACCTCTTGGAAAAAACACTTTGGGGTTTTATTCACAACAATGACTGACTCTCTTCGGTCTGTTTCTTAAGCCAAGAGCTCAAGACAAGCAAACCTCTTTTGTGGTTGTATTTTGTGGGTGAAAAAAACAACAACTCAGCACCATCCAGTGCAGAAAATGAACTTTATTAACTGCCAGCTTGAGCGTTTGGGAAGTTCCAAGCTCAACTCTTGAAGTTTCAAACCATGGGGACCCTTTAACATGTAGACTTTTCCCCTTCGTCCTTTTAGGGAATCCTTGGATAGACCAGAAAGCCAAACCAGAGGAAGCGGGAAGGGATCATTCTGAACTCCTGCTTGAGGAATGTAAGTGTATAAACCAGTAATGGCTAACCTTTTCCGGACCGAGTGGCCAAAGCTTGTGTGTGTGCACATGTGCGCCCGAACTCCCCAAATGCCCCTGTGCTTGCGCCCCACCCCCGTACATGCACACACAACCCCCACGCATGCATGTGTGGCCCCCTGCACACACACACACCCCATCCCCCATTCATGCACATGCACCCCCACACACATGCCCTGCCCCCTGCGCATGCGTGGCAGAGACCCGAAAACTAGCTGGCCGGCAGGAGGTGCGTGCACATGCGCGATGGAACTGAACTGGGGCGATGGCTCATGTACCATCAGAGAGGGCGCTGCATGCCAGCCCTGGCATGTTTGCTAGAGGTTTGCCATCAAGCAGGGCTGGGCTGCTGAGGGTTCGCAGGGGTTCGGGAGAACCTCTAGCTAAGATTCTGTGCAGTTCAGAGAACCCCCAAATCCCACTCCTGGCTGGCCTCGCCCACCCAGCCCCACCCCTCCCCTCCCAGGAATCCCCACACAGCCCATTTTGGATGCAGGTAAGTGCAGGGCACACGCAGAGGCTCAGGGAGGGTGAAAAATGGGCCTACCAGAAGTTCAGGAAGGCCGGAAATGGGCCCGTTTCTTTCCTCCGGAGGGCCTCCAGAGCCTGGGGAGGCTGTTTTTGCCCTCCCAGAGGCTTGAAGAAAACCTCCAGAGGCCAGGAAGGGCAAAAAGCCCCCCACCACCACTGTGGTGCAGGAGGTCAACTAGGCCATGTCCACCCAGCAACCGGACAGAGAACCCCTTTCTAAAAAATTTTGAAGCCCATCCCTGTCGTGTCCCACTCCTCCTCTGACGGCCGGGTCTGGGAAGTCTGTATCAAGCGTGGCCACGAAGCCTCTGCAGCTTTGCCAAATTCCTGTCAGAGTTCTCAGGGCAGGCAGGAATCCAAGGTGTGACTTCAGCAACCAGATGAGACTTTGCCTGACTCAAGGAATGCCAAAAAGCAGATCCTTTATATAGGCCATGGGGTGTGGCTCCATGACTCAGCACTTATCCAGGCCTGCCCCTCCCTTCCTTTTGCTGACGTCGCCTCTCCATTCTCCGGAAGCGGGGATCTGTCCACTTTTCGTCCTCCTGCTCAGCTGCCGGCAATTCTAGCTTGTGCTGGCTTCGTGCTCACACGCTGTAGGAGGGAGGTTTGTTTGCTCATTCTGTCCGGGCATGGTGCCAGGGCTGGGGGCTAGAGGCATGCCAGGCCATTCTTCTTCACTATCAGTCTCTGGCTCAGATAGCAGGAGATGGGAGGGGCCTGGCTGAGGAGAAAAGGGCGGGCGAGGCACAACAATCCCTGCCATCACGGATATAAATATTCAGCTGGATTGTTGTGTTGCGTTGTGATGGGAAAATGACACCGTTCTCTTTCTCTACAGTGACCAAGATGAGGCAGAATTTTGACCTGCTTATCCTCAACCAACAAGCTCAGCTTCAGGTTTTGCAGGGAATTCAGAGACAATTGAATATTCTTCTGCCTGGAAACGATTTAATCAATTCCAACATATCCCGCCTTGGTCTTCTGTTGAGTCAGCAGGCCGCAGCAATGAGATCCATCTCTCTCTCTTTCTTCTTCAATCCCAGGAATCTCCTTCCAGAAAGCGCACCTCCTTTTTCTTCTTAAATATCTTCTTAGTCCAATATAAAGTGAGCTGCTCCAAGGGTTCCTGATGAGCTTCAGTTTTTTGTTTCTTTTTTTAGAATCCGTCAAACAGTTCCTGGAGACATTTTTTGAACAAATTAAATGCTATGTCTACAGCCCAGCCCAAATATCTTTTTAATGTAATTAGCCTGACTCATTCAACCATGGTATATCTATTCCCAAGTCTTAATGTAGGTTTCCTTCGCGTTATAGGACTATCTTGTTTCATTTAGACCCAGTTTAGTATAAGATTGTTCCATCTGTCTTTGCGTTCGTAGCTGAACCACAGGGAGATCTGGTTTTCGATTTCTTTACATCAGTGGAAAAGCACTCGGTAACATTGAATTCTGAGAGATCTGTTTTAACAACACAACTAACCAGATCTATTCATTTTTAAATCCATGTTCAGGACTGGTCTGTGTTAATACTCACTGATTTTTAACATCTCTTATGATGACTGGCTCCCTAGAAGAGTGGGTGGGTGTGGCCATGGTGGAGGTGGCCAAGACAGCCTCCTGCACCATGGCGAGGGGGGATTTTTGCCCACCCTGGGCTCCAGAGGCTTCCTTTGAGCCTCTGGGAGGGCAAAAACAGCCCCCCAGGCTCTGGAGGCCAGAAAAAGGCCTGCATCAGGCCTTCCTGAACTTCCGGTAGGCCCATTTTTCGTCCTCCCTGAACCTCCACGTGTGCCCTGCACTTACCTACATCTAAAATGGGCCACATGGGGACTCTTCGGAGAGGAGGGGCAGGACGGGGCCAGCCAGGAGTGGGATTTGGGGGTTCTCTGAACTGCACAGAATCTTAGCTAGAGGTTTCTCCCGAACCCCCAGCAGCCCCCCCCTTCCCCCCCGTTCAAGATGTACAGTTGAGTAATGTTATGTTTAATAGGTCAAATCTTATTCAGCCCTGGCTTTCCAAGGCTTTGACCTCTTGAAAGAATGAGCTTCAGGAAAGAACTCCAACATAAATTGCTTTTTTAATCTTGGTGTTTTTAGCTTTTGTCCAGAGAACTGAGAAGACTTGCTTTCCCTTAAAAAAAATTGCTTAACTTCTTTGACATTCTATCCACAACTTCTACTGTGTGCCTTTTACCCTTGTTAACAACAGAGTGCAAGTTTCTGATTAGGTTTGACAACCAGGTTCATTATCAAACTAATTAAATAAACATGATGATATACTGACTTAATAATGTGCAGTTCTTTAGCTTCTGACTTATTTCTTTCTCATCTCAAACACATCAGCTGTCTTTGAGGGAGGCGGTAGGTACAGAAACGTGGGGGGAACTTTTTTTGATTGGATAAAGTACAGCTCTAAGAAGAGAGAAGGAATAGATCAGACATCCAGCCCTTGCTTATTAATGGAGACCGAGTGGAGCAAGTGGCCAGTTTTAAGTTTCTGGGTGTTATCATAAAAGAGGACCTGACCTGGGGCGTTCACATTGCAGCACTGGTCAAAAGGGCCCAGCAGAGATTATACTACCTGAGACTTCTCAGGAAACAACAACTGGATGAAAAACTGCTGGTGGCCTTTTACCGCTGCACCATAGAGAGTATTTTAACTTACTGCACCTGTGTATGGTTTGCCAATTGCACAGTGGCAGATAGGACAGCACTCCAGAGGGTCAACATCATCGCCCAGAGGATCATTGGTTGCCCTCTCCTCTCCTTGGAAGAGCTTTATAGCTCCCCCTGCCTTAAGAAAGTTCAACACTTTCTTAAAGATCCATCTCTGTGGCTCAGACTGCTAAGACAGTCTGTTATTAACACAGCTGCCTGCAATTACTGCAGGTTCTAGTCCCACCAGGCCCAAGGTTGACTCAGCCTTCCATCCTTTATAAGGTTGGTAAAATGAGGACCCAGATTGTTGGGGGCAATAAGTTGACTTTGTATATAAATATACAAATAGGATGAAGACTATTGCTAACATAGTGTAAGCCGCCCTGAGTCTTCGGAGAAGGGCGGGATATAAATGCAAATTAAAAAAAAAAATCTCGGGCACCCTTTTTTTTGAACTATTACCATCTGGCAGACGGTACAGGTCAATAAAAGCAAGGACAAATAGGCTGAGAAACAGCTTCTATCCCAGGGCGGTAACTATATTGAATTCTACTGTATAGTGCAACACTAATGCAATATCGGGGGTTTTCAATTCAGTTGTATAGAATGTGAAGGCTGCGTGTTTGTGTTTTATTTTTATACTTATAATGTACACTGAAGATGGCATTTAAATTTCCTTGTATGAGGTGCAATGACAATAAGGTAAGCTAAACTAAACTAGTAAACTAAACTAAGTACCAGAGGTATAACTTTGCTTATTGCAGTTCTCCTTTTAGGAACAAAGGTTTCTGGGAATGCTATGGACACAGGATCCTTAAGGGTCTGGGGAGCCTCTATAAGTAAGGAGGTCTCTGAAGGGTCTCTGCAGAGAGGGTGCACCCATTAAGCCAGATTAAGTCTGTGCAAGGCATGGGCTTTTTTCGTGGTGAATTGAATTTAAATCTGCATGTAATCTCGTTCTTGTGCGCTATCCGTCATCGGATGTTGGTGATCATGTTGGCGATCCTATTTTTATCAACAGCCGAATAAAAAAATGCTGCTGAGTTTTATCCAAGATTTTGAAGCCATGATGTTCTTCTTCTGCCTGGACCTCCTTTGCCTTCAATCTTTCCTTGGAGGATTAAGTTGAAGGATGCTGTATTTTTCCTGGGTATCACATCGCATGTCTGAAATATTCTGACTTTCGCTTTTTTATGGTTTTGATGATTTCCCTTGGCTTTCCCAGGCGGCTTATTACCTCCTCATTTCTGATTTTGTCAACCCAGTTTATACGTAACAGCCACCTGTAAATCCACATTTCAAAGGCTTCTAGTCTCTTCAAGTGGCTTTTGTCGGAGGCCAACTCTCCACTCCGTTGAGCAAGATAAAAAAGATGTAACATGTAATCTTCAGGCTTTGAAAATACTGAATCATGGGGAAAAAAAATGGACGATCATCCCACCCGTATGATTGTTTAATCCGTTTCATGTTGGTTTCCATCTTCAATCTGAGTGAAAGAGACCCCTGAACCTTATTCCTAAAAGCCCTCTTAGCAGGGGTGAAATCTAAAAATTTTCCCTACCGGTTCTGTGGGCGTGGCTTAATTGGTGGGCGTAGCTTGGTGGTCAGATGACTGGGTGAGCGTGGCCAATAACAATAAATAATAAAAATAATAAACAAAGTATACAAAACAATAAGAGGTACCAAAAACCAACTTTCACACTTTACACACAGACAATGCAACACAACACAACTGACTCACACACAATGTAAAAGCAGCTGTACTTCACCCAAAATGGCCCCTGCAACAAGCAGGAACCTCACACAGCCACAAAAAGTTCAAAAACGAACTTTCACACTTTACACACACAACACAACACAACTGACTCACACACACACACAAAATGCCACATACAGCTTTGTGAGATTTTGTGTGTTTGTGTAGTTAAGAGTGAAACACTACAGAAACACATCAAATCTCAGAAAGATGCACAAATATTTTATTACTTTATTTTATTTATATTTTTAGATAAAAGCAGTAAAATTTAAAACTTTCTTTTAAATTTAGATGTAGCAATTTAAAGTTAATTGCTATGTCTAAAAAAAAAAAACTCTTTAAAAAAAACCAATTAACTATTTTTTTAAAGTTCTCCCCCTCCCCACTTACTTACCCAAGGGACAAGGCACACAGATTGAGTCGCTCACTGATGAGATGGATTGCAGGCAGGCAGATTGAGTTGCTAGCTGATGCAATTGATTGCAGCAGCCAAAGCAAAGAAAGGCAGGAGCGAGCCCAAAAGAAGCAGGAAGTAGGCAAGTGGGGACCAGGCGATTAGTTGGGCATCAGCAGTGGGGTGGGGGTGGGCAGGGATTTTTGCTACTGGTTCTCCAAACTACCCACCCCCATCACTACCAGATCGTGTGATCCGGTCCGAACCGGAAGCACTTCACCCCTGCCTCTTAGCTCAAGGTACTAGGAATATACGGCATATAATTTGGTTCACCTACTGTATGAAGGGTCTGAAAATTATACCATCCGGCACTTCTGGTAACAGATATCCAGTGCCAATCCTCATGCTTCAACTGGACACTAGGATGACACAAAACTAATACCATGTTTCCCCGAAAATAAGACAGGATCTTATTTTCTTTTGAACCCCGAAACAAGGGCTTGGCCTTGTTATTGGGGGGTATTATTATTTCAGGGTTGCAGGAGGCCCGGGCGGCCTGCGCACTCACAGCCAGGAGTCCGGCAGAGACAGGCTCCCTTCATGCGCTGCCATCAAGCCCCTCCCCTCCCGTGGGGTATGTGTGTAGAACATGAGCGGCCCGAAGGCACCAAGCCATGCGAGTGCCTGTCCCCAGCACCGCTCGTGCACCTCCCAGGCCTCACCACATCAATGTCGGTGAAGCTGGTGAGCACCAGGTCCTTGAGCTCATAGCCAATGCCGCTAGCACCCACCGCCGGCACCCATGCAGAAGCCACAGCCTGGGCCACCTCTCTCTACAGGGTCCGGCTCCAGCTCCAGGCGTCACCATAGAGAAGCACACTCCCAGAGTGGCTACTGCCCTGGCTGGCATTTGGAAGCCACAGAGGCAGAGTTTGGGAGAGAGAGAAAAAGGCTTCTACTGCTTCTGCTTTTGGCTGCATGCAAGGAAAACAGCAGAAGTCTTTCTTTCTCTCCCCCAAACTCTGCCTCTGCGGCTTCCAAACCCCAGCCAGGGCAGTGGCTGTTCTGGGACTGTGCTTCCCATCTATGATGACGGTGGCCTGAGGCCTCCCCTTCCCCCTCTGCTCCTCTCCGCTCCAATTGCCCAAGCACTGACTGACCAGAGCACCCACCAGTGAGCCCGCAGGTCCAGTTTACTCTTTCCAGGTGCCCGGAAGCGAGACGCCGGGCAGCCGCACCAAGGGCAGTGCTGACAGATACAGCTCGGCCAGCCCAGCCATGGCCAACGCTCCTCGCCCGGTGGCCGCCCTGCAAAGGAAGCCCCGGGGCAGCGATGCTTGCGTTGGGGCTGCTGTTGCAGACACTCGGTAGCGCAGGCTATGCAGACGCGGCACCTGGGCACGGGGGGCAAGAGCAGGTGGGCTGCCACCATAGCACAGGAGCAGGCACTCGAGGTCTATGATTAGTGCCGCGGGTGGCGAAAGGGGCAGGGGGCGCAGAAATTTGCAGGGATGTGGCTGCCTTGGGAGGGTTGGGGTGTGTGAAGGACCTGTGTGTTAGAGTATGTGTGTGTGTGAGAGAGGGGAGCTTATTTTGAGGGGAGGGCGTATATTTAGGCCCACCCCAAAAATCAGGCTTTTATTTATTTATTTATTTACATTTATATCCCGCCGTTCTCCGAAGACTCAGGGTGGCTTACAGTGTGTAAGGCAATAGTCTCATTCTATTTGCATATTTACAAAGTCAACTTATTGCCCCCCCAAACAATCTGGGTCCTCATTTTACCTACCTTATAAAGGATGGAAGGCTGAGTCAACCTTGGACCTGGTGGGATTCGAGCCTGCAGTAATTGCAGGCAGCTGTGTTTTAATAACAGGCTATCTTACAGCCTGAGCCACCACGGCCCTTGGCTTGGCCTTATTTTCAGGTCATGTCCTATTTTTGGAGAAATACAGTAGATGTTATAGTGAAAAATATGATGTGATGGACATGGAGACAGACAGTCAATGCTCATTGCAACAGTACTTTAATATTAGTAGTAATATTAGTAGTGATAGGAATTAGAGTAAGCCTCTTGTGATATCTGCTGAATGCTGCAGCAGTTGAAAGTTATCTTGTTATGGTTGAAGCAGACAGATACCAGGCGTCGATTTGAGGACGTGAAGGTTATTCTAGGAGATGGTGAACAATCCCCATAAAGGCACAGTCAAGGTCTAAGGGTGCTGGAAGCTCTAATGTCGCTAAGAAACATGTTGCAATGGATTAATATAAAATATCATACATTATGGGCCATGTTATACTGCATATATAACAGGTGATCACAAGCAGAGTGGCGTTCAATGTGAAGTGAATGATCTTTAGCCTGGCAAAAGAGAGAAGAGAAAGAAGAAAAGCTGAAATATAAGCACCAGATGGCTCACAACACAAAATGGATCAACCACCAAATGGAATTTGTAAATTTGAGTTGGAATATATGTCGTATTGTTATTTTCTTCTATCCCATCTCAGGACAAAATGCAATGTTCTACCCCATATAATGCTAATCATTATATTATGATTATATTATATATTATGTAATATATAATAATTATATAATAATTATAATTACATAATATTATTATATAATATTATATTAATATAATAATATTGTAATAATATTGTAATAATATTATTAATTATATTTAAAGGAATAGCATGGATGACACGATTAGAAGGGGGACCCAGTTCTTGAAGACTTCTCTTACAGGTTTTCCTCATCCAACCTAAATAGGACATTTGAGCAATCCATCTCCAGAGGGCAATTTCAACTTTCCCCCATCATACACCTCTCCGAATGTTGTGAAAATAGAAATCAGATATGTTATTGTGCAAGAATCATATATGATACAGCAATCAGGGTTCCGACGGATGCCCTAATTAAACCATGAGCCTAGAGCCAAGGAGCAACATGTCAGCACGTACCCAAGTGAAGTCAGCTCTGCCCTATATAATTTACAGCCCAACTATGACCCTGTTTCCCCCCTCCTCCCAGGGTGTGTCATAAATCACATTCTCCAAGGGAGCACTTTCACAGGCTGTAGAGATCACGCCTCTCCGGCTGGTTCCGGTAACCTGAGATAAAACCTTGGGAAAGGTATGTGTGGAATGGGCTGCTGGTTGTGGCTGCCGTGCTGCTCCATCAGTTTTCCCCCCTCCTGCCTATGGCAACTCAAGAGCAGACCAGGAATGCTTTACGAGTTAACAATACAGCTGTAAAGTGGCTCAGACTGCTAAAACAGTCTGTTATTAACAGCAGCTGCTTGCAGTTACTGCAGGTTCAAGTCCCACCAGGCCCAAGGTTGACTCAGCCTTCCATCCTTTATAAGGTAGGTAAAATGAAGACCCAGATTGTTGGGGGCAATAAGTTGACTTTGTATATAATATACAAATGGATGAAGACTATTGCTTGACATAGTGTAAGCCACCCTGAGTCTTCAGAGAAGGGCGGGATATAAATGCAAATTAAAAAACAAAACAAAAAAAACATAAAACCCATGTGTTCTAATGGGATGGAAATCTGTGACAATATTTTTCAGGATTGCCAGGAAGCTGAGTCATAGCAACTGGATTTATTTTTCTCGTTGGTTTGAAATGTTTTACTGCTTACCGTGGTGGTGCAGTGGTTAGAATGCAGTACTGCAGTCTACTTCTGCTGACTGCCGGCTGCCTGCAATTTGGCAGTTCGAATCTCACCAGGCTTGACTCAGCCTTTCATCCTTTCGAGGTCAGTAAAATTAACTTCTTAGAGAGGGCTGTCAAGCACTGTGAAGCGGTATATAAGTCTAAGTGCTATTGCTATTACCCAAGTAAATAAAAGTGCTGAGATTCGGTGTACTTTATCTCTGCACCAGAGAATTCCCCAGGCTAGTCCTGGGTACAAACCCATGCCAAGTGATAGAAAGGGGAAATGCTCAAACACAGAGAAGCACCCAAAGACCACTGACTTAACCTACTTGTAATTCTGTGTGGCTGTCTATAGATTTAGCTGTTTTCCTAAGCTTTGGAAGTGAGGAGCTGAGGTGGCGCAGCGGTTAGAGTGCAGCACAGCGGGCTACTTCAGCCGACAGTTCAGCAGTTCAAATCTCACCTGCTCAAGATTGACTCAGCCTTCTACCCTTCCGAGGTGGGTAAAATGAGGACCCAGATTGTTGGGGGACAATAGGCTGACTCTGTAAACTGCTTAGAGAAGGCTGACCAAAAAGCACTATGAAACGGCATATAAGTCTAACCGCTATTGCTAGTGCTTTTGCTATTTCCTGGATTCGTCCTAGTATGCCCTTTTTGGGGGGGAGAAAGACCTCAATAGATCACTCCAGGTTGTTTGGCATTCAGCCCAAAGCATTTCAAACCCCTACTTCATGATGACCAAAAATAATTTCATTCACTGAAAACTTCCTGCTCTCCGGTACTGAAAGTTAACACAAAGGATTGTATATGTGCCTTACTTTCTGATATGCTGTCTGGCTGCAGGAACTCCAGCCATGTCTTCCTTCAGCAGATACTTCTTAATTCCTAAGCAGTAATTGTCTAGGTATTCTGACCAAGTCACTTGACAAACGTCAAAGGAGAATAACTGGAATAAAATGGAGAGGAGAATATCAAAGAAAGGTGGAAGGACTATTTCATTCTTGATTTAGGCTGAATATTACATGAAATGACTTCTGAATAATAAATTCAACTTTGGAGAAGAAAATTCCTCATTAATCTCGCTGATCCCACCAACCAGAGCAGGACTCCAGGCCTTGGGCATCACTCGTTTTTCATATCTGAGACGAGCAAAGAAGAGTGAAAGGACTATTTCATTCTTGATTTATGCTGAATATTATGTGAATAATAAATTTAGCTTTGGAAGGAAATACCCAGGGGTGGGCTGCTGGGGGTTCTCAGGGGTTCGGGAGAACCTCTAGCTAAGATTCTGTGCAGTTTGGAGAACCCCCAAATCCCACTCCTGGCTGGCCCCGCCCACCCCTCCCAGGAGTCCCCACGCAGCCCGTTTTGGATGCAGGTAAGTGCAGGATGTGCGCGGAGGCTCAGGGACGGCAAAAAAGGGGCCTACTGGAAGTTTTGGAAGGCCAGTTTCAGTTTTTGGCCTCTAGAGGGCCTCCGGAGCCTGAGGAGGCCGTTTTTGCCCTCCTGGAAGCTTGAGGAAAGCCTCCGGAGCCTGAGGAGGGCAAAAATGCCCCCCCTGCCATGGTGCAGGAGGCTTATTTAGCCACGTCCCCCATGGCCATGCTCACCCAGCAACTGGGCAGAGACCCCCTTGCTAAAATCTTTGAAGCCCACCCCTGGAAATACCTCATTAGTTTAGATGATCCCATCAATCAGAGTGGTTTTCCAGGCCTTGGACATCCCTCCTTGTTCATATCTGAGACTTGTGATGCATTATTAGTCAACTGAAAAATGGTCAGATGGATGCCAAGATGTTCCAGTTGATTATTTCCTTTTCTTTTCTAAACTGTATTCTCAGTGAAGGAGGGGCCATAGATAGTTGTCCATTTTCTCAAGCTGATCTGTCTATATTTTTTAAACATTTACATGGCTACCTAGTTCAGGGGTCTCCAACCTTAGTAACTTTAAGGCTTGTGGACTTCAACTCCCAGAACTCTGGGAGTTGAAGTCCACAAACCTTAAAGTTACTAAGGTTGGAGACCCCTGACCTAGTTCACTCAGGTGATTCTAGGCAGGTTACAAAAGTAAAATCCCAAGAACAAAACCCAATAAATCGCCACTTTTCTGGTGACAACAATATTTTTTTTAAAAAAAAATACATGATGGGCTCCAAATTACCCTGAGGTCCACAGGCCCATTGGCAAAACTTTCTCTTCTGGGCCTTTCAAAGCATCAAGGTAATGGCCAATCCTGTCTTAAGGTGTCATCACCAATTCCCAATTTCTGGCGAGCGATAAAAGAGTTTCGCAGTCGGAAACAAATTCAGGAGCACCTTGAAAGTTTGGCTGTAAAGGGACTAAACCTGCACAGGATAACTTCACCTGAAAGTTGCTTTTATTAATCTCTTTGTACTTTGATGGCAGATTGGGAGTTCTGCCAATATAACCAGATAGTTTTGCAAAACATAACCAGATACCATATTTTTCAGACTATAAGATGCACTGGTGGAGTATAAGACGCACCTTAGTTTTTCGGGAGGAAAATAAGAAAAAAGCTGATTGGCAGGTGGATCGGCTTCCCAGAATACCCCTAATCAGTTGTTCCCAGAGGTGAATTTTAGCAACAGGTTCCTTGGATGTGAGCTCTGTGCCTTGCTTTTTTTTCCAGTCTCTGAAACCTCCCTTTAAGAAGCTTTTTTCAGCTTCTGAAACTTCCATTTCAGAGGCTTTTTTTTCAGCCTCTGAAACCTCCCTTAAGGAGTTTTTTTTTCAGCTTCTGAAATCTCCATTTCAGAAGCTTTTTTTCAGCCTCTGAAACCTCCATTTCAGAGGCTTTTTTCAGCCTCTGAAACTTCCCTTTAAGAGGTTTTTTTCAGCCTCTGAAACCTCCCTTTAAGAGAGTTATTTACAGCTTCTGAAACCTCCATTTCAGAGAGTTTTTTTTCAGCTTCTGAAACTTCCATTTCAGAGGCTTTTTTTTCAGCCTCTGAAACTGCCCTTAAGGAGTTTTTTTTCAGCTTCTGAAATGTCCATTTCAGAAGCTTTTTTTCAGCCTGTGAAACCTCCATTTCAGAGGCTTTTTTTTCAGCCTCTGAAACCTCCCTTTAAGAGAGTTATTTACAGCTTCTGAAACCTCCATTTCAGAGAGTTTTTTTCAGCTTCTGAAACCTCCATTTCAGAGGCTGGGTGGGGCTACATTCAGTGTATAAGACACAGCCAAATTTTCACCTTCTTTTAGGGGAGGGAGAAGGTGCGTCTTATACTTCAAAAAGTACGGTAGTTTTGCTTTTTCCTAAAGCTACATTAATTCAATAAAATGCTTACATTTTTGTCTTTTGGATCGAGCTCTTTCATCAACATGTCTGTATGTCCAGAGCTCCATTCCCAGGAATGTCTGGTAAAATAGTCAACAAGACTCATGGCTTTTTCCATGCGAATTAAACGCTTCAACACCCTGAAAGACAGAATAGAAACATCTCAAATAGGTAGGATTCTAGCGTTCCATCTCAAAATGACTGGGTGGAGAGTTATTGAAAAAGTTCTTGGTGCTGTAGTCCTCTAGGATCTAAGGCAGCGTATCTCCTCTACTAGGCTCTGCCCAAGGCTTGGATGCCTTCCCCAGAGACATACCTGTACACAGACCCCATTCTGATGGAACTGCTGGAAGGCAAGGAAGCTGTCAAGATCCCGACTGATGATCCCAACCAAAGCAAACACAAAGCTAACCCTAACCCTAACCAGTCAGCGTCTCAGAGCAAGATTTTATTGAGTGTATCATTTCTGCACCACTGAAGGCAAAACCAGCTCTACCTAATTCTTGCGCAAACCCACATAGTTGCAATGTAGAATTCCCCCTTCCCTCCCCACACATTAGTGCAAGTCACATTGTCCAATTGAGTGTGGTTATATTGTTACGGTGGCGCAGTGGTTAGAGTGCAGTACTGCAGGTTACTTCTGCTGACTGCTGGCTGCCTGCAATTTGGCAGCTCAAGTCTCGCCAGGCTCAAGGCTGACTCAGCCTTCCGTCCTTCTGAGGTGGGTAAAATGAGGACCCAGATTGTTGGAGGCAATAGGCTGACTCTGTAAAACCACTTATAGAGGGCTGTAAAGCATTGTAAAGTGGTATATAACCCTTAAGTGTCATTGCTATGAGAAGAGTCTCTGGGTTTGGCTAACCCCTGCAAAGGTGTCCTTGCTTCCCACAGTTCCTCTTCTGTTGTTCTTTTTGAAGCCTGGACCCTGCATTCCATTCTCACCCTCCCCTCCCCTCATGTCTGTAGGCAAGTTGAGAAGCAATAATAGTCACAGCAGCATAGCGCACTTCAAACTTGACAGAGCCCTTGTTTCTTGAAGGCCACCATCATTGGCTCTTAGGGATTAATTGAATTTTTATTTACAATGATTTCTGTTGCTTGTAATCAGTTGGGATATTACCATCCTGAAAGGTGTGAGGAGTCGGTGATATATGCATATACAGCCATGAACAAAGCTGCAGGTCAATCTGACAATTTTTCCTATTAAATCCCTGAAGCTCTCAAATTGCCAGAAAAAAATGGTCCTCCTTGGAAAATGATCACCTTGAGGGATCTAGAGCAAAACAATGCATCAGAGTGGTGACGGGCATTGGATGCTTCAGGAGCTGGAGACAGGCCATTATAAGGGAAGATGCCCGCCCATGTGGCATGTTGGTGGCATTTTCTGGACCCCTGAGCTCATTCTCAGTTCCTAGGCAGCATACACTCAGCGTCCCTGGAGTCTGGCTGCTCCTGCTGCTAAGTATCAAGGGTGCACGATGGCTCAGTGGTTAAAGATGCTGAGCTGGTCGGCTGGAAAGCCAACAGCTCAGGTTCGAGACCCGAGCGTCTCACAACAGGGTGAGCTCCCGTTCCTTGCCTCAGCTCCTGCCCACCTAGCAGTTTGAAAGCATGCAAATGCGAGTAGATAAATAGGTACCACTTGAGTGGGAAGGTAATAGCATCCCAGTGCGCCTTTGATGTGTAGCCATGCTGGCCACATGACCATGGGAAATGTCTCTGGACAATGTTGGCTCCTTTGGCTAAGAAACAGAGAGGAGCAGCACACCCTAGAGCCGGGCATGACTGGACAGGGAAACCTTTGCTAAATGCTAGGTCAGTCAATAATAAGGCTTCTGTGATACAAGATCTCATCGAGGAGGAGTGAGCCAACCTGACATGCATCACTGAGACCTGGCTGACTCTGGAATGTGGGGGTTCCCCTCTCAGAGTTGTGTCCATCTATCCATCAGACACTCTCTGGGACCTAAGGACAGAGGAGGTTGGATGACCGTGGTCATCAGAGTGTCTCAAGGTGTTGTCAATCACCTTGAATAGCACTAGCAAAAGCACTTAGACTTATATGCTGCTTCACAGTGCTTTACAGCCCCCTCTAAGCGGTTTACAAAGTCAGCACATTGCCCCCAACCATCTGGGTCCTCATTTTACCAACCCTTGGAAAGATGGAAGGCTGAGACAACCTTGAGCCTGGTGAGATGTGAACTACCAAATTGCAAGTAGACAGCAGACAGCAGAAGTAGCCTGCAGTACTGCACTCTAACCACTTCAAGGCATGGTCCCAGATACTTAAAGGACTAGCATTGGTCCGCCCCACTCATGCTGGTAAGGAGGCTTGCTTTGGCTCCATCAGCCAGGATATTTTGGCCGGTGGGGTCCAAGAGAAGGGCCTTCTCTGTCTTGCCTCCTCCTCCAACTCTCCCAAGTTTCCACAAGAGCATAAAGACCTGGCTCAGGTAGTTGACTTGGGCTCCAACAGGAGTGGGGGAGCCTTCACAATAGGGGAGGTTGACAGATGAATAACCGATCCCATCCCCCCTCTTCTCATCCTCTTCTCTCCCTACCCTTCTCCTAGTAAGGGCTGAGTATATAAATCTTTATAGTATTTTATTTATATTATCTACAGGTTTTGTACGGTGGCCTAGAGGTGGAGCTCTCACCTCACAATCAGGAGGCTGTGGGTTCCATTCTAGGTAGAGGCAGGTATTTCTCTGGGCAGAATGAGAATATATCTGCTGAATATAACACAACTCCGCATTGGCGACAGGAAGGGCATCCGGCCATTACACACTCTGCTAGTATTTATTTATTTATTTATTTATTTGTCACAACAGTATATGTAAGCATAAACATGAAATAACTATATGATATATAAGCATATATATAAGCATAAGTATATAAAAAAAACTATATGAATTTGATACAATCAAAGGGAACATTGGGACAGGGACGGTAGGCATGCTGGTGCTCTTATGCACGCCCCTTACAGACCTCTTAGGAATGGGGTGAGGTCAATAGTAGACAGTTTTTGGTTAAAGCTTTGGGGATTTTGGGAAGAGACCACAGAGTCAGGTAGTGCATTCCAGGCATTAACAACTCTGTTACTGAAGTCATATTTTCTACAATCAAGATTGGAGCGGTTAACATTAAGCTTAAATCTATTGTGTGCTCATGTATTGTTGCGATTGAAGCTAAAGTAGTCTTCAACAGGAAGGACATTGTAACAGATGATTCTATGAGTTAAACTCAGGTCATATCGAAGGCGGCAGAGTTCTAAACCCAGTATTTCTAGTCTGGTGGCATAAGATCTTTTGTTGTATTCAGAGGAGTGGAGAACTCTTCTTGTAAAAAATGCAAGATGCTTGGAACTCATTACCTGACTCCATAGTCTCTACTCAAAATCCCAAAATCTTCAACCAAAAACTGTCTACTATTGACCTCACCCCATTCCTAAGAGGACTATAAGGGGCGTGCATAAGAGCACAAATGTGCCTACCGTTCCTGTCCTATTGTTCCCTTTATTATATCAAATTAATATAGCTAATGCATATTCTTTACATATATATATATATATATATATATATATATATATATATATATATATATATATATATATATATATATATATTTGTTTTCTGAGGTTTTCACGGTGTTTGTATGTAGGTCTTTGGTTATTCAGGTTTTCTCCCACGTAAAATTGGAAGTGTCTTGGCGGCGTTTGACGAAGTCTCATTCGTCATCTTCAGGCTTCAGCTTCGTGCTTTGCTCCCAGAAGCACGAGCTGAAGCCTGAAGATGACGAATGAGACTTCGTCAAACGTTGCCAAGACATTTCCAATTTTACACGGAGAAACCCGAACAACTAAAGACCTACATATATATATATATATATATATATATATATATATATATATATATATATATATATATATATATATATTCTTCATGATATGTTTTTTTACTTATGACAATGTTTATGTATACTGTTATGACAAAATTAAATAAAAAAATTTGGGGGGGGGGGTTAGGGTTAGGGTTAGGGTTAGGGTTAGGGTTAGTTCCATTCAGTTGCCCAGACTCCACTCCGCAAAGGATTATGGGGTTGTTAAAAGATGATGGTTTTGTATAATTTTATCTTTTTAATATTGTAAACCACTCAGAGTTACCCTGTAGTAAGATGAGTGGACAATAAGTTTAAACAAACAAACAAACAAACAAACAAACAAACAAACAGAAAACTGCTATCTGGACTTTTTTTGGAACCATCCCCTATACCCCACAATGTAGATGCAATCTCACCATGGCTTCTTTCCGATCAGCTGCAGATACAGGTCATAGAGAAAAGCAGGTGTGGTGTGATAGACAAACGACCGGTACTTATGGACCAAATAGCTCGAGGTCATGGTGGCTTCTGGTAGTCTAAAGGGTTTCTCCAGTGGATTTTTAACATATATCCTTCTCGCACTTGCTTCTGCAGAGTGGTAGACATTGCACCCATTGAGATATTTGCATGAAAGAGCAACAAGGATTAGAAGTGTGAATTTAAGAAGGCAAAGCTACGTGAAGATCGGGAAACTGGGGTGGTTTTCAGCACATACAATTTGACAAGCTGAAGTAGAAATAGAGGACCTCCCTGTAGGGAAAGAAAAGGAGTCTTGCTACAGGCAATAATCCTGTTAATTAGTGTTGTTATGGTGATATTACAAATGGTCTTTTGCTTCCCATATTTGATTTGGTCAATGTCTAAGGGAACTCCCTTGCCTAAGATCTAGGTAAAGGTTTTGTTGTGGCCTGTCGGCCACCTGCCCTTCCAGCAGCTGAATCAGATGAGGAGGAGGTGTGGGAGTCAGGACCAGCATCAAGGCAATCTCAGAGCTCAGAGGGGGGAAAGGGAATGGACCTGGGGGAGAGAGAGGAGAGAGAGAGAGAGAGAAAGGGAGGAGGAGGGAGAGAGAAATGGAGAGAGAGAGAAGGAGAAAGGAGAGAGAGAGAGGAGAGAGAGAGAGAGAGAGAGAGGAGGAGGGAGAGAGAAATGGAGAGAGAGAGGAGAGGAGAGAGAGAGGAGGAGGGGAGGGAGGGGAGAGAGAGAGAGAGAGGGAGAGAAGGAGAGAGGGAGGGAGAGAGAGAGAATGAGAGAGGGAAGGAGAAAGAGGAGAGAGAGAGAGAAGGAGAGAGAGACAGGAGGAGAGAGAGAGGGAGGGAGGGAGAGAGGGAGGGGGAGGGAGAAAAGGAGAGAGAGAGGGAGAGAGAGAAGGAGAGAGGGAGGGAAGGAGAGAGAGAGAAGGAGAGAGAGAAGGAGATAGAGAAGAAGAGAAAGGGAGGGAGGGAGGGAGGGAGAGAGAAGGCGAGAGACGGGGAGGGAGGGAGAGAGAGAGAGAGAGAGAGAAAGAGAGAAAAAGAGGTGGAGCCTGGGCTGTCCGTCAGCCCTCAAATGGAGAGTCAACAGCCTCCAGGTCTGGAGGTGGCTGATGAGGAAGAGGAGGTACAGCTGGGTCCAGTGCCTGACACACAGATGTGCAGAAGGCAGAGGAGAGGAGAGCAGTAGAAATCTATGGGCCGATCCTTGGGATGGAAAAGTGACCGCTGCTAGCAAAGCCCCACCTTAGTTATGGGAATAAAAGGCAGGGGGTGGAGAGACTTCTGAGGGTGTGTGTGTTTGTGTTTGTGCACACGCGTGCTGCTGCAAGAAAGTAAGCGCACCTTCCACGACTTCCTTTGCAAGTGTGGGAAGAGCGACAGAGAGACTCCTGTTGTGTTGGGGTCATTTCAGGAGGAAGGAGTGAGTGTTACTTTCCGTAGGATTTAAAGACTTGGTTAGCCTGCTCTGAGAGAATGGCTGCTGGTGCTCCTAATAAAGGGGACATTTTGTTAAATACAAAGGGCTTGTTGTGTTTGGGAGCCAGGACAGAACAGATTTCCTCTCTCCAGTTGTTTCCAGCCCCCATGGTAACCTGGAGGTGGCGCTCATGTCCATTTCTTAGCTGAGGGAGCCAGCCTTGTCCTAAGATGCTTCCATGATCATGTGGCCAACATGACTAATGCTGAGGTTCATGAAAGGCTGTTACCTTCCCACCTAAGTGGTACTTATTTATCTACTCGCATATGCATGCTTTTGAACTGCTAGTTGGGTGTTGTGACCCAGACCCAAGTAGGTAGTAATAAACTTAGTCTGTGGAAAAACAAACTTTATTTGAACAGCTGGGAATTACTTCGTTCCCAGCTTCGTTCAACTCAAAGTAAAACAAATGCCTCCAACACAAATTCCTCAGTTATCTAACAAACCTTAGTCCAATTAGTCAAACTGCCGAAGGCCCTTCCTGGCAAATGTCCAGAAGCAAAGACAGAGACGAACACGAAGCAGAAGATGGAGAGAGCTGCATCTTCTACAACATTGTTTTCCGGCAAAGCTGAAACACCGGTGCTGGTCAGTTTTAAGCCTTATGGGAGGGGCCAATCATCTCTTGGCCCTACTCCCGAGTTGTCCTTTTTGCTTGAGCTGCTCTTGTCTTCTGGCAGCTCTTCTCATGCGTGCATTAGGAACAGGCTCCTCCTGTTCCTCTGCCTCACTACTATCAGCCTCTGGAGGCTCTGGAGTCCGCACCTCACTTCCCGATGGCCCTGGCCTCACCTCAGCCTCATCGCTGTCCAACTCCATTGCTAGCTTCATAGGCTGCTGATGGACCACAACAGTGGGCAGCTTAGGTGAGTAACGGGAGCTTGCCCTGCTGTGCAATGCTCGGGTCTCAAACTTTTCTGCTCCTGAGACATTGCGGGCCCCGCAATTTGTTTAATGTATTAAACAAATCTCGCGAGTCTGAAATGGACATCTCTTCCTATCAAATAATTTGCAAAGAAAAAAAAAAACCTCTCTAAATTCTCTATAGTCTGGAGACCATTTGTCCACCATCCAGGGAAGCAGAGTACAAGAGGAGAGAGAGGCACAAGCATTTCAGAGTGAAGGCAACCTGCAGATGAATTTTAGTGAGCTGCTATGTAGTGAGGAGAAGCTGTGAAGTAACAACATCAGGGCTGGGCTGCTGGGGGTTCGCAGGGGTTCGGGAGAACCTCTAGCCAAGATTCTGTGCAGTTCAGAGAACCCCCAAATCCCACTCCTGGTTGGCCCCACCCACCCCTTCCCACAAGGCCTGTTTTGGATGCAGGTAAGTACGGGGCATCGGCGGAGGCTCGGGGAGGGCGAAAAATGGGTCTCCCGGAAGTTCAGGAAGATTGGAAATGGGCCCATTCCAGAGGGCCTCCGGAGCCTGGGGAGGCTGTTTTCGCCCTCCTGGACACTCGAGGAAAGCCTCCAGAGCCTGGGGAGGGCAAAAACACCCCCCTGTGCTATGGTGCAGGAGGCCAACTAGGCCATGCCCATAATGGCCATGCCCACCCAGCAACCAGGTAGAGAACCCCTTGCTAAAATTTTTGAAGCCCACCCCTGAACAGCATGATTCCTGTTCCAACTCCCAGCCCTTGGTGTTTGTAAAGGTTGCACAGCAGACAGTATGTCTCTGCCTTTGCTGGGTGAAACCACTTCTAAAAGTCACTCCAAAAGATCTGGTGGAATTTCACGAGCGCCTTGCAAGAAAACTCACCTATACATCTCCAATACAATGGGTTGATGCCACTTGAGGTATAGTTGTAAATCAGTAGCGATTTCGGTCTGAAAAGAATGCAAATAAGAGACAACTCAGAATTCAGCAAATACACCAAATGCTGTTGTGTCTTGCCCGCCCTCAGAGCAGCCGGGGCCTTCTTACCTGCTCCCGCACACTGAGGAATGTATGCCTCCCGGTCCCAGTCCTGGCTCCATGCCCACACAAACTGCAGAAGGAGAATCTCCCTGCCCCAGCCCTGACTCCATGCCCAGGCAAACGGAGCAGCTAGACCCCTCCCCCTCCTCCACAGCAGGTGAGCCTGAGGAGGGTTTACTCCCAAGAACAGCTGATTGGTGTGACCCTCGCATCAGAAGATTGGAGAGGCGGAGGCTACAGAGGGAAGGGAGGGGCAGGCCTTAATGAGTGCTGAGTCATGGTGCCACACCCCATGGCCTATATAAAGGAGCTACTTTCTGGCAGTCTCTGAGTCAGGCAAAAAGTCAAACTTATCTTGCTGAAGTCACTTACTGGTCTCCTGCCTGCTCTGAGGACTTTGCTAGGACTTTGGGCAGAGCTGCAGAGGCACGCCTGATTCGGATTTCCCGGACCCAGCCGTCAGCGGAGGAGTGGGACACGACATCTTGCCTGACTCCTCACACATCTACAAGATGGATCTGCAACAGCTGGCGCTGATTGTGCAGCAGCTACAAACAGACAACCAGCAACTGCAACAGCAAGTCGCCCAGCTGACTGCTCAACTGGCTGCTGGGAATGCCCCAGCAGTCCAACCTCCTCCTCCTCCTCCTCCTCAGCGCCACAGCCCGGTACCGGTGCCGGAGAAGTTCTCAGGACGGATGGAGATGTTCCCGGCCTTCATGGCCCAGTGCCAGACCTACATGGCAATGCGGGCCGGGGACTTTCAGATGACCGGGCCAGGGTGGCCGTGATGAACCTGTTGTCTGGCCAGGCTGCGCAGTGGGCCACGCCCTTGGTGCTCAGGGACAGCCCCTTGCTGGCGGACTACCAGGGGTTCTGGGGGCAACTACGCCTGATGTATGAAGACCCTGTGCGGGCCCAGACGGCTGCCTGGCGCCTCGGAGAGATCCAACAAGGGCCCCGCCCGGGAGTACATCGCGAATTCCGGTTGCTGTGCCATGATTCGGACTGGAACGACACGGCACTAGCGGACGCGTTCAAGAGGGGCCTTCGGAAGAGCTCCAGGACGAGCTGGCTCGGGTGGGCGCCCGCGGACCCTCGTTGACCTGGTGCCCCTCTGCCTGCGCCTCGACACCCGTCTCCAGCAACGCCCGTCCTGTCGCCGCCCGCAACCGTCAAAGACCGTCGCCTCCTCGACCCGTGCCGACCCGTCCCGGGCCACCCCGCGCTTCGTGGCCGCCGCCGAGGAGCCCATGGAGTTAGGAGCGGCCAGGCCTTGCCTCACGGGCCAGGAGGCGGGCGGGCGCCAAGGGGGGCTGTGCTTGTACTGTGGGAGCCCGGCCATTTCGCCGCCGCATGCCCCAGGAAGCGCGGCGGAACACGTACGCCCGTCCCCGAATCCCGGCCTGGCCAGTCGGGAAACGGGGCAGGCCCGGCAGAAACCCTAGGCGGGCACGGACCAAGCCCCGCCAGACATGGCGGCGTGGACCCGGGCCCCTCGGCACCTGATTTTGGACACCGGGTGTGGGTGGGTGACCGGCGGAAGGATCGGCACACGCTGGTAGATTCGGGGCCACCACGAACTTTATGGACCGGGCCTTCGTGGACCATTTTGGTGTCCCTTGGTTCCGGTAGACCCTCCGATGGCGTCGAGACCATCGGCGGGAGGGAGCTGGTGGCGGACCCATTAACCGCCACGCAGCCCTTGCGCCTCGCCGCCGGGGACCACGAGGCGATTCGCTTCTACGTGACGGCGGAAGGATCCCGCACACGCTGGTAGATTCGGGGCCACCACGAACTTTATGGACCGGGCCTTCGTGGACCATTTTGGTGTCCCTTGGTTCCGGTAGACCCTCCGATGGCGTCGAGACCATCGACGGAGGGAGCTGGTGGCGGACCCATTAACCGCCACGCAGCCCTTGCGCCCGCCATCGGGGACCACGAGGAGGCGATTCGCTTCTACGTGACGGCGGACCTCCACTTCCCAGTGATCCTCGGACTGGCCTGGCTGCGGACGCACGACCCTCAGGTGGCCTGGTCGCGAACGCCATCTCGCTTCCCAGCCTGCAGTGTGTCGACCACATCCGCCACACCTCGCCCGGCCAGGGCGTCTTCACCCGGCCGTCGCCGTGCCCCGAGCTGCAGGACTTCGCTGGCGTCTTCAGCGAAAGGAGGCGGACCGCTTACCCCGCACCGGCCCTCGACTGCCCGTGGACCTGCAACCCGGCGCCCGCTGCCCACGGGCGCCTGTATTCCATGTCCGAGCCGAGTTGGCCGCCTCAGGGACTTTCTGGACAAAAATCTGGCCCGAGGGTTCATCCGCCTTCAAGTCCCTCTGTCGGCCCCGGTCCTCTTCGTAAAAAGAAGACGGGATTTGCGCCTGTGTTGCGACTACCGCCGGCTGAACGCCATCACGGTGCGGAATCGCTACCCCTGCCGCTCATCCGGGCTGATGGACCGGCTGCGGGAGGCCTCCATCTTTACCAAGCTCGACCTCCGGGGGGCCTACAACCTGGTGCGGATGCGTGAAGGGGACGAGTGGAAGACGGCGTTCGGCACCCGGTATGGACACTACGAGTACACGGTCATGCCGTTCGGGCTGACCAACGCCCCCGCCGTCTTCCAACATTTTATGAACGATGTGTTCCGGGACATGTTGGATCGGTTCGTGGTGATCTACCTGGACGACATCCTGGTCTACTCCCGGTCCAGGGAAAGTCACCTCCAGCACCTCCGCCTGGTCCTGCAGCGCCTGCGGGAGCACCAGCTCTACGCCAAGCTGGAGAAGTGTTTTTTCCTCCGGTCGTCCATTGAGTTCCTCGGGCACATCCTCTCACCCGAGGGGATCGCCATGGACCCGCGCAAGGTGGAGGCCCTGAGCAGCTGGGAAGCCCCGCGTCGGGTGAAGGATGTCCAGCGGCTGCTGGGCTTCGCCAATTACTATCGGACCTTCATCCCGGGCTTCGCCACGCTGACGGCTCCGCTCACCCAGCTCCTTCAGAAGAAGGTCCCGTTCCGGTGGGGTCCCCCGCAGGAGGAAGCCTTCACGGCTCTCAGGAAGGCTTTCGTCACGGAGCCCATCCTGCGACATCCCGACCCGCACCGACCCTTCGTGGTGGAGACGGACGCCTCCAACGTCGCCCTCGGAGCGGTGCTGCTACAGGCCCCGGCGGATGGCGGCACTCTTTTTCCCTGCGCGTACTACTCGCGGAAGCTCAACCCTTCCGAGCGCAACTATACCATCTGGGAAAAGGAGTTGCTGGCTATCAAGGCCGCGTTCGAGGCGTGGCGGCACCACCTGGAGGGAGCCCGGCATCAGGTGGAGGTCGAGCGGACCATCGGAACCTCGAACATCTCACCACGGCTCGGAAGTTGAACCAGCGGCAGATCCGGTGGTCGCTGTTCTTTGCCCGGTTCAACTTCCGCGTCACCTATATCCCCAGTGGCCACAACCGGAGGGCGGACGCCCTGTCCCGTAAGCCGGAGTACCTGAGCGCCCAAGACCCTCTTCCTCCACGGACTGTACTGCCGGCGGAAGCCTTGGCCGCCGCCCGGGAACCGGTGGACTTACGGGCCCGGGTGCGAGAGGCGCAGCGCCAAGACGCCTGGTCTCAGCAGCGGCGAGCGGAGGCGGGCCCCACGTCTCCGTGGACATTGGAAGACGACGTACTCAAGTTCCGGGGGCGGGTGTATGTGCCGCAGGGCGCTCGGTCCTCGTCCTGACCCAGTGCCACGACAACCCTGCCGCGGGCCATTTCGGGTTTTTCAAGACTCTCAACCTGGTAACGCGGACCTTCTGGTGGCCCCGGGTGCGGCATGATGTCCATGCCTATGTGACGTCCTGCGTGCCGTGCCGGCAAGCCAAGGCCGCCACGGGGGCCCCTCCTGGTCTCCTCCAGCCCTTGCCGACTCCTGACAGACCCTGGGGGGCGATTTCCATGGACTTCCTGACGGACCTGCCGCCGTCCTCGGGGTTCACCACGGTGCTGGTGGTGGTGGACATGCACACCAAGATGGCACACTTCATCCGGTGCCGCGGGCTGCCCACCGCCACCAAGAGGGCCCGTCTCTTCTTGCAGCATGGCTTCCGCCTCCACGGCCTGCGGACAGGGTGGTGTCGGACCGTGGGGTGCAGTTCACGGCCCGCTTTTGGAAGAGCCTGATGGCGCATTGGAGGTGCAGGTGTGCCTGTCGTCGGCGCACCATCCGGAGACCGACGGCGGACGGAAAAGGTCATCGGCGTCCTGGAACAGTACCTCCGGTGCCGTGAACCAACAGCAGGACAACTGGGCGATTACCTGTCCCTAGCGGAGTTGCATTCAACAACTCCCAACACACCTCCACCCAGACCACCCGTTCCTGGCCAATTTGGGGTACCATCCGGCTCTTCCTCTGGCGCCCCGGACTCCCGGTTCCCGAGACACAGTCCTTTCTCTCCGAGTTGCAGCGGTCCAGCAGATGGTGCGTCGGCAGCTGAATCGGGCGAAGGAGGACTACAAGCGGTCGCCGATCGTTCCCGACGGGCAACACCCCACTGGTGGTCGGAGACCGCGTGTGGCTCTCCACAGCATCTTCCGTCCGACCGCCGGCGAAGAAACTGGACCACCGGTTCATCGGTCCGTTCCCGTCGAGGCGGTCATCAATCCGTGGCCTACCGATTGACCCTGCCGCTCCATGCGGATCCATCCCGTCTTCCATCGGTCCTGCTGGTCCCTGAGGCCCGCCGTCTCCCCTCCGGCGCCCGGCGCCACCCGTCGCTGTCGGCGAGGACGGGCGGAGGAGTACAGGTGCACAGCATACGCGACTCCGCTGGCTGAAGGCGCTTCCAATACCTGGTGGCGTGGCAAGTGCGGGACCGAGTTCACCTGGGTCAATGCCTCCGACGCCCACGCCCGGACCTGGTGCGGGCCTTCCACGAGCAGAACCCGGCCCGACCGCATCCCGATCGTCAGCCCGGGGAAGGGCCCTGCGGTGAGGATAGTGTTGTGTCTTGCCCGCCTCAGAGCAGCCGGGCCTTCTTACCTGCTCCCGCACACTGAGGAATGTATGCCTCCCGTCCCAGTCCTGGCTCCATGCCCACACAAACTGCAGAAGGAGAATCTCCTGCCCCAGCCCTGACTCCATGCCCAGGCAAACGGAGCAGCTAGACCCTCCCCTCCTCCACAGCAGGTGAGCCTGAGGAGGGTTTACTCAAGAACAGCTGATTGGTGTGACCTCGTGATCAGAAGATTGGAGAGGCGGAGGCTACAGAGGAAGGGAGGGGCAGGCCTTAATGAGTGCTGAGTCATGGTGCCACACCCCATGGCCTATATAAAGGAGCTACTTTCTGGCAGTCTCTGAGTCAGGCAAAAAGTCAAACTTATCTTGCTGAAGTCACTTACTGGTCTCCTGCCTGCTCTGAGGACTTTGCTAGGACTTTGGACAGAGCTGCAGAGGCACGCCTGATTCGGATTTCCCGGACCCAGCCGTCAGCGGAGGAGTGGGACACGACAAATGCATTGATACTGTTGTGACCCAGGTTCCTGGACTCGGACTCCTGGACTCGGATGATTCAGAAAGTGAGGGAGAAGACCTGGCAAGGCCTGCTTCTCCTGGGCCCTCTCCCTCCCTGGCACCCACTCAAAGGGAGGAGGAGGGGCCGGCAAGGCCTGATTCTCCCGGGCCTTCTTCTGATTTGGCAATGCCCCAAGAACAGTTTTGGAGTGATGCAAGACTGCGCAGACGTGACCGGCGCGTGCAGCAAAGGAAACGTTGGGACAAAGCCAAAGAATGATGAGTCATGCAGTGACATCTACAGAGGCTATAAAAGGAGGCGGAACTTCCTGGCTTTTTGTCTTGGACAAAGCAGTGAATTTGCGCGGGCAAACAGTATCAATGGAGGGAAGAATATATTCGTGAGTAATTCTGGCCTTATCTATAATTTCCTAGTTATCTCCAGAGACTTGGCAGGCCCATGGGTAGACGTGGCCAGAACATTTATCTATGTAAATAAATTAGAAAAGAAGGCCTTTGACTGACTCTTTGTTGGGAGTATTGGGGGAGGGAAACAGAACAGATACGTTACCGGGGTATATAAGTGGGATTTTATACATATAAAATTATAGCAAAACCAGAGACGTTTGCAAAGCAGGCTAAGAAAAGTCAAGATGACGGCTGTTGATTGAAGCCCAACATACTGTCTGTGGCAGCCCCAACATACATAAAAAGGATGGTTTTTAATACTGAGGATTCACTGAGGATTAATGGGGCAGCTGTCTTGTGCACTGCAGTTAAAGCGTCTCTAACTTTATTATTATTATTATTATTATTATTATTATTATTATTATTATTATTATTATTATTATTATTATTATTATTATTATTCACCGATACACCATGCAGTCCTAAACACTTGGGACGTATTCACTAGTGATCTGTGATACGAAATCCAGCATAGTTATCTCGTTTGCTGTATATACTGTCATAACAACAACAACAACAGCAGCAGCAGATTAGCATTGGAAGGGACCCTGTAGGTGATCTAGTCCAACCCTCCACCAAAGCAGGAGACTCTACACCGGGTGTCAGCAACCTGTGGCTCCGAGCCGCATGTGGCTCTTATGTCCCTCTGCTGTGGCTCCCTGCTGGCTGGCTGGCCCCACCACTCACCCTCCCCTCCCAGTCACTCCTCGCCTGGCCTGAGAAGGTAAGGGTGACAGCATGGATGGAAACTCATTCCATATTCCAGAGCGGAAGGGAAGTGCCCCTGTACTTGCCTCTCATCTCACGGGCACTTCTTCTGGCGCTTCTTGGTGCTGCGTGCATCTCAGTCACTCAGGGAGATGCATGACTTTCTCTGCACCCCGAGATACTGGCCCAGCCCAGCTGCAGCCAATGTCTTGCATCGTAATGGGCTCCAGGAGGAGGAGGGGATGCCCCATTATGAAATGCGCTAAACTTAAGTGTGCTGCACTAGGCGCTGTGAGAGCAGTGAGCAGGCTGTGGAGCCGGCGAGAGCAAGTTGCACGCCTAGAGCCACAAAACCCAGGTAGGTGTGGCTGAGGGGGGGGAGTCATGTGACTGGGTGGGAGTGACATTGAGTTGGCCACACCCACCCAGTTTTGTGGCTCCCAGTGTTTTCTTTTCTGTGAGAAATGGGTCCAAATGGCTCTTTGAGTGTTTAAGGTTGCTGTCGTGTCCCACTCCTCCTCTGACGGCCCGGTCAGGGAAGTCTGTATCAAGTGTGGCCACAAAGCCTCTGCAGCTCTGCCAAAGTTCTGTCAGAGTTCTCAGGGCAGGCAGGAGTCCAAGATGAGACTTCAGCAATCCAAATTAGACTTTGCCTGACTCAAAAAATGCCAGAAAGCAGATCCTTTATATAGGCCATGGGGTGTGGCTCCATGACTCAGTACTTATCCAGGCCTGCCCCTCCCTTCCTTTTGCTGACGTCGCCTCTCCATTCTCCGGAAGCGGGGATCCGTCCACCCTCCAGCTGCCGGCAATTCCAGCTCGTGACTGGCTTCAGGCTCCTCATGTTCACATGCTGTGGGGGAGGGGTTTATTTGCTCGGTCTATCCGGGCATGGTGCCAGGACTGGGGGCTGGAGGCATGCCAGGCCATTCGTCTTGCTCGGTCTGTCCAGGCATGGTGCCAGGACTGGGGGCTGGAGGCATGCCAGGCCCTTCGTCTGCATTATCAGTCCCTGGCTGAGATAACAGGAGATGAGAAGAACCTGGCTGCGTAGAGGGGGGCGGGCGAGGCACAACAGTTGCAGACCCCTGGCCTACACCATTTCTGACAAAGAGCAGTCCAATCTCTTCTTGAAGGCCTCCAGTGAGGAAGCTCCCACAACTCCCAAAGGCAACTTCTGTTCCATTGGTTAATTGCTCTCTCTGTCAGAAAATCTCTCCTTATTTCCAGGTTGAATCTCTCCATCCATTGTTCCTTGTCTGGTTTTTGAGTGCCTTGGAAATTCGCTTGACCCCCCTTCTTTAATAAACCCTACCTGCCCCCAGCTTAGGAAAGCTCTAAAAAGGAAAATTAACTGTTGGCCTTCGAGAAGGCTTGAAAGACCTGAATGATGATATGGAGAATTGCAATTTTGGCAGCTCCTGACATTCTGGTATCTTGAAAAGCATTTTGTGCAATGGCATATCTTTTGATCAACCAAAAACAAGCCTCACCTGTGGACTGCAGTGTACCAGCCAGCGGTGATGGTTAAGTTGACAGCAAGATCTACTGGGATAATATTAGCTACTGCAGCTGGATTGCATTTTAGGCTCCGTATAACCCCTTTACCAGCCTAGAAATAAAGAAGTTAATTAACATAAGTAATATGACTTCCTTATTAAGCATAGAGCAGAGGTAGTCAACCTTTTTATACCTACCGCCAGTGACGGGATTCAAGTAATTTAACAACCGGTTCTCTGCCCTAATGATTTCTTCCAACAACCAGTTTGCCAAATTGTTCAGACAGTTAACAACCGGTTCTCCCGAAGTGGTGCGAACTGGCTGAATCCCACCACTGCCTACCGCCCACTTTTGTATCTCTATTGGTAGTAAAATTTTCTAACCGCCCACCAGTTCCACAGTAATGCAGCATGTATCGTCATCTGCACATGCCTCTTGCGCATTGTGGATTGGGTTTGTGGGGGGCGCCGGCTACCAGCTCTGCTTGTCTGTTACAGCTGGGTGGTGTGAGGGGAGATGCGCGAGCTATCTGGGATGAGGCTGTTTTGTTTGCGGTCGCACTATAGCGCCATTTAGTTTCACTTACGTAACATGAACTAAACTTATGCGTGGGCGATACAAATAGTATATTTTCAGAAATTTAAATTGTCACGGGAAATTTTATGAAAACCTAATGGAAATGTTTTTAAATAATGCTATGAAAATTTTTAAAAAAGTCAATTAAATTAAAAAAAAAAAAAGGAAAGTGCTTCAGTATCAGACAAAACCTCTACCGCCCAAGGAGTTGATTGTTTGGAAAAAATTGCAATTATCTTTGCTGGGGAGAATTGCTGCTATTAAAATGAATGTTTTACCTAGATTTTTATTCCTCTTTCAGATGATACCAATAATTAAGAAAGATAAGAATCTTGAGGAATGGCAGAAGGGAATTAACAAATTTATATGGGAAGGTAAAAAAGCTAGGGTTAAAATGAAAATAATTCAAGATTCTCGGGAAAGGGGAGGTTTAAAAATGCCTAATTTTAAATTATATTATGAAGCAGCTGCTCTCTCTGCAATAAGTGATTGGTTTAATTTAACAGAGGACAGAATTTTGAATATAGAAGGTTATGATTTGCTATATGGATGGCATGCATATTTAATTTATGACAAAAAAGTGGATAAGGCCTTTAAAAATCATGTGCTAAGAAATGCCCTTCTGCGTGTTTGGAAAAAATACTCTTATAAACTAAATTATAAGGTTCCTATATGGGCAAGTCCTAGACATACAGTAGAAAATATAAACATAGAACAGAATCAGGAAATGATTACATATAAAGATCTTTTGTATACTGAAAGAGGTAATTTGCAGTTAAAATCTCTGCAAGTATTAAGAGAGGAAGGGAAAAATTATACTTGGTTTCAATATGAGCAACTACGTGCTAGATGGAAGGGGATCAGAAAATTGGTATAGAGCAGAACGAGGGAAATTTGGTAAAGCAAATTAGAAATCAGTCTCAGGAGCATATAAAGAGATTGTATAATGTGTTACTTGAAATAGATTCTGAAAGGGACTTGGTAAAGGACTGTATGATAAAGTGGGCACAAAATTTTCAGGAGCCAATATTATTGGAAACGTGGGAAAAATTTGGGTTAGAAATGTTAAATTCACGCAGGCACAGAATCTGAGGAAAATTTTTATAAAATGTTTTATAGATGGCATCTAGATCCTAAAAATTATCGTGTATGTATCCAGAAATGCAAGCAAAATGTTGGAGATGTAATTGTGATGACGCTACATATTTTCACATTTGGTGGACTTGTAAGGACATAAAGGCCTTTTGGATAAAAATTTGGTGGATTTTACAAAATGTTCTGAAAAGAAGATAAAGTTCCTGCCGCAATTTTTCTTGTTGGGAATTATTACGGATTGTACAGTAATTGAGACTAAATTGATTTTAAATCTAATAACTGCAGCAAGATTACTAATAGGACAATATTGGAAGAAAAAAGAAGTACCAACAATAGAAGAATGGATATTGAAAGTTGCCAATTTGGCTGAGATGGCGAAGATATCAGCCTTTTTGAAAGACAATACGCAAGAAAGATACTTAAAGGAATGGAAAAAATGGATTGACTATATTCAACGTAGATATCAGACTAAGAGTTATCAGACTGTTTTTGAATGATTATGATGTATTATTTTTGATTGCTTTTGGGGGAAGTTAGGAATTGATGATTGTAGGGGTATAATTACCGTATATACTCGAGTATAAGCCGAGTTTTTCAGCACGTTTTTTGTGCTGAAAAACGTCCCCTCGGCTTATACTCGGGTCTATACGGCTTATACTCGAGTTTTGTTTTTTTTTAAGCCCCTCGGCTTATACTCGAGTATATACGGCTTATACTCGAGTTTGTTTTTTTTTCTTTTTTTCACATTTTACCGGACGGCGCGGGGAAGCCCTGCCGGTGCAGTGAGAGGGCGGGGTGGGGGAGCCGCCAGCCTTCTCAGCTGAGGGAGGGAGGGTTTCCCCAACCGGTAGGTGCCTCATTTCCCACCCTCGGCTTATACTCGAGTCCCCAGTTTACCCCAGTTTTTGGGGTAAAATTGGGGACCTCGGCTTATACTCGGATCGGCTTATATTCGAGTATATACGGTAAGTTGGGACGAAAATTTTTTAGCATATGTTTGTTTTATTTTTAACTATACCTTGTGCTCGTTCCGGGAAGTCGGGGGGGGAGGGGGGTTGCGAAGGGAGGGGGGAGCAGGGGGGGAAAGGGGAAAAAAAATAATTTTTGTAAAACTTTTTGAATTAAAAAAAAAAAAAAAAAAACTCTACCGCCCACCATGAAAGCTGGAACGCCCACTAGTGGGTGGTAGGGACCAGGTTGACTACCACTGGCATAGAGTTTATAAACTCTGAGACTTGAATTCTGTAACAGAATTGAGCAGGACAGCAAGAGTTCTCCTGAATTAACCTGGGAAGCAGCGGAACACTTTCCCTCCTCTGCTCTCTCCGGAATCTGCCCTTCCTCTGCTGAATCAGAATAGAGTTGGAAGGGACCTTGGAGGTCTTCTAGTCCAGCCCCCTGCTCAAGCAGGAGACCTTATACCAGGGGTGTCAAACCCAATTTCGTTGAGGGCTGCATCAGTTGTGTTTGACCTCAGGGTGGGTGGGTGGGCATGGCCAATGGGGGCCTGGCCAGCTTGACGTCACTCTTGTCGGGAGCACCTGTGGTGGCCAAGTACTAAGGCAGGACTTCCCTCAGATTTTATTTATTTATTTTATTTATTCATACTTTTATACCGCCCTATCTCCCTAGGGACTCATTTTCCTTCATTCTCATTATAATCTTCCTTCCTTCCTTCCTTCCTTCCTTCCTTCCTTCCTTCCTTCCTTCCTTCCTTCCTTCCTTCCTTCCTTCCATCCATCCATCCATCCATCCATAGAAAGTTAGCACCCACCCCTCTCCTAGAAGAATGAAATATTCTAGGAAATATTAAAAAGGCAAATATTAAAAAGGCAGAATATTTCTTTGAGTTTAACACTCTTGCCGTATTCATTTTCAGACAAGTGGCTCTTCTTAAAAACCTCCAATGATGAAGCACCCACAAAGTCTGAAGGCAAACTGTTCCACTGGTTAATTGTTCTCTCTGTTAGGAAGTTTCTCCTCAATTCCAGGTTGCTTCTCTCCTTGATTAGTTTCCATCCACTGTTTCTTGTCCTGCCCTCTGGTGCTTCGGAAAATAAATTGACCTTCCCCCCTCCTCTTTGGGGCAGCCTTTCAAATACTGGAATACTGCTATCATAGCCCTTCCCCGTCCTTCTTTTTTCTAGACCAGTGATGGCTAACCTTTTTGCCATCAGGTGCAAAAAGTTGGGGGGGTTGCGCTGCGGGGGGTTGTGCGGGTGCGGGCCCACACCCATAATTCTATGTGCCCCCCCCCCATGCATGGGCCATTTCCGGCCTCCATAGGGTCTCCAGGGTGGGGGGTAAGGAAGGCTGTTTTCACCCTTCCCAGGTTCGTAGAGAGGCTCTGGAGCCTGGGGAGAGCAAAAAACAGGCCTTCCGGTCCCACCGGAAGTCAGCAAATGGGCCATTTCCAGCCTCCAGAGGGCCTCCGGAGGGGATAGGGAAGGCCATTTTCCCCTTCCCCAGGCTCCTAGAGAGGCTCTGGAGCCTGGGGAGAGCAAAGACCATGCCTTCCTCACACACACACCAGGCCCTCAGGAGGCAGGAAACAGCCTGTTTCCCTACTTCTGGTGGGCTCAGAAGGCCTGAAAATCAACTGGCCAGCACATGCATGCCTGCCAGAGCTGAGCTCACGTGCCTACCAATATGGCTCCGCGTGCCACCTGTGGCACACGTGCCATAGGTTCGCCATCGTGGCTCTAGACTAACCAAACCCAAATCCTCCAAACATTTTTCATATGTTTTAGCCTCCAGGCCCTTGATCATCTTAGTTGCTCTTCTTTGCACTTTTTCTAAAGTCTCAACATCTTTTTTTGTAATGTGGTGACCAAAACTGGATGCAGTATTCCCAGGTGTGGCCTTACCTTTATAAAGTGGTATTAATACTTCATGTGATTTTGATTCTGTGCCTCTGTTTATACAACCAAGGGATTGTATTAGCTATTTTGGCGGCTGCTGCACACGCTGCTGACTCATGTTTTAGTGATTTTTGTTTCTGGGAGCTGCTCATTCTGATGCTTTCCTGTTAAAATGATCATGAAAGCCATAAGCTTTCGAACTTGCTCAGATAGCAATAGCACTTATATACCGCTTTACAGCCCTCTCTAAGCAGTTTACAGAGTCAGCCTATTGCCCCCAACAATCTGGATCCTCATTTTACAGACCTCGGAAGGATGGAAGGGTGAGTCAACCTTGAGACCGTGAAAATCAAACTGCTGGTAGTCGGCAGAGTTAGCCTGCAATACCACATTCTAACCACCGTGCCATGAGGAAGAACAATGAGGGAGGGAGGGAGGGAGGGAGGGAGGGAAGGAAGGAAGGAAGGAAGGAAGGGAAGGGAAGGGAAAGGAAAGGAAAGGAAAGGAAAGGAAGGAAGGAAGGAAGGAAGGAAGGAAGGAAGGAAGGAAGGAAGGAAGGAAGGAAGGAAGGACGGAAGGAAGGAAGGAAGGAAGGAAGGGCAACAACATTTAGCCTGGTGAGATTTGATCTGCCAAACTGCTGGCAGCCAGTGATCAACAGAAGTAGCCTGCAGTACTGCACTCTAACCACTGCGCCTTGATCTCTTGATCTGAGCTTCGTGCTTTGGTTCTCAGTGTTTTTTCTTGGCCCGTTTCGCTGCCTCTAAGATTCAGAAGTCCCGAGTTCGATTTTCATCTCTACCTACCGCAACCAGGAAGCCATTTACATTGTTGAAGTTGTCGATCCAACCCTGAAAAACAAAACATAGGGAAACAATTGTTGTGAAGCATAAAGCAGGTGTATATTAAGGTATAAAGGGACCAGTTCTGGAGATCTGGTAGCAGAAATTTTGAGTAGTTAAGAGAACCAATAAATACCACCTCTGACTGGCCCCACCCTCATCTATCCTCTGCCTCCTGAGTCCCAGCTAATCAGGAAGAAATGGGGATTTTCCTGTAACCTTACCCTGGAATATAGGGACGCGGTGGCTCAGGGGCTAGGACGTTGAGCTTGTCGATCGAAGGGTCGGCAGCTCAGCAGTTCGAATCCCTAGTGCTGCCATGTAACGGGGTGAACTCCCGTTACTTGTCCCAGCTTCTGCCAACCTAGCAGTTTCAAAAGCACATAAAAATGCAAGTAGAAAAAATAGGGACCACCTTTGGTGGGAAGGTAACAGCGTTCTGTGCGCCTTTGGCATTGAGTCATGCCGGCCACATGACCACGGAGACATCTTTGGACAGCGCTGGCTCTTCGGCTTTGAAACGGAGATGAGTACCGCCCCCTAGAGTTGGCAACGACTAGCACATATGTGCAAGGGGAACCTTTACCTTTACCTTATTAAGGTATAAAGCAAGTGTATATTAAGGTAAAAATTGGCAATGCTCTATCAAATCCTGTTCCTGTCAAAAGTGGCATTCTTCAAGGTGGTGTTCTTGGACCAACGCTCTTCATACTATACATAAATGATCTCTGTGACCATATATCTCAAGTTATTGTGTTCTCTTTGCTGATGATGTCAAACTATTTAACACCACCAACAATACTACTACCCTTCAAAAAGACCTTGACTTTGTATCCAATTAGTCTAAAACTTGGGAACTCCAAATCTCAACCAGCAAATGCTCAGTCTTACATATTGGAAAAAAGAACCCAAACACTAAGTACAAGCTTGATGGACATTACCTTACAGATGACCCCCACCCTGTAAAAGACCTTGAAGTTTTCATATCAAATGATCTAAGTGCCAAAGTCCACTGCAACAACATAGCAAAAAAGGCTCTAAGAGTTGTAAACCTAATTTTGCATAGCTTCTTTTCCAAAAACTCTACACTACTAACCAGAGCATACAAAACATTTGCTAGACCTATTCTTGAATACAGCTCACCTGTCTGGAACCCATACCACGTCTCTGACATTAATACCATTGAACGAGTCCAGAAATATTTTACAAGAAGAGTTCTCCGCTCCTCTGTAAACAACAAAATACCTTATACCACCAGACTTGAAATCCTGGGATTAGAAAACTTAGAACTCCACCGACTCCGACAAGACCTGTGTTTAACACATAGAATCATCTATTGCAATGTCCTTCCTGTTAAAGACTACTTCAGCTTCAATCGCAATAATACAAGAGGAAACAATAGATTCAAACTTAATGTTAACCGCTTCAATCTTGATTGCAAAAAATATGACTTTTGTAGCAGAGTTGTTAATGCTTGGAATACACTACCTGACTCTGTGGTCTCTTCTCAAACTCCCAAAAGCTTTAACCAAAAACTGTCTACCATTGACCTCACCCCATTCCTAAGAGGACTATAAGGGGTGTGCATAAGTGCACAAAAGTACCTACCGTTCCTGTCCTATTGTTTCCTTTCATTGTATGTGCTTGTATATAATGTTGTGACAAAATAAAATAGATAGAAGGTTATGCACAGCTCGTAATTCAGCTGTGCAAAATAGGGGAGACCCTACTTTCAGAATCTCATCCAGCCATTTTGAGAATTTTGCTGTTCATGGTATTATTGGTACTATACTTTAGACCAGCCATTTTGAGGAAAAACATTTGATAATTTTTAATTAATATTCATTTATTAAGTAAACCCCAGGCATTGTTAGGACATACATAAACAGGAAAAACGAAAGGAGAAAGTAATGACCAGTGCAACCAATAATTAGTTATGATGTACAGATTCATGCTTTGATTATATTCATCATAAAGTGCATTGCCCAATAAGAAATCAGGTTCCTAATTATAAGGTGGGGAAAAATGATGTTAAATCTAAAACTTTAGTTCCTTAATTTCAGGTGAAAGTAAACTTGATGAAGGAATGTCCTGGGAGAACGAAAATATTCTACTGTTCCTCATATTGTGAACACTTTTGATGCCGTAAATGTTTTTAGTTTCCTTTATTGTCATTGCACCTTGTACAACGAAATTAAATGCCATCTTCAGTGTACATCATATGTAAGAAAACTATAAAAATAAAACAAAAACACACATCCTTCACATTCTATACAGTCGAACTGAAAACCCTTGATAGTGCATTAATATTACACTATACAGTGGAATTCAACAGTTACTGCTCTGGGATACAAGCCTATTTGGCCTTGTTTTTATTGTCCTGTACCATCTGCCAGATGGTAATAGTTCAAAAAAAAAAAAGGGTGCCCAGGATGAGATGGATCTTTAGGAATGTTTTGAACTTTCTTAAGGCAGCGGGAGCTATAAAACTCTTCCAAAGAGGGGAGGGGGCAACCAATGATCCTCTGGGCAATGATGTTAACCCTTTGGAGCAATTGGCAAACCATACACAGGTGCAGTCAGTTAAAATACCCTCTATGGTGCAGAGGTAGAAGGTCACCAGCAGTTTTTCTTTTCTTTTTTTTTAAATATTTTTTTTATTCAACATTTTTCACCTTTAAAAACATAATTACACTTTTATAGCTTTCTGTTATTGGAATTTTTTGTAATTTCAACATTATCCTTCGACAAATTGTGTACATATGCATTCTTATTACTTAAGTACTTTTTTATATAATATATACGCTATATATCTATCTACTACACATTAAATATATATTTTTTTCGTTATATTATATTTTCTTTTCTTTTTTGGTAAAATGTTCATTTTTATGGTCGCAATTGTTCCACACCAGCAGTTTTTCATTCAGTTGTTGTTTCCTGAGACATTTGAGGAATGGGTCAATTTGGGTCAATTTATAAATGGGTCAATGTATTCTTTTCTGTGGAGAAGATGGGAGTATTATTAATTGACCTGCTTCCATGAATGACATTGTTAGGTTTTGCACAAGAGTGTGTGGGCAGATTTTTCACTTACATCTACCATGGGAATTGGTTTGCTACATCTGAATGGCTTAACCACTGTTCTTGTTGGTTTCTATGCTAATTTCAATTAACCAGTACATAGTGTTTGAGGGTGTTGGCTATGAAAAAAAATTGAATCCTACTTTGGGAAGACCTGGTCTTATTTTTGGGGAAACACGGGGAAACATTTTTGGGGTATTTGTAGACCAATGGTGGGTTTCAAATTTTTTTGCTGCCGTTTCTGTGGGCGTGGCATGGCTTGGTGGGCATGACTTGGTGGGCGTGGCAGGGGAAGGATATTATAAAATCTCCATTCCTACCTCACTCCAGGGAAAGGATATTGTAAAATCTCCATTCTCTCCCCATTCCAGGGTAAGGTGAAGGTAAAGGTTCCCCTCGCACATACGTGCTAGTTGTTCCTAACTCTGGGTGCTCATCTCCGTTTCAAAACCGAAGAGCCAGCGCTGTCCGAAGACATCTCCATGGTCATGTGGCCGGCATGACTCAGCACGAAAGGCGCACGGAACGCTGTTACCTTCCCACCAAAGTTGGTCCCTATTTTTTCTATTTGCATTTTTTATTTATTAATATTTTTTATACCGCCCTTCTCCGAAGACTCAGGGCGGTGTACAGCCAATAAAACGACAAGAAACCTAACAAATTAAAATAAAATAACAAGTTTAAAAAACTGATTCAATCGCTGTATACTTAAAATATTAGCTAAAATTTATCAAAACTAAAACCTTAGTAAAACCCTATTAAAACCCACAAAAACCCCCATACTAAAATCAATTTTTATGTGCTTTCGAAACTGCTAGGTTGGCAAAAGCTGGGACAAGTAATGGGAGCTCACCCCGTTTCACGGCAGCACTAGGGATTCGAACCGCTGAGCTGCCAACCTTTCGATCGACAAGCTCAACGTCCTAGCCCCTGAGCCACCGCGTCCCTATATTCCAGGGTAAGGTTACTGGAAAATCCCCATTTCTTCCCGATTAGCTGGGACTCGGGAGGCAGAGAATAGATGAGGGTGGGGCCAGTCAGAAGTAGTATTTATTGGTTCTCTTAACTACTCAAAATTTCCGCTACCGGTTCTCCAGAACTGGTCAGAACCTGCTGCAACCCACCTCTGTTGTAGACCCATAGGGGAGGGGAATATATTAGAATTTTATGTATCTTTCAGCATTCAGCCAAGGTACACGAAAGGCAAATGCAATTGGTCAGGATGGCTATGAATCTGAGCAGCCCTAAACATAAACCGTGGAAATAAGTGTTTTCCAATTACAGGTAATCCCCAATTTACAACAGTTCATTTAGTGACTGCTCAAAGTTACGACAACACTGAAAAAAAGTGACTTATGATCGTGGTTCACACTTATGACCATTGTAATACCTCCTTGGTCACATTATCAAAATTCAGACGCTTGGCAACCGACTCATATTTATGACGGTTGCAGTGTCCTGAGGTCATGTGATCACCTTTCGCGACCTTCACTTAACAACCGCGTTACTAACCTGACAACTGCAGTGATTCACTTAACAACTGTGGCAAGAAAGGTCATATCATAAAACGGGGCCAAATTTACAACTCACTTAACAACAGAAATTGTGGTCATAAGTCAAGTACGTTGTCTTTTGAAACTGTTTGATAGTTTGACAGTGTTTATTATTTACTTTATAGCCCTTTTTTTTCTGTTTAAGTGAATCTTTGAGGCTCCTAACCAAATATTGTAGATCATTCTTAGAAATCCACATAGCACAGTTGAATGTGGGAACTTTAGTTTGAGACACAATCAGACTTACAAACATCTAATACTAACCACGAAGACAGAAAAATCACATGTACAACCCAGGGGTAAAATGCTCCCGGTTTGGACCAGATCGCCCAATCCGGTAGTGATTGGAGCGGGTGATTTGGAGAACCGGTAGCAAAAATCCCTCCCCCACCCACCCGTGCCCAGCTGAGCCGCGCGATCATCAGAGGTTGTTTTTTTTTTTTACTTTTAAAAGCATTTTTACTTCAGCCGAAAAAATGCTTTTAAAAGTAAAAAAAAAAAGCCTCTGATGATCGCGCAGCTCAGCTGGGATCGTCAGAACCTTTTAAAAGCATTTTTTCTACAACCTCATCAGCCGAAGAGGTTGTAAAAAAATGCTTTTAAAAGGTTCTGACGATCAGGCAACTCAGCTGGGAAAAAATGCTTTTAAAAGTAAAAAAAAAAGCCTCTGATGATTGCGCAGTTCAGCTGGGATCGTCAGAACGTTTTAAAAGCATTTTTTTACAACCTCATCAGCCGAAGAGGTTGTAAAAATGCTTTTAAAATTCTGACGATCAGGCAACTCAGCTGGGAAAAAATGCTTTTAAAAGTAAAAAAAAAAGCCTCTGATGATTGCGCAGTTCAGCTGGGATCGTCAGAACTTTTTAAAAGCATTTTTTCTACAACCTCATCAGCTGAAGAGGTTTTAAAAAATGCTTTTAAAAGGTTCTGACGATCAGGCAACTCAGCTGGGAAAAAATGCTTTTGAAAGTAAAAAAAAAAGTTGGCCATGCCCACCCAGTCACACTACCCCCCCACCACCACCAAGCCACAGCCACAGAACCGGTAGTAACAAATTTTACATTTCACCACTGGTACAACCCCCTCCCCAGTCACGTACCATGCCGTGGATGGCCTGGCTGCGGGGGCACTGAGGTAAGCCAGTGTGGGGCGTCTGGAGCAGCTCCACCATCTGCTGCCTTGTGGTGGCGGCAGCACGAACAACCAGACAAAATGGGTGGCTGGCCGGCTGCATAAGTACTTAATTAGGACTTATTTTGGGGGATAGGCTTATATTAGGTTCATGCATTAAAAACACGCTAGGACTTATTTTTGGGATAGGTCTTATTTTCAGGGAAACAGCGTAGTTATACATTTTCCCATCTATGTTTAACAAACTTACTGAAGTTCTCATGGAATCTTGTGATCCCATGGCTTCCTGATCTTGAGATCTCATGATAGAGCCCATCCATGGGTCTCAGGTTCACGCTTGGGAGATAAGCCATAGCTCTAGAGCTGTTCTGACCTAGGCTTCCTAGAGCATGACACAAAGTCTTAGTCCTGCAAAACCTGTTTTGTTTATACGACTGTAAATTACTTTCATTTACAGTTCACAAGGCTTGACAAACAGTCTTTCAGAGGAAGGTTATCAATACCCACCTTTATCTCACTTGGAATGCTGCCAGAGAGCTAGTTTCCAAAACTTGGCACCGAGTCACAAACAGAACTTTCAAATCTTGAATCGCCCAAATGAACTAATTGCTTCCTGCAAAAGCCCACATTCCGTTCGCGCCTCTTTTATGTCTTATGGGAGGGGGCAATTATCTCCAAGGTGTGGCCTTCTTTCCCAAGTTGACCTTGCTTTCTTAATTGTTCTTATCTTCTGGCAGCTCTGTGCATGCATACACTGGGAACAGACTACAGCTGTTCCTCTGCCTCACTGATGGCTGACTCCGAAAGCAGCACATAACTCCCTGATGGCCTTGGCCCCCTCTCTGCCTCTGATGCAGAGCCTTCCCCAGACTCCAGGACTGGCCCATGTTCTCCCCCCCCCAACCTCCTCACTGTCCGAATCTGCTGCCAGCTCCGCTGGTCACTGGCAGGCCACAACAAGAGCTCATTTATCATGGCTTCCTTCTTTTCTTCCAAAAGCATGAGAAGGGTATTCTTATTTCCAAGGAATGGCTCTAATACAATCTTTTGGCCTGAAGTAGCATGTAAACCAGTGATAGTCAACCTGGTCCCTACTGCCCACTAGTGGGTGTTCCAGCTTTCATGATGGGCGGTAGGTTTTTTTTTTAATTTAATTGACTTTTTAAAAAAATTTCATAGCATTATTTAAAAACATTTTCATTAAGTTTTCATAAAATTCCCCATGATAATTTAAATTTCTGAAAATATACTATTTGTATCGCCCGCGCATAAGTTTAGTTCATGTTACGTAAGTGAAACTAAATGGCGCTATAGTGCGACCGCAAACAAAAGAGCCTCATCCAAGAATAGCTCGTGCATCTCCCCCCACACCATCCAGCTGTAACAGACAATCAGAGCTGGTAGCCTGCACCCCCCGCAAAAAAAACCCAATCCACGATGCGTGACAGCATGTGCAGATGATGATACATGGCGCATTACTGTGGAACCGGTGGGCAGTTAGAAAATTTTACTACTAACAGAGATACAATAGTGGGTGGTAGGTATAAAAAGGTTGACTATCACTGATGTAAGCCAAGCACTGGTAGAGCAAACCTACTTACTGGGAAGGGCTCCTGCCAACTAGCTCCCACGATGGAGGGTCGAACGATGGCAACGTTTAGATCTCCTTTCTCTTGTTGGATCAGATATTCAGTCAGAGCTTTGGAGAAGGTGTAGGTATTGGGCCAGCCTTCAATCAAATTGGGGGTGATCGCTTCAATGAGGGACTCATCCATACACCTAAGGGCAACAAAAACAACAATAATAATGATACGATATTGCTGTACCAGGAGATGCCAGAGTCGAAGAAAAAGAACTGGAAAAAAATCACAAAATATCACGACCTGGCCATCAAAACTACACGATTATGAATGAAACATGTAACAGTGATACCCATTGTCATCTGGGCACTTAGCACCATGTTCAAGAATTTTACAAAATGCATCAAGAAATTGTAGCTTCCTGAAATAACCCCAGTGGAACTCCAGGAAACTGCACTACTGGGACCATCATACATTTTAAGAAGATACTTTTAAGAAGATGCCAACCTAGCAGTTTCGAAAGCACGTAAAAATGCAAGTAGAAAAAATAGGGACCACCTTTGGTGGGAAGGTAACAGCGTTCCGTGCGCCTTGGGTGTTGAGTCATGACCACAGAGACGTCTTCGGACAGCGCTGGCTCTTCGGCTTTGAAACGGAGATGAGCACCGCCCCCTAGAGTCGGAAACGACTAGCACGTACGTGCGAGGGGAACCTTTACCTTTTAGGATGCTGGCAGCAACCCGTATCAACCATTAGCACCAGTCAACAATCTTTGTGATACATTTTTAAATGTTCCGTTGACTGAGTTTCATGTTTAATGAATAAAAGTATAATAACAATAAAAAGATATCCATGAGAAGAAAAACGTCCTTCCACATTTTATACACCTTTTTTTCTGGAAAAGCTAAATTTCTGTAATATGTGGCAAATCTTCCCTTTAGTAACTAAGGTAAAGGTAAAGGTTCCCCTCGCACATACGTGCTAGTCGTTGCTGACTCTAGGGGGTGGTGCTCATGTCATTATTTGGGTGGGGAAATAGTAAATCTTCTATCCGTGTCATTTTTAAATTGTTTTCATTTTGCTTTTATTAATGTTATACACGAAAGCGAAGAAAAAGAATCAACAACATTCTAAAGAAACTCAACAAAGAAAACTGACGAAAAGAAACAAAACCATGGAGAATATAGTCACACTATCACATATATGCATGTTTAGTCTCACATACATACAAAATTATCGTATTTTTCAGAGTATAAGATGCACCTGAGTATAAGACACAGCTTAGTTTTTGGGGAGGAAAATAGGAAAAAAAAATCTGCCTGCCAGGTATTCATCTGGTTAGCGTCCTTAGTTTGGTCAGCTTTAGCACATTAGTTTGCTGTTTTTTATCCCCTGCTTGGAGATAAAAAACAGCTGCTAAAGCACAGCTGATCTTTGGAGGGAGAAGCAGTGAGAAAAGCAGGCAAAGCGCAGAGATTGCTTCACTTGCTAGTACCTCATTAGGGCTGGAAAAAAAGCTTCTGAAGAACAACTGAGAGTCAGAGGGAGCAGGCAAAGCCCGGAAGATCACTAGCGCCTCGTTAGGGCTGAAAAAAAAGCTTTGAAAAAGCTATATTCGGAGTATAAGATGCACCCAAATTTTCAGCCTCTTTTAGGGGGGAAAAAGTGTGTCTTATACTTCGAAAAATATAGTATATAGGAATAACCTTGTGATAGAGATTCATTTCTAAAGAATATGAAGATGTGAAAATCTGAGGTAATGGACAAAGGTGGTTATTCCCAGTGGAACAATTGTTAGGCACCATAGAAACTTATATTGAAATATTAATGTCCATTGATGAATACTAAAAGGAGAAATTTTAAAAGATCAACTCTAAGTGTTGTCAAATAAAATTAAATGCCTTCTTTAAAAAAATGGAGTCATTTCCTGTTTTGCTGAAGATCACCTTAAATAAAAAAATGGTTTTTCTATTTGCCTCTACATATGACCCACCAAACTAATATTTACTTTAGATAATGGTAGTTTATATACAGCTAAATATATACAGACTTTGTTGTGTCTGCGCCCCCTGAGCCGGCCCTGCTGCCAGAAAGTGACTTGGAAAGTGAGGGGGAAGGGCCATCAGGACTTACCTTGGGAGCACCGGCTTCCCTGGCTCAGCTCCAGGAGCCAGAAGCAGGCCAGGTGGAGGAGAAAACGAGGCCTCCATCCCCAGATTCTCCCCCCTCCCAGGCCATGCCTGCAGACCCAGCTGACGGCAATCAGGCTTGGTTGAACCCTAGGTTTCGTAGGCAGGAGAGGCAGGAACAACAGAAGCAAGGGTGGGGCAGGCCTAGGAAGTGTTGAGTCATGGAGCCACACCCCACAGGATATAAAAGGCAGCGAGAGCTGCTGTGTCTCTTTGTAACAGGCAAATCCACTGATTAAGAGCTGAAGTTTGTTTCTGGGTGACTCACCAGCATTGTGGAAGATAACAGAGGCTCTTGGCAGACGCTGGCTATTCTGCTGCCAGAGCTGATAGTGCCGGCTAATTAAGCCATCACTCGGACGAAGGCGAGGGAGGAAAGAACAGACTTATATGTGGTAAATACCTTATCATACAGCTACTGACACAAGGAGAGCAATGAGATACGCGACGAGAGAGAACACAATAAGAAGGGAGACGGCCTCTAATGGCTTCCCTTATATAGACAGCTTCTTAACCAGCTTCTTAAAGTGCCGGTCTTGTATGGATCCCACCAGAGTCTTAACCTGGAGATGCCAGATGCTGAATCATTCCCATTGCATCAGCTTTTAGTTGTCTCTGCTTACAACCTTCCATCAGCTTACAGCTGATGACATCACACATACCTTCAGGGCTTTCCACACAAACAAGATATCAATCCGTTTATCAAGTTATAAATGGACCATTGAGATGTCTGCAATGCTGCAGTAACAGGGCCTCTGTGGCTCAGACTGGTAAGACAGTCTGTTATTAACACAGCTGCTTGCAATTACTGCAGGTTCAAGCCCCACCAGGCCCAAGGTTGACTCAGCCATCCATCCTTTATAAGGTAGGTAAAATGAGGACCCAGATTGTTGGGGGCAATAAGTTGACTTTGTATATAATATACAAATGGATGAAGACTATTGCTTGACATAGTGTAAGCCGCCCTGAGTCTTTGGAGAAGGGCGGGATATAAATGCAAATTAAAAAAAAAACTATGCCTCTCTGTTTTCTCCATCTCCACCAACCAGGACAAGGACAATTATATTATAAAGATATTCTTTTCATGAAGCATCTACACAAATACTGCATGTTTCTGGGACTTCCCTATTCCATACCACCTTTTTCTTAGAAGAAAGTGTGTAGGATGAGGCAACAAGTATTCCTTCAAACCTACTTGCAAATACATCACAACAGAGGAAGGGTTGCTTCCATTACTTACGTCACCAGGTCCAAAAGCTTCTTTGGTTCCACGGGAACCGGATAGCAGACTTCCTCTATGTGCCTCCGATTGCAGTTTGAATAGGCCGTTGAAATGTGGACGAGGGCTTCGAGGTTTTTCATCTGGTGGGCCAGCCTCAGGAGTTGCTGGGTCCCCATGACATTCAGGAGAAGGACATCTCTGTTCAAGAAAGCACAAAAAGCTAGGATTGAGGTCCAGTGTGTGTGAGACCAGGTCTAAATTGATCCTTTTGGCTGTGCTGAGAATCTCTTCAGGAATTCAAGAGGAACATAATTCCACACTTTGTCATGGTTCCAAGCAATGCACCCAATTGAATCAGAACTTTGATGCACCAGACAGACTCAAAAGACCAGGGGCGGGATAAGGGATAGTCAACCTTTTTATAACTACCGCCTACTTTTGTATCTCTGTTAGTAGTAAAATTTTCTAACTGCCCACCGGTTCCACAGTAATGCACCATGTAGCATTGTCTGCGCATGCCTCTCGTGCATCATGGATTGGGGTTTGGGGGGGGGGGGCGCCGGCTACCAGCTCTGCTTGTCTGTTACAGCTGGGTGATGTGGGGGGAGATGCACGAGCTATTCTGGGATGAGGCTTTTTTGTTTGCAGTCTCACCATAGCGCCATTTAGTTTCACTTAAGTAACGTGAACTAAACTTATGCACGGGCGATACAAATAGTATATTTTCAGAAATTTAAATTGTCACAGGGAATTTTATGAAAACCTAATGAAAATGTTTTTAAATATTGCTATAAAATTTTTTTAAAAAGTCAATTAAATTAAAAAAAAGGAAAGTGCTTCAGTATCGGACAAAACCCCTACTGCCCACCATGAAAGCTGGAACGCCCACTAGAGGGTGGTAGGGACTAGGTTGACTACCACTGCACGGTGGGATTTTACCGGTTCAGACCAGTTCGTGGAAACCGTCAGCTCTGATGATCAGCTGGGAGTGAATCGGTTTATCGTGACGATCAGATGAGCCCGCCCACTCACCCGTGCTATTTTCCTACCTTTATCTTCTCAGCTGACTCATGCGGCAAAGCAGATTGCCACGCCTCAGCTGTGTTTCTTCCCAAAGAAACGCGGAAATGAAGATTTCTGCAAACTGTGCCCACACGTGCATGTGCGCGAAGTGCCTGCGCTCACGAAGCGTACAATAACCAAACTGGTTGTTAAACCGGGAGGATCCCACCACTGCCAAAGACCCTTTGTTGAATACATAGCATAGGCACTTAGTGAAATGAAGCTAGCTTTATGGCAGGGGTCTCCAACCTTGGTCCTTTTAAGACTTGTGGACTTCAACTCCCAGAGTTCCTCAGCCAGTTTTGCTGGCTGAGGGTCTCTGGGAGTTGAAGTCCACAAGTCTTGAAGGGACCAAGGTTGGAGACCCCTGCCATAAAGCTAGCTTCATTTCACTAAGTGCCTATGCTATGTATTCAACAAAGGGTCTTTGGCAGTGGTGGGATCCTCCCGGTTTAACAACCAGTTAAGTCCCTGCTCTATGGGATCCTCCCGGTTTAACAACCAGTTAAGTCCCTGCTCTATGGGACTTCCGCACATCAATGACATAAAAAGGCTTGAAACTCCCCGCCTGCTCCAGGTGTTCTTGGTCACATGGGTCAATCATTAGTAACGTCTCCCTCGATCTGGTCTCAGCAGCTGTTCGGCGTTATGACCTTGATCCCCAAGCTGGGTCCAGTCACTGTTATGTCCACCATTCTCCTTAACCCCCACCCCAATTTTCATTCCTCATGCTCCCTTCATGCTGGCCCATTCCCCCCTCCCCACACGTGGCAACTAAGAAACAGAATGCAAGTAAGCAGGGCTTCACCTGACGTCATTTAGAAAGTTGACACATTGCTGGATTTGGAAAGCGGTCCTCACTGCACTGACTTCAGTAATTTCTTACACAGCTGGAGGAAGGGTCTAGGACCACCCAACATATTCAGGTCAGCATGGCCAGCTTGCCACTGCCAAGTCGACTCTGCCAACTCCACGCTGCCAAGTTGCCACAGAACAATTCAACACAGCCAATGTTCCATAGGGACAACTCACCATGGATATCTGGAAGAAAAGCCAGGGGAGCAAGTAGGCAGATGAGTGACTGGGTGGGCAGAGCACAGAACAGCACTGGGAGTGGGCAGCTTCCCATTTTTACACTCCCACTATTGCCACCACACTGAGCCCCTGAAACTCCCAGAGTTCAGTGTAGCTCCAGGGGTGGTGGCAATGGCAGGTGTTGTGGCTCCACTCCCCGGGCCTGGCCTCCTGTAGCCGGATGACTCGGAGAGTGAGGAGGAGGAGTGACAAGGCCTCCTTGCCCCCCCGAACCCTTCTCCTCCCTGGCACCGTCCCAGGTTCCAGCTGCAGGCCAGAAGGAGGAGGAGGAGGAGCTGACAAGGCCTCTTTCCCCCAACCCCTCCTCCTCCCTGGCAACGCCCCAAGAGCCAGCTGCTGAGGATCAGTCTTGGCTCAATCCGAGACAGCGACATCGAGATAGGCTTGAGCAGCAGAGAAAGAGGTGGGGCAGGCCCAGGGAGTGCTGAATCACGGAGCAACACCCCACAGGGGATAAAAGCGAGTGGGGTTTCTCTGTAGGCTCTTATGTCGGACAAAGCTACAAGCTACTAGGGTGAACTGCTTCGTGCTCTTGGATTGAAGGCTGGGATTTCTTTGTGAGTAACTTTTGGATTATTCTGCGGGCTCCTGGTTGCTTTGGCAATGGATTGTCAGCCCTCTGCTACTTGATAAGAGGCTTGGCAGGCACGTGAAGAAACGGTGCCAGAATTGTTCTCTGCCAAAGGACACTCGGCCGATTGTAAATTAATTGCTGGCAGATGGCCTCGGCTGGCGTGTGTTCATTGGAGAGGTGGTGGGGGGGAACAGAACAGCAGGCTTTGTGACAATGGGATGCATCTGGTTGCTGCTGCCTCCCTGCCACCAGTCCTGCCCACTGCCACCACTAACAAATGGCCTGGGGCAGCATCAGTTGTGGCGGGTGTATGAAAATGGGATGCATCCAGCCTCACCTCCTCTCCGCATCCATCTCCGCCCACTGCTGCTGCCAAACATCCCGAACACCACTGCGGCTGAATGGCTGGTGGCAGTTTTGGTTGGGGTGTGTGAAAATGGGGGAAAAAAAACTGTCACTACTATCACCACTGCTCAGCACTCTGCCCTGCCTTCCCAGCTGGCTATACAGTGAATTCGACATGTTGGATTGTCCTGTGTTGACTCGGTGGCACTGGGTTGGCAGAGGCGACTTGGCAATGGCGGAGCTGGCCATGCTGAGCTAACCATGCCAAGTTGTCGGCTTCCACTGGAGAAAGCCACAGGTGCAATCTGCATCATCTTATAAGTAATATCTGCTGAGAAGAATTGGAAATTCTTACAAGCAGCAACAGCAGCAAACTGCCTCAGTCTATCATCTTCTTTTAATGACCCCATAATTCCTTGCTGGGTGGAGTCTGGGCCACTGAATGGAGCTGAGTGTTTACTGGCCGGATGCCCTTCCTGTCCCCAATGCGGAGTTTTGTTCAGCAGATATATTTTCATTGTGCCCAGAGAGAGAAATATCTACCTCTACCTATGTTAGAAGAATTACAAGAATAAAATATCAGCAATGTACTTCTTTTTGTGTTCCTTAAGGATATCTGTTGTGGCCTGCCAGTGGCCAGGAGATCTGGCAGCAGGTTTGGACAGTGAGGAGGTTGGGGAGGAACATGGGCCCGTCCTGGAGTCTGAGGAAGGCTCTGATGTGGGCTCTGCGTCGGAGGCAGAGAGGGGGCCAGGGCCAAATGCCAGTTACAGCTGCCTTCAGAGTCAGACATCAGTGAGGCAGATGAACAGCTGGAGCCTGTTCCAAGGGTGCGCATGCGCAGAGTTGCCAGATGAAGGAAACAGCTAAAGAACAAGGGTCGACTTGGGAGTAAGGCCACAGGTGGACGATGAATGGCCCTCCCAGAGGGAATAAAAGAGGAGTGAAAGGGGAGTGGCGTTTGCAGGAGACAATTGGTTTGCTTAATTGGTCTGTGACTCTCCGAGACTCTTTGCCAAGTTTTGAAGATATCGGCCTGGCAGGTCTCCAAGTGCATGCTCACATTTGCAAACCGGTAGGGAAGGTGAATGAATCTCACTGCTGGCCTAAAGGTTGTTATATCAACGCGGTGATTTCCAATAAAACAAAGAAGAAAGGAAAGAGAACTTACTTCAGAGGCTCAACAAATCGAATTGTTGCAGCACAATGGAAGATCACGTTGACCTCAGAAAGCAGCTCCTCCTGATCTTCAGGAGCGATGGCCAGGTTTGGCTTGGTGAACTCAGCACTGATGGGCTTAATCTTCTCATGGAAATTAGAACATTCTTCCCGGACTCTATCGAACACCTAGAGTTCAAGGTAATATTCACTTAACAAAGAAGGAAAATGCTCCAGGTTCCTCAAGTCGAAATCCACTAGGAATTAATTTATTTTACATTATGAATAGTAACATCAGATGCTGGCAGATAGAGCCAAAACGACTGCTGAGCAGATGTTTCAATGATATGGGTCTATTTAAGGATACCTGAGATTTGGATGTGTCTGTGTGCTCGGACAAGCACGAAGCCGAAAGCACCAGCCTGAAGATGATGAGTGAGACCTCGTCGAAACGTCGCCAAGATACTCTCAACCTTACACAGGAAAAGACCCAAATATGCCAAGACCTACATACCTATACCCGTGAAAACCTACAAATATATGTGTGTGTGTGTGTGTGTGTGTTTTCTGAGGTTTTCACAGGTGTTTGTATGTAGGTCTTTGGTTGTTCGGGTTTTCTCCCATGTAAAATTGGAAGTGTCTTAGCGACATTTCGACAAAGTCTCATTCGTCATCTTCAGGCTTCAGCTTCGTGCTTCTGGGAGCAATGTGTGATCCCAGCTGTTTCTTCCTTTTAACTGCTAGTGGGGGTTTGAACTGATTGGGTGGGAGCTTGGCTGTGCTCTGATTGGATGGGGTTTTTTTGTGCTCTGATTGGATGGGGGTGTGCCCTGTTTGGGTGGGGGCTTGTTTGTGCTCAGATTAGTCTGAGTTGCAGGGGGATTTGAGTTGGTGAACTGCATTGCCCTGTTTGGGCAATTGTTGTTTGGCTTCGTGTTCTTGTTCATGCTACATCTTCATAGTGGGTGTCAGTCTGCTGCATGTATGGATTGGAGGGGTTTGAAATGGCTAATGTTGCAGCTGCGGTCTGGCTTCTGGTCCTTGGTCGTGCTTCATCATTCGTGTGGGTTTGAGTCTGCTTTCTGGGAGGATGTGTGGTGGTGACATCCTGTGTGGACCTCGTGAGTGTGAGTCTGGTATCATTCCTCGTGTTAGGGACTCGTTTGTCAATAAGGGCGGGTTTCCAAATGGCTGGTAGGCGGGAGGTGTCATCTCGTTTGTTCATGCTGTGTGGGTTTTTTTCTATCTCAATGGCTTCTCTGATTATTCTGTTGTTAAAGTGTTCAGTTTTGGCGATAGTTCTGGTCTTTTTAAAGTCAATATCGTGTCCTGTGGCTTTAAGGTGTTGGACCAGGGAAGAAGTTGGTTCCTCTTTTTTGACTGAGTTCTTGTGTTCTTCAATGCGTGCACTTATTCTTCTGTTGGTTTGTCCAATGTATGTGGTGGGGCAGGCGGTGCATGGGATTTCATATACTCCTTGATTTTCTAACTCAATTTTGTCTTTGGGGTTTCTTAGGATGGTGGATATTTTTCGGTTTGTGCAGAATGCTGTCTTGATGTTGTGTTTGTGGAGGATCTTGCTGATTCTGTCTGTGGTGCCTTTTATATATGGGAGGAGGGCTGTGCTGTTTTCTTGTTCTCTGTCTTGGATTTTAGTGGGGGGTTCTTTTTGGATTAGCTTGGTAATCTTATTTCTTTGGAATCCATTGGATGTTAGTACGTTAGTGAGAGTGTGTAGTTCGGTTTTTAGGTGTTGTTCGTCAGCTAAGCGTTTTGTTCTGGAGATGAGTGTCTTGGCTACGGAGTTGATCTGTGCTGGGTGGTGGTGTGAGAGTGCGTGCAGATAGCGGTTTGTGTGTGTTTTCTTCTGGTAGATGGTGTGTTCTAGGGAGCCATTGGGTTTCTTGTAAACTAAGACATCCAGGAAGGGAAGTTGGTTGTTAACTTCTGTGTCCATGGTGAACTGTATTTTGGGGTGTAGGCTATTGAGGTGTGTGAGGAAGTTGTCAAGTTTTTCTTTCCCATGTGGCCAGATTATGAAGGTGTCATCTACATATCTGAGCCAGAGTTTGGGTTTGTGATCAGATTTTTCTAGAGCTTGGGTTTCAAATGTTCCATTTAGAGGTTGGCAATGACAGGTGAGAGGGGTGATCCCACCCACCCACTAACAGTTAAAAGGAAGAAACAGCTGCGATCACACATTGCTCCCAGAAGCACGAAGCTGAAGCCTGAAGATGACGAATGAGACTTCGTTGAAACGTTGCCAAGACACTTCCAATTTTACGCGGGACAAACCCGAATAACCAAAGACACCCCCCCCCCCACATATATATATATATATTTTCTGAGGTGTTCGTGGGTGTTTGTATGTAGGTCTTTGGTTATTCGGGTTTTCTCCTGCATAAAATTGGAAGTGCCTTGGCGACGTTTCGACGAAGTTTCATTCGTCATCTTCAGGCTTCAGCTTCATGCTTCGTGCTTCAGGCTTCAGCTTCGTGCTTTGCTCCCAGAGGCTTTTTTTTTTACTTTTAAAAGCATTTTTTCAGCCGAAGAGTAAAAGTAAAAAAACCAAAACCTCTGATGATTGTGCGGCTCAGCTGGGCATGGGTGGAGGGGGGGCAGAGATGTTTGCTACCAGTTCTCTGAACTACCCACCGCCATTGCTACTGGAATACCGCATTCTGCACATGCGCAGAAGGTAAAAACCACATTATTTCCTGTTTAAAACCAGGAAGTATTGACACCCGGGCGGCGGGTGTCACCAGTGGTTTGGCATTCGCTACCGGATCGCCGAACCACAGGCTACGATCGCTACCGGATCGCGAGATCCGGTCAGAACCGGGAGCATTTCACCCCTGCATGGAACTTATTAAAGAAGACCTCATTTTGTCTCTATGGGACTAAAGACAGACATAGCACCAAATGCATAAGAAGAAAATAACTCTTGCTAGCTTGGCAAAGCTCTATCTTCTGCTACCTGTTTCTTTTCCTTACCTTGCATTTCAGCAGATTCTCCACTCGGGTTTGCATGGAATGTTCCCCTTTGGGCCGCACACAAATGTAGATGGTTTTCACATCGTTGCAAGACCGGAGAAGCTTCTCAACCAGGACTTTGCCCATAAACCCAGTGGCTCCTGTAACAAGGACTGACTTCCCACTGTAGTAAGTGCCAACCAAAGACATCGGGTCCTTCATTTCCAAGCTCTTGGTGGCAGGATCTGGCAGGAAAGTACATAAAATCACACCACTCAGTGTTGAAATCTAACGGAACAACCTTTGAAACAGCCCTACAAATAATTTGGGATTCAAATTATTTTTACTACTGGTTCTGTGGGTGTGGCTTGGTGGGCATGGTAAGGGAAGGATACTGTAAAGTCTCCATTCCCACCCCACCACAGGGGAAGGATACTGCAAAATCTCCATTCCCATCCCACTCCAGCGGAAGGATATCATAAAATCTCCATTCCCATCCCACTCCAGGGGAAGGATACTGCAAAATCTCCATTCCCATCCCACTTCAGGGGAAAAATACTGCAAAATCCCCATTTCCACCCCACTCCAGGAGAAGGACACTGCAAAATCTCCATTCCCATCCCACTTCAGGGGAAGGATACTGCAAAATCTCCATTTCCAACCCACTCCAGGGGAAGGATACTGCAAAATCTCCATTTCCATCCCACTTCAGGGGAAGGATACTGCAAAATCTCCATTTCCACCCCACCCCAGGGGAAGAATACTGCAAAATCTCCATTCCCATCCCACTTCAGGGGAAGGATACTGCAAAATCCCCATTTCCACCCCACTCCAGGGGAAGGACACTGCAAAATCTCCATTTCCATCCCACTTCAGGGGAAGGATACTGCAAAATCCCCATTTCCACCCCACTCCAGGGGAAGGATACTGCAAAATCTCCATTTCCATCCCACTTCAGGGGAAGGATACTGCAAAATCTCCATTTCCACTCCACTCCAAGGGAAGGATACTGCAAAATCTCCATTTCCACCCCACTCCAGGGGAAGGAAACTGCAAAATCTCCATTTCCATCCCACTTCAGGGAAAGGATACTGCAAAATCCCCATTTCCATCCCACTTCAGGGGAAGGATACTGCAAAATCTCCATTTCCACCCCACTCCAGGGGAAGGATACTGCAAAATCTCCATTTCCACCCCACTCCAGGGGAAGGATACTGCAAAATCTCCATTTCCAACCCACTCCAGGGGAAGGATACTGCAAAATCTCCATTTCCACCCCACTCCAGGGGAAGGATACTGCAAAATCTCCATTTCCACCCCACTCCAGGGGAAGGATACTGCAAAATCCCCATTTCCATCCCACTTCAGGGGAAGGATACTGCAAAATCTCTATTTCCACCCCATTCCAGGGTAAGGACACTGCAAAATCTCCATTTCCATCCCACTTCAGGGGAAGGATACTGCAAAATCCCCATTCCCTCCCCACCCCACTAACCTGCTTTTCAGTTCTGTGTGCAGGGCAACAAAAGAAGACCCAGCTGATCAGCTGGGACTTCGGAGGCAGAGAATAGATGGGGGGCGGGGCCAGCCAGAGGTGGTATTTGCCGGTTCTCCAAACTACTCAAAATTTCCGCTACCAGTTCTGCAGAACTGGTCAGAACCAGCTGAATAGCAGCTCTGCCTACAATGTGCCACACTTCTGTATGATTAGTTTGCTAACTTGTATTGGTGTTCCTCTTTCAAATATAAAACTAAGGTCTAGCCTTTTTTTTTTGTATGAAAAAGTTTTATTTTTACATTCATGTCCAACAACATATTTAATGTACAATCATATACAATTAATTGGGTCTGCCCGATCACCACTCCCTTCCTTTAACTCTCTTCCCCTCTCTATCTTCTTCTACTTTCCACAACCTTCCTCACCTTCTCTTATCTACATCCTCTCCTCCCTCCCCCCCACTCCTTTCTTCTCCCTCTTCTATCTCTCTTTCTTCCTTTCCTCCTTCCTCTTTCCCCTTCCTCCTCCTTATCCTTTCTTCCTCCTCTTCTCTTTCCTACCTCCTTCTCTCTTCTCCTTTCTCCCTTTCCACCATTCTGAAATGGTAGCTGGGCAGACCCGACCTTACATTAATTATACATCTTCAATCATCCCTGTACATTAACCATCAATCCATTAATCCATTTTCTAACCTCATCCCCCCCTTTATTACCCTCCCCCTTACACCCGCTCCCTCCCCCGAGACTTCCCAGAACAAAATGTGGGGTATCAAAACTAACAATCATAATCCAAAATAAATCTTAAATTATACTCTCTAGTCACTCCACCCATCATCACACTCTCAATTCCCCTCTCCTTTTTTTTTTATTTACATTTATATCCCACCCTTCTCCGAAGACTCAGGGTGGCTTACATTGTGTAAGGCAATAGTCTCATCCTATTTGTATATTTATATACAAAGTCAACTTATTGCCCCCCCCAACAATCTGGGTCCTCATTTTACCTACCTTATAAAGGAAGGCTGAGTCAACCTTGGGCCTGGTGAGACTCGAGCCTGCAGTAATTGCAAGCAGCTGTGTTTAATAACAGACTGTCTTACAGCCTGAGCCACACCACAGCCCTTTAAACATATATCTAATACATATATCTAATACAAAACAATTCCTAATTTTACTCATATGCTATTTGATATTTTTTATCTGATATATAATCAATCACTAAGGTCTAGCCTTTTGAAGTGAAATAATTTAATAATCAACCCCCTGCTTAGGCAGGAAACCCTATACCATTTCAGACAAATGATTCTCCAACATCTTCTTAAAGACTTCCAGTGTTGGAGCATTCACAACTTCTGAAGGCAAGTAGTTCCACTGCTTAATTGTTCTAACTGTCAGGAAATTTCTCCTTAGTTCCAAGTTGCTTCTTTCCTTGATTAGTTTCCACCCATTGCTTCTTGTCCTGCCCTCAGGTGCTTTGGAGAATAGCCTGACTCCCTCTTCTTTGTGGCAGCCCCGAGATATTGGAAGACCACTATCATATCACACACATCCTTCTTTTCATAAAACTAAATATACCCAATTCTAGCAAGCATTCTTTATATGTTTGAGTCTTCAGTCCCCTAATCATCTTGGTTGCTCTTCTCTGCACTCTTTCTAGAGTCTCAGCATCTTTTTTTACATCGTGGTGACCAAAACTGGATGCAGTATTCCAAGGGTGGTCTTACCAAGGCATTATAAAGTGGTATTAACACTTCACGTGATCTTGATTCTATATCTCTGCTCATGTAGCCTAGAACTGTTGGCTTTTTTGGCAGCTACAGCACACAGCTGGCTCGTATTTAAGTGATTGTCCACTAGGACTCCAAGATCCCTCTCAGTTACTACTATTGAGCCAGGTACCACCTATACTATACCTGTGCATTTGGTTTTTCTTGCCTAAATCTAGAACCTGACCATTTTTGCACTTCATTTTATTTTTTCTTTCTTTCATTTTTTCTTTTATTTTATAGACAAACAAACATACAGTACATAATCAATCATTCAGTGTATCATCTGAGTACATCTTTTGTGTCTTCTTCTTGTTCCTCCAATATTAATCATTTCATAATATCATTGTTTCATTTGTTGTAAGATTTCTCCCACATTTCTTGCTTTACTCTTAATACATTGCTCGATCTTCTCTCTCTTCTTTCTTTAGAATTTCATTGTGTGTGTGTTAGCGCCCAATGTTCAAGTCTGTCAAGATCCTTCTGTATCTTGAGCCTATCTTCTGGAGTGTTGGCTGTTGGTCTGCCAGCTTGGTGTGGTCAAATTTGATGTGTTCCTCAGCTATCCCCTCATCCAAATCCTTAAAGAAGATGTTGAAGGGTACTGGGCTAAAACAGAGCCTTGGGGGTACCACACTGCATAGTTCACACTATGATTGGCTCACAGCGTTCTTTCTCACTGACCAGGACTTGAAGACCAAGGAAAGTTCCTTGCCTACAGCAAAGGTGCTAAGTGACGAAGGTTTCTTTTTGCCCAGTTAGAAAAAAATTCCCAGACCATTCACAGGGGAGCATTCCATACATATTTATTTATTGAACTATTTCCTGATTCCTTAATGACCCAGTGTCTTACAAATAAAAGGAGAAAAGCACAGCAGATAGAAAAAGTCACAACCAACCAGAAGATTAATTCAATGACTATAGAATGAAGCCCCAAAACAGCCATTACTTACCAGTTATGTGGATCTTTACAATCTTATGTCTACCAAGAATGACAGAGAATCTGTAATGTGCTCTCAACTGTTGAATTTTGAAATCCTTGTTTATATAATAGGTGTGACTAGGACAAGATCATTACAGTAGATATTAACCAAAAACTGCCTACCACTGACCTCACCCCATTCCTAAGAGGACTATAAGGGGCGTGCATAAGTGCACAAAAGTGCCTATCGTTCCTGTCCTATTGTTTTCCTTTCAATATATTAACCTAGTGTTCTTGATTTCACAATCTTTGACATTTCAAAATTTAGAAGACAAAAGATTTCAATAGGTGCTGGCGCAAGCGATTTTCTTAAAGTTGACATCATTATTCTAAGGCACCGTTGGCGAACCTTTTCGACACCAAGTGCTAAAACGGGGGCACATGCATGAGAGCGGGGCAAGTGCGCACACACGGGCACAATGCAAACCGGTAGTAAAGATAAGTAGAACCCACCCCTGCTTCAGATGTCCATCATCCTTACAAGGTCTGTTTGCAAATCAAAGCACTACACAGGTCAATTCATTTTGTTTACAGCTCAACACCATTCCTAAAAGTATATCAAATGCATCAACATGTAATTTGTTGGAAATGTGAAACTGAATTAGGATCATATTATCACAAGTCAAGGGAGGCGGTGGCTCAGGGGCTAGGACGTTGAGCTTGTCGATCAAAAGGTTGGCAGCTCAGCGGTTCGAATCCCTAGTGCTGCCGTGTAATGGGGTGAGCTCCCGTTACTTGTCCCAGCTTCTGCCAACCTAGCAGTTTCAAAAACACGTAAAAATGCAAGTAGAAAAAAATAGGGACCACCTTTGATGGGAAGGGAACAGTGTTCCGTGCGCCTTTGGCGTTGAGTCATGCCGGCCACATGACCACGGAGACATCTTCAGACAGCGTTGGCTCTTCGGCTTTGAAACAGAGATGAGCACCGCCCCCTAGAGTTGGCAACGACTAGCACATATGTACGAGGGGAACCTTTACCTTTACTTATCACATGTGGTGGGAATGCCAAAAAACAAAAACAATTCTGGCAGCAAATAAGAAGCTGGTTAGAAGAGATGTTAGCGGTCAAAATAGAGGTCAAACCAGAAGTTTTCTTATATCTTATAGAGGTCAAACCAGAATTTTTCTTATTGGGCATGACGGATGGCAAATACGATAAAAATGTTACCTACTTAACATTGCATATATTAACCGCAGCAAGATTAACATTTGCTCAAAAATGGAAGTGTAAAGAAATACCGTCAGAAGAAGAAGTAATAAACAAAATCTACAACTGTGCAGAGATGGACAGACTTACTCTAGAACTCAAAGATAAAAGCGAATCAAGGTACTATGAGGTCTGGAGTAAATTCTACGACTTGCTTGAGAGGAGGAAAAATGCAAAAAACAATGTTTTTGAGTGTCTGGAAATGTATATATCAATGTATATTGTACTTGTGAGGGTATAATAGATTTATTAAATATGTATATAGTTGTAAGAGGAGTTGTAATATAGTATATACTTGATATATAAGGAATTAGGAGATATGTAAATTTGTATATAGACTGAGGAATATATGATATAGTAACTTGAACTCAATAATTCAAGTCCTAACCAAGGATCTAAGAAGTATAAGGCCCATCATAAGGCGCTCCATGGCATAGGGCCGGGTTACTTACGGGACCGTCTGCTGCCACCGAATGCCTCCCACTGACCCGTGCGCTCTCACAGAGAGGGACTCCTCAGGGTGCCGTCGGCCAGGCAGTGCTGACTGGCGACGCCCAGGGGAAGGGCCTTTTCTGTGGGGGCTCCCACCCTCTGGAACGAGCTTCCCCCAGGACTTCGTCAACTTCCTGACCTTCGGACCTTCCACCGCAAGCTTAAGACACATCTATTCATTTGCGCAGGACTGGACTAGGGTTTTAAAAATTTTAAATGACTAAATTTTAGCTTTGGTTTTAATTGGTTTTTATTATTTATATCTTATTTTAAATATTTGGCCTTTATAATAAGTTTTTTAGATGAATGTTTTTATCTTGTATATTTGTGTGTTTTTACATGGCTGTACACCGCCCTGAGTCCTTAGGGAGATAGGGCGGTATAAAAATACGAATAAATAAATAAATAAATAAATAAATAAATAAATAAATCATGCTCTCTGAGCTTGGTTGGTTGTTTTTATTGCAGACATTCAATTACCAAACTAGATAACATCATCACAGTTTAGCTTTGAGCTACAAACATTCTCATCTATCAGGACCTGAGAAATATTAAGGTAACTTCTAAAAAATATAGCAATAGCACCAGAGGTGGGATTCAACTGGTTTGTGCCTATTTGCTAGAACTGGTAGTTAACTTTCTAAGCAGTTCGACGAACCGGTTGTTGGAAGAAATATTTCCATTTCACATGGCTAATCCTGTAAGGAAGGCATTCTGGTGTTGTTTCTAGTCTAATCTTTATTGCCCCGCTTACAGAAACTGCCTCTCAGTTAACCCTTATTACATTGTACCAGCTAAAGGTTCTTGGCAGATATTATATTTTTCCTAAAGGAGAAACATGTTTCTAAAGACAAACTCAGAGCCTCAGCTCCCTGACCATCCCTTCAGCTCCAGGATGATGGGATTAAGACATGGGCCTCAAGACATGATAGGATTAGCCCTCTACCCATCTAGCAACAGAACTCATCACATGGCACCTGGGGAAATTGCATCACCCAGCAAGATTCAACCAAGTCTGGGACTCAAAAGACAAACTACAAAGTTACCCCTGCTTGGCCCCATGCGAGTCTGACAACCAGTCAGAATACAAGCTCAAATTCAAAGCCCAACAGAGGGTATAAATCTCTCTCTCTCTCTCTCTCTCTCTCCCATGTGCTTTGTTGCCCAAGACCTCAAAACCATGTGGTCCTGTCCACCATTAAATCATCTTTTCATGCAGTCTCCATGTTTCCAGTCTCTTTCTCCCCACTTGGAACTGAATCCAGATGACATTTCTTCCGATGTTATGTTTGAACATAATTGTGTATATTATTTATCTGCTGTGGACTTTTTTTAAATTTTATTTCATTTTGTCACAACAGTATACACAAACATCAACATAAGAAAATCAACACATTATAAAAGAAATATATATATATATAAGCAAAAGTATGCAACAAACATGTTAATTTGTTATAACGAAAGGGAACAATAGGACAGGAACGGTAGGCACATTTGTGCTCTTATCTTGTTGCTGAGAGCTCGCATACACCTGTCAAGGCCGTTCCTTTCATTTCAACACCTTGCTCGGTAAGTAAGTTTCACACCCATTCAAAAACAGAGTTATTAGAGGCTGTAAAATGGGATCAGGGTGTACTCAGTGGCCACGCAAATCTAGAGACTGGGCCCGCACATTCTGGTCACCCCTTTCAACATTAAAGCACCTGCAAAGAAAATAGATTTCAGTCAGCTTCACCCTGGTTGACCTTCTGGAAGGCTGCGAAAAGCTGTTCCTCCCCCAGGCACAGGTCTCGCTGGAGCTTGGGTGTGGACGGGATTAATTTACTGTGTCGGTCATGTAATTGTATCGTTTGGTTTCTCCCTCAGCGTCCCCTGGATAAAGGGCTAGTTATATAAACGTCTTAAGTAAGTAAATAAATAAATATTATCATGTCCTCAGAAACGACCCACTGCAACTTGAGTTCAGGGAAAATGAAATTGTTTTTCACCTAAAGAGTAGCCACTGTGCCATTCTGTGTGATTTTGGGTGCAGGAAAGGCCTTCATAATATCCCTTTTAAGGTGTCGCAGCTTCTGCCTGAGTTTCTTGGAAATGCTGTGGACAGAGGATCCGTAACAGTTGGGGGGCCACTATAATAAGGAGGGATGCTGTGGCTCAGTGGCTAAGATGCTGAGCTTGTTCATCGAAAGGTTGCAAGTTCAGCGGTTCGAATCCCTAGTGCTGTGTAACGGGATGAGCTCCCGTCACTTGTCCCAGCTTCTGCCAACCTAGAGTTCAAAAGCTCGTAAAAAATGAAAGTAGAAAAATAGGGACCACCTTTGGTGGGAAGGTAACAGCGTTTCGTGCGCCTTTGGCGTTGAGTCATGCCGGCCACATGACCACGGAGATGTCTTTGGACAGTGCTGGCTCTTCGGCTTTGAAACGGAGATGAGCACCACCCCCTAGAGTTGGGAACGACTAGCACGTATGTGCGAGGGGAACCTTTACCTTTATAGTGAGGAGGTCTCCAAAGGGACCCCCACATGGAGGGTGCAAACTATAAATAGTGTTGGGAGAAATATCCATCTGGTTCAGTTCCAAGCCAAGGGAGAAAGGCACTGGAGACAAAATGGAGGCTGATTGGAAAGAGGGTCTGTTAAGGGTAATCTGGGTTCACAACCAAGGTTGTGGACTGTCGAGCAGAGTACCCTACGCATGAAAACGACTGAGACTGGTTGTATACAATAACAGTCACTTGTAGACAAACTGGGGTTTGATATTCCTTTTGTCAAGGTTCCAGAAAACCAGAAAAGGCCTAGTATGGTTTCCAGGCCTGACACCTTTACTTTTAGGGAAAAGGCAAAGTCATAGTCCAAAAACAATTCCAGGTCATACACATATAAAGCTAGTCTTCTTACCAAACATAGACTTGCAAAACAAACAAGCAAGGTCTTCTTTCAGTTCAGCAAAACACAGTTCAATACACAACAGTCAGTATCTTGAAGAATCAGTATCTAGCCATGATCAAGCAACAATCATAAAGCTCAAATATACAGTTGCAGCATGTCATCAGGTTACAATGCTGTAGCGTCTCTGTAGATTCCCCAAACAAGCCATAATTTACTAGTCCTTTTATACATTGGTTACAGAGCTCAACCAATCAGGATGCTTGCATGATGCAGCACAGCCTTAAAGCAATATCATGCCTTTCTTACTGGAAACATACATAGTTAGTTTATATATTGCCTGGCCAACTAGTTAGGCAAATAACAATTTCCTGACAGGGTCCATGCAGTGGTGGGATTCAGCCAGTTCGCACCACTTCGGGAGAATCGGTTGTTAACTTTCTGAGCAGTTTAGCAAACTGGTTGTTGGAAGAAATCCTTAGAGCAGAGAACCGGTTGTTAAATTACTTGAATCCCACCACTTGGTCCATGTATTGATGAACAGAATCACATGGGTTTGAGGTTCTGGGCAGCTGACCACATGGAGTTGAGAGTGAGGGGTATTTATACCTTCTATTGGTTTTTGAACTTGAGCTCCCCGATCCTGTGCAAGAACACATGTACTGTATTCTATTGGCTGCTGTAGGGGTCATAGCTGGCTCTGTAGATTGTCTGAGCCAAGCTTGGTTGAAACTTGGTCTGCTAATGCAATGAAGGAGCCTGTCGGGCAATTCCTATTGTGGCTGAAGGGCTAATCCTACTGTTGTTCAGACCTTGCTGCAGGGAATTTGCTTACGAATAGAGCTACTGTACCTAGATCTCAATAAGCTCTATCTCTTAAGTGCTGACATCTGCTGAGGACAGTGGTGGGATTCAGCCAGTTCGCACCACTTCGGGAGAACCGGTTGTTAACTTTCTGAGCAGTTTGGTGAACTGGTTGTTGGAAGGAATCATTAGGGCAGAGAACCGGTTGTTAAATTATTTGAATCCCACCATTGGCTGAGGGCCATCAGGAAAGGTAGGGGCTGCTTTCTGTCTCTAAGAGCATGTTTCTCAGTTTCTCATCCAGGGAAATATAATATTCTGCCTTTTTAAATATTTCTTAAAATATTTCATTCTTCTAGGGGAGGGGTGGGTGCTAACTTTCTACAACAGCAGCAGCACTTAGACTTATGTATCACTTCACAGTTCTTTACAGCCCTCTCTAAGCAGTTTACAGAGTCAGCCTATTGTCTCCAACAATCTGGGTCCTCATTTTACCGACCTTGGGAGGATGGAGGGCTGAGTCAACCTTTAGCCTGGTGAGATTCGATCTGCCAAATTGCAGTCAGCCGGCAGTCAGCAGGATCATAAAGCCATTTTAAGCCTGTGCAAGGGATACATTTTGTATGTGATTAATTGTATTGAAATTGGCATTTTAATTTCTAGGCTTTAGAAATATTGAATCGTGAAAAAATGGACGAGAGGCGAGATCTCACTTTGAAATGCAGCCATCATCGCTTAATCAATTGCAGAGGTGGGCTCTCAGGGGTTCGGGAGAACCTCTAGCTAAGATTCTGTGCAGTTTGGAGAACCTCCAAATCCCACTCCCGGCTGGCCCAGCCTGGCCCACCCTGCCCCATCCCTCCCAGGAGTTCTGGCATGACCCATTTTGGATGCAGGTAAGTGCCGGACACAAACAGAGGCCCAGGGAGGTGGTGAGGAATGGGCCTCCAAAAGTTTGGGAAGATTGGAAATGGGCCTGTTTCTGGCTTCCAGAGAGCCTCTGGAGCCAGGGGAGACCGTTTTCACCCTCCCGGAGACTCAGGAAAATGCATCTGGAGCCCGGGGAGGATAAAAACGCCCCCTATGGTGCAGCAGGCTGACTAGGCCACGCCCACCATGGCCACACCCACCCAGCAACCGGGCAGAGAATCCCTTGCTAAAATTTTTGAAGCCCACCCCTGATCGATTGTATGTTCATATGTTCACCAGGGGTGAAATCTAAAAATTTTCCCTACCTGTTCTGTGGGCGTGGCTTAATTGGTGGGCGTGGCTTGGTGGTCAGATGGCTTGGTGGGCGTGGCCAATAACAATAAATAATAAAAATAATAAACAAAGTATAAAAAAACAATAAGAGGTACCGAAAACCAACTTTCACACTTTACACATACACAACACAACTGACTCACACACAATGTAAAAGCAGCTGCACTTCACACTTCACACAGCCACGAAAAGCTCAAAAACCAACTTTCACACTTTACACACACACAACTAACACACACACACACACACACAATATGCCACATACAGCTTTCTGAGATTTTGTGTGTTTGTGTAGTTAGAGTGAAACACTACAGAAACACACCAAATCTCAGAAAGCTGCACAAATATTTTATTTTATTTTATTTTATTTTATTGTGGACTTCAAATCCCAGAGTTCCTCAGCTAGCAAAGCCAGCCAGTTGATCACCGAGGAAATAGATTAGCTGAGCGATTGATGCTGTCTGGCTGAAACTGAAACTGCTTTCAGGCTGTGGCCATGCCTTCCTCAGTAATCAGGTAAGTGCCTTAGAATCTCTACTCTTACTTGTAGAAAACATGTTTTCTACAAGTAAGAGTACAAGTAAGGTTCTGCTGTTTTTTACTTTTAAAGGCCTGTTTCGGCTGAAGCAAAACCGGCTTTTAAATGTAAAAAAAAAACCACCTCTGCAGATGGTGCAGCTCAGCAGAGGCAGGGGGACGGGGCCAGGGATTTTTGCTACCGGTCCTCCAAACCAGCAGCCACCATCGCTACTGGATCGCGCGATCCCGTCCGATCTGGGAGCATTTCACCCCTGGTTCAATCTGAGTGAAGATCTTGTTATGAAACAAAATCTTTAGCCTCTTTAGTGCAGTGCAGTAGGAATCAATTCATACACAGTATGAAAATTGTACCATTCAGTATTCCTGGGTAGAAGATATCCAGTGCCAGTTTTCATGCTTCAGCTGGGGCACTGGGATGAAACAAAACGGGTAGATGTCATAGTGAAAAAAAATTGCAGCTTCATAGAGATGATGTGATGGATGTAGAAACAGAAAGTCAGCGCCCATTGCAACAATAATAGAATAGAATAGAATTTTTTATTGGCCAAGTGTGATTGGACACACAAGGAATTTGTCTTGGTGCATATGCTCTCAGTGTACATAAAAGAAAAGATACGTTCATCAAGGTACCACATTTACAACACAAATGATGGTCAGTATATCAATATAAATCATAAGGATTGCCAGCAACAAAGTTACAGTCATACAGTCATAAGTGGAAAGAGATTGGTGATGGGAACGATGAGAAGATTAATAGTAGTGCACATTTAGTAAATAGTTTGACAGTGTTGAGGGAATTATTTGTTTAGCAGAGTGATGGCCTTCAGGAAAAAACTGTTCTTGTGTCTTGTTGTTCTGGTGTGCAGTGCTCTATAGCGTCGTTTTGAGGGTAGGAGTTGAAACAGTTTATATGCTGGATGTGAGGGATCTGTAAATATTTTCACGGCCCTCTTCTTGATTCGTGCAGTATACAGGTCCTCAATGGAAGGCAGGTTGGTAGCAATTATTTTTTCTGCAGTTCTAATTATCCTCTGAAGTCTGTGTCTTTCTTGTTGGGTTGCAGAACCGAACCAGACAGTTATAGAGGTGCAAATGACAGACTCAATAATTCCTCTGTAGAACTGAATCAGCAGCTCCTTGGGCAGTTTGAGCTTACTGAGTTGGCGCAGAAAGAACATTCTTTGTTGTCCTTTGTAGTAGAGGTGGTAGTAGTAGTGATTAGAGTAAGTCTCTTGTAATACCTGTTGAATGCTTAAAACAGTTGAAAGATATCTTGAAGCAGACAGATACCAGAGTTGATCTGAAGTCATGAAGGCCTTTCCAAGGCATAGCAAACAATCCCCAGAAAAGCACAGTCAATGTCTAAGGGTGCTGGAAGCTCTAATATAGCTAAGAAACTTGTAGCAGAGATTTAATAAATAATACCAAGAATTATGAGCCACTTTGGATCTTGCCATGAATATATTCCAGATGATCACAAATAGAATGACCTTCAGTGCACAGTGAAGATTTGAATTCTGTGGCAGATGAATGGAATGGGATAAAATTCTTCCGAATTAAAATATGGGGGGCGGGCGGGAAAGTGTGAAGGGCTTGTGAAATGCATCCCAAATTAGAATCTACAAAAGAGAACTCTAAATTCTCCCATGGTCTGGAGCCTTCCAGGGAAACAGAATTGGAGAAGATAAGAGAGGCAGAGACATTTCAGATTGAAGGCAACCCGTAGATGGAATTTTAGTCAGCTGTTACATAGGGACGTGCTTTTCATCCCAGCTGCTCTTGTTTTTGTTTTGCCCCTCCCCCCACCCGCTCCCCCTTTCAGGCATTCCTATATGGAATCATTTTCTGTTTGGACTGTAGCAGGACCACGAAGGGAGTGATCAGATCACATTCTGATCCCAGACATGAAGTGCTCCAATGTTCAAGAGATCCAGTCTTTGCTTGACTCAAGCTTGTTCTCTTCCCTTGAGGGTTTGGACCCAGAGCCCCCCCTCCTTGCAATGCCTCTCTCTAAAATGTTAATAACACTTTATAATGCCTTGGGAAGGCCACATTTGGAATACAGCATCCAGTTCTGGTCGCCACGATGTAAAAAAGAAGTTGAGACTCTAGAAAGAGTGCAGAGAAGAGCAACAAAGAGGATTAGGGGGCTGGAGGCTAAAACATATGAAGAACAATTACAGGAACTGGGTATGTCTAGTTTGATGAAAAAAAGGACTAGGGGAGACATGATAGCAGCGTTCCAATATCTCAGGGGCTGCCCCAAAGAAGAGGGAGTCAAGCTATTCTCCAAAGCATCTAAGGGCAGGACACGAAGCAATGGGTGGAAACTAATCAAGGAGAGAAGCAATTTAGAACTAAGGAGAAATTTCCTGACAGTTAGAACAATTAATCACTGAAACAACTTTCCTCCAGAAGTTGTGAATTCTCCAACACTTGAAGCATTTAAGAAGAAATTGGACAACCATTTGTCTGAAATGATATAGTTTCCTGCCTGAGCAGGGGGTTAGACTAGAAGACCTCCATGGTCCCTTCCAACGCATGCTATTCTATTCTATTCTATTCTATTCTATTCTATTCTATTCTATTCTATTCTATTCTATTCTATTCTATTCTATTCTATTCATTTTCTTTTCTATTCTATATTTTCCTATTTTTCCTATGCTTTTCTATTCTATTCTACTCTACTCTTAAAAAAATTATTTAAGAGCCATCAGAGTCCATAAAAGTTTTTTTTGTTTTTTTTGCAGGCTTTGAAATACAAACTGAGCCAAAGACGAATTAACCTTCCTCTTTCTTGTGGCGATTTCTGCCCTTGAAATTATTACTGAGTTGTTGTAGATAATGCTGTCTATGAGTGCCGTTCAGGTGCTCCCTATAACATTGTACAAAATGGCAGCGTTCACCTGTTCCCAGGAAAGAAACCCCAGCAATGAAGGCTGTAGGTGTGCTGGTTTTCTCTCCCAAGGCAGGAGGCAGAAGCTAACATAGGGAGCGTGTGAACACACCACTGCCTGTAGGAAGCGCTGTTGGACTTTCAGAAAGGTTTAAAAAATCTAGATGATGCCATGGGGAATTGCAGCTTTGGCAGCTCCTGACAACCTGGGACCTTGGGAAAAAATTATTCTACTTCAATGGCTTATCTCTTGCTCGAGGAAGAGGCCTCACCTGTGAACTGCTGTATACCAGCCAGCGGTGATGGTTAAGTTGATAGCGAGGTCTACTGGGATAATATCGGCTATTGCAGCTGGATTGCATTTTACAGTCTGTAAAATCCCTTTGGCAGCCTAGAAAAAGAGAAGAAATTAATGAATACATATAACTTGATTTCCTTAGGTAAAGGTAAAGGTTCCCCTCACACATATGTGCTGGTCGTTCCCGATTCTAGGGGGTGGTGCTCATCTCCGTTTCAAAGCCGAAGAGCCAGCGCTGTTCAAAGATGTCTCTGTGGTCATGTGGCCAACATGACTCAACGCCAAAGGCGCACGGAACTCTGTTACCTTCCCACCAAAGGTGGGCCCTATTTTTTCTACTTGCATTTTTTACGTGCTTTCGAACTGCTAGGTTGGCCGAAGCTGCTGGTTGCTGTGAGTAGCATCCATAGCATAATAGGAAAGGGAGCGAGGTTTGAAAAGAAAGGATGAAATGTAAAATCAAACAAAAATCCATAGGTAAAAAAGAATGTATTCAGCCAGATCAAGAAAGATACAGTGCTTAGGGTATCAACGTTCCAATTAATGAACCCAACCAAAGCAAGCACAGCCGAGACGTCCCAATCTCTCCATGCCAAACTTTACTAAGTACATCATTTCAGCACTGATGAGGGCAAAGCCGAATCTAGCTAATTCCTATGCAAACCCACATAATTAAAGGATAGATTCTCCCTCCTCCTATTAGAACAGGTCACCTTGTCCAATTGAATCTCACTGTACTGTTATGAGAAAAAGTCTTTGGCTCTGGCAAACACCTGCCAACGTGTCCTTGGTTCTCACAACTGTCTTCTTTATGACTGGAGCCTACATTCCATCTCCCACTTCCCTTCCCCGGTTCGCTGGCAAGCTGAGAAGCGATAATGGTTGCAACAGCAAAAGTGGCCTTGGAGCTAAAATGGAGTCTGCCTTTCACGCTCAAAATGCCTGCCTTTAAAGATACGCTGAGCATTATCTCAGAACATCACGAACACTACAACTACAGCCTCAGGTTGGTGTTGAACAGAATTAAAACTGATTGATTTAAGCCGCAATAATATCCACCCTTGAGGACAAGCCTCTCTAGGAGTCTCTGGAGGCTGGGGACAGGAGCAGGGGGGGTGGGGGGTTGCGTGGGTGTGGGCGGGGGCAGGGCACATAGAATTATGGGTGTGGGCATGTGCGCATGCGACACCCCCCACCCCCGCCACCACCTCCTAGCCCACAATGGCAAAAAGATTAGCCATCACTGACCTACAACTATGCCTCCTACGGTCTGACCTAAGCGTAGTAGACAAAATTGTCTGCTACAACGTCCTACCTGGCAGTGACTACTTCAGCTTCAATCACAATAATACATGAGCACACAAGAGATACAAAGTCAAGGTCAAGTGCTCCAAACTTGATTGCAGAAAATACAACTTCAGCAACAGAGTGGTCAATGCCTGGAATGTTCTACCCGACTCTGTTGTTACATCCTCAAACCCCCCAAAACTTTAACCTTAAACTGTCTACCATGGACCTCACCCCATTTCTAAGAGGTCTGTAAGGGGGCGTGCACAGTGGTGGGATTCAAGTAATTTAACAACCGGTTCTCTGCCCCAATGATTTCTTCCAACAACCAGTTTGCCAAACTGCTCAGAAAGTTAACAACCGGTTCTCCCGAAGTGGTGCGAACTAGCTGAATCCCACCACTGGGCGTGCATAAGCGCACCAGTGTGCCTACCATCCATGTCCTATGGTCCCCATTTATTCGTACTCATTTCCTGTGTTCATGTCCACGTTTATACTTATACCTGTTTTCTCGTACATGTTTGGCAAACTAAATAAATTAAATAAATAAAAAAATATCTCCAGCAATTCGTAGTGCTGATAGCTCAGATTCAATGGCCATCTGAGGTTATGCTGGCAAAAATTCCAAATCAAACAAGCACATGGCGGGAAGTTCTCAGACCAGCTTGTATAAACAGACAGACAACATGTAATGGCACACAGATTAAACATGGGTAAAAGTTCAAGCACACTACTGCAACTGCCATCTTTTTAAGACATATGCTGCAAATGCTCTTGCTGTCAGTTAAAGGTTAGGAGTTCAGCTGTCTCCCCACCAAGCCGATGACTCAGTCTCTTACACCCCTCTGCTTATCAAGAGGGCAACGCTAAGCCATCCTGGTTTATTAATGGACTTCCTCATCTACCCAGCCTCCAAGACCAATGAAAGGTCCTTGCCTTTCCTTATGTCAGGAACGGGCCTTTTCTCATCCAGGTTGGAAAAACTTCCCAGCCCATTCACAGAGAAGCGTTCCATACATTTCATAACAGTAACAGAGTTGTAAGGGACCTTGGAGGTCATCAATCTAAACCCCCTGCTCACGCAGGAGACCTATATTGGGGATTCGAACCGCCGACCTTTCTGATCAAGAAGCTCAGCATCTTAGCCACTGAGCCACCTAGCCAGGCTGTTTATTTCTTGGAGTGTTTCCATTTTAAGACCTCTGGATTCCTTAATGACTCAGTGTCTTAGATAAAAGGTAAAAAAACAAAACAAAACCCTAAGACATTTGCAAAATCACAACCAACTGGAAGATTAACTCAATAACTATTTTTTAAAAAACCCAAGCAACAAACATTACTTACTAGATATAAGTAGATCTTCTTAAGCTTATAGTATTACTGTATATTTTGCAAGACTGAGGGAGAATCTGTAATGTGCTCTCCATAGTTCAATTTCTAAGTCCTCATTTATATAATAGGTGTGGCCAAGAAAAGATCATCATGGGCGCTATTAATCTAGTATTCTTACTCTTTGACATTTCAAAATGTAGAAGACATTAAATAAAGCTATAAGCTAATTAATTATAGCACAAGCTTTCATCAGCTATTTTCTCGAAGGTTACATCATAAAGGATCTTCAGATCATCATCATCGTAACAAGGGCTGTTTGTAGGTCAAAGGAATCTTGCCACATTACTGCGACCTTACATGATGAGTATGTGGCAAGAATAGAATAGAATAGAATAGAATAGAATAGAATAGAATAGAATAGAATAGAATAGAATAGAATAGAATAGAATAAAAAATATGGAATGGAATGGAGTGGAGTGGAGTGGAACGGAACGGAACGGAACAGAACAGAACAGAACAGAACAGAACAGAACAGAACAGAACAGAACAGAACAGAACAGAACAGAACAGAATAGAATAGAATAGAAATTATGGAATGGAATGGAATGGAGTGGAATGGAATGGAATAGAATAGAATAGAATAGAATAGAATAGAATAGAAAATATGGAATGGAATGGAATGGAATGGAATAGAGTAGAGTAGAGTAGAGTAGAGTAGAATAGAAAATATGGAATGGAATGGAATGGAATGGAATGGAATGGAATGGAATAGAATAGAATAGAATAGAATAGAATAGAATAGAATAGAATAGAATAGAATAGAAAATATGGAATGGAATGGAATGGAATGGAATGCAGTGGAGTGGAATAGAACAGAACAGAACAGAACAGAATAGAATAGAATAGAATAGAACTGAATAGAAAATATGGAATGGAACGGAATAGAGTAGAGTAGAGTAGAGTAGAGTAGAGTAGAGTAGAGTAGAATAGAAAATATGGAATGGAATGGAATAGAATAGAATAGAATAGAATAGAATAGAATAGAATAGAATAGAATAGAATAGAATAGAATAGAATAGAATATTTGGAAGGGACCTTGGAGATCTTCTAGTCCAACTCCCTGCTCAGGCAGGAAACCCTATACCATTTCAGACAAATAGTTGTCTAATCTCTTCTCACAAACTTCCAGTGTTAGAGCATTTACAACTTCTGGAGGCAAGTTGTTCCACTGATTAATCGTTCTGTCAGGAAATTTCTCCTTGGTTCTAGGTTGCTTCTCTCCTCGGTCAGTTTCCACCCATTGCTTCTTGTCCTGCCCTCAGGTACTTTGGAGAATTGCTTGAGTCTCCCTTCTTTGTGGCAACCCCTGAGATACTGGAAAACTGCTATCATGTCATCCCTAGTCCTTCTTTTCATTAAAGTAGACATACCCACAATTCCTGCAACCGTTCCTCATATATTTTAGCTTCCAGTCCCCTAATCCTCTTTTTTGTTCTTCTCTGCACTCTTTCTAGAGTGTCCACATCTTTTTTACATCATGGTGAACAAAAATGTGATGTCTTTTAAGGGATGAGCGCAGTCATGGTCTCAAAAGCATAATACTCTAAAAGCAATAATGAGGTCAATTCAGCGTGTTTACAGTTTGAGACCTTTCATAAAAATATATCAAATACAGCAAAATATATGTCTCTCTGTGTGTATATAAGTGGCTGATAAAATTAAAAACACACTTGATTTTGGAGAGGCATCCTAAAGACTTCTCTAAGCAAGAGCTACTGATTAAAATGTTGCAATCTTATTGGAGATTTCTGGAGATCTATCTCATGGAATAGCAATAGCAATAGCACTTAGACTTATATTCCGCTTCACAGTGCTTTACAGCCCTCTTTAAGCGGTTTACAGAGTCAGCTTATTGCCCCCAACTATCTGGGTCCTCATTTTACCCACCTTGGAAGGATGGAAGGCTGAGTCAACTGTGAGCCGGTGAGATTTGAACTGCCAAATTGCAGGTAGCTGGCAGTCAGTAGAAGTAGCCTGCAGTACTGCACTCTAACCACTGCGCCACCATGGCTCATATGGAAGGAAGGAAGGAAGGAGCCTCGTGATCTATTAGCCACTGAGCGTAGAATGGACATTTTAGCAGTACATGTGATATGGATTCAACTTCTGTAGACCAACATACACAAGTATGATTTATATATATTTGCCCGTTATCAGCGTACTGGGTAGTCTCAAAGGTGCTTTTCCAAAAGGCAACTGGGCTTTCTTGAAAGAGAAAAAGAAAAAAAGAAAAAAAGAAGGAAGGAAGGAAGGAAGGAAGGACAGTATCTAAATCAGCGGTTCTCAACCTGTGGGTTGCGACCCCGTTGGGGGTCGAATGACGATTTGCCAGGGGTCGCCCATCGGAAATATGGGAAATATACTTGTGAGTCGAAGAATCGTGCTCCAATGGTTGACTTCACAAGCCAGCTGCAGGCTCTTCAAATCGCTACCCGAATTCGGCTTCAGGCGTGATCAATTAAAAAAGAGAGAAATCTTTGCTCTGATGTCTCCCTCTCAAGCCAGCTGCAATCACTCCCAATCGCTAGCCTAATCTGGCTTCAGGCGCGATAAACTTAATAGGGGAGGAGTCTCCGCTTTAATGCCTCCGTCCTCAAGGCAATCGCAAGCAGTTCAGATCGCTAGCCAATACGGCTTCAGGCGCGATAAATTCAAAGCAAAAATAATTGTACGGTTGGGGTCGCCACATCGTGGGGAATTATATTAAAGGGGTCGCCACATCGTGGGGAATTGTATTAAAGGGGTCGCCACATCGTGGGGAATTGTATTAAAGGGGTCGCAGCACTATAAAGGTTGAGAACCACTGGTCTAAATAGATACGGTACATTTTGATTATTGGAATCTTCTCCTCATCTTGAAACTTCAAGTCTTCTAACATTGCACCCATCATCACCATAACGGAGTCCATCTATCTTGATTGTGGTCATCATGTTCTCTTTCCTTCCACCATTAAAGCCTTTTCCAAAGAGATTTCACCTAATGTATTCAAAGTATGGGTCATTTGAGCTTGATTATTACACCTCAAGGGAGAACTGTACATTGATTTGTTTGATGTTCCATCAGCTGGTGTTCTTGGTCTCCACAATATTCTCAGGACTCTTCTCCAACACAAAAGTTCAAGGGCATTGATACTCTTCTCCTCTTTCTTTCTTTCTTTCTTTCTTTCTTTCTTTCTTTCTTTCTTTCTTTCTTTCTTTTTCCTTCCTTTCTCTCTCTCTTTCTTTTTTCTCTTTCTTTTTTCTTAATTTTTTCCTTCCTTCCTTTCTTCACATCTTGGATTTAAATTGTTTCAACTTCTACCCTCAAAAAGGGCACTGCACACCAAAACAACTAGACACAATACTGTCAAATGATTTACTAAGACTATTATTATTCTCTTCTTTACAAGTATCTATCTCTTACCACTTATTACTATAACCATGTTGCTTGTATCTTTCAATTATACTGTTTTTATTTGTTTCCTAGTATGATTTGATAGCTTATTAGTACCCTTGACCGGGGTGAAATGTAAAATTTGTTACTACTGGTTCTGTGGGCATGGCTTGCTGGGGGGGGAGGTAATGTGACTGGGTGGGCGTAGCCAACTTTTTTTTTTACTTTTAAAAACATTTTTTACTTTTAAAAGCATTTTTTCTACAACCTCTTCGGCTGAAAAGAAAAAATACTTTTAAAAGCCTCTGATGATCAGGCAACTCAGCTGAGATAGCCAGAGGAGCCTTTTAAAAGCATTTTTTTACAGCCTGTTCGGCCGAAGAGGTTGTAGAAAAAATGCTTTTAAAAGATTCAGATGATCCCAGCTGAGCCACGCAATCATCAAGGCTTTTTTTTTTTACTTTTAAAAGCATTTTTTCGGCCAAAGAAAAAATGTTTTTAAAAGTAAAAATAAAAAACCTCTGATGATCGCATGGCTCAGCTGGGCATGTGGGGGGGGGAGGGATTTTTGCTACCGGTTCTCCAAACCACCCACCGCCATCGCTACCGGATCGGACGAACCGGTCTGAACTGGGAGCATTTCACCTGTGACTATCACTAAGTGTTGTGTCTTTTTATTCTAGATGAATGTATTTTATTCTCCTTATGTATACTGAGAGCATTTCCACCTAAGACAAATTCTTCATGTGACCAATCACACTTGGCCCATGAAGAATTCTATTGTGTTCTGTTCTGTTCTGTTCTGTTCTATTCTTCCTTCCTTTTCTCTCTGTCTCTCATTCATTCATTCATTCATTCATTCATTCATTCATTCATTCATTCATTTATTTATTTATTTATTTATTTATTTATTTATTTATTTATTTATCTGTATTTCACCTTTATTGTTTTTACAAATAACTCAAGACAGAGAACATAGTCAACACGCTTTGACTCTGGGAGGAGGCTCCAAAGTATCTAGAGCAGGACTGCTAGACTCTGTAACAGCTTTGTTCTTCATGCCATCTCTCTTGTAAACTCACAGGATTCCCTTTTCCCCCCCGCCGCCAGGTACTGGTATATTTATACATTCAAACTGGACTCTGATGTTTCTCTGTGTCATAATTGTGTGTGTGTGGGGAGGGATATATGCATAAATGGTTATCTTTTGAGAGCTGAATGCAACGAAATTTCATTTTAATGTATCGTGATTAGTGTACATTTAAAGCGATAATAAAGTTTTATTTTACTCTATTCTACTCTACTCTACTCTACTCTACTCTACCCTGTTCCTACTCCTACTCCTGTTCCTACTCCTACTCCTACTTGTATTTCTAATTCCATTCCATTCCATTATTCTACTCTACTCTACTCTACTCTACTCTACTCTACTCTACTCTACTCTACTCTACCCTACCCTATTCCTACTCCTACTCCTACTCCTATTCCTACTCCTACTTGTATTTCTAATTCCATTCCATTCCATTATTCTATTCTACTCTACTCTACTCTACTCTACTCTACTCTACTCTACTCTACCCTACCCTATTCCTACTCCTACTCCTACTCCTATTCCTACTCCTACTTGTATTTCTAATTCCATTCCATTCCATTATTCTATTCTACTCTACTCTACTCTACTCTACTCTACTCTACTCTACTCTACCCTATCCTACTCCTACTCCTACTCCTATTCCTACTCCTACTTGTATTTCTAATTCCATTCCATTCCATTATTCTACTCTACCCTACCCTACTCTACCCTACCCTACCCTACCCTACCCTACCCTACCTTATTCCTACTCCTACTCCTACTTCCATTCCATTCTACAGTATTTTATTCCTATTTTCCCCATAAGCAGTGAGTTGGGTTGGGCTGAAAGTGACTGACTGGGCCATGGGTCACCCAGCTACCTTTGATGTCCAATTTTTGCTCTCACATAGAGTGTCACAGAGTATACATATACAATGGCTTTCACAGTTCTGATCATTGTAGGACTAGACACATCCTGATATATATGTCCTTCCTGTTAAAGACTACTTCAGCTTCAATCGCAATAATACAAGAGCAAACAATAGATTCAAACTTAATGTTAACCACTTCAATCTTGATTGCAGAAAATATGACTTTTGTAACAGAGTTGTTAACGCTTGGAACACACTACCTGACGCTGTGGTCTCTTCTCAAACTCCCAAAAGCTTCAACCGAAAACTGTTTACCATTGACCTCACCCCATTCCTAAGAGGACTATAAGGGGCATGCATAAGTGCACAAAAGTGCCTACCGTTCCTGTCCTATTGTTTTCTTTCATTATACGTACTTGTATATAATGTTGTGACAAAATAAATAAATAAAAATAAATAAAATAAATAAATTTGATTGTCTTTTCCAAGACAGATTGTCTTTCTTCATGACTATCAACTACCAGTCTGTAGCCTATTTCTTGACTACTTGTTCCTTTAATTTTGTCGGTTGATCCTAAAAGACAGCCGCTTTCTACTATTCATGAATGAAGGCAGATACACATGTCCCAGGATAATGTAGCAGGATCCAATCTGGGTCAGTCCCCAAGACCAGAGAGTTTGTCTTCCGAGCTTTTGGACTCATGCTGGAGCCCATCTTCAGAGAACTTCTGTCTTTCTACTATTCATTTTCAATTCAAGGCCTGTTGTTCTACTTGTTGTCATTAATTTGGCATTCTTTATATTTAATTTTAGTCATTTTTTCCCCCTCCTTGACTTTTATTTCTAGAGTTTGCAGATCCTTGCAGTTTCAGCCAATAGAGTAATGGGATCAGCATAGTGCAAGTTACTGGGTTGATTCCTGTAATTTTAAAGCCACACTCACCTTCAACTCAGCTAGCTTCTCTTAATAGACGTTGACTTAATAGATATTGAATAGATATTGTCTCTAATTTCCCTTAGTAGATATTGAACATGTGATGGTGGGAATGCCGCAAAGGTCATAACTGTGAAAAACAGTCGGAAGTCACATTTTTCAGTGTGGTTGTAACTTTGAATGGTCACTAAGCGAAGTATTGTAAGTCGAGGACTACCTATAATTGCCACCATATTTTGCAATGTTAGATATTTACAGATGACTTCTTCCAAATGCAGTGTTTGCTACGATAGAAATGTCAATCATAAGACACCAATAGGTTTTCAATTGTTGGTTTTATAAGTCAGGGGTCTTCAACCTTGGTTCCTTTAAGACTTGTGGACTTCAACTCCCAGAGTCCCTCAGCCAGCAAAGCTGGCTGAGGGTCTCTGGGAGTTGAAGTCCACAAGTCTTAAAGGGATCAAGGTTGGAGACCCCTGTTGTTGTGTATGATCCCATTGGTGGGAAATTCCAGTGGGAAAACATTTGAATTCTATTGGTGACCAACTGATCCAGGTGTGTATATAAGGAGAGCATCCTGCCTGCATCTTTTGCTGAAGTCTCACTCTTAATAAAAAGAGCGTTTATAAGTGATGACAAGAAAACTCACACAGTAGAGATAAGAATGATATTGAACATCATGGTCTCAAACAGCTGGAAGGTATCCTGAAGTTTGGATGTGTCCAATAATCCATTCGCTTTATGAAATGAATATTGAGATGACGTCACTAAGAAATAAGTTTTGAAAAATCTTTTATTGAGAGTGAAGAAGATGACTTTCATAAATATGCAATCGGTATTATCAAAGCAATAAAAATGAAACATATGTTAGTCCATAACCAGAAGTGCTAATTTTTCATCTGGTTCACCGAATTGGTAGATGCAAGGACTAGCTGGTACAGGAGGCCATGCTCATCCAGCAACCTGGGCAGACAACCGGTTGCTAAAATTTTTGAATCCCACCCATGTCCCAAACACCCAGACAGATAATATTTGGAAGAGTGCATATAAACATCTCCCTAATAAACAGGAGCTTCAGTGGAATGAGGAAGGACAACACAACGCAATCAGCTTGGGAATTCATTATTGTCAGCCTCATTGTAGAGTATACCAAGACTAGGACTCCACAGGCAGGCTAAATGTCAGCCTCCGTGCATGTTACTTTAATTGTTTTATTGCTACTTTAATTGTTTTATTGCTTAGTTAATTGTTTGACTGCTTAGTTACCGTATATACTCGAGTATAAGCCGAGTTTTTCAGCACGTTTTTTGTGCTGAAAAACGTCCCCTCGGCTTATACTCGGGTCTATACGGCTTATACTCGAGGTTTTTTTTTTTTAAGCCCCTCGGCTTATACTCGAGTATATACGGCTTATACTCGAGTTTTTTTTTTTTTCTTTTTTTCACATTTTACCGGCACAAACTTGGCGGGCTTTTGCATTAGCGCGGGGAAGCCCTGCCGGTGCAGTGAGAGGGCGGGGCGGGGGAGCCGCCAGCCTTCTCAGCTGAGGGAGGGAGGGTTTCCCCAACCGGTAGGTGCCTCATTTCCCACCCTCGGCTTATACTCGAGTCCCCAGTTTACCCCAGTTTTTGGGGTAAAATTGGGGACCTCGGCTTATACTCGGATCGGCTTATATTCGAGTATATACGGTAATTGTTATATTGCTATCTTTAGTGTGAAATATTGGAAATGGGGTAATGTTCCTTTAAAGCTGCTCCGGCTGCCGTGAGAGGACGGGAGGAGACTTATCCTGAAACGATTCAAAATCCAAGAAACGGGATGATACCAATGGTTTCTGCATACCAGATAACTGAAAACCATTGGAAGAAGAACTTCACATGATATCAGAGGAGAAATGGATTGGACCTGGCTGTTTGACTTTTGGAGGGAGGAGGGATGTATGAGGGATATGTGTGTGTAAAACACTCCTACTATTCAGAAGTTGCTTTACTTTCGTGCAATCAGTTCATTCTCAGTAAAAGATACCTTTTTCTACAAACTATGGAGTTGGGGTTTTTCTTTCTTGAGTTTTGAAAGGAGGCACTAAATCTATTTTTATTCTGCTATTGTAAAACAGCAGAATTTTGCAAGACTGATTATTTGCATCTCCTCCTTCTACTTAACCGTTTGGTGAATTGGAGAGGTGTCTATCTGAACCTAATTTTATTTGTCCATTGTGGACTTCAGATACATTTCATCCTGCTTTGGTGACAAAGCTTGCATTTCAGCACCTTTCTCTAGGAACAAAATTCACATCCGCTCAGAAAAAAATGTTATTGGAGGCAACGAAATGGGATCACAATGTACTCAGTGGCCAAACGGGATCTGAGAAGTTTGGCCCTTGTGTTCTTGACAGTCCTTCCAGCATTAGGGATTCTGCACGTAAAAGAGATGTGGCCAGCTTCAACCTTGGTGGCCCTCAGAAGGCTGTGAAAACCAGTGCTTCTCCCAAGCACCGATGTTGATGGAGCTTGGGTGTGGATGTGCTTTAGTTTATTGCATTGATCATGTGATTGTAGAGACCTTGACCCAGGAATAGGAGAGTTTGGTTCGTGTTTTTATTTCCATTTGTCAGTGTTCCCTGGGTAGATGGGCAGCTACCGTACTTTTTGGAGTATAAGACTCCAACCCCCATAAAAGAGGGTGGAAATGTTGGTGCATCTTACAGAATAAATACAGCCATTTTTGGCCTCCTAAAACCCTGCCCTGTACATCCCATTTTCTCCAAAAACAGGCCCATTTTTCACAAAGATGGGATGCTCAGAGGGTTTGGGAGGCCTGCAGAGTGCTCCTGGGGACTGAGGAGGGCAAAATCGTGACACATGGGGGATTTGGGAGGCCAAAAATGGGCCCGTTTTTCGCGAAAACAGGCCTGCTTTTCACAAAAATGGTGGTGTTTTTGCCCTCTCCAGCACCCAAGAGCACTCTGCAGGCCTCCAAAACCCTCTACACATCCCATTTGTGTGAAAAATGGGCCCATTTTTGGCCTCCCAAACCCCCCGTGCGTCGCATTTTTGCCCTCCCCAGCCCCCAGGAGCACTCTGCAGGCCTTCCAAACCCTCTGCACATCCCATTTTTGCGAAAAACTGGCCCATTTTTTTTCTCTCGTTTTCCTCTTTGAAACCTTGGTGTGTCTTATACTCTGGTGCATCTTATAGTCTGAACAATATGGTATATGAATGTGCTACGTATAAGCTACAGGAACCTTGGGGGCAACTGATCACGCAATACTGGAATTCAACATTATGCAAACACAAGTAGTAGAACACATGTACGTTTGTAAATAGTTTCACTGTAGATAAAAACCACTATTATTTAATCTAAAACGGCTCTATGTGCTGTTTGCTGTGTTATAGCTCCTGGGTTTATTTCAGAATACTAGTTACGCTGCCTACATTCTGACAATTTCTTAGCTCAGCTGGTTTGATGCAGTAGAAGTACATGGACTACAAATCGATTCATATACAGTACAAAGTGCCTGAAAATTATACCATTCGGCATTTCTGGGTAGAAGATATCTAGTGCCGATTTTCATGCTTCAGTTGGGGCACAGGGATGAAACAAAACTGGTAGATGGCATAGTGAAAAATGCAGCTTCATAGAGATGATGCGATGGGTGTAGAAAGGGGAAGTCGGTGCCCACTGAAGCAGCAATAATTTAATAGTAGTAGTTGTAATTAAAGTCTCTTGTGATACCTGTTGAATGCTTAAATAGTTGAAAGGTATCTTGTTACTCTTGGAGCAGACAGTCGATTTGAGGGCATGAAGGTATTCCAGGATGTAGGGAACAATCCCAAGAAAGAAAGACACAGTCAAGGTCTAAGGGTGCTGGAAGCTCTAAGGTAGCTAAGAAACTTGTAGCAGAGGCTTAGTACAAAATACCAGACATTACGAGCTATCTGCGACCTTGCAATGAACCCGCGCCAGATGATCAGGAACAGAGTAGCCTTCAGGGCACACTGGATGGTCCTTAGTCTGTCAAGAGAGAGAAAAGAGAAAAAGAAGAACTGAACATATCCGTGCCCGATACAGATACCAGATCAACCACCAGCTGGAATTTTGTAGAGTGAGATGAACTCATCGTATCAAAAACTATTTCTTTCTGCACCGTCCTGGGCCAAAATAAAATAATATTTCCATCCATATGAGCCCAGTGTCAGACCTGGAAGCCATCTTTCTACCTTTGAGCCTTCAGGCCTGCCACAAATTCTACTGTGGGAAAATGGGAGGGAGGATTGTATAGAGTGAAGATGATATGTAGTCAAAATAACATTCTTTCCAGAAAGTCAAAGCCGTTGTGCCCTGCAGCTGTGCTGAGAAGAATGAGGAGGTATCTTCTGTTCTGGAGGGTACCTGATTGGTTCGTGTGGTGGACATGTTGGTGAAGGGCAAGGACTTTCTTTTGGGTAAGGAAAACCCGGAAGCTTTCAGATTTGGGTTTTCCTAGATGTGCCGATATGACATCTCTAATAAAAATTAGCTTTGAGGAACTTCAAGCCTCAGAGTTTGATTTCGTTGGGGGTGTTTCTTGGAACCCTGGCATTAACCCAAATCCCCTTTCAAACTAAAGAAGTTCCCCCGAGTTTTGGGGTGCTGTCTGTGGTCCCAAGCCCCAAGGGTCGACCGGACTCAGGACCACGCCACTGGGCGGCACGAAGACTCAGGGAAAATGAGGGGGGAAAAATAGCTTTGAGGAACTTCAAGCCTCAGAGTTTGATTTTTTGGGGGTGTTAATTGGAACCCTTACATTCAGTCATTTAGGAAAACAGGAGGGAGGACATGATCAGAAGACCACGTGATCCAGATCTTAAAGACTCCTATTACGGGGTTTCCTTATTCAACTTAGGTAGGAGGTTTGAGCAATCCAGCTCCAGACAGCAATGTCTATTTCCACCCACATGATATGCACCTGGACTACCTAACCTAAATAACTGTTTATAATTATAATAGTCTTCCTATTCAGCTCTTGGGCAAACTTCTCCAGGTTTCATGCTTTTAGTGATAGGAATGAGAAATGCTTAAATACAGAGAAGAATAGCACCCAAGGAGCACTGAATTAATTTCACTTTTAAAATAACATAGAATAAATTTGGAAGCAGGGGTGGGATTCAGCCGGTTATAGTGGTTCGGGCGAACCGGTAGTTGTGATCTTCAGGTGGGCCGGCCTACCTGCCCCAGCACTATGTCATCCTATTTAGCTACGTTTTTTAAGCCGTGCACATGCGTGCAAGTGTGCGCATGACCAAAGCGCATTTACAGAAGGTCGCACGCAGGCACAGAACGCACACACACATTTTCAGCGCTGGGGCGAACCGGTTGTTAAATTATGTGAAGCCCACCTCTGGTTGGAAGGGACCTTGGAGGTCATCTATCCAACCCCCTGCTCAAGGAGGAGACCCTATACTCTTTCAGACAAATGGCTGTCCAATCTCTTCTTGAAAGCTTCCAACGATGGGGCACTCACAACTTCTGGAGGCAAGTTGTTCCACTGATTAATTGTTCTAATGATCAGGAAATTTCTCCTTAGTTCTAGGTTGTTCTCCTTGATTAGTTTCCATCCATTGGTTCTTGTCTCGCTTTCAGGTACTTTGGAGAATAGCTTGACCCCAGAATCAATCAATCAGAATAGAACTGGAAGGGACCTTGGAGGTCTTCTAGTCAACCCTCTGCTCAAGCAGGACACCCCGTACAATTTGAGACAATTTGAAACCTCCTCTTCTTTGTGGCAGTTTTAATTGTGCATACTTTAATATAGAGACGTTAATTATGTATACCTATCAATCAGATGCAGTTCTTTTCCTGGCTCTACCTACTGTTGTGGTCCGTCAGCAGCCTACGGAGCTGGCAAAGGAGTCGGACAGCGATGAGGCTGAGGTGAGGCCAGGGCCATTGGGAAGTAAGGTACAGACTCCAGAGCCTCCAGAGACTGATGGTAGTGAGGCAGAGGAACAGGAGGAGCCTGTTCCTAATGCACGCATGAGAAGAGCTGCCAGAAGGCAAGAGCAGCTCAAGCAAAAAGCACAACTCGGGAGTAGGGCCAAGAGATAATTGGCCCCTCCCATAAGGCTTAAAACAGACCAGCACGGTGTTTCGGCTTTGCCGGAAAACAACGCTGGTAGCTGCATCTTCTGCATCATCTTTGCTTCGTCTACATCTTTGTTTTTGTGGCTTCTGGACATTTGCCAGGAAGGGCCTTTGGCAGTTTCTCTAACTGGACAAATGTTTGAGAGAGAACTGAGGAATTTGTGTTGGGAGGCATTTGTTTTACTTTGAGTTGAACGACATTGGGAGTGAAGTAATTTCCAGCTGTTCGAATAAAGTTTGTTTGTTTTTCCACGGACTAAATTTATTACTACCTACTTGGGCCTGGGACACAACACCTACTTCTTTGATCTGGACTACTCTTCCTTTGGAGATAACACCCTAAAATATCACACCAAGCTACATGTGGCATTCAGCCCAAAGCCCTATTTGTGGTGATCAAACAATTTCATTCACTGAAAGCATTCTGCTCTCAGGTTGTAAAAGTTAACAAAAAAGATTGCGTGCATCTTACTTTCTGATATACTGTTGGGCGGCAGGAATTCCAGCCATGTCTTCATTCAACAGATACTTCTTAGTTCCTAAGCAGTAATCTTTCACATATTCTGACCAAGTCAATTGGCAAACGTCAAAGCAAAACAACTGAAATCAAGCAGAAAGAAGACTACTTAAAATGGAAAGGAAGGACTATTCCATTCTTGCCTTCATGGTCAACATTATAAGAAATGTCTTTTTCTGGACATTCATTTCTATTTTGATATAGTGCTGTACCATTCAAGCAAAAAAGATATTTTTAAATGTGTTTGGCCAGAGAAGAAACCTAGAATCAAACACAAACTCCTGCAGGATGCTAAAGAAAAGGAGAGGGTTTAAATCGTGGGTGAAATGCTACTGGTTTGGGCCAGTTCGCCCAAACCGGTAGTAAAAAATTCTACTGGTTTGCCAAAATGGTAGTAAAAAATGTAAAAAAAAAAAAAAAAGTTCTGATGATCACGCGTTGCTCAGCTGATCGTCGGAACTTTTTTTTTTTTACTTTTTAGGCATTTTTTTACCACTGGCTCGGACGAATAAGTAGTAAAAAATGCTTTATTTTTTTTTTTAAGAAAAGGCTCCGATGATCACGCAGCACAGCTGTGATTGTCGGAGGCTTTTTTTAACCTTTTAAAAGCATTTTTTTAAAACTACCTATTCACCCAATCTGGTAGTAAAAAAATGCCCCCAAAAATAAAAAAAAGTAGAAAAAGGTAAAAAAAAAGTAGAAAAGTAAAAAAAGGTAAAAAAAAATAGAGGCTCAGGCGATCACAGCTGTGCTGTGCAATCATCAGAACCTTCTTTAAAAAACTTTTTAAAGCATTTTTTACTACCTATTTGCCTGAGCCGGTAGTAAAAAATGCTTTTAAAAAGGTTTTAAAAAGGTTCCCATGTGTGCCGCAGCGGATCACCCCCACCCCCCGCGCTGTCCTTCTTACCTTCCCAGTGAAATATAGATATTGAAAATCATTTTATTAGGTGCATCATAGTAAAAATTTGGAATAGGTATACAACATAATTGTCTCCTGAAATTCCTGTCTGGTTGCCACCTCAACAAGGCTTTTTTAAAGAAGAGAAAAGATAGTTAAACAAAAATGGTTAATTTAATGCTAATTTGCCAAATCTTTCCCAAGATTTAACTTAAAAACAAGACAAAATTTGGAATTGGAAGGTTTTAAATAAGACTTTTTTCCTTAAGCTCAGCTAACAGAAATATTTAAGTAGATCAAGAAGAATTATAAATTTGAAAAGGGTAAAACTGAATTGGATATAGAGCTGTGTACAAATGATGAATATAAAATTGCTAAGATTTTATAAAAAACTTTTATTGAAAATGGAAACCTGTTAAACAAGTTAATGATTGTGTTATAAAATGGCCATTTTTTAAAAAGATATAATATACAACTGTATCAATGGAAGAATATGTTGACGAAAGGATTAAAATTTCCATTGAATTCTAATCTTAAAGAGAATTTCTATAAAGATGTATCATTGGTACGTAATAACAGATAAATCGTCAAAAATATAGGGGGTTTCAAATATTTGTTGGAAATGTAATCAAACTAAGCCAAGATTTTTCATCACTGATAGACATGCAACAAAATGAGAAAATGTTGGGCTCAGGTATTTATTTTAATGCAGAAGATTTTAAAAGGGAACATATAATTGAAACCTGGGCTTTGCTTCTGGGCTTGATCAGCAAACAAACAGAAAGATCTTATAGAACTTTGAACAGTATAGAAGAGTATATTCTTATAGAACAGTATATTCAGTATAACACAGGGGTGAAATCTACTTACCTTCCTTACCGGTTCGGAAGTGCGCACCGCACATACCTTCTGCGCATGTGCACAACCTTTCTGCGCATGCGCAGAGGGTACAAAAAACAGTTTTAACCAGGAAGTAACAACAGCCAGGCTGGTGGGCGGAGCCTCGCACCGCGATTGCTACCAGTTCTCCAAACCACCAGCCAAGATCGCTACTGGATCGGGCGATCCAATCTGAACCGGGAGCATTTCACCCCTGGTATAACAGTATATTCTTACAGAACAGTAGAGACCTTCAGGTTTTTAGGTTCTATAATATCTCAAGATTTAAATGGATACCTAATATCAAAAACATCATCAAAAAAGCACAACAAAGAATGTTCTTTCTGTGCCAACTCAGAAAGCTCAAACTGCCCAAGATGCAGTTCTCAAACTGATCCAGTTCTACAGATGAATTATTGAGTCTGTCATCTGTACCTCTATAACTGTCTGGTTCGGTTCTGCAACCCAACAAGACAGACACAGACTTCAGAGGATCATTAGAACTGCAGAAAAAATAATTGCTACCAACTTGCCTTCCATTGAGGACCTGTATACTGCACGAATCAAGAAGAGGGCAGTGAAAATATTTACAGACCCCTCGCATCCTGGACATAAACTGTTTCAACTACTACCCTCAAAACGACGCTATAGAGCACTGCACACCAGAACAACTAGACACAAGAACAGTTTTTCCCCGAAGGCCATCACTCTGCTAAACAAATAATTCCTGTCAAACTATTTACTGAATCTGCACTACTATTAATCTTCTCATCGTTCCCATCACCAATCTCTTTCCACTTATGACTGTATGACTAACTTTGTTGCTGGCAATCCTTATGATTTATATTGATATATTGACCATCAATTGTGTTGTAAATGTTGTACCTTGATGAACGTATCTTTTCTTTTATGTACACTGAGAGCATATGCACCAAGACAAATTCCTTGTGTGTCCAATCACACTTGGCCAATAAAAATTCTATTCTATTCTATTCTATTCTATTCTATTCTATTCTATTCTATTCTATTCTATTCTATGATTTATCACTTACAGCTTTTACGTACACTGAAAGCTTATGCACCAAAGACAAATTCCTTGTGTGTCTAATCACACTTGGCCAATAAAGAATTCTAATTCTATTCTATCATCTATGACAATTGCTGCAAAGACTTCAAAGATGGAAAGATTTAGAGATGGAAGAACGAATGGTGAAATTGGCAGAAAATAGGAAGAGGAAAGAGTACTAGGTTTGATCACTGCCAAGTTATTTATAAAAAAAATAATAAAGGTGGAATTTAAAAAATCTAAAACAAAATTAAAAAATAATTAATAGAGATGGTGAAATTAACAGTCTTAATAAAAGAAAAAGAAAAAACTTGACAAATTTTATTTCTACTTGGAAACCACTTTTGGATTTTTTTGTAAGAAAAATCGAAAGAAATGAAAAGTTGTTTTGGGGATTGGATAAGGAGAACTATATGGAACTATGGAAATAACAGCAATAGCACTTAGACTTCTATACTGCTTCACAGTGCTTTTACAGCCCTCTCTAAGCGGTTTACAGAGTCAGCCTATTGTCCCCAACAAGCTGTGGGCAAAGTGGATCCCGGGCGCTGCGCTGCAATGGAGAAATGGGCAATGGAGTGGCCGGCATGAGGGAAGGAGGACCACAGAGAAGAAAGAGGGAAAGCAACCTTCTCCTTCTCTCACTCCAGCCACTCCATTGCCCGTTTCTCCATTGCAGCACAATTTAACAAACGGTTTGCTTGAACCGGTGCGAACCGGCTGAATCCGGGGCTCTGAGGAAGGAACCTGTCCTTTTGGAAATCATTTGCAATTCTAGCCTGAATACACATTTTAATTATTTAATTTTGATCGATGGGGGTCTGTGGTTCAGTAAGATGCTTACACTTTTGTCTTTCGGATTGAGCTCTTTCAGTAACATGTTCGTATTTTCGTAGCTCCAGTCCCAGGAATTGTTGGCAAAATATTCAACAAGGTTCAAAGTCTTGTCCAAGCGAGTGAAAAGTTTCATCATCCTGAAAGACCAAATAGAAACACATCTGTCTATAGATAGATAGGATTGTAGCATCTCTCCTCAAAAAGACTGAGCAAAGGGTGCTTTGCAGAGCATCTCGGTGCCACAATGTTCAAATATCGAAGGTGGTAAAGGTAAAGGTTCCCCTCACACATATGTGCTAGTCGTTGCCGACTCTAGAGGGCGGTGCTCATCTCCGTTTCAAAGCCGAAGAGCCAGCGCTGTCCGAAGACGTCTCCGTGGTCATGTGGCCGGCATGACTCAACGCCAAAGGCACACAGAACACTGTTCCCTTCCCATCAAAGGCGGTCCCTATTTTTCTACTCTCATTTTTTACCTGCTTTCGAACTGCTAGGTTGGCAGAAGCTGGGACAAGTAATGGGAGCTCACCCCATTACACGGCAGCACTAGGGATTCGACCCGCCGAGCTGCCGACCTTTCGATCGACAAGCTCAACATCTTAGCCCCTGAGCCACCGCGTCCCATCAATATCCTTTCCCAGAGACATCTACAGACACCTTTCTGATGAGAATGCAGTGGAACCAAAAATCACAAATGCAGCCCCAAAAATCACCTGGCTGGCGTGTGCATGCGTGCCGGAGCTGAGCTGGCATGCCCGCTGATATGGCTACGTGTGCCACCTGTGGCACACGTGCCATAGGTTCGCCATCACATCCCTACACCCCACAATGTAGATCCAATCTCACCGTGGCTTCTTTCCTAGCAGCCGCAGATACAGGTCAAAGAGAAAAGCAGGGATTCTGTGATGTACAAACACCCAGTACTGATGGACGAGGTAGCTTGAGGTTATGGTGGCCTTCGGTATCCCGAAGGGGTTTTCCAGTGGGTTTTTTTCAAATGTATTGGTCGCATTTATTTCTGCAAGAATGGTAGAAAAGAGATACTGTTGTAGAATGAGGAGACACAAGCCAGCTCTTCTGGGAAGGAAAGGTTTATTATATATGCGCAGGTTCTTGGAATTCTTATAATTCTTGGAATTATAACCATATATGGAATGTAACATGCTAAACAATATATACGCAACCTATACGTAACCAAAAAGTATATATATCTGTGCTGGAAAGTCCCTGACTTTGTTCAGACCCTCAGCATTGTTCTGTTCCCTGAACCTGCACATATAAACAGGATTTGCAAGCCACCTTAATACTGCACTCACTGTGGATTTTGCACGAAAAAAAAGGGACAATTGTTGGATATGTCCATTTAGGAAGGCGAAGTGCTCTTTGAGCATCGAAAAAGCAGATGTGATTTCCAATCACACAATGTAGATGAGTTGATGAAAGAGAAATAACTCCCTGTCAGGAAAGAAAATGGCTCTTCCCCCAGCCACTGGTCCTGTTAATAATAATAATAATAATAATAATAATAATAACAACAACAACAACAACAATAACAATAACAACAATAACAATAACAATATTATATTATTATTATTATTATTATTATTATTATTATTATTATTATTATTAATTAAATTTTTATACCGCCCTTCTCCCGAAGGACTCAGGGCGGTGTACAGCCGGAGATAAAATGCAAAATATGTACAATTAAAACAAATTAAAACATAGCAAAATTACAAAAACGGCTAATAATTAAAATTAAATTTAAAATATTTAAGAATATTAATAAAACCCCAATTTAAAATCAAACTATTATGCCAGTCCCGCTTGAATAAATAAGTATGTTTTTAGCTCATGACGGAAGGTCCGAAGATCAGGCACTTGACGTAGGCCAGGGGGGAGTTCATTCCAGAGCGTCGATGCTCCCACAGAGAAGGCCCTACCCCTGGGGGCCGCCAGCCGACACTGTTTGGCGGACGGCACCCTGAGGAGACCCTCTCTATGAGAGCGTACGGGTCGGTGGGAGACATAGGGTAACAGCAGGTGGTCTCGTAAGTAATTATTACGTGTAATAATAATAATAATAATTATAATAATAATAATAATAATAATAACAACAACAACAACAACAACAACAACAACAACAACAATAATTATTATTATTATTATTATTATTATTATTATTATTATTATTATTATTATTATTATTATTAATTTTATACCGCCTTCTCCCGAAGGACTCAGGGCGGTGTACAGCCGGAGATAAAATACAAAATATGTACAATTAAAACAAATTAAAACATAGCAAAATTACAAAAACGGCTAATAATTAAAATTAAATTTAAAATATTTAAGAATATTAATAAAACCCCAATTTAAAATCAAACTATTATGCCAGTCCCGCTTGAATAAATAAGTATGTTTTTAGCTCACGACGGAAGGTCCAAAGATCAGGCACTTGACGTAGGCCAGGGGGGAGTTCATTCCAGAGCGTCGATGCTCCCACAGAGAAGGCCCTACCAAACAGCCGACACTGTTTGGCGGACGGCACCCTGAGGAGACCCTCTCTATGAGAGCGTACGGGTCGGAGGGAGGCATAGGGTAACAGCAGGCGGTCTCGTAAGTAATTATTACGTGTAATAATAATAATAATAATAATAATAATAATAATAATAATAATAATAATAATAATATTATTATTATTATTATTATTATTATTATTATTATTATTATTATTATTATTATTAAATTTTTATACCGCCCTTCTCCCGAAGGACTCAGCGCGGTGTACAGCCGGAGATAAAATGCAAAATATGTACAATTAAAACAAATTAAAACATAGCAAAATTACAAAAACGGCTAATAATTAAAATTAAATTTAAAATATTTAAGAATATTAATAAAACCCCAATTTAAAATCAAACTATTATGCCAGTCCCGCTTGAATAAATAAGTATGTTTTAGCTCATGACGGAAGGTCCAAGATCAGGCACTTGACGTAGGCCAGGGGAGTTCATTCCAGAGCGTCGATGCTCCCACAGAGAAGGCCCTACCCTGGGGCCGCCAGCCACACTGTTTGGCGGACGGCACCCTGAGGAGACCCTCTATGAGAGCATACGGGTCGGTGGGAGGCATAGGGTAACAGCAGGCGGTCTTGTAAGTAATTATTACGTGTAATAATAATAATAATAATAATAAAAATAATAATAATAATAATAATAATAATTATTATTATTATTATTATTATTATTATTATTATTATTATTATTATTATTATTATATTATTATTATTATTATTATTATTATTATTATTATTATTATTATTATTATTATTATTATTATTATTATTAAAAATTTTATACCGCCCTTCTCCCGAAGGACTCAGGGCGGTGTACAGCCGGAGATAAAATGCAAAATATGTACAATTAAAACAAATTAAAACATAGCAAAATTACAAAAACGGCTAATAATTAAAATTAAATTTAAAATATTTAAGAATATTAATAAAACCCCAATTTAAAATCAAACTATTATGCCAGTCCTGCTTGAATAAATAAGTATGTTTTTAGCTCATGACGGAAGGTCCGAAGATCAGGCACTTGACGTAGGCCAGGGGGGAGTTCATTCCAGAGCGTCGATGCTCCCACAGAGAAGGCCCTACTCCTGGGGGCCGCCAGCCGACACTGTTTGGCGGACGGCACCCTGAGGAGACCCCCTCTATGAGAGCGTACGGGTCGGTGGGAGACATAGGGTAACAGCAGGTGGTCTCGTAAGTAATTATTACGTGTAATAATAATAATAATAATTATTATTATTATTATTATTATTATTATTATTATTATTATTATTATTATTATTATTATTATTATTATTATTATTATTTATATCCGAAGACTCAGGGCGGCTTACATTGTGTCAGGCAATATTCTCATTCTATTTGTATATTTATATACAAAGTCAACTTATTGCCCCCCCAACAATCTGGGTCCTCATTTTACCTACCTTATAAAGGATGGAAGGCTGAGTCAACCTTGGGCCTGGTGGGACTCGAGCCTGCAGTAATTGCAAGCAGCTGTTTTTAATAACAGGCTTCTTATAGCCTGAGCCACGCCGCGGCCCTATTATTTTTATTATGATGTTACAAAGAGTCTTTTGCCTTCCTTATTCTATTCGGTCAATGGCTTTCCTATTAGGAAGAAGGTGGCCTGAGAGATTCACAAATCAATCAATCAATCTGTCTGTCTGTCTGTCTGTCTATCTATCTAAAAGCCAAATACCACTCACTCATCATGAAATCTCCAGAACAGTAAAGCCTACAAACTTGAAATTTGGCACGTATGTTCCTCTTGGCTTCTAAGTGCTCGCTAAGAAATGAGTTTTCAAAATGACCATCAGATCATTAGTATTTTATATACAGTATTATATTCACATGCTCTGATGCTAAGGAGTTAAACGTTCTACTCCCCCTCCCCACCTGAAAAGAACTCTGTTCCAACTGCCAGTTGCCTTATATTAACACGCTCTGATGCTACCCTTCGCTAAACTGGGCATGGCCAACGCATGACTCATCGGCCTATGGGCTGGGACATTCTACTCCTCCTCCCCCTCTGTTCCAACTGCTAATTGCCTTAAATTAACATGCTCTGATGCTACGGAGTTACACACTCTACATTAAGTTTCAGGCTTTAAGTGTCAATTTATCACACCCAAACACATAGTTTCATAGCATAGCACAGGTGCCCAGCTAGTAAAACAATGAAATAAATCATTGGGCTACTATTTGCCTTGCAAGGTTGTTGTGGCTCCAGCCTCCGAACCTGGCCCCATGCCCGAAAGTGACTCTGAGAGTGAGGGGGAAGGGCTGGTAAGGCTTACCTCAGGAGCACTGATTCCTTTGGCCTGGCTCCAGGAGCCAGAACCAGGCCAGTCGGAGGACGTAATGAGGCCAACATCCCCTGATTCCTCCCTTCCTCAGGCTACGCCTACAGATGCAGCTGATAACCATACCAATCAAGCCTGGACCGATCCGCGCTTCAGAAGATTAGAGAGGCGGCATCATCAAAGGGAAGGGTGGGGCAGGAGCCCCACCCCACAGGATATATAAAGAGTTTTGGGACTGCTCTCAGTTCCACGGGAAGCAAATTAGCTGAACCGTGTCGAAGTGAGCTGAAGTCTTAATCTGTTTGAACTTTTTGGCAGGCAGCTGCATTTTCCCAGCCAGGATTGATAGGAGTCGTGTATCCACTGGCTGAAGGCCAGCTCGTTACTCCAGAGAGAGGACAGAGACAGAACAAAGGTATTTCCCCACAAGAAGCACAGACAGACATTCTGACTTCATTGTAAGGTTACATTAACCGAATCTTGTGAAGAACCCTACCCTGTGCTCTCTTATCCACAATGAGAATGGCAGCTTTTGAAATCTCAATGGCAAGGCAAGCCGCTAAGGATGACTCCCAACCGAATAGTCTGGTGCAATTTTCTGAATCCTTAATCCTTAAAAAAAAGTACTCACGCAATTCTTCCCATGACAATGGGTTGAGGCCACCTGAGGTACAGTTGTAGATCAGCGGTGATTTGGGCCTGAAAAGAATAGAAATAAAAAGCCAAGAGTTCACAAAATGCACCAAACGTATGAATATAATATTTATTAAAGAGGTAAAAGTTCCCCTCGCACATATGTGCTACTTGTTCCCGACTCTAGGGGGTGGTGCTCATCTACGTTTCAAAGCCGAAGAGGCAGCGCTGTCCGAAGACGTCTCCATGGTCATGTGGCCGGCATGACTCAATGCCAAAGGTGCACGGAATACTGTTACCTTCCCACCAAAGGTGGTCCCTATTTTTCTACTTGCATTTTTTAAATGCTTTCAAATTGCTAGGTTGGCAGAAGCTGGGACAAGTAACGGGAGCTCACCCCATTAGGTGGCACTGGAGATTCAAACTGCTGAACTGCCAACCTTTCAATCGACAAATTCAGCGTTTTAGCCATTGAGCTTTATATTATTTATGTTTATTATACAGATATATAAATGGGAGGATAGATATACAAACTTATAACAAAATGAGAGGTTTTTGAAAAGCAGGTCAGAAAGGTCAGGATGGGGCTGTTGATTGAAGCTGCACCATATTGTCTATGGCAATCTCATAAATACTCATAAAAAAGGGCAGGTTTTTGATTAATAGTTAATAGTTTATTTTATTGTCATTGCACCTCGTGCAACAAACTTAAATGCCATCCTCAGTGTACATTATACATTAAAAAAAATAAAACACGAACACACATCCTTCGCATATTATACAATTGAATCGAAAACCCCTGATATTGCATTAATTTTGCACTATATAGTAGAATTCAATATAGTTACTGCTCTGGGATAGAAGCTGTTTTTCAGCCTATTTGTCCTTGTTTTTGTTGTCCTGTACCATCTGCCACATGGTAATAGTTAAAATAAAAAGGGTGCCCCGAATGAGATGGGTCTTTAAGAATGTTTTGAACTTTCTTAAGGCAGCGGGAGCTATAAAAATCTTCCAAGGAGGGGAGAGGGCAACCAGTGATCTTCTGGGCAATGACGCTGACCCTCTGGAGCGCTGTCCCATCTGCCACTATGCAATTGGTGCACAATAATATGATGCAATAAGCTGCACTATACTGTCTATGAAAATCTCAATACTCATAAAAAGGGGCAGGTTTTTTTATCTCAGCCACTCATGATTATTATTATGGTGGCGCAGTGGTTAGAGTGCAATACTGCAGGGCTACTTCTGCCGACTGCCGGCTGCCTGCAATTTGGCAGTTCAAAACTCATCCGGCTCAAGGCTGACTCAGCCTTCCATCCTTCCAAGGTGGGTAAAATGAGGAGCCAGATTGTTGGGAGGGCAATATGCTGACCCTGTACACCACTTAGAGAGGGCTGTAAAACACTGTAAAGCGGTATATATATATATATATATATATATATATATATATATATATATATATATATATATATATATATATATATATATATATATGTTTTCTATATTTCACGGGATACAGTCTTTGGTTCGGGTTTTCTCCTGTAAAATTGGAAGTGTCTTGGCGACGTTTCGAAGTCTCATTCGTCATCTTCAGGCTTCAGCCTATATATATATATATATATATATATATATATATATATATATATATATATATATATATATATATATATTCCAAAGACCGACCTACCTACCTACCTACCTACCTACCTACCTACCTACCTACCTACATACACACATACATACACACACACACACACACACACACACACACACACACACACACACACACACACACACACACATATATATATATATATATATATATATATATATATATATATATATATATATATATATATATTATTTGCATTTATATCTCGCCCTTCTCCGAAGACTCAGGGCGGCTTACACTATGTCAAGCAATAGTCTTCATCCTATTTGTATATTTATATACAAAGTCAACTTATTGCCCCCAACAATCTGGGTCCTCATTTTACCTACCTTATAAAGGATGGAAGGCTGAGTCAACCTTGGGCCTGGTGGGACTTGAACCTGCAGTAATTGCAAGCAGTTGCTGTTAATAACAGGCTGCATTAGCCTGTTGAGCCACCAGAGGTATATGAGTCTAAGTGCTATTGCGTGTGAATTTATTTATTTATTTATTTTGTCACAACAATATGTATAAGCATCACATAAAAAGATGATATAGTATATAAACATATATATGAGGTAATATAAGGAAGTATAAGCATATATATATATATATATATATATATATATATATATATATATATATATATATATATATATGCCAAGACCTACCTACCTACCTACCTACCTACATACATACATACATACATACATACATACATACATACATACACACACACACACACACACACACACACACACACACACACACACACACACATATATATATATATATATATATATATATATATATATATATATATATATATATATATATTATTTGCATTTATATCCCGCCCTTCTCCGAAGACTCAGGGCGGCTTACACTATGTCAAGCAATAGTCTTCATCCTATTTGTATATTTATATACAAAGTCAACTTATTGCCCCCAACAATCTGGGTCCTCATTTTACCTACCTTATAAAGGATGGAAGGCTGAGTCAACCTTGGGCCTGGTGGGACTTGAACCTGCAGTAATTGCAAGCAGTTGCTGTTAATAACAGGCTGCATTAGCCTGTTGAGCCACCAGAGGTATATGAGTCTAAGTGCTATTGCGTGTGAATTTATTTATTTATTTATTTTGTCACAACAATATATATAAGCATCACATAAAAAGATGATATAGTATATAAACATATATATGAGGTAATATAAGGAAGTATAAGCATATATATATATATAAGAAGAAGAAAAAGAAACAAGCAAACAATAGGACAGGAACGGTAGGCACGTTTGTGCTCTTATGCACGCCCCTTATAGTCTTTTTAGGAATGGAGTGAGGTCAATAGTAGAAAGTTTTTGGTTAAAGCTTTTGGGATTATGGGCTACTGCCTGTAGGAGGCGCTGTTGGACTTTCAGAAAGCTTTAAAGACCTGGATGATGATATGAGGAATTGCAACATTGGTAGCTCCTGACTACCCGCAACCTTGAAAAAAAAAATCAATGGCCTATCTCTTGATCAACAAAGAGGCCCCACCTGTGAACTGCTGTATACCAGCCAGCGGTGATGGTTAAGTTGATAGCGAGGTCTACTGGGATAATGTCAGCTACGGCAGCTGGATTGCATTTTACACTCCGTAAAATCCCTTTTGCACCCTAGAAATAAAGAAGTTAGTTAACCTATGTAACTCGACTTCCTTATTTAGCGTTGAGTTTAGGTGGTCTGAGATTTGAATTCTGTAGCAATGGAACGGGATACGTTCTCCTGAGCTAAACTGGGAAGAAAAATTTAGGGATTTGTAGAACGCTTTCCATTTCTGCTCTCCCCAGAATCTGGCCTTCTACTGTTGTGGTGTGATCATTCTGGTGCTTTAACTGTCAGAATTGTCAGGAAAGCCAAAAGCTCTTGAACTTGCTCAGAAACACCAGGCCTGGTGAGCCTCCTTCTTGATCAGCCTAGGCCAGGGGTATTAAACAAGGCCTGCAGGCTGGATCTGGTCAGCGGGGTGCGTAAATCTGGGCCCCGCCTGGAAATATCAAAGAACTGGCCCCACGGTGCTTCTGTCAGCCAAAATGGGCCGCATGGAGGTCTCACGAGGCCCTCGTGTGGCCCGTTTTCAGTCTCCTTGGCCTCCAGCAGAAGTCTGCTGGCCAAAAACAGGCCCCGTGAGGCCCCTTTACAGCCCGTTTTCAGCCTCCCCTGCTCCCAGCAGCATCCTGATGGCCAAAAATGGCTGGGAGAGTGCTGCAGGAGGCCATGGAGGCTGAAAACGAGGTGCGAGGGAGGGAGGGGAGGGCTATGTTTGCGTCCCCTCATGTCCCATTTTGACTGGCAAATTGCTTCAGGAGGCCGTCAAGGCTACAAATGGGGTGTCGGGATGCTGTGCGCAGCCACCGCACACCCCATTTTTGGCTGGCAGGGTGTTGCGGGAGGCCTGTGTCCTGTCTCCCCCACACTCCCTGCGCCCTCCCCCCACGCCAGCCCATGGAGGAGAACTACAATGCTGATCTGGCCCTCAAAGAAATCCAGTTTGACACCGCTGGCCTAGGCTATGCATTATCAGACTCAGTAGATTAAGCTCTTATCCAGTGGTGAAATTTTTTTACTACTGGTTTTGTGGGTGTGGCTTGGTGGGCGTGGGTTGGTGGGCATGGCAGGGGAAGGATATTGCAAAATCTCCATTCCCACCCCACTCTAGGGGAAGGATATTGCAAAATTCCCATTCCCTTCGCACTCCTGGGAAAGGATATTGCAAAAATCTCCATTCCCACCTCACTCTGGGACCAGCCAGAGGTGGAATTTGCTGGTTTTCTGAACTACTCAAAATTTCTGCTACCGGTTCTCCAGAACCTGTCAGAACCTGCTGGATTTCACCCCTGCCCTTATCTCTTTAGATAAGCTTCATTGCTTTGGTTCTCGTGGTTTCTTCTGAGCCCGTTTCACTGCTCCTAAGATTTAGAAGTCCTATTTTCATCTCTACTTACCGCCACAAGGAGACCGCTTGTACCGTTGAAGTTGTCGATCCAGCCCTAAAAAAAAATGAAACATTAGAAAGAAGAAATGATTGTTGTGGCGTCTGCAGCATGTGTTCATTAAGTTTGTCCACAGCTTATTTCAGCTGGCTAACCAAGTCAAGCACCTTCAGGACTGAAAATTGAGGCTCTCCTGCAGAATTTTGCTCTTCACAGGTGGGTTGAGCAAATGTTGCAAACAGTACTAAATGCTTGCTAGGGCTAGAAAACAAGAAATAATGTAAAAGGGTGGTAAACTTTTATGGAGGATACCAGTTTTGTTTCTCCTTGAATTTTGATGAAGAGACACAAATCTGAAGCTAGTATTGTGGTCTGCCGATGGCCTGCAGAGCTGGCAGCAGAGTCGGACAGTGAGGAGGCTGGGGAGGACCATGGGCCAGTCCTGGAGTCAGGGGAAGGCCCAGACAAGGACTCTGTGTCGGAGGCAGAGAAAGGGCCATCTGGGAGTTATGTGCCGACTCCAGAGCCACCAGAGTTGGATATCAGCAAGGCAGAGGAACAGGGGGAGCCTGTTCCCACTGTGCACACGCGCAGAACTGCCAGAAGCAAGAACAGTTAAAACAAAAAGGGCGACTCGGGAGTAGGGCTTGGAGATGATTGGCCCCTCCCATAAGACATAAAGGAGGAGCAAAGGCACATGAGCCTTTGCAGGAAGCAACTTTGTTCGTTCTGGTCGGTTTAAATTCTGAAGCTCCATGTTGACTCTGTGTTCCATGTGGGCTTGCAAAACTAATTGCCAATTAAGTCTTGGCCGCATGTCAAGGGAGATAAAGGTGGGTGTTTATCAGTCTTATCCCAAAGAACTGTGGCAGACTTCTGTCAGACTCTTTACAACTATACTCTGTGAATGAACGGATTGAGAATGAACAGGCTCTGAATGAGCAGAATTCACAGCCCTTGAAATAAAAAGAGGGTTTTGGGGACTCTTTGTGTGCTTTTATTGTATCAGGAAGCCTAGGTCAGAACAGCTAGTTTCTCAGCCATAGCAGAAGAGAAAGACAGTCAAAATCTGGATTTCTCAGACATTAGTCCTGTTTGTCCGGCATAAATTGTTCTGAGAGGCTGTTGATAGTCATTCTGAGAAATCTGTTATAGTTTGGGAAGTATAGTTTGAAAGAGAATAGAATAGAATAGAATAGAATAGAATAGAATAGAATAGAATAGAATAGAATAGAATAGAATAGAATAGAATAGGGTAGGGTAGGGTAGGGTAGGGTAGGGTAGGGTAGGGTAGGGTAGGGTAGGAATAGGAATAGGAATAGGAATAGGAATAGGAATAGGATAGGAATAGAATAGGAATAGGAATAGGATAGGATAGGATAGGATAGGATAGGATAGGATAGGGATAGGGATAGGGATAGGGATAGGGATAGGGATAGGGATAGGATAGGGATAGGAACAGGAACAGGAACAGGAACAGGAACAGGAACAGGAACAGGAATAGGAATAGGAATAGGATAGGATAGGATATGATAGGGTAGGATAGAAATAGAATAGACTAGACTATATTAGACTAGACTAGACTAGACTAGACTAGACTAGACTAGACTAGACTAGACTAGAATAGGGATAGGGATAGGGATAGGGATAGGGATAGGGATAGGGATAGGGATAGGGATAGGGATAAGAATAGAATAGAATAGAATAGAATAGAATAGAATAGAATAGAATAGAATAGAATAGAATAGAATAGAATAGAATAGAAGCTGGAAGGAATCTTGGAGGTCTTGTAGTCCAGTCCCTTGCTCAAGCAGGAGAACCTATGCCAGTTTAGATGAGTGATCATCTAGAGCAGGGGCGTCAAACTCGACTTCATTGAGGGCTGCATCAGGGTTTTCTTTGACCTTGGGGGGCTGAGGTGGGTGCGGCCATCTCAACATCACTCATGTCAAGGGGTGCCTGTGGTGGCTCAAGTGTTCTACCAGCAAAAACGGAAACCTGAGCTCCGTTTTCGGCTGCGATGTCCTCCTGCAACCCTCTGCCAGTGAAAATGGAGCTCGGGATTGCTGCACGCAGCCCTCCCGAGTTCATTTTCTCTGGCAGAGGCACTGTGGGCTGGTCCTTCACTGTTTCTAGGGTCTAAAATACCCTGTGGGCTGGATCCAGCCCCCGGGCCTTGAGTTTGACACCCCTGATCTAGAGACTCTTCTTAAAAACATCCAGATCCTCAATACAGAACCTCTGTTCTGTCCTCCTCGCCTCCGTCCGAACGATGGCTTAATTAGCCGGCTCTTATCAGCTCTGGCAGCAAAAGAGCCAGCATCTGCCAAGAGTCCTCGTCAGCTGCCAAGACGCTGGTGAGTCACAACCTTCAGCTCTAGTCAATCAGTGGGTTTGCCTGATACAAAGAGAAACACCAGCTCTTGCTGCCTTTTATATCCTGCGGGGTGTGGCTCCATGACTCAGCACTTCCTAGGCCTGTCCCACCCTTGCTTCTGTTGTTCTCTTCTCTTCTGCCTACGAAACCTAGGATTCAGCCAAGCCTGATTGCTGTCAGCTGGGTCTGTAGGCCCATCCCCCTCACTGTCCAAATCACTTTCTGGCAGCAGGCCCGGCTCCGACTCACTTTCTGGCAGAAGGCCCAGCTCCAAGCACTTTCGGGCATGGGGCCAGGTTCGGGGCGGGAGCCACAACAACCTCAAATGCGAGTTTCTGTAAAACAGTGCTTTTTTGTTTTATTTATTTATTTGCATTTATATCCCGCCCTTCTCCGAAGACTCAGGGTGGCTTACACTATGTTAGCAATAGTCTTCATCCTATTTGTATATTTATATACAAAGTCAACTTATTGCCTCCAACAATCTGGGTCCTCATTTTACCTACCTTATAAAGGATGGAAGGCTGAGTCAACCTTGGGCCTGGTGGGACTAGAACCTGCAGTAATTGTAGGCAGCTGCTGTTAATAACAGACTGCATTAGCAGTCTGAGCCACAGAGTGCTTGACTCTAAACAAAGGGATTTCATCGTGTTTTCTGGATGGGGATTAGACTCATTTCCCTTTGGGTTGTTTGTCTGTTTCTCAATGTTACAGTTGTGTCCATAAAATTAAGCCTTGAGAGTGAAATCCACTTTGCTGACATTCTTCTGGGCACATGTGTCCTCCTGACCCTGAGATTTCCTGATAGATCCCATCCATGAATCCAGGATCACTCTCATTAGCTTTTAAGGTTATTGATAATGGGCTTCTTTCTCCTTTTCCAAAAGCATGAGAAGCACATTCTTATTTAGAGCCATTAGGGAATGACTCTAAATCAGGAGGTCTCCAAACCTTGCAGTTTTAACACTTGTGGACCATGGGTGAAATCCAGCAGTTTCTGACAGGTTCTGGAGAACCGGTAGTGGAAACTGTGAGCAGTTCGGAGAACCGGTAGTGGAAATTTTGAGTAGTTCGGAGAACTGGCAAATACCACCTCTGGCTGGCCCCAGAGTGGGGTGGGAATGGAGATTTTGGAATATCCTTCCCCTGGGAGTGGTGAAGGAATGGGGATTTTGCAATATCCTTTTCCTGCCACACCCACCAAGCCACACCACGCCCACCAAGCCTCACCCACAGAATCGGTAGTAAAAAAAAATTGGATTTCACCACTGTTGTCGACTTCAACTTCCAAAATCCCTCAGCCAGCATTGTTGGCTGGGGAATTCTGGGAGTTGAAGTCCACAGAACTTAAAGTTGCCAAGTTTGGAGAGCCATGCTCTAAATCAATCTCTCTTTTTTTGCGAGAAGTAGCATGTAAACCTAGCAACGGAAGAGCACACATGTTTACCGGGAAGGGCTCCTGCCAACTAGCTCCCACGATGGAGGGTCTAACGATGGCAACATTTAGGTCTCCTTTCTCCTGCTGGATCAGATGTTCAGTCAGAGCTTTGGAGAAGGTGTAGGTGTTGGGCCAGCCTTCAATCAAATTGGGGGTGATCGCTTCAATGAGGGACTGATCCATCCACCTAGCAGGATATTTTTTTAAAAAAATAAAATAAAAATAAAATGAAATTAAAATAATAAAATATATCTATGGGAGAAAATGAAACTTGAAGCATTGTCCTTACATATTTTCATATGCATGTCCTTGGAAAAGTTAAGGACTAGGTCTTCTTATAAGATAGCAATAGCACTTCGACTTATATACTGCTTCACAGCGCTTTACAGCCCTCTCTAAATGGTTTACAGAGTTAGTATATTGTCCCCAACAATCTGAGTCCTCAATCCATCCTTCCTTCCTTCCTTCCTTCCTTCCTTCCTTCCTTCCTTCCTTCCTTCCTTCCTTCCTTCCTTCCCTCCTCCCTCCTCCTCCCTCCCTCCCTCCCTCCCTCCCTCCCTTCATGTGTCTTGCTCATCTCATTATTGTTTACTAAGTGTTGTGGCCCGCCAGTGGCCAGCAGAGCTGGTGGCAGACTCAGAAAGTGAGGATGCTGGGGAGGAACATGGGCCAGTCCTGGAGTCTGGCGAAGGATCTGATGAGGGCTCTGCATCAGAGGCAGAGATGGGGCCACTGCCATCTGACAGTTGTCAGCTACCTTCGGAGTCAGAGATAATTGGGGCTGAAGAACAGCTGGAGCCTGTTCCCAATGTGCGCATGGGCAGAGCTGCCAGGAGAAGGGAACAGTTAAGGAACAAAGGCCAACTCAGGAGTAAAGGCACAGGTGGACGGTGAAAAATGGAGTTTGCAGGAGACAATTAGTTCATTTCATTAGTGTGAAGATCTGTCGGTGACTCTCAGAGATTCCTCGCCAAGTATTTTGTTGTACAAGATTGCGTTTGGAAGATAATGGCCTGGCAGGTCTCCAAGCCTGATAAGGTCTGTGGTTGTGAATTCACCCTTGAAAGACTGTTTGCTGGGACTTTGCTAGATGTGAATGAGAGGAATTAATAAAGAGAGGTTTTGTTGGTTCAAGGAGTCTGCTTCGTGCTTTTGGAAAGCCTAGGTCAGAACACTAAAAAGAAGGCAGATCTTGGGTCAAAAAGGATCACAAGATAGATTCTTCCCAAGGTACATCTACTTTAGACAAGCCTTGCACATTTCTGGAACTTTTCCTCCTCTCTCTCTCTCTCTCTTGGAAGAAAGGGCATAGGTAGAGGCAACAAATATTCCTTTAAACATTCTTGCAAATTCATCGCAACAGAGGGAAGATTGCTTTCATTACTTACACCAGGGGTCCCCCACCCCCAGTCCGTGGACTGGCACCAGTCCGCAGCATTCCATAAACCAGTCTGTGCAAACAACTGAAGCCCCATCCTCGGGATGCAGGCAGCACAGGAAACCATGCCAGCTCTGGTCCATGGAAAAACCTCTCTCCACAGAACTGGTCCCTGGTACCCAAAAGGTTGGGGGCCATTGACTTTCCCCACTAAGTCAAACATTTCTTTAGTTGCACAGGAACAATGATGGTTGGTGTACTTTCGTATGTGTGTTTCCTCCTTCTCTGTTACCATTTACAAGGACAAAGATCATTATATTATATATATAGTCATTGTATTTATGATTATGATCATGATGTATCACTTGTTGCTTGCTTCTGCACCAGAGACAAATTCCTTGCATGTCCAATCACACTTGGCCAATAAAAAATTCTATTCTATAAAGAATTCTATTCTACGTTGTAACAATACTCTTTGCATTAGATTAGATTAGATTAGATTAGATTAGATTAGATTAGATTAGATTAGATTAGATTAGATTAGATTAGATTAGAATTCTTTATTGGCCAAGTGTGATTGACACAAATGAGGTATCTACATAAATCTTGTACATTTCTGGAACTCCACTACCACAAATCTCTCTCTTTCTTGGACAGAAAGTGTATAGGAGAAGACAACAACTTGTTGTGGTCCGCCAGCAGTCTAGGGAGCTGACAACTGAGTCAGACAGCGATGAGGCTGAGGTGAGGCCAGGGCCATCGGGAAGTGAGGTGCAGACTCCAGAGTCTCCAGAGACTGATAGTAGTAAGGCAGAGGAACAGGAGGAGCCTGTTCCTAATGCACACATGAGAAGAGCTGCCAGAAGGCAAGAGCAGTCAAGCAAAGAGGACAACTCGGGAATAGGGCCAAGAGATGATTAGCTCCTCCCATAAGGCTTAAAAGACCAGCAACAGCGTTTGGGCTTTGTTGGAAAACAACATTGGTAGCTTCGTCTTCTTCTTCGTCTACATCTTGCATTTATTTCTGTGACTTCTGAACGTTTGCCAAGAAAGGCCTTTTGCAGTTTGCTTAATTGGACCAAGGTTTGCGACAGGACTGAGGAATTTATGTTGGGAGGCATTTGTTTTAATTTGAATTGAACTACGCTGGGAATGAAGTAATTCTCAGCTGTTCGGATAAAGTTTGTTCGTTTTTTTCACGGACTGAATTTCCTACTACCTACTGGGGCCTGGGTCACAATACAAGAATTCCTTCAAACGTACCTGCAAATACATCACAAAGGAGGAAGGGTTGCTTCCATTACTTACGTCACCAGGTCCAAAAGCTTCTTTGGTTCCACGGGAACAGGATAGAAGACTTCCTCTATGTGCCTCCGGTTACAGTTTGAATAGGCCGTTGAAACGTGGATGAGGGCTTCGAGGTTCTTCATCTGGTGGGCCAGCTTCAGGAGCTGCTGGGTCCCCATGACATTCAGGAGAAGGGCATCCCTGCTCAAGAAAGCACAAAAAGCTAGGCTTGAGGTCCAGCGGGTGTGATGCCAGGTCCAATCAATCCTCTTGGGCCTCTTGCCTAAGGAGTTATAGGACATCTTGATCAGGGATGAAATGCTCCCGGTTCGGACTGGATCGCCCGATCCGGTAGCAATGGCATCAGGTGGTTCGGAGAACCAGTAGCAAAAATCCCTCCCCGCCTCCGCCCATGCCCAGCTGAGCCGTGCAATCATCAGAGGGTTTTATTTATTTTTTTACTTTTAAAAGCATTTTTCTTCGGATGAAAAAATGCTTTTAAAATTAAAAAAATGCCTCTGATGATCACCCAACTCAGCTGGGATTGTGAGAACTTTTTAAAAGCATTTTTTTTCTACAATATCTTCGGCTGAAGAGGTTGTAAATTGCTTTTAAAAGGCTCTGACAATCAGGCAGCTTAGTTGGGATCGTGAGAACCCTTTAAAAGCATTTTTTCTACAACCTCTTTGGCTGAAGAGTCCCAGCTCCCAGAGGACATCTTATGGGAGGGGGGTCAATCATCTCTTGGCCCTACTCCCGAGTTGTCCTTTTTGCTTGAGCTGCTCTTGCCTTCTGTCAGCTCTTCTCATGCGTGCATTAGGAACAGGCTCCTCCTGTTCCTCTGCCTCACTACTGTCAGTCTCTGGAGGCTCTGGAGTCCGCACCTCACTTCCCGATGGCCCTGGCCTCACCTCAGCCTCATCGCTGTCTGATTCCATTGCTAGCTCCACAGGCTTCTGGCAGACCACAACAAAACCAGACTAAACCAAACCAAACCAAACCAAAAAGCTGCAGAAATATTTCATTATTCTAAGATTTAATGTGTATTAAATATTCATTATTTCTCCATTAACCAGCTAGCTAACTGGTCTCTTGAAATTGGAAACTATTCTTCTTCAAGAAGAAGACAAAGGAAGGGCTGATCAGTGATGGGATTCAGTTTTTTTTACTACCAGTTCTATGGGCATGGCTTGGTGGGCATGGCATGGCTTGGTGGGCGTGGCATGGTGGGCATGGCTGGGGAAGGATACTGTAAAATCCCCATTTCCTCCTGATCAGCTGGGACTCCAGAGGCAGAGAATAGATGGGGGCGGGGCCAGTCAGAATTTTTACTACCAGTTCTCCGAACTACTCAAAATTCCCACTACCAGTTCTCCAAAACTGGTCAGAACTTGCTGAAACCCACCTCTGGTTCTGATGTAAAGCCTGGTTTGCTAAAGAAGCAAAGTTCTTTGGTTTTGGCAGTCAACAAGAAACTTTATGGATTCTCTTCTAACCTTTTAACACGTAGCTCTCGGTTTATTACTAGTCCCTTAGTGAAGACTGTAGAGATTCTCACTCATCCAATCATGGTTGTCCTCAAAGTGCTTTTTCAGGGGGCAACTGGACTGTCTAGTTTTTTTCTTTGAAAATCTTTGGTTTCTCATCCAAGAAGCTTCTTCAACTCTGACTGGATGGTGGGGAATGGAAAGATTTATATTCCTTGCAGACAGCTGGTTATTTGCATCCTTTTACAGAGTTGTTGAAGTCCTTGGAGGTTTTATCTGTGTCCTCAGGGTCACCTCAGTTAGTGCTCCTGGTTCCTGTAGTCTGCAATTTTTCCTCTGGAAATCCATTCTTACTCCCACACCATTCTAAGGGTGACCATCCCAAATTGTATAGCTAAAAGTCCGCAGAGATTCTCAGTCAACGAGGTCATGGTTGTCCCAAAGGTGTTTTTTCAGGAAGCAACTAGATTTCCTCGTTTTTCCTTTCGAAGACATTTCGCTTCTCATCCAAATAACCAGCTGTCCGCAAGGAGTATAAATCCTTCCATTCCACACTATCCTGTCAGAGCTGAAGAAGCTTCTTGGATGAGAAGTGAAACGTCTTCAAAGGAAAAAAACAACAACCATGAAAGTCCAGTTACCTCCTGAAAAAGCACCTTTAGTCATTTAGTGAACATCCAAAGTTATGACAGACTTCCCAAACGCTACTTGCAACCTGGTTCTGGAGTCCCAATGGATGCACTCACATCCAGGGTCACATGACCAGTGGTGGGATTCAGCCAGTTTGTACCACTTCGGGAGAACCAGTTGTTAACTTTCTGAGCAGTTTGGTGAACTGGTTGTTGGAAGAAATCATTAGGGCAGAGAACCGGTTGTTAAATTATTTGAATCCCACTACTGCACATGACCACAGCATAGGTCATAAAAGTGAGCCCAGTCATGTGGGTACCTCGACTTTGACCATCATGACTTACCCCAGAAATTCCAGATTCCATTATGGTTGTAAGTTGAGGACTAGCTGTGTTGTAAAAAAAATAATGGCTGTGCTCCACCATGGTCTTCTTCAAAGTGATGTAGCCCTAATTCCTGGGAATGGCTTGCTGCACTTAGTCATGTCTCCTTTCAAGAAAATATGATTTGGGGCTGGATGGCAAGAAACCCATGGAGAGAGCAAGGAGAACTTACTTCAGGGACTCGTCGAATCGAACCGTTGCAGCACAATGGAAGATGACGTTGACCTCAGAGAGCAGCTCCTCCATGTCTTCGGAAGCAATGGCCAGGTTTGGCTTGGTGAACTCAGCACTGATGGGTTTAATCTTCTCATGGAAATTGGGCCACTCTTCCCGGACTCTGTCGAACAACTGGAGTGCAAGAGACAATATTCACTTAACAAAGAAGGATTGGCCACCTAATGAGAAGGAAGGACTCACTGGAGAAGAGCCGAATGCTGGGAAAGATTGAGGGCAAAAGAAGAAGGGGATGGCAGATAATGAGGTAGCTGGATGGTGTCACTGAAGCAGTCAGCGTGAGCTTGAATGGACTCCAGGGGATGGTAAAGGACAGGGAGGCCTGGAGGAACATCGTCCATGTGGTCGCGGTGAATTGGACACGACTTCGCAACTAACAACAACAGCAACAACAACAAAGAAGGAAAATGCTCAGGTTCCTAAGGTTGAATGAACCAAAGGAGCTTTTTCAAGAGGCAATTGGACTTTCTTGCAAGAAAGTCCAGTTGCCTCTTGAAAAAAGCACCTTTGGGACATCTATGACCGTGATGACTGAGAATCTCCATAGACACCAGGAATTATTATTATTTTTTTAATATTGTTAAGAGCAGCATCAAATGCTAGGAGATAGAGCCAAAACGACTACTGAGCAAACTTTTTAAAAATACGGATCAACTCAAGAATAAACAAACTTTTGGGGTGTGTGTGTGTAATGTATGTGTATGTGTATGTATGTATATATACATACGGTCCCAATACACACACACACACACACATATATATATATATATGCACACACACATATATACATATATTATATACATATACATTTATATACATATACATTTATACATATATAAAGGTAAAGGTAAAGGTTCCCCTCACACATATGTGCTAGTCATTCCCGACTCTAGAGGGCGGTGCTTATCTCCATTTCAAAGCCGAAGAGCCAGCGCTGTCCGAAGACGTCTCTGTGGTCATGTGGCCGGCATGACTCAATGCCAAAGGCGCATGGAACGTTGTTACCTTCCCACCAAAGGTGGTCCCTATTTTTTCTACTTGCATTTTTACTGCTTTCAAAACTGCTAGGTTGGCAGAAGCTGGGACAAGTAACAGGAGCTCACCCCGTTACACAGCAGTATCCCAAAATTGGGAAACTATATTCTTCATTTGCGCAGCAAAAGGAAAGGGGTGGCGGTGGTTCTGTATATTAAAGAAACAATAAAGGCTAGACAAATTTTTGCAGATGAAGATGGGAGAATATCGATGGTGGAGGTAACAATGAATCATAGAAACAGATGTTGTTGATAGTGATATATGCACCTAATAATAAACAAGAAGAGTTTTATGGAAAACTGCATAAGAAAATTATAGAATTGGAACTTTATTATAGAATTGGAGACTTCAATCAGCGGTGGATTCCAATTACCTTCGTTACTGGTTTGCTCTCGCAGAGCATTTTTGATGATGTCTGGGTGGGTGGGCGGAGCCTCCCATCGCTGCCACTACCGGTTTGCCCGAACCGGGAGCAACCCACCACTGACTTCAATGTAATCATAGATACAATCTAAGGTGGGCTAGAAATGCGTTTAATAAATAAAATACACAAGTCCCATATTTGCCTCTCTAGGTTTAAGACCAGATGTGCTTCCCCACCACAGCAGTGAACCAATGGCAAAACCCTACCAGATGCTACCCATTTCTGTCCACCCTTGAATTTCCTTACCTTGCATTTCAGCAGATTTTCCACTCGGGTTTGGATGGAACGTCCACCTTTGGGCCGCACGCACACGTAGATGGTTTTCACGTCGTGGCAAGACCGGAGAAGTTTCTCAACCAGGACTTTGCCCATGAACCCTGTGGCTCCTGTAACAAGGATTGACTTCCCGCCGTAGAAAGCACCAACCAAAGACATGGTGTCCTTCATTTCCAAGCTCTTGGTGGCAGGATCTAGAAGGAAGACACATGAAATCACACACATTTCGCTCAATTGTACCTCGCTCAATTGTAGTAACTGTGAAAGGGAACTTGGAGTCCTAGACAATCATTTAAATATGAGCCAGCCGTCTGCTGCAGCTGCCAAAGAAGCCAACACAGTTCTAGGCTGCATTAACAGAGGGATAGAATCAAGATCACGTGAAGTGTTAATACTATTTTATAATGCCCGCCCACCTGTCCCTGCTCTATAACCTACCTATATTTCTTTTGTTTTAAATCCAGATGGTAGGTGCTGCAGAGAAAATTACCGTGCTCATCTGTTTTACTCACTTTGGATTCAGTAGAAGGTAAATTTTAATCATATTGAGCATGCCCAGAAGTGTGAGTTTGGCACGCGTGCGCAGCAAACTGGTTGTAACAACCGGTGAATCCCACCACTGCTTGGAAAAGCCACATTTGGAATACTGCCTCCAGTGATGGTCGCCACGATGTAAAAAAAAGATGTGGAGACTCTGGAAAGAGTGCGGAGAAGAGCAACGAAGATGATGAGGGGACTGGAGGCTAAAACATATAAAGAACGGTTGCTGGGTATGTCTAGTTTGACAAAAAGAAGGACTAGGGGAGACATGATAGCAGTGTTCCAATATCTCAGCAGCTGCCACAAAGAAGAGGGAGTTGGGCTGTTCTCCAAAGCACCTGAAGGCAGGACAAGAAGCAACGGGTGGAAACTAATCAAGGAGAGAAGCAACCTAGAACTAAGGAGAAATTTCCTGACAGTTAGAACAATTAACCAGCGGAACAACTTGCCTCCAGAAATTGTAAATGCGCCAACACTGGAAGTATTTAAGAAGAGATTGGATAACCATTTGTCTGCCTAAGCAGGGGGTTGGACTAAAAGACCTCCAAGGTCCCTTCCAACTCTCTTATTCTATGGATAAGGATGTCCACTCCGTCAGACAACTCACGACAAAGAGAAAGCAAGCTATCATCAGCATAAACCCTTGTTAAGGCTCTTGACAACTCATACAATTTCTTCTACTCAGTTATTAGAAAAAATAACCTAGCCATGATGGTTGAGAGAAGGTTGCCTCCATCCCATCCTCCAATATCTGGTTAGGAGTTCAAATGTCACCCCAGCAAGTCCAAGATTCAGTGCCTTACTTACACCCCTCGGCCTATCAAGAGGACAATGAGAAGCCATCCTATGTGATTGGCGCACCACATTCTTCCTCATGGACCTGGCCTTGAAGATCAAGCAAAGTTCTTTGACCACAGAGGAAAGCCTTAAATGGGGAAGGGCTTCTTCTCACTCAGGTTAGAAAAACTTGCCAGCCCGTTCCCAGGGAAGCATTCCGTACACGTTTGTTTATTAAACCATTTATTAAACTGCCCAAGGAACTGCTGATATAGTTCTACAGAGGAATTATTGAGTCTGTCATCTGCACCTCCATAACTGTCTGGTTTGGTTCTGCAACCCAACAAGACAGACACAGACTTCAGAGGATAATTAGAACTGCAGAAAAAATAATTGCTACCAACCTGCCTTCCATTGAGGACCTGTATACTGCACAAGTCAAAAAGAGGGCTGTGAAAATATTTACAGACCTCTCACATCCTGGACATAAACTGTTTCAACTCCTACCCTCAAAACGACTCTACAAAGCACTGCACACCAGAACAACTAGACACAAGAACAGTTTTTCCCTGAACGCCATCACTCTGCTAAACAAATAATTCCCTCAACACTGTCAAACTATTTACTAAATCTGCACTACTATTAATCTTTTCCTCTTTCCCATCACCCATCTCCTTCCACTTATGACTGTACCCTTGTTGCTGGAATCCTTAAGATTTATATTGACTGTTTCCTAATATGATTTGATTGCTTATTAAGTGCCATTAAGTATTGTCCCTTATGATTCTTGATGAATGTGTCTTTTTTTTTATGTTCACTATGATGTACTGTAATATGATGATGACTATGATCATGATTTATCACTTTTTTTATAGCTTTTATGTACGCTGAGAGCATATCCAACCAAGACAAATTCCTTGTTTGTCCAATCACACTTGGCCAATAAAGAATTCTATTCTATTCTATTCTATTCTATTCTATTCTATTCTATTCTATTCTATTCTATTCTATTCTATTCTACTCTACTCTACTCTACTCTACTCTCCTCCATTCTATTCTATTTCTATTTTCAGACCTCCTGATTCCTTAATGGCTCAATGGCTTACAAATAAAAGGAGAAGAAAAAGTCACAACCCGAAAGATTATCGTAATTTCTAAATCCTCCTCTCTACACCAGGTATGCTGCCTTAACATGAAATGGCTTAAGCCAACCAAAATCATAATTGGCATGACTACTCTGATAATTCTGGATTAAAAATATCTCTTGAGTTTGTTTTTTTTTTTTAAAAAAACCAAACAAACACGCTTGTTAATGGTAGCAACAAGCTTTCGTAAACAAAAGCCAGTTCCACATTATGTCATTAGTCAAAGACGTTTTTTTAGCAATCTGATTGTTTCCGTTTGCCAAGCCACACCTCTGAAGTGGTAGAAGACCAAACACTGACAAGGGAAGTCATTGAGAGGATTAAGGTAGGCTTGGTTCCGGAAGGCATAGTCAGTATAAAAGACACATTAATGGGATAGAGAAATCCATCTTCTGAGTAATTCTTGGTGCACTCAGAGCTTGGTGGCTTTGTTGCAGATGTTTCATTACCAATCTAGGTGATATCATCAAGTGATTTTAAAAAATGGTAAAGGTTTCCCTGTCAGTCATGACTGACTTTGAGACCTCCAAGGTCCCTTCCAACTCTGTTGTTCTGTACTGCTTGATTATTGTTTTATTTATTGGTGTTATTGTTAGGAGCTGCCCAGAGTTGCTTAAGTAGGCAGCCATGTAAACCCGTGGGAAGCCACCCCTGCTCCTAATGACCCCTACATAACCCCTACATGAGGGTCTGACAATAGCCAATAGAACAGGGGTCTCCAACCTTGGTCACTTTAAGACTTGTGGACTTCAACTCCCAGAATTCTGGGAGATGAAGTCCACAAGCCTTAAAGTGACCAAGGTTGGAGACCCCTGCAATAGAATACATGTTCTTGCATAGGAACAGGAAGCTCAAGTGCAAAGCCCAAGAGAAGGTATAAAAACCCTCCACGCTCAACTCCATTTTATCCAGCTGCCCAGAATCACACGTGGTTCTGCTTCATCATTAAACCATCTTTCCAATCAGCCACCATGTTTCCAGTGTCTTTCTCCTGGCTTGGAACTGAACCAGATGGACATATCTTCCCACAAAGCTTTCAGATAAATGTATAAACCCATCGGTGAGATGTGGGCACAGATTAAACCCTCAAGCGGCCTCAACGGCTCTCAGAGAAAGTGCTAACAAGCAGGTGATGACTGCAAAGAAATACAATCCTTCCATTCTCCCACCACCATCATCCTGTCAGGACCCGGCGAAGCTTCTTGGATGAGAAGTGAAACGTCTTCTTCTTCCTCAAGGAAAAAAAAAAAGCACAGTCCAGTGCAGTGGTGAGATCTGAACCGGTTTAATACCGGTTCGCACGCACGCAGTGCACACCAAAAGGAGGCATGGGGTAAGTAGAACAGCACGTGGAGTGGGTGGGTGATCATCTGTGGCGCGCGACCTTTTTTTTTTACTTTTAAGAGCATTTTTTTACAACCTAATAGGTTGTAAAAAAATGCTTTTAAAAGTAAAAAAAGGCTCTGACAATCGTGCGGCTCATCTGTGATCATCAAACGCTCTTTTTTTTTACTTTTTAAAAGCATTTTTTTACAACCTATTTGGCCGAATAGGTTGTAAAAAAATGCTTTTAAAAGTAAAAAAAAAAGGCTCTGACAATCGTGCGGCTCATCTGTGATCATCAAACTTTTTTTTTTTACTTTTTAAAAGCATTTTTTACAACCTATTTGGCTGAATAGGTTGTAAAAAAATGCTTTTAAAAGTAAAAAAAAAAGGCTCTGACAATCGTGCGGCTCAGCTGTGATTGTCAGAGTCTTTTGTTGTAACCTTTTAAAAGCATTTTATAAAAGAAGCATCAAATGGGCGAGTGGGCGACCGGGCGATTGGGTGGGCATGGGCAGGGGTGGGGAGCAGGGATTTTTGCTACCGGTTCTCCAAACCACCTGCCACCATTGCTACCAGATCAGCCGATCCAGTCCGAACTGGGAGCATTTCACCCCTGGTCCAGTGGCCTTTTGAAAAAACACCTTTGTGACAATTAAGCAAGTGATTAAGATAATGGGTTAGAAAGCAAGAAATGGTGAGTTTTATTCCCACTTTAGCTGGCTGGATGACTTTAGGGCATTTTAGTTACCTGCCGAAATTACACAGTGCTGAAAAAAAATAAGTTTCTCCAGTCAAGTTGGCCAACAGCTCCTGGGTTTGAGCTGGGATCATGACTGCTGTCAGTCATCCAACTGGAAACAATGAAAGAAGAGGCTGGCAGGGCAGGAAAGACAAAGTAAGTAAAAAAAAATATTGGGATTTTCCAATGTTATTTTGAAATACACGCAATCTCCCTTAAAGCTGTGTGAATATTTGCTAGGACAGTTTGCAACATCCAATGGGTTTATGAGGTAAGTGGAATGGTAGGTGGTGTAACAGAATATTAACTGAATAAAGGAAGCACCCTTTCTATTTGTTGGTTTCTGGTCAACCTCATTCTCAAGGCAACTAAAATCCAGGATTAAAATTCCCAGAGCTAGAATTAATATTTAAAACCTAATTCAATTACAACATGCTCCTGCAATCCAAATGGGAAGGGTATTTGCACAATGCCAGCAAGCACAAAAAAAACAACACAACTCACGTTGCGTTCCAGCATCTGCCAACCACCATGGAGCAAGGCCTGCTTGCTGGCAACAAGGATGCCTCCAAGTGGGTTCTACTTACCTTTGTTATTGGGTTGAAACGGGCACATGCGCAGAAGCTTCTGCGCTTGCGCAGATCATCCATTATGACATCTGGGCAGGTGGGCGGAGCCTCCTGCTGCTTTTACTACCAGTTCGCAAGAACTGGAGAGAACCGGGAGCAACCCACCACTGCTCCAAGTCTTCCTGATGTATGTCAGATACAGCAGCTTCTTACTGCCGCAGCAATACACATGCACACAACTCGTATAAATGGAGTTGTCAGGTGTGCAAAGCATCCCCAAAGGGCAATTTTGAAACGTGCACTGATACAGGCGAAAACACTTGTTCCTGAGAGCATACAAAAATAGCTCTGGTTTTGCAAAGCTCACATTGTTGCTTCAGAAGTTGCGCTCTCTCTCTCTCTCTCCTTCTCCCTCCCTCCCTCTCTCTTTGATATAGTAAGGTCTACATCTTATCTATCTATCTATCTATCTATCTATCTATCTATCTATCTATCTATCTATCTATCTATCTATCTATCATCTATCTGTCATCTCTTTGCGTAGAAGATATAGTAAGGTTTATATCTTGTCTGTTTCTCTATCTATCATCTCTCTCAATTTCTGGTACCAGAAATTTTGAGTAGTTCGGAGGACCAGGAAAAAACACCTCTGAATGGTCCCAGAGTGGGGTAGGAATAGAGATTTTGCAATATCCTTCTCCCAGGCGTGGGGAGGGAATGGAGATTTTGCAGTATCCTTCCCCCAGGAGTGGGGAGGGAATGGAGATTTTGCAATATCCTTCCCCAGGAGTGGGGAGGGAATGGAAATTTTGCAATATCCTTCCCCCAGGAGTGGGGAGGGAATGGAGATTTTGCAATATCCTTCCCCCAGGAGTGGGGAGGGAATGGAGATTTTGCAGTATCCTTCCCCTGCCACGCCCACCAAGCCACGCTCACCAAGCCATGCCCACAGAACTGATAGTAAAAAAAAAAATGAATTTCACCACTGAAACAACCTCCCTTCTCCGGAAAACCCAGCATCATGAAGAATGGAGGAGAGAAGGACTTGGCTGCTCACTTTCTGTTTCCTGGAAATGGGTGAATCTCATCTGCGCGTACCTGACTCCACCTTTTGTGGAAGGTAATTGCGGAGCCTTCCAAGGCCCCTTGCTCTACCCTCCTTTCTGCTTTAGGCTAGCTTTCTTTTTTTAAAAAATAATAATAATTGTCCTTCCATTACCCATTCTATCCTGTCAGAGCTGAAGAAGCTTCTTGGATAAGAAGCAAAATGTCTTCAAAAGAAAAAAAAAGGGTGGGGGAGAAGAGTTACCTACAATAGAAGAATGGATATTGAAAGTTGCTAATTTGGCTGAGATGGCTAAAATCTCAGCCTTTTTGAAAAACATCTAACTGAATGGAAAAAATGGATTGAATATACGCAAAAAAAGATATCAGATTAAGAGATATCAGATTGCTTTTGAATGATTAGGATGTATTTATCTTTGATTTGTATGGGGGAAGTTAGGATTTGAGAAGAAGGGGAGGATTATAATTTGTGTTAGGGAAAAGTTAGCGAATGATTGTTTTTTCTTTTGAATTATACCTTGTGTTTGTTCTGGGAAGTCGCGGGTGGGGGGTGAGGGAGGAAGGTGGTTTTGGAGGGATGGGGGAGGGGATGGAGTGGGGGGAGGGGAAAAAAAGGGGGGGTGAAAATTTTTGTAAAAACTTTTTCAATTAAAAAAAAAATAAAAATAAAAAAAATCCTGAAAAAGCACTTTTGGGGCAACCATGACCTGGATGACTGAGAATCTCTACAGACATTCCCACAGTTGCTCATTGGGTCAGGGCAACCAGGGAGCATCTGGGGTTTTCACCACCTCCTTCGCTCGCTGCAGCCTTACGTTACGATGATATCAAAGCGTTACGACAATATCAAAGAAACGGTGGAATAGAATCATTAAACGACGGAATGAAACGTGAATGGCAAAAATTAATTTTTTTAAAAAAAAATATGGAATGGAATTGTTAAATTGTCCCGCAGCGACTTGGCTGCGTTATTATTTATTATTATTATTTATTAAATTTTTATACCGCCCTTCTCCTGAAGGACTCAGGGCGGTGTACAGCCAGAAATAAAATACAAGATATGTACAGTTAAAAATGAATTAAAACATAGCAAAATTACGAAAACGGCTGATAATTAAAATTAAAATTTAAAATATTTAAAATATTAATAAAACCCCAATTTAAAATCAAACTATTATGCCAGTCCCGCTTGAATAAATAAGTATGTTTTTAGCTCACGACGGAAGGTCCGAAGATCAGGCACTTGACGTAGGCCAGGGGGGAGTTCATTCCAGAGCATCGATGCTCCCACAGAGAAGGCCCTACTCCTGGGGGCCGCCAGCCGACATTGTTTGGCGGACGGCACCCTGAGGAGACCCTCTCTATGAGAGCGTACGGGTCGGTGGGAGGCATAGGGTAACAGCAGGCGGTCTCGTAAGTACCCGGGTCCTAAGCCATGCGTTGAATTGTCCTGCAGCGAATGGTGATTCGGCCACAGTGAGTTGTCCCATTCTGCAGATTCCATGGACCAACCATGCTGAGAGCTTCCCAGCCAGGCTTCCCTCCGGCTCTTTCTTCCTGAAAAGTTCTGTTTTCTTATCTACCCCAAACTCACTCACCTATGTAAACATCGCAGAGAAAAACTCTGGACCTTGGATGGTCTCCCAAGATGTCTGTCTCGACTGGAGCGGGGAGTAATTGCCAAGGACTGGCTGGAGCTTAATATAGGGTTCTGATTCCTTAATAGAGTATTAATCTGCCCCGCCTCTAGCCCTCCTCATTAAGCTCATTAACCTAATGCCATTCTCGCCTTGGAGTGATGGATGGTCCAATGAAACCAGAGCAGGTGGGTGGACCAGTATGAAACCAGTATGAAACCAGTATCAGGGAGTTCTGATACTACAAACCTGGACATAAGCTTGCACGTTTCTTTGGCTTAGAGCAGAGATCATTCTCCAAGGGACTTACGACATCCAACTCAAAGCAACTTGGAGAAAAATACAGTGCATGACTAATGTTAGCTGCTGATGAAACAAACATGATCAAAGAGGATACAAAAAAAAAATAGTAATAAGAGTGGATTGATTGATTTCGTGTCATCAAGTCATCAGCAATCACACAGGTAGATCGACTCTATGAGAACCTGTCCTTAACCTGATCTTTCACACAGCTACAGCAATATAGCTATAGCAATAGCAATACTGCAGTGGTGGGTTGCCCCTGGTTCGGACCGGTTCGCAAGAACCGGTAGTAAAACCGGCAGGAGGCTCAGCCTACTGACCCGTATGTCATCAAGAAGCTTCTGCGCATGTGTGTGCGTTCCCGTTGCGAACCGGTAGTAAAGGTAAGTAAAACCCGCCTCTGCAACACTAGAAGTTGGCAACCAGGATTTATATTATTTTTTTGCTCCAAAAGACACATTAGGGCTTATTTTCTCGCATGCGTGGCAAAGCTGAACTGAGGCGATAGTTCGTGCGCCCACAGAGAAGGTGCTACGTGCCACGTGTGGCACGCGTGCCATAGGTTCGCCAACATGGGTGTAGGGTTTCCTGCTTGGGTGTGGGGTTGGAGTAGATGATCTACACCAGTGGTAGTCGACCTGGTCCCTACTGCCCACTAGTGGGCGTTCCAGCTTTCATAGTGGGCAGCAGGGGTTTTGTCCGATACTGAAGCACTTTCCTTTTTTTAACTTTAATTGACTTTTTAAAAAAAATTCATAGCATTATTTACAAACATTTTCATTTGGTTTTCATAAAATTCCCCGTGACAATTTAAATTTCAGAAAATATACTATTTGTATCGCCCACACCTAAGTTTAGTTCATGTTATGTAAGTGAAACTAAATGGCGCTATAGTGCGCTTGCAAACAAAAGAGCCTTGTCCCAGAATAGCTTGCGCATCTCCCCCCACACCACCCAGCTGTAACAGACAAGTAGAACTGGTAGCTGGCGCCCCCACTCCCAAACCCAATCCATGATGCACGAGAGGCATGCGCAGACGACGATACACAGCGCATTGCTGTGGAACCGGTGGGCGGTTAGAAAATTTTACTACTAACAGAGATACAAAAGAGAGCAGTAGGTATAAAAAGGTTGACTACCCCTGATCTACACGGTCCCTTCCAACTCTGTTCATCTGTTACAACTTCACAGGGGAAAAAAATGACCTATGACCATCTTTCACACTTACAACCATTGCAGCATCCCCCTGGTCACATGATCAAAATTCAGACTCTTGGCAACTGACTCATATTTATGACGGTTGCAGTGTCCCGGGGTCACGTGATCCTCTTTTGTGACCTTCTGACAAGCAAAATCGATGGGGAAGCCAGATTCACTGGACGACCATGTTACTTATTTAACAACTGCAGGGATTCACTTAACTGTGGCAAGAAAGGTCGTAAAATGGGGCAAAAGTCACTGAAGAGATGTCTCAGCAAAAGAAATTTTGGCCTCGATTGTGGTCGTAAGTCAAGGACTACCTGTAGTGTGCGGGGTGCGGTGGGAAGGAGGCCCACTGGATAAAGTCAAGATGCTGGCTGTAACAGTGTGATCAAAACTCTGCCTGATTTATGGTTGCTATGATGAGCCGGGGGCGAGGCACGGAAGCAACACAGCCAGAGAACAGTTCTAACTCCCCTTTATTGCTCCATCTGTCCCCCAAACATCCCCACATTTACTGCAAGTCCTGAAGCAAAGCTCTCACATGCACCTTCGATAGCCTATGGCTGCAAGTAATCCAGTAAGCAAAGTTAACAAGGCGGCAACCAAGGCAAGAAGTCCAGCGAGGCGGGCGAACCGGGCAAGGCACACAAGACAAAGCACGGTGAAATCCAGACCTCAGCAACTGCATGTGAGGTTCCACTGATTCAATGCTTGTTCCTGACAAATGCCCCTTCCAACAGCATATTTTTAAATCTCTTTGCTCAGGTGAGTCTTGTGAAGAAGGGCGGGGCATCCTCCTCCTGAGTTGTCGGGTTGCCGTGCGCTGATCCTGCCTCCTCTCCATTCTTTGTGCTCGGGGATCAGTGGGGAGGTAATTGCTCTCGCCAGAGCTCCGTCACTCCTCTGCTCCAATGCCTGCCCTGTCCTCCCCCCTTGCCTGGTCCTTCTGTGCTCTCCCTCACTGGCAGGGGTGAAATGCTCCCAGTTTGGTCCAGTTTGCCAGAACCAGTAGTAAAAAGGGCTACTGGCTCTCCAGAACTGGTAGTTAAAAATGCTTTAAAAAGTAAAAAAAAAAAAGTTCTGAAGATCCCGCGTTGCTCAGCTGATTATCAGAACTTTTTTTTTTTTAACTTTTTAAGCATTTTTTTACTACTGGTTCTCACTTATTTATTTATTTTATTTATTTCGATTTTTATACCACCCTTCTCCCGGAGGACTCAGGGCTATGCGAGAGCATTAACAATGCTCTCGCATAGCAACAGAAATGTTGGGCTCAATTGTGGTCGTATTTTGAGGACTACCTGCAAATTGCTTTAGAGTTGCAGGGGACTGAACCAAGGTTCAACTCCTCATATCCTAAGAACTGCAAAGAAGTTGCTAAACTTCTGAATATTTGAGGGAAGAAAAATGGTAATGTGGACAATTCTGGCGGTAACTACAGTATAATGATAGATAGTTCTCGATGTGTGACCATAATTGCGACCAAAATTTCTGCTGCTAAGCAAGGCAGAGATAGGACCAGGGCTGTCCAACAGTTATCAGCTACTTTCGGAGTCGGAGATAAGTTGGGCTGAAGAACAGCTGGATCCTGTTCCTGATGTGTGAATGTGCAAAGCTGCCAGGAGAAGGGAATAGTTAAGGAACAAGGGCCGACTCGGCAGTAAAGGCACAGGTGGATGATAAATGCCCCCTCCCACAGGGAATAAAGTGGGGCGAAAGGGGAATGGAGTTTGCAGGAGACAATTAGTTCATTTCATTAGTGTGTGGATCTGTCCGTCACTCTCAGAGACTCCTTGCCAAGTATTTTCCTGTACAGCGTTGCGTTTGGAAGATATCGGCCTGGCATCTCTCCAAGACTGATGAGGTCTGTGTTTGTGAATTCACCCTTGAAAGACTGTTTGCCGGGACTTTGCTGGATGTGAATAAGAGGAGTTCACATTAGCTTAATAAAGAGAGGTTTTGTCAGGTCAAAGAGTCTGTTTCGTGCTTTTGGGAAGCCTAGGTCAGAACAGCATGTCCTAATTAACTTTCCCCCAAATAATCCCACTTTGTCCATGCCCTGCTGGCTCACTTTTTACACCGTGTAACTTGTTGAACCAGGAGGCCAACAACAAGGCTCCCTCAAGTTTCGTTGCATAATGACTGCTTATACTTCAATCCTCCTAAGGACGATTTACCATTGCTACTGATCAAGGGCAAGCAAAGAATGTCAACCACATGACCAAATCTGCAAGCTGGTGGCTGAAACGTTCACCCCTCCACCCAACGGATCTTTCTCCACCCTGGATCAGATGTCACATTTAGCCTAGATTGTGTCCTATCTAGTTCAGAATGTCAGGCATTGATTGTCCTGTGAAACTGATGAAATGTTTGCCTAATTTAACCTCACGGTTCGCTTCCGGATATACAGTATTTATAAACAGAAATTTCAGAAGGTGATAGAATTGTGATTTACGTCCGTTTTATATCACTTGTTTGTTAGATTTGTTCACTATCGGGGTAGCCACAGGGTTAGGGTCCAAAAATCCAAGAGAGCAACCACTGTGGTGGACTGAAAACTCTACCCAGTGATGGGGCATTGATGACATGCCCATAGCTATCAACTTGGGTAATTTTTTTTTATAATCACACCCTGTGGATGATATGTTTCTGTCATTAGATTCATATTTTGTTTTTCCTCCAAATGGCAGCATGGTCGCTCAGCGGATAAAACGCTGGGCATATCAGCTGAAAAGACAGCAGTCTAGGTTTGAGACCCAGGCGCCAGGCAACAGGGTGAGCTCCCGTCCTTGCTCCAGTTCCTGCCAACCTAGCAGCTTGAAAGCATGCAAATGAGAGTAGATAAATAGGTACCACTTTGGTGGGAAGGTAACAGCATTCCGTGATGTCATGCTGTCCACATAACTGTGGAAATATCTTGGGTCAGAGCTGGCTCAATGGCCTTGAAACAGAGATGAGCAACACCCACTAGAGTTGGCAATGACCAGAGGAGTAAAATCTGCAGGGACTCCTTTACATTTTTTTATCTGTTCCTCCAGAAACTCAGAATGGTAAATATTTGGCCTCCTTCTTCCTAGTGGGCTAAAAAAGAAGGACTGGCCCCAGATCACATGGGGACTGTTGTGGTTAGGTTTCAACCTGGGTTTCCCCAGCTTCTAGTCCAGATTCCTCTTTCGGTTCACAAAATATCAGGCAGCTCAAACGAGAAGGGTGTTGTTCTGTCTCCTTCCCCACTTCAGACCCACAAACTGGCCTTCACGGCTCTTATCAGTTCTGGCAGAGAAATAGCAGCTGCCTGCCAAAGTTCAAACAAATGACTCACGTAGCAAGACTTTCAGCTTTTTTTGAAACGGATCAGCTAAACTTTGCTTCTCGTGGAGTGAGAGCACTCCCAAAGCTATATATGATATATATGATATATCCTGTGGGGTGGGGCTCCTGCCCCACCCTTCCTTTTGATGACGCCGCCTCTCTAATCTTCTGAAACGCGGGTCAAGCCAAGCTTGATTATTATTATCAGCTGGGTCTGAAGGTGTAGCCTGGGGAAGGGAGGAATCAGGGGATGACAGCCTCATTATGTCCTCTGACTGGTCTGGTTCTGACTCCCCGAGCCAAAGGAATTGGTGCTCCCGAGGTAAGCCCTTCCCCCTCACTCTCACTTTTGGGCATGGGGCCAGGTTCGGGGGCTGGAGTCACAACAGGTGTTCAAGATGCTATGAGGAGGGGGGCTCAGTGGCTAAGACGCTGAGCTTGTCAATCAGAACAGTCAGCAGTTCGGTGGTTCGAATCCCTAGTATAGGTCTCCTGCATGAGCAGGGGGTTGGACTAGATGACCTCCGAGTTCCATTCCAACTCTTGTTACTGTTACAGATTTTTGAAGGATATCCGTTAAAAAAGATATGCCCAGATGGTTAAGAAATAATAATTTCTCTTCTCTTTGTCTTCTCACCGCTCCTCTTCCATAAAAGTTAGCTTATATCATTAAATTCTCTCTTAGATTGGAAAAAAAAAATGATAGAAGAAAACGAATTCAATTCCTTCTTCTCTATGGTGGACTTCCAATCCAATTTATCCCCCTCAGTCATGACTCTGTAACTGACCAATATCTTTTGTATCAGTCCAAGATTCCAGGCATGTATCCAGTGGTGGGATTCAGCCAGTTCGCACCTATCTGGGAGAACCGGTTGTTAACTTTCTAAGCAGTTCGGAGAACCGGTTGTTGGAAGAAATCTTATTTTGTTTTTTTCCACTTTACAGGGCTAATCCTGTAAGGAAGGCAGGAAGGAAACACTCTGGTGTTTCTAGCCCCATCTTTATTGCCCTGCTTACAGAAACTGCCTCTCGGGTTAACCCTCATTACATTGTAACAGCTAAGGCAAAGCGCCCATTGACGTGAGTGATGCTGAGTTAGCCACGCCCACCCAGTCACATGACCATTGAGCCACACTTACCCATCCAGTCATTAGGGCACAGAACGGGTTGTTACATTATTTGAATCCCACCACTGCATGTATCCAATGGGTTATGTCTGACCATCCTAGGATACCAGATGTAATTAGGATTGCAACCAGAAAGTTGCAATTATTATTAATAAAATATGAGGAAATGTTTGCATTGTTGACGTCCGTATACACTAATTAAAAGAGAAACCATCACCACTACCACAGGAACAAAAATAACATCCAATTATTTCAGGATAATCAGTTAGGACTAGCGGTTAAGGCACCGTCACACTATAAACTGGGAGACCTTGAGTTCAAGTCTCGCCTTAGCCATGAAAACCAGTCGGGTGATTTTGGGTTGGTCCTGTTGTGACCTAGGTTCCTGGACTCGGACTCCTGGACTCGGATGATTCAGAAAGTGAGGAAGAAGACCTGGCAAGGCCTGCTTCTCCTGGGCCCTCTCCCTCCCTGGCACCCACCCAAAGGGAGGAGGATGCGCCGGCAAGGCCTGATTCTCCCGGGCCTTCTTCTGATTTGGCAATGCCCCAAGAACAATTTTGGCTTGATGCAAGACTGCACAGATGTGACCGGCGCGCGCAGCAGAGGAGGCGTTGGGACAAAGTCAAAGAATGATGAGTCACGCAGTGACACCCACAGAGGCTATAAAAGCAGGAGGCAGGACTTCCTGGCTTTTTGTCTTGGACAAAGCAGTGAATTTGCGCAGGCAAACTGTTTCAATGGAGGGAAGAATATCTTAGTAAGTAACTCCGGCCTTATCTATAATTTCCTAGTTATCTCCAGAGACTTGGCAGGCCCGTGGGTAGAGGTGGCCAGAACATTTATCTATGTAAATAAACTAAAAAAGAAGGCCTTTGACTGACTCTTTGTTGGGAGTATTGGGGGAGAGAAACAGAACAGGTCCCTCTCAGCCCAGCCCACCTCAAAAACGTTATTGTGGTGGGGGAAATAGGAGGAGGAAGGTATGTTTTGGGTATGTTCTCAGCCTTGAGTTATTTATAAAAAAAACCAAGGATGAGAAATAAATAAATGCATGTGGGTTCATGGAGGAGAAATAAAAGCACGCCTAGAAAAGAATGAAAGGGAGCGAGTAAGAGACAAGGTGGATTTATTTAAATCAAGTTGATTTAAATTGTTAGTAAAAAGGCTTGATTTAAATCAACTTGATTTAAATTATAATTTTTAAAGAGCAACTGTCTTCTCTGTCCCACAGTGGCTCCTCCTCTGACCTGCCGTTGACTTACTGACAGTCCAGTGGTGAAGTCTGAACCGGTTTGCTACCGGTTCGCTGGCCGCGCATGCATGCCACACACCAAATGCATGCAGCACGCGCATGTACAGTGCGCACCAAACATGTGCTGTGCACGCGCATGCACAGTGTGCACCAATAGGAGGCTTGGTAAGGTAAGTTGAAGCGAGGGGAGGGATCAGCTGTGGCGTGCGATTTAGCTTCGCTAGAAAGCAGAATTTCCTGCTTTCTAGCAAAGCTAAACCCTGCTGCACAGCTGATCCCTCCCCCCGCTGTTTTACTTACCTTCCCAAGCCTCTTTTTGGAATGTGCATGTGCAGTATATGCCAAAAGGAATCTTGGGAAGATAAGTAGAATAGCGAGGGAAGGATCAACTGTGGCACGTGATTTAGCTTTGCTAGAAAGCAGGATTTCCTGCTTTCTAGCAAAGCTAAACCCTGCCCCACAGCTGATCGTTGGAAATACCTGTTCAGAGGAACCAGTAGCTTTTTGTTGTGCCTTGCTCACTCCCCCCACCGCAGCCGGGCCCCTCTTATCTCCTGCCGGACACTGATAGTGCAGAAGAATGTCCTGGCATGCCTCCAGCCCCCAGCCCTGGCACCATGCCCGGACAAACCGAACAAACAAACCTCCCTCCGATAGCATGTGCGCCTGAAGCCAGCCACGAGCTGGGATTACCAACAGCTGGAGACGAAACAATGCAATGGATAGATCCACGCTTCCGGAGAATGGAGAGGCGACGTCAGCAAAAGGAAGGGAGGGGCAGGCCTGGATAAGTGCTGAGTCATGGAGCCACACCCCATGGTCTATATAAAGGATCTGCTTTCTGGCATTCTCTGAGTCAGGCAAAGTCTAATCTGGATTGCTGAAGTCACACCTTGGATTCCTGCCTGCCCTGAGGACTCTGATAGGACTTTGGCAGAGCTGCAGAGACCCGCTTGATACGGACTTCCCCAACCCGGCTGTCAGAGGAGGAGTGGGACACGACACTTTTTTAAACTTCCGGTTCATATGAACTGGTAGCTTTTTAAACTGCTGGTTCAACCGAACAGGTAGCTTTTTTTTTTTTTTACTACTGGTTCGCACGAATTGGTAGATTTTATCAATACTGGTTCGCCCGAACCGGAGCGAACCGGTAGCATTTCACCCCTGTGACAGTTCCAATATTGCATAATATATAGCCTTATGTCAGTGGTGGAATTCAGTCAGTTTGGGCCAGTTCAGGCGAACTAGTTGTTAAATTGCTGGCTGGCCCCTCCCTTTCCTGTCCCTTCCAGGAGTCCCCATGCACCCTGTTTTGGCTCCCATGTAAGTGCAGGGAGACCTACTAAGCCCAAAATGGGGCATGGGGGGGGCAGCACGCTTATTGTTAAATTATTTGAATCTGCCTAGTTTAGTTTAGTTTAGTTTATTTAGATTTTTATACCGCCCTTCTCCCGAAGGACTCAGGGCGGTGTACAGCCAGAGTAAAAACAATAATATACAAAATTAAAATACCAATTAAAATACATATTCAAAAAATGGCCGAAAATTAAAACCGTCAAATTGACCTATACTAAAATACCCCAATCAAAAATTATTAAAAAACCAGAAATTTGAAAATTTAAAAAAATCAAGCCAGTCCCGCTTGGATGAACAGGTATGTTTTCAATTCACGGTGAAAGGTCCGAAGGTCAGATAATTGGCGTAAACCGGGGGGAAGTTCGTTCCAGAGGGTGGGTGCTCCAACAGAGAAGGCCCTTCCCCTGGGGGCCGCCAGCCGACATTGTTTGGCGGACGGCTCCCTGAGAAGACTCTCTCTGTGAGAGCGTACGGGTCGGTGGGAGGCATACGGTAACAGCAGGCGGTCCCGTAAGTACCCTACTGTTCATGCTATACAACTAAGCTCCATTTAATGCTGAATAAACTAAATTATTAATGTATCTTAAATAGAAAACTATCCTGAGATAGATTTTTACTCCAAAAGCATTTTATTAAAATAAATTTGATAAAAACCAAAGAAAAATCTGATTTAAATCGAAAAAATCTAATTTAAATAAACAAATCCGATTTTTCTCGATTTTTTAAAAAAAATCATTGATTTTTATCCACCCTGACTAAGAGATGTGAATTAGGAAAGTCTATTGGTCTTGTGAACGAAGACCACCTGAAACCAATGAAATACACACAACTTGACTGGCCTAAATTAAAATGGAAACCTTACAAATACAGTAGCCCAAACTGAACCTGATGACAGAGTGAAAGGATAATTTTGCCCATTCAGCTAAATTTGGCAAAGCACGAGACAATCTAGTAAACAGTTGCTATGATTATGACACCCAAAGGAGTGCCTGAATAAAATGCAGATGAGGGTTGCTATGTTTTATTTCATTTGGATAATTGAAATTAAGAAGGAAATAATATGCATTGCGAAGAGCTGTTGTTTATTTTCCTGCTGTTCCTCAACTCACCAAAGTGGTTATATACCATAGTTTTCGGACTATAAGAAGCACCAGAGTATAAGACGCATCAAGATTTTGAAGAAGAAAACAAGAAAAAAAAATAGTTTTTGGCCTCCGTGTGTCTGGTTTTTGCCCTCCCCAGCCCCCAGGAGCACTCTGCAGGCCTCCCAAACCCTCTGCGGGCCCGTTTTTTGCAAAAACAGGAGGCACAGAGGGTTTGGGAAGCGTACAGAGTGCTCCTAGGGCTGGGGAGGGCAAAAACATGATGCGTGGGGGGTTTGGGAGGCTGGATCTGGCCCCTAGGTGGTCGCTTAGATCTGGCCCGTGGGGGTCACCCTGGAAACAGCAAAGGACCGGCTCGCAGCGCCCTTGCCAGCAAAAAGAGTTTTCACCGGCAGAGGGTTGCAAGAGGCCGTCACAGCCAAAAACAGAGCTTGCAAGGGTACCCACAGGCCTCCCGAGCTCTGTTTTCGCTGGCAGAGGGTTGTAGGAGGCCGTCGCAACTGAAAACGGAGCTCAGGAGCCCATTTTCACTGGCAGAGCACTTGGACCACCACAAGCGGCCCTGACATGAGTGACATCGAGCTGGCCACCCCCATCCCCACCCCCGAAGTCAAACACAACCCTGATGAAATCGAGTTTGACCCCCTCCTGACTTAGAAGATGGTCTATTCAAAGTCCACAGTCAAAAACCAGATTAACCCAGTTTGTGTGATGTCCGCCCCAAATGGGATACCCATGTAAGGCGTGATCCCAACAGGAGTTCACTGGTGTTATGTTCAGATTTAGACATGGTTACATTTTATTTTAATGTGTTGCTACCTACTGAATAATTCAGTAATACCACAATATGCAGACGGCACATATCACAGGAACGCTGGGAGCTTCTGGTTGGAAGTAATTCCTGAAAGTTGAGTCATGCAAAGAAGGACAGATGAATCTCCAGCCCAATTACACGGCGGCCTCATGCCCACTTAATTCATATGTTTATTAAAGGGCCTGTCCCCAGTTTCAAGGGACATCACCTCACAAAGGAAACTACCAATGGATGGAGATGGGGGCCTCTGGTGGCTCAGACTGCTAAGACGGTCTGTTATTAACACAGCTGCTTGCAAATACTGCAGGTTCAAGTCCCACCAGGCCCAAGGTTGACTCAGCCTTCCATCCTTTATAAGGTAGGTAAAATGAGGACCCAGATTGTTGGGGGCAATAAGTTGACTTTGTATATAAATATACAAATAGAATGAAGACTATTGCTAACATAGTGTAAGCCGCCCTGAGTCTTCGGAGAAGGGCGGGATATAAATGCAAATAAATAAAAAAAAGAGGAAACTACATGTACTGACAGAAGATTAATGTTAAGAAGGGTAAAATATGGAGATGGCTGGGAAAATTTGCCTCCAGATAAGAACCCATCCTTTGGCCTGAGGAAAAACATAGGATGCGCTCAGAATCAACTTGGTATCACAACTGAAGGATCTCCTTCCTCTTTCCTCTTCCTCTTCTTCCTTCCTCCCTCCCTCCAGTGGTGTGTTCTAACTGGTGTTACCACCGGTTCGTTTTGCGTATGCGCTTTGCGTGTGATCGGCGCACGAGTACTCGCTTCGTTCGCATGCACAGCAAACTTGCGCTTCACGCAAACTTCCTGAACAGCTGAGGCATTGCAATCCGCTCTGCCGTGCCTTTCAGCTGGGCTAAAAACGAAGGAATAAAGGTAGGTATAGCGCAGGGGCGGGCGGGAGGGCCCAGATGACGGTCGAAGCGAACCGATTGGCTGTCACATCAAGATCTCCGCTACCGGCTCTCCTGAACTGAGGAGAACCGGTAGGTAACCCACCACAGACTCCCTCCCGACCTCCCTTCCCCTCCTCCCGACCTCCCTTTCTTCCTCCATTTTCCTTCCTTCCTTTCTTCCTCCCTCCTCCCCCTTCCCTTCCCTCCCTCTTTCCTTCCATCCTTCCTTCCTTTGTTCCTCCTCCCTCCTTCCTTCCTTTCTTCCTCCCTCCCTTCCCCTCCTCCCTCCCTCCTCCCCCCTTCCCTTCCCTCCCTCTTTCCTTCTATCCTTCCTTCTTTTGTTCCTCCTCCCTCCCTCCCTTGTCATGAAAGAAACTCCACTCTATCCAAGACTGATAGGGCAAGCTACATTGTTTGCATTTGTTAACAGCCAGGAGATCCCCACTCTCCCTTGCACTGATCAGGTTGCCTAGCCTGATAGCAAGATGTCTGTAAGAAAATAACCAAGCTCAGAGGGCAATTAGAACTTAGAAAAACTGATTATTTATTATTATTATTATTATTATTATTATTATTATTATTATTATTATTATTATTATTATTATTATTATTATTATTATTATTATTATTATTATTATTATTATTATTATTTAATTTTTATACCGCCCTTCTCCCGAAGGACTCAGGGCGGTGCACAGCCAGATAAAATCAACAATCCATGGATATAGTACAAATAAAAACAATGCTAAAAAAACTTATTAAATTTGGCCCCTAAATTAAAATACATAAACCATAAAACCCCATTTAAAATTACAAATACAAATACTAATTCTATGCCAGTCCTGCACGGAAGAATAAATACGTCTTCAGCTCACGGCGAAAGGTCTGGAGATCTGGAAGTTGACAAAGTCCTGGGGGAAGCTCGTTCCAGAGGGTAGGGGCCCCCACAGAGAAGGACCTCCCCCTGGGGGTCGCCAGACGACATTGTCTGGCTGACGGCACCCTGAGGAGGCCCCCTATGGAAGCGCATGGGTCGGTGGGAGGCAAACGGTGGCAGAAGGTGAGCCCGTAGATAACCTGGTCCTAAGCCATGGAGCACTTTAAAGGTGGTAACCAGCACCTTGAAGTGCACCCGGAAGACCACAGGCAGCCAGTGCAGCCTGCGCAGGAGTGGTGTTACATGGGAGCCACAAGTGGCTCCCTCTATCACCCGCGCAGCTGCATTCTGGACCAACTGGAGCCTTCGGGTGCTCTTCAAGGGGAGCCCCATGTAGAGAGCATTGCAGTAGTCCAGGCAAGAAGTGACGAGAGCATGAGTGACTGTGCATAGGGAATCCCGGTCTAGAAAGGGGCGCAACTGGCGAATCAGGCGTACCTGATGAAAAGCTCTCCTGGAGATGGTCGTCAGATGTTCTTCAAAGGACAACCGCCCATCCAGGAGAATGCCTAAGTTGCGCACCCTCTCCATCGGGGCCAATGATTCGCCCCCAACAGTCAGCTGCAGCTGCAGCTGGCTGTACCGGGATGCGGGCATCCACAGCCACTCCATCTTGGAGGGGCTGAGCTTGAGACTGTTTTAAATTACATCGCTTTGCCTATAGATTAAGGATCTGTCTAAATCTGATAGCACACAAGCATATTCCATATTGCCCTGTTTTGTCACTATGTTAAAACCTATTACCATCTGCCAAAAGCTACGTAAAAGTTGGTTCCCAGGCTGTTAGGTACACACCTATTGCAAACTTCCCTCTTATTGGTGAAAAGACCCATTTTGTTTCTAAAACAAAAAAAAAGTTACTACAAAGCAAATCAGAAAGTCTGCCTCCTAATAAACACGGGTGTGTATATCAGTTCCATGACAAGGATTCAACGGCTGGAATTTTTACAACCCCCATCCCACCCATCTCAATACATCTTGTTAAGGAAAATTGGGGAAAAAAAAGGTGTCTAACTCTTTAAATTAAATTCTAGATCTAATCTGGTCAAAACAATATTGGCATTTCAAAAACAGTAAGGGATGCGGTGGCTTAGTGGTTAAGACGCTGAGCTTGTCGATTGAAAGGTTGGCAGCTCAGCGGTTCGAATCCCTACTGCTGCCGCGTAACGGGGTGAGCTCCCGTTACTTGTCCCAGCTTCTGCCAACCTAGCAGTTTCGAAAGCACGTAAAAAAGGCAAGTAGAAAAATAGGGACCACCTTTGGTGGGAAGGTAACAGTGTTCCGTGCGCCTTTGGTGTTGAGACATGCCGGCCACATGACCACGGAGACGTCTTCGGACAGCGCTGGCTCTTCGGCTTTGAAACGGAGATGAGCACCACCTCGTAGAGTCGCCAATGACTAGCACATATGTGCGAGGGGAACCTTTACCTTTAATATTACAGATTGTCATACTGCAAATTTTTCAATCTTTCCAAGCCGATTCCTAAATGACAAGTTGTCAGAAGAGAGCCATGCAATAAAATGGTAAGCCTCAGTTTGCTGTCCTCAGGTGACAGAACCTCTTTGTCCAAAACCATCCCTGTTTCGTGTTAAACAGGTAACTCAAAATAATCCTTCCCACTCACTAAACCTGAAGCTTAATTGGTTACGCAGTAGGAAAAACTACCCACAGTGAAGAATTATTTTCTGCTGAGCGATTTGGAAAGGCAGGATAATCTGTGAATTGAAATTGTGAGCCAAGGTGTGTGTATACCTGACGGTTAAGGCATCACTAATGCCGGTTGTGAAGATGGATAGCACTGCATTGTCTAATGTTGAGAAATAATGTATTCGTGGAAGTAACAATGAAAAACCAGCAAACATTGGGAATATTTTTCTTCAGAGGGATATTCACCTCACTTTTCAAGGATACTTTTGCCGTGTTTGCATGTGTAAAAAAATCAATATAGGAGCTCCGAACGGGTGTTTCTTTTTTTAAAGTCCACTGTGTTCAGAAGGCAAAGTTGGAAGAAGGAGAGGAAGAACAGCAGCAAGGTGGATGGACTCACAGTAGTGGCCAGAATTGTGGAAACCTTTTGGGAAAAGTGTATTTTCTAAAACTAGCTAATAACGTCACTTTTGGGTGGGGGGAGGTGTAGTACCATAAACTTATATATCAATGGAAAGATCATTTAATCAAGAATGTAATTGTTCTGTCCCCCTTCGCCTCCGTCCGAGTGATGGCTTAATTAGCCGGCACTCTCAGCTCTGGCAGCAAAATAGCAAGCGTCTGCCAAGTGTCTCCGTTATCTCCCTCGACGTCGATGAGTCACCCAGGAACAAACTTCAGCTCTTAGTTAATCAGTTGATTTGCCTGCTACGAAGAGGCACAGCAGCTCTTGCTGCCTTTATATCCTGTGGGGTGTGGCTCCATGACTCAGCACTTCCTAGGCCTGCCCCACCCCTGCTTCTGTTGTTCCCTCCTCTCCTGCCTACGAAACCTAGGGTCCAGCCAGGCCTGATTGCCATCAGCCGGGTCTGGAGGCGTGGCCTGGGGGGGAAGAGTCAGGGGATGGAGGCCTTGTTATCTCTTCCACCTGGCCTGCCTCTGGCTTCTGGAGCTGAGCCAGGGAAGCCGGTGCTCCCGAGGTAAGTCCTGATGGCCCTTCCCCCTCACTTTCCAAGTCACTTTCTGGCAGGAGGCCCGGCTTGGGGGGCGCAGACACAACAGTAATGCAATAACTTTTATGAAGAATTTGCTATTAGAATAGCAGTTACAGTATGTAGGAAGTTAGCACTCATCCCTCTCCTAGAAGAATGAAATATTTTGGAGGATATTGAATAGATGAGAAACGGAGAAACCTGTTTTAAAGACAAAGCAGCTTACTGCCTCCTCATACCTTTATCAATGGGCAATTAAGGCTTCAGCCAAGCTCACTCAATCCCCCCACCTTTGTCAATGGGCCATCATTTGCAACACAATAGGACTCTTCTAGCAACAGAAACTCACCACATGGCAAAGCTCAGGCAAGCTTGAGAGACAACCTACAACATTAGCTAAGACCCCTAGACCACCTGGGAGTTTGACAATCAGTCAGGGTACATTTCTTATACAGGAACAGGAAGCACCAAGGTGGGGCGCCACAGAGAGTATAAACTCATGCACTCACATCCCTTCTGCCCTTCTACCTTCTTCTTCTCATCTTCTCCTTTCCTCTCTGGTTCTTCACCCAACGCCTTGAACATGTGACCACCATTAAACCATCTTTCCAAGCAGTCTCCATGTTTCCAGTGTCTTTTTCCCCACTTGGAACTGAACCCAGATGGATATTTCTTCCAACAAGTATAAAGAATCAGGGTTGTGTTTGACCTCAAGGGGCCTGGGGTGGGGGCATGGCCAGGATGAGCATGGCCAGCTCGACATCACTCATGTGATCAAGTGCCACTTTTGCTAGTAGTTTGTTCTGGTAACACTCTGCCAGCAAAAACAGACAGTGGTGAAATTCAAAGATTTTCCCTACCGGTTTTGTGGGCGGGGCTTGGTGGTTGTGTGACTGGGTGGGCGTGCTTTGGTGGTCACATGACCGGGAAAACCAAGTATCACACTTTACACAAAAATAAAGCTATACAACTGATTCACTCACAATGCAGAAGCAGCCAAACTTCACACAAAATGGCCCCTGCAACAAGCAGGAACCTCACGGAGTCACAGAAAGCTCAAAAACAAACTATCACACTTTACACAAAAATAACACAAAAGCTACACAACTGACTCACACACAATGCAAAAGCAGCCGGACTTCACACAAAATGGCCCCTGCAACAAGCAGGAACCTCACAGAGTCACAGAGAGCTCAAAAAAAAACTATCACACTTTACACAAAAATAACACAAAAGCTACACAACTGACTCACACACAATGCAAAAGCAGCCGGACTTCACACAAAATGGCCCCTGCAACAAGGAGGAACCTCACGGAGTCACAGAGAGCTCAAAAACAAACTATCACACTTTACACAAAAATAACACAAAAGCTACACAACTGACTCACACACAATGCAAAAGCAGCCGGACTTCACACAAAATGGCCCCTGCAACAAGGAGGAACCTCACGGAGTCACAGAGAGCTCAAAAACAAACTATCACACTTGACACAAAAACAACACAAAAGCTACACAACTGACTCACACACAATGCAAAAGCAGCCGGACTTCACACAAAATGGCCCCTGCAACAAGCAGGAACCTCACAGAGTCACAGAGAGCTCAAAAACAAACTATCACACTTTACACAAAAATACCGGTTCAGGCAATAGGTAGTAAAAAAAAAAATGCCTTAAAAAGTAAAACAAAATAAAACTTCTGAGGATCATGCGGCACAGCTGATTGTCACAGCTGATTGTCGGAATCTTTTTTTTATTTTATTCTTTTAAAGCATTTTTTACCTACCTATTGCCTGAACAGGTAGAAAAAAAATGCTTTAAAAAGGTTTTTAAAAGTTCCTGTGCCTCATGATCGTTGCCACTTTTTTTTTTAACTTTTTAAAGCATTTTTTTATTACCGGCTCGGGCGAATCAGTAGCATCTTCACTACCGGTTCAGGCGAACAGCTCCGAACTGGTAGCATTTCACCCCTGAAAACGGAGCTCGGGAGGGCCACGTGAGCTCCGTTTTCACTGGCCAAGGCCTGCAGGAGTCCATTGCAGCCGAAAACGGAGCCCGGGAGGGCCATGCGTGGCCTTTGCAAGCTCCATTTTCACTGGCAGAGGCAGAGGCACCATGGGCCAGTCCTTCGTTTTTCCAGGACAGCCCCGCAGGCCAGATCTAAACACCTCATGGGCCGGATCCAGCCCCGCAAGCCTTGAGTTTGACACCCCTGTCAGAGGACAGAGCCCTTGTACAAGATGGCTTGAAAATATATGTCATGCCATAGCTGTGTTTCTCAACCTCAAGAATTCTAAAACGGGTGGACTTCAACTTCCAGAATTCTGGGCATTGAAGTCCACCCATCTTCAAGTTCCGGAAACGCTGTGCTAGAGAGACAGAACAAGATTCTCGGGTCAAGGTGGAAGAGCTAATATTGGCTTTCCGAAACAGGGAAGGGGAAAATCAAATTTATTCCTGCCAGTTCAAAGGTACCTCATCACAAGTATGTATTCATCCATGCCAATCAGCCCTCGGGGCAAGCTTAAAATGTAAAACACAATTATGAACTTGCAACGTAGTCGGAATTAGAGAGCACATCCAGAAACATTAGCTCTGTATTGTAAGGTTATGTTAATAGCATCTTGCAAGCTTGAAAGTTCACCTCGCTCTCCCCCCACCCAACCACCCCCACATTTACAGTTCAAGAAATTAGGGACAGTCCCTTCTGAGATGTTTGCCTTGCCCACATTCCTTTTGTAGGCTCAGCTCTGATCATTGCCTAGTCTGTGGTGTTTCCTCTTTTCCTCTCAAGGCCATTCCCACATATCATTATACAAAACTGCTAAGCATTAATCCCTACAGCTTTCACAAATCGGTCCAACCTTATTATTTAGTTTGGTTGTTGCTGTTGTTGTTTTTTTTTTTGTTTTTTTTTAAGCCAGCAAAGTTGGGAAACAGTCCCACAAACAGCGATAAAGTGAGCAGAAGGAATCATCAGCTGACGATCAGCACCCATACGATCTCACAAGGGCTTCAGGGCTTATCCAAAGGCAAGACTCTTCCCCTCCGAAGACCTAACTCAACCTCAACAGATGGTGGAGGGCATAGAGCTCAGAGCATCAAGTTTTTTTTTTTTTAACACAACCTATAGTTCAAATTTGAAATTCTCTGCTGTGAGATGTGGGTGGTCTCCAAAGTTTGTTGGCTCCAAAAAACAAACAACAACAAAAAAAACCCACAAAAAAAAGGTTTCATTTGTCAGTCAGGTCAGTTGGCTGTAAATATTATAGCTTAGATCAGGGGTGTCAAACTCAAGGCCCGCGGGCAACTTCTGACCTGTGGGGTGCTTAAATCTGACCCCCAGGGCTGCCCTGGAAACGGCAAAGGTACCATGGTGCCTGCGGGTGCCTCTGCCAGTGAAAACAGAGCTCAGGACAGCCATGCGTGGTCCTCCCCGGCTCCAGTTTCAGCCATGATGACCTCCTGCAGCCCTCTGCCAGCAAAAATGAAGATTTGGGGGGGGGGGTGAGGGGGTGCGTGTTTTTGGCCAAATATGGTTTTTGGCCATGGTGCCCTCCATTTTTGCTAGCAGAGGGCTGCATGAGGCTGTCGCAGCCCAAAATGAAGCCCCATCCTCTGTTTTCGCTGGCAGAGGGCTGCAGGAGGCCATCACAGCTGAAAACGGGGCCTAAGTGCCGCGCATGGCCCTTCAACCTTTGTTTTTACTGGCAGAGGGCTGCCCCCCATCCCGACCCTCCCCTGAGGTCAAACAAAATCTTAATGTGCCCCTCAATGAAATTGAGTTTGACACCCCTGGTTTAGATCATGTACCAGACCAGTGGCCTTTTGACTTCTTGACCCTGCACCAAACAATTCTCTAACTGTAGCATCTATTGAATGATTCCAATCTGCTTAAAAGCCAGATCCACCCTGAGCATGTTCCTGCTGGCTCATAAAAGAAATAGGAAACCCATTGGCTCACAACAGCTGGATCCCTTCTTCGTAAGCTGGGCTACAACCGACACATCGTGTTCTTTCTGGGTTAAAAGGCAGCTGAGGACAGCCAGAACAACATCAAATAAAACTAAGGCAAAGGCAGGTTAGTTTCACAGAATAATAGACAGACTGTAATAGATAAGGTCAACCATGAGCTCTAGAACTCCATGGCTTTACGAGCAAAGAAGGTGGATATTTTTGTACCCAGAAAACCTCAACCAAGATGCAAGATAGAGCCATTTCAAAACAGAACAGCCAACTCAGGTTTAAAGACCACTTCCAAAGTCCTCACCTCTTCTCTTCTCTTCTCTTCTCTTCTCTTCTCTTCTCTTCTCTTCTCTTCTCTTCTCTTCTCTTCTCTTCTCTTCTCTTCTCCAGTGTAACCTAGAGAAGGAGCTTGGAAGAGGCAGGGATCCTTATGAATAAAAACTCATTCCTTCCTGCCTGCCTCATTAATGGCAGAGAACTCATTTGAAATTCTAAAGCTGGCTACCACAAAGAGCTGTCAAAGCTGGATGGTCGGCTGGGTGAGGCGCTGGTCTCTAGCAGTCAGCGCTTTTTTTCAAAATTGCATTTACCACTTTAAATGCTCATGAAAAGTAATTGCTTGTTAAGTATTATCTAACTACATTGACTATTCAGGCACGAAGAAGGCATTATCTAGCCAAACTTGACCAATCCACAGAAGTGAGGTAAAGTAAAGGTAAAGGTTCCCCTCGCATATATGTGCTAGTCGTTCCCGACTCTAGGGGCAGTGCTCATCTCCGTTTCAAAGCTGAAGAGCCAGCGCTGTCCAAAGACATCTCCGTAGTCATGTGGCAGGCATGACTCAATGCCAAAGGTGCACGGAATGCCATTACTTTCCCACCAAAGGTGGTCCCTATTTTTCTACTTGCATTTTTTTATGTGCTTTCGAACTGCTAGGTTGGCAGAAGCTGGGACAAATAACGGGAGCTCACCCCGTTACACAGCACTAGGGATTCGAACCGCTGAACTGCCGACCTTTCGATCAACAAGCTCAGCGTCTTAGCCACTAAGCCACCACGTCCCTTGCTCAAAAGTACATAGTAAGAACTATATAATATTGGGCGCCACTGCGTCCCTCCTTAAGTAAACTAGGACAGTACTAAAAAATATGGTGGCATAAACGAAAGGAGAACGTCTTGCCTGGCCATGCCTCCTGTGTTTGAGGTGCCTGCAATAAGGGTATGTGGATCAAACAGTGATGAGACAAGTAGGCTCTGTGTGGGAAACACAGTAAAAATAAAACATAAAAAATGAAGAGAGCCCACACTAAAGCCAGTATTCAAAAAAGTAGGTCGCGACATTTTTATGTGGTTTTTCCAAGAAAGCTACACAAACTCATTAGCTGCTAGGCATGACTCGAAGGATGCTTCAAAACCTCTGGTGGCTCAACAGGCTAATGCAGTCTGTTATTAACACAGCTGCCTGCAATTACTGCAGGTTCAAATCCCACCAGGCCCAAGGTTGACTCAGCCTTCCATCCTTTATAAGGTAGGTAAAATGAGGACCCAGATTGTTGGGGGCAATAAAAGTTGACTTTGTATATAATATACAAATGGATGAGACTATTGCTTAACACAATGTAAGCTGCCATGAGTCTTCGGAGAAGGGCGGGATATAAATTCAAATAATGGTAGCTATAATAATGGGGCCGTGGTAGCTCAGGCTGTAAGAAGCCTGTTATTAAAACACAGCAGCCTGCAATTACTGCAGGTTCAAGCCCGGCCCAAGGTTGACTCAGCCTTCCATCCTTTATAAGGTAGGTAAAATGAGGACCCAGATTGTTGTGGGGGCAATAAGTTGACTTTGTAAATATACAAATAGAATGAGACTATTGCCTTATACACTGTAAGCCGCCCTGAGTCTTCGGAGAAGGGCGGGATATAAATGTAAATAATAAGAAAAAACAACAACCAATGAGGTGGTATTATCTACACATCTTTGGCTAGCCTTGAAAAAGGAAAAGGGACCTGGCTTTGGGACAGCAGATGATTAGGAAAGCCCAGGCTAAACTGGGAAGTCAAAACAACACCACCAAATGAAAGCAAAGTCAAATCATTTCCATACCGTTGCCAAGCAATCACCCAGATGCTTCCATGAAATCGCAAGGAGTTGAGCGTGACTCAAGACTTTCATTGGCCCTCAACTTCAAACCATGCTGTCAACGTCCCAACCAAAGCAAGCATGGCTGAGACGATCCAATCTCTTAATGCAAAGCTTTATTGATAAGGTGACCAATCATCCTCCTTTAGGGAGGACAGTCTTTCTTTTGTAAGTTCTGTCCTCTCTCAAAAAGTGTCCTCCTACATATCCTCCTTTTCGATATTTGAAGATTAATCTGTAAATCTACGTATTCGATCGCTGCCGATCCGATCCGTTGCTTGTGACGTATTTGTATTTGACATGACGATTCATCAAGGCTTGGTACAGTGAGGCGAGATGCGATTAAGAGATGCATGCACTTCGCACAGGAGAATTGTTTTGAGAGAGTGCACCGCACACAAGAGTGCACCGTGGGCATGTAGCTTTGTTTACTTTTTACCGAAACACAACACGGCACACACGCACGCACGCACGCATTAGATTCACTTTTTTCTCAGTAAATATTCAATCGTCCACAGGTGATGTATTTTTTCAGAATTTTTAAATTCTGAAAAATTAATCCAATGGGAAAATAAACACATTGAAATTGTTAAAAGATGGGTGGAAATATTCAGCCATTTCAAAAATGAACATATTCCATGAGAAAATTTATTTATTCTTGTTCAATTTACATTGTGCTACCCTGGAACTAATGCATCAGTTGAAAGGGTTTTTTCAATTGCTAATGATTTTTGGAAAAGTGAGAAATCGAGATTGACTGTTGATACTCTAGCTGCAGCACTTGCTGTAAAATTCAATGTGAAGGTAATTTCTCATTCAGATATTTCCAATATATTGTTAGAAGATGATACATTGACAAAAAATATTCATTCAAATACTCTTTTAAATAATAATTAATACGCATGTAAGCATAATTACAATATAAAATGTTATTGTTACAAATATTTTTATTATGCATTTATCATATTGTAGTCTATTCTGCATTATTGTTGCAATGAATAAAATGTTTCTTTTATTTACGATATTTTTTTTCTTCAATTTATTTGTGTCCTCCTTCTCATTGTAAAAAAGTTGGTCATCTTATTATTGAGTACATCATATTGGCAAAGATGAGGGCAAATCATCAATTCATGCCAAACTCAAGGCTCGTGGGCTGCATCCAGCCTGCAAGGTTATAGTTACCAGACGTCCTGCTTTTGGCGGGACAGTCCCACTTTTTAATAATTTGTCCTGCGTCCCACGGCAATTCCAAAAAGTCCCGAATTTTTTTGGGTTTCACTCCCATTCTGAAAATGGGAGGTGGCAACGCAAGAGGAGGAGGTGGAGAAGGGGGAGTGGAGGAGAAAGGGGCAAGAGGGAGGAGAGATGCCGCTTGACTTCACCCGAGAGGAAGAGAAGAGCCGAGAGGAGAGCCAAGGAGAGCCGAACCTGCCTGGAAGAGTGGTGTCGTGTCCCACTCCTCCGCTGACGGCCGGGTCAGGGAAGTCCGTATCAAGCGTGCCTCTGCAGCTCTGCCAAAGTCCTATCAGAGTTCTCAAGGCAGGCAGGAGACCAGGAAGTGACTTCAGCAATCCAAGTTAGACTTTGCCTGACTCAGAGAATGCCAGAAAGCAGATCCTTTATATAGGCCATGGGGTGTGGCTCCATGACTCAGCACTTATCCAGGCCTGCCCCTCCCTTCCTTTGGCTGACGTCGCCTCTCAACTCTCCGGAAGCGAGGATCTCTCCAGCCTCCAGCTGTTGGCAATCCTAGCTCATGACTGGCCTCACATTCTTCAGGCTCACATGCTGTGGGGGAGGGGTTTAGTTGCTCCGTTTGCCTGGGCATGGTGCCAGGGCTGGGGCCTGGAGGCATGCCAGGACATTCTTCTGAACTATCAGCGTCCGGCAGGAGATAAGAGGGGCCCGGCTGCGGCAAGGGGAGCGGGCGAGACACAGCAAGCGGAGAAGCAGCAGCCGCTCCTCCTCCTTCAGGCAGGTGGCAAGACTCAGCGCGCATGCGCAGCCCCTCCCCCCCGGTCAATGGTGTCCCGCTTTGCCATCGCTGAAATCTGATCACTTTATGCAAGGTGCTTAGATCCGGCCCATGGGGCTGCCCTGGAAACAGCAAAGGACTGGCTCTCAGCACCTCTGCTAGCAAAAATGGAACTTGGGAGAACTGTGTGTGGCCCTCCTGGGCCCCGTTTTTGGCTGCAATGGCCTCCTGCAGCCCTCTGCCAGCTGCCCTCAGGCAGCGTCTTAGCTCCCATGCTTTTCTTGCTCTATATAACGACTAGCTTTGTGGTGCGACCGAAACAATCTGGAACTGAACACACTCAAAACCATAGAAATGGTGGTAGACTTTAGGAGAAACCCTTCCATATTTCCACCTCTCACAATACTTGACAACACCGTATCAACAGTAGAAACCTTCAGATTTCTAGGTTCTATCATATCGCAAGATCTAAAATGGACAGTTAACATCAAAAACATCATCAAAAAAGGACAACAAAAACTGTTCCTTCTGCGCCAACTCAGAAAGTTCAAACTGCCCAAGGAGCTAATGATTCAGTTCTACGGAGGAATTATTGAGTCTGTCATTTGCACCTCTATAACTGCCTGGTTCGGTTCTGCAACCCAACAAGAAAGACACAGACTTCAGAGGATAATTAGAACTGCAGAAAAAATAATTGCTACCAACCTGCCTTCCACTGAGGATCTGTATACTGCACGAATCAAGAAGAGGGCTGTGAAAATATTTACAGATCCCTCACATCCTGGACATAAATTCCTACCATCAAAATGACGCTATAGAGCACTGCACCCCAGAACAACTAGACACAAGAACAGTTTTCTCCCCGAAGGCCATCACTCTGCTAAACAAATAATTCCCTCAACATTGTCAAACTATTTACTAAATCTACACTACTATTAATCTTCACATCGTTTCCATCGCCAATCTCTTTCCACTTATGACTGTATGACTGTAACTTTTTGTTGCTATCATTAAGGGTTAAATTGTACCCTATGTCCATCATTTGTGTTGTAAATGTTGTACCTTGATGAAGGTATTTTTTTCTTTTTCTTTTATGTACACTGAGAGCATATGCACCAAAACAAATTCCTTGTGGGTCCAATTACACTTGGCCAATAAATTCTATTCTATTCTATTCTATTCTATTCTATTCTATTCTATTCTATTCTATTCTATTCTATTCTATTCTATATCAACGATTTATGTGATCAACTTGAAAGCAATTGTGTCCTTTTTTTGTTGATGACATAAAGATATTCAATACTACAGATAATTCTGTTGTTTTGCAAAGTGATCTTGGCTACGTGTCTGAACAGTCATCTATTTGACAACTTCAAATTTCGATCAATAAATGCTCTGTCTTACATATTGGTAAACGTAATCAGAATGTCAAGTATAAGCTAGTTGGCATTGAACTAGCTGATGACCCTCAGTTTGTCAAGAACCTAGGCAGGGGTGAAATGCTCCCATATTGGACCGGATCACGCGATCCGGTAGCGATCATGGCCAGTAGTTCGGTGAGCCGGTAGCGATTGCGGAGCAAAGCTCCATCCACCCACCCAGGTGTCATTACTTCCTGCTTTTAACCAGGAAGTAATGTGTTTTTACCTTCTGCCCATGTGCAGAAGGTTTTGTGCATGCGCAGAAGGTCTGCGCACGGATGTGACGTGCACTTGCACTTCCAAACTGGTAAGGAAGGTAAGTAGATTTCACCCCTTGACCTAGGTGTATTTATCTCTGATGATCTATGCTCCAAAGTTCACTATAACAGCATTGCTAAAAAAAAAAAAGCATTAAGAGTTGTAAATTTAATTTTGTGCAGGTTTTTTTCTGGAAACATTGTATTGCTAATTAGAGTTTATAAAATATATTTATATTTTATATTTATTTAATTTATATACCGCCCTTCTCCCGAAGAACTCAGGGCAGTTTACAGCCAGGGTAAAAGCACAACACAGTATCAACAGTAGAAACCTTCAGATTTCTAGGTTCTATCATATCGCAAGATCTCAAATGGACAGCTAACATCAAAAACATCATCAAAAAAGGACAACAAAAACTGTTCCTTCTGCGCCAACTCAGAAAGCTCAAACTGCCCAAGGAGCTAATGATTCAGTTCTACAGAGGAATTATTGAGTCTGTCATTTGCACCTCTATAACTGCCTGGTTCGGTTCTGCAACCCAACAAGAAAGACACAGACTTCAGAGGATAATTAGAACGGCAGAAAAAATAATTGCTACCAACCTGCCTTCCATTGAGGATCTGTATACTGCACGAATCAAAAAGAGGGCTGTGAAAATATTTACAGATCCCTCACATCCTGGACATTAACTGTTTCAATTCCTACCATCAAAATGACGCTATAGAGCACTGCACCCCAGAACAACTAGTCACAAGAACAGTTTTCTCCCCGAAGGCCATCACTCTGCTAAACAAATAATTCCCTCAACACTGTCAAGCCCCATCCTCTGTTTTCGCTGGCAGAGGGCTGCATGAGGCTGTCGCAGCCCAAAATGAAGCCCCATCCTCTGTTTTCGCTGGCAGAGGGCTGCATGAGGCTGTCGCAGCCCAAAATGAAGCCCCATCCTCTGTTTTCGCTGGCAGAGGGCTGCATGAGGCTGTCGCAGCCCAAAATGAAGCCCCATCCTCTGTTTTCGCTGGCAGAGGGCTGCATGAGGCTGTCGCAGCCCAAAATGAAGCCCCATCCTCTGTTTTCGCTAGCAGAGGGCTGCATGAGGCTGTCGCAGCCCAAAATGAAGCCCCATCCTCTGTTTTCGCTGGCAGAGGGCTGCAGGAGGCCATCACAGCTGAAAACGGGGCCTAAGTGCCGCGCATGGCCCTTCAACCTTTGTTTTTACTGGCAGAGGGCTGCATGAGGCTGTCGCAGCCCAAAATGAAGCCCCATCCTCTGTTTTCGCTGGCAGAGGGCTGCATGAGGCTGTCGCAGCCCAAAATGAAGCCCCATCCTCTGTTTTCGCTGGCAGAGGGCTGCATGAGGCTGTCGCAGCCCAAAATGAAGCCCCATCCTCTGTTTTCGCTGGCAGAGGGCTGCATGAGGCTGTCGCAGCCCAAAATGAAGCCCCATCCTCTGTTTTCGCTGGCAGAGGGCTGCATGAGGCTGTCGCAGCCCAAAATGAAGCCCCATCCTCTGTTTTCGCTGGCAGAGGGCTGCATGAGGCTGTCGCAGCCCAAAATGAAGCCCCATCCTCTGTTTTCGCTGGCAGAGGGCTGCATGAGGCTGTCGCAGCCCAAAATGAAGCCCCATCCTCTGTTTTCGCTGGCAGAGGGCTGCATGAGGCTGTCGCAGCCCAAAATGAAGCCCCATCCTCTGTTTTCGCTGGCAGAGGGCTGCATGAGGCTGTCGCAGCCCAAAATGAAGCCCCATCCTCTGTTTTCGCTGGCAGAGGGCTGCATGAGGCTGTCGCAGCCCAAAATGAAGCCCCATCCTCTGTTTTCGCTGGCAGAGGGCTGCATGAGGCTGTCGCAGCCCAAAATGAAGCCCCATCCTCTGTTTTCGCTGGCAGAGGGCTGCATGAGGCTGTCGCAGCCCAAAATGAAGCCCCATCCTCTGTTTTCGCTGGCAGAGGGCTGCATGAGGCTGTCGCAGCCCAAAATGAAGCCCCATCCTCTGTTTTCGCTGGCAGAGGGCTGCATGAGGCTGTCGCAGCCCAAAATGAAGCCCCATCCTCTGTTTTCGCTGGCAGAGGGCTGCATGAGGCTGTCGCAGCCCAAAATGAAGCCCCATCCTCTGTTTTCGCTGGCAGAGGGCTGCATGAGGCTGTCGCAGCCCAAAATGAAGCCCCATCCTCTGTTTTCGCTGGCAGAGGGCTGCATGAGGCTGTCGCAGCCCAAAATGAAGCCCCATCCTCTGTTTTTACTGGCAGAGGGCTGCCCCCCACTCCGACCCTCCCCTGAGGTCAAACAAAATCTTAATGTGCCCCTCAATGAAATCGAGTTTGACACCCCTGGTTTAGATCATGTACCAGACCAGTGGCCTTTTGACTTCTTGACCCTGCACCAAACAATTCTCTAACTGTAGCATCTATTGAATGATTCCAACCTGCTTAAAAGCCAGATCCACCCTGAGCATGTTCCTGCTGCCTCATAAAAGAAGTAGGAAACCCATTGGCTCACAACAGCTGGATCCCTTCTTCGTAAGCTGGGCTACAACCGACACATCATGTTCTTTCTGGGTTAAAAGGCAGCTGAGGACAGCCAGAACAACATCAAATAAAACTAAGGCAAAGGCAGGTGAGTTTCACAGAATAATAGACAGACTGTAATAGATAAGGTCAACCATGAGCTCTAGAACTCCATGGCTTTACGAGCAAAGGAGGTGGATATTTTTGTACCCAGAAAACCTCAACCAAGATGCAAGATAGAGCCATTTCAAAGCAGAACAGCCAACTCAGGTTTAAAGACCACTTCCAAAGTCCTCACCTCTTCTCTTCTCCAGTGTAACCTAGAGAAGGAGCTTGGAAGAGGCAGGGATCCTTATGAATAAAAACTCATTCCTTCCTGCCTGCCTCATTAATGGCAGAGAACTCATTTGAAATTCTAAAGCTGGCTACCACAAAGAGCTGTCAAAGCTGGATGGTCGGCTGGGTGAGGCGCTGGTCTCTAGCAGTCAGCGCTTTTTTTCAAAATTGCATTTACCACTTTAAATGCTCATGAAAAGTAATTGCTTGTTAAGTATTATCTAACTACATTGACTATTCAGGCACGAAGAAGGCATTATCTAGCCAAACTTGACCAATCCACAGAAGTGAGGTAAAGTAAAGGTAAAGGTTCCCCTCGCATATATGTGCTAGTCGTTCCTGACTCTAGGGGGCGGTGCTCATCTCTGTTTCAAAGCTGAAGAGCCAGCGCTGTCCAAAGACATCTCCGTGGTCATGTGGCCGGCATGACTCAATGCCAAAGGTGCACGGAATGCCATTACTTTCCCACCAAAGGTGGGCGCGAAGCCAACCCCAGTGCACCAGGAGGAGGTCCAGACCGAATCCGACGGTGAAGATGAGGAAGGGGTCTGCCGTACCAAGAAACGCGACAAAGGGGACCGAGACGAATCACGGAAGCTGCGGTCAACACCAGCGCCAACGCTGCAAGTTTAAGACGCGACATGTCGGCGTGGGGAAGAAAGGGCACCTAGCTCAAGTTTGTCGAGCGCCCAACCTTCCCCGAAAATTTAAATCGACCAATCAGGCGCGGAATCGGCAAGGCGACCCGCGATTGGCTCAAACAAAAAGGCGCGGATTCAAACCAAACAACCGTGGTCATAGGCGCCCGAGTGGAGAAGAAGATCTTCACCAAACCAAAAATAGAGGGAGTACGGTGCCGGCTCAGTAGACACGGATCAGCGATCACCATCATGTCCTGGGACACTTTGGCGGTCACTGCCAGTCGCTCAGCGCCACCTGCAAGCACAACGGCCACGAGTCCACGACTACCAAGGGAATCATCCCTGTTCGAGGGACCACCGTCCGAGTCGAGTACGGACCACACAAGAAGCCCCTCCCCACCACGATCGCCGAAGGGACCCTGCCCAGTCTGTTGGGACTAGACTGGTTTCGTGCCCTGGGCATGGGAGTGACTGGCATCCACAGAAGTGACTGTAACCTGAAAGACATTCTCTTTAACGAGTTCAAGATGTCTTCAAGGACTGCCTGGGCAAGTACAAGGGGACCCCTATTTCCTTCAACTTAGACCCCAGGTAGCTCCCATTAGGCTTAAGGCGAGGAGAGTCCTTTGCCCTAAAACCAAAAATTGACAAGGAGCTAGATAAGCTCATAAATCAGGGGATTTTGGTGCCAGTCGATCACGCAAAGTGGGAGACGCCAATCGTCACCCCAATAAAACCAGACGGGTCAATTAGAATTTGCGCTGACTACAAGGCGACGCTAACAAAGCCTTACAGAAAAGCGCCACCCGTTCCCGTGGTGCAACACTTGCTGCACTCTTGGGGCAAGGGCAAGTCTTTGCAAAGTTAGACTTGGCCCAAGCCTACCAACAACTGCCGAGACGCCCGCACAGCCAAGCCCAAACGATTGTAACGCACAGGGGCCTTCAAGTGCACCCGATTGCAATTTGGGGTGAGTGTGGCACCAGGGCTGTTCCAAAACCTAATGGAACGACTTCTGCAAGGGCTCCCAGGGTAGTTCCCTACTGATGATGTCTTGATTTCAGGGAAAACCTAGAGGAATTGGGGAGCGTTGAAGAAAGGTTCTGGGCATTTTCCGGACAGCCGGATTAAAAGTCAAGGTAAACAAATGCCAGATAGGGGTCGAATCAGAATTCTTGGGCTACCGGATAGACAAGAAAGGAATTCACCCCACTGAGAGCAAGGTCAAGGCAATTAGAAGGCTCCAGCGCCCAAAACAAAGCAGAGCTGCAGGCATTCCTGGGGCTAGTGAATTTTACGCGGTCTTTTAAAAAACAAAGCGACTGCTGGAACCGCTGCATAGGCTCTTAGGAAAAATACTGTTTGGTCTTGGGGAAAGTCGGAAAATAGGGCTTTGAAGCAGTAAAGAACCTGCTCTCAAGTGATAGCCTGCTCATCCAATATCACAACTCATTGCCCCTAGTGCTGGTTTATGCCTCCTTATGGGTGGGGCTGTACTCAGCCATAGACTTCCAAACGGCACAGAAGCCCCTATAGCTTTTACTCTAGAACGATGTCCTCCCAGAGAGGAACTACAGCCAATTAGATAAAGAAGCACTAGCCATTGTGTCAGGGGTGAAAAATTCCACGAATATGTTTTTGGGCGGATTTTGAAATCGTGACTGACCACAGACCGCTGTTAGGATACTGGCTGGCGATCACCAACGCCTGTGGCACTTTCGCCACGCTTGACCCGATGGACTATTTTCTTAGCCGCTTATTCTACAAGCTGCAGCATCGACCAGGAAAAGAAGTGGGCATGCAGACGCTAAGCAGATGCCCACTACCAGGGGCATCAAGACCCCACCCGGGACGCCCATCCTGCTTATTGACTCTTGACTCTGGCCCAGTCACATCTAAGGAAGTGGCTCGGCATCATACCGACATTATGTTAAGGACTGTACCGGTTGGGTACAAGAGGGTGGCACGCTGCCGGCTTAACGGTTTAAGGAATTTGTTAAAAACGGATGAGCTCTCGGCCCAAGGGGGTGCCTGTTATGGGGTGATCGTGGTAATCCCGGATAAATTAAGGGAAAGGTACTGGACCTCCTCCACGAGGGTCACCCAGGGATCGTAAGGATGAAGGGGCTAGCAGAAGCTATGTGTGGTGGCCACCATGGACTCAGAGATTGCTGAGAGGGTAGGGAAATGCCAGGCTTGCCAAGAGTCCAGACCTCTACCCCCAACGGCCCCAGTCAGGAATGGGAAAACCCCAAGGGCCCTGGTCAAGAATCCACATTGATTTTGCTGGCCCTTTCCATGGCCAAACTTTCCTAGTGGTTGTCGATGCATTCTCTAAATGGTTGGAGATCATACTCATGAAATCCACCACGGCCGAGGCAGTAATCGCAGCCCTGCGCCACCTATTCGAACCCACGGGTTGCCGGACACTCTGGTGTCCGACAACGGGCCGCACCACGGCAGCCCAGTTTGAAGAATACTGGCAGAGGAGGGCATCCGACATGCCCTCTCTGCGCCTTTCCACCCGCGCCGAATGGCCTTGCAGAGCGCTCCGTCCGAGCGCTAAGGAGGCATTGTCCAGGCTCAAGCCAGGTGACTGGCAAACAAAGATAGACTTCTTTCTGGCCGTTCAGCACAGAACCCCAAGCACTGCTACAGGCAGAAGCCCAGCCGAATATTATGATGGACGGAAACCCGTGCCCACTTGACCGCTTGAATCCCCATTACACACCAGAGGGTTACAAGGGGAAATAGAAAAACAAGGAAATGGGCATAGGCGATCGAGTGTGGGCCCGAACTATGGGACGGCCCAGTTGGCTCAGGGCAAATAATAAAACAACCGCCCAAAGTCATACTTGGTAGATTACAAGACAACCGAGTATGGAGGCGCCACATAGATCAGATAAGGAAACGAATAACTGAACAAATTAAGCCACAGGAAACAAATTATGACCCTCCTTATTTGAACCCACAGCTGACCATGACCCGGGAGGCGCAAGACTTAGCTGAGGTCCCGGAGGTCCAGCGACGCCATCAGGTTCCCGAGGGAAACGACAGGAAAATTACAAAGTAATCCAGGGCCGGATGGCCAAGAAAAAGAATCTGTAATAATCCAGGGCCCGATGGCCTAGAGAAAGAGCTGGGAGGAGAAAACAGCCCTCCGAACAGCTCAAAACACCACCCAGAACTGAACCGCGAGGTCTGAAAGAACTAGGAGACGCCCAGGTTATTTGCGTGACTACGCCGAAAAATAACATGTAAATAAAATGTAAATAGAGGCAAAGTGTTTTCTGGGAGGGAGGAGTGTTATGTATTCTTGTCTGTACCTTTAAATATTTGAGCGGAAATCAGCACGTTGTTGATTGGACGAAGCCACCAGTAGAACTGTATAAAAGGAGAGGTTTTTCCCCAGCCTGTTGCTGGGTTCACCCTATATTAAAGAGCTGTTGTCACTACCCTGGTCTCCAGCCTCCAGCTGTTGGCAATCCTAGCTCATGACTGGCCTCACATTCTTCAGGCTCACATGCTGTGGGGGAGGGGTTTAGTTGCTCCGTTTGCCTGGGCATGGTGCCAGGACTGGGGGCTGAAGGCACGTCAGGCCCTTCGTCTTGCTCGGCCTGTCCGGGCATGGTGCCAGGGCTGGGGCCTGGAGGCATGCCAGGACATTCTTCTGAACTATCAGCATCAGGCAGGAGATAAGAGGGGCCCGGCTGCGGCAGGGGGAGCGGGCGAGACACAACAAGCGGAGAAGCAGCAGCCGCTCCTCCTCCTTCAGGCAGGTGGCAAGACTCAGCGCGCATGCGCAGCCCCTCCCCCCCGGTCAATGGTGTCCCGCTTTGCCATCGCTGAAATCTGGTCACTTTATGCAAGATGCTTAGATCTGGCCCATGGGGCTGCCCTGGAAACAGCAAAGGACTGGCTCTCAGCGCCTCTGCCAGCGAAAATGGAACTTGGGAGAACTGTGTGTGGCCCTCCTGGGCCCCGTTTTTGGCTGCAATGGCCTCCTGCAGCCCTCTGCCAGCTGCCCTCAGGCAGCATCTTAGCTCCCATGCTTTTCTTGCTCTATATAACGACTAGCTTTGTGGTGTGACCGAAACAATCTCGAACTGAACACACTCAAAACTGTAGAAATGGTGGTAGACTTTCGGAGAAACCCTTCCATACTTCCACCTCTCACAATACTTGACAACACAGTATCAACAGTAGAAACCTTCAGATTTCTAGGTTCTATCATATCGCAAGATCTCAAATGGACAGCTAACATCAAAAACATCATCAAAAAAGGACAACAAAAACTGTTCCTTCTGCGCCAACTCAGAAAGCTCAAACTGCCCAAGGAGCTAATGATTCAGTTCTACAGAGGAATTATTGAGTCTGTCATTTGCACCTCTATAACTGTCTGGTTTGGTTTTGCAACCCAACAAGAAAGACACAGACTTCAGAGGATAATTAGAACTGCAGAAAAATAATTGCTACCAACCTGCCTTCCATTGAGGACCTATATACTGCACAAATCAAGAAGAGGGCTGTGAAAATATTTACAGATCCCTCACATCCTGGACATAAACTGTTACAACTCCTACCTCAAAACGACGCTATAGAGCACTGCACACCAGAACAACTAGACACAAGAACAGTTTTTCCCAAGGCCATCACTCTGCTAAACAAATAATTCCCTCAACACTGTCAAACTATTTACTAAATCTGCACTACTATTAATCTTCTCATAGTTTCCATTGCCAATCTCTTTCCACTTATGACTGTATGACTGTAACTTTTTGTTGCTATCATTAAGGGTTAAATTGTACCCTATGTCCATCATTTGTGTTGTAAATGTTGTACCTTGATGAAGGTATTTTTTTTCTTTTTCTTTTATGTACACTGAGAGCGTATGCACCAAAACAAATTCCTTGTGGGTCCAATTACACTTGGCCAATTAATTCTATTCTATCCTATCCTATCCTATCCTATCCTATTCTATTCTATTCTATTCTATTCTATTCTATTCTATATCAACAATTTATGTGATCAACTTGAAAGCAATTGTGCCCTTTTTTTGTTGATGACATAAAGGTATTCAATACTACAGATAATTCTGTTGTTTTGCAAAGTGATCTCGGCTACGTGTCTGAACAGTCATCTATTTGGCAACTTCAAATTTCGATCAATAAATGCTCTGTCTTACATATTGGTAAACGTAATCAGAATGTCAAGTATAAGCTAGGTGGCATTGAACTAGCTGATGACCCTCAGTTTGTCAAGAACCTAGGCAGGGGTGAAATGCTCCCATATTGGACCGGATCACGCGATCCGGTAGCGATCATGGCCAGTAGTTCGGTGAGCCGGTAGCGATTGCGTAGCAAAGCTCCATCCACCCGCCCAGGTGTCATTACTTCCTGTTTTTAACCAGGAAGTAATGTGTTTTTACCTTCTGCCCATGTGCAGAAGGTTTTGTGCATGCGCAGAAGGTCTGCGCACGCATGTGACGTGCACCTGCACTTCTGAACTGGTAAGGAAGGTAAGTAGATTTCACCCCTTGACCTAGGTGTATTTATCTCTGATGATCTATGCTCTAAAGTTCACTATAACAGCATTGCTAAAAAAAAAAAAAAGCATTAAGAGTTGTAAATTTAATTTTGTGCAGGTTTTTTTCTGGAAACATTGTATTGCTAATTAGAGTTTATAAAATATATTTATATTTATATTTTATATTTATTTAATTTATATACCGCCCTTCTCCCGAAGAACTCAGGACTCAGCCAGGGTAAAAGCACAACTCAGAAAAGTTAAAAAACATTTAAAAACTTCAGGGGCTGCCACAAAGAAGAGGGAGTCGGGCTGTTCTCCAAAGCACCTGAGGGTAGAACAAGAAGCAATGGGTGGAAACTGATCAAAGAAAGAAGCAACTTAGAACTAAGGAGAAATTTCCTGACAGTTAGAACAATTAATAAGTGGAACGACTTGCCTTCAGAAGTTGTGAATGCTCCAACACTGGAAATTTTTAAGAAAATGTTGGATAACTATCTGACTGAGATGGTGTAGGGTTTCCTGCCTGGGCAGGGGGTTGGACTAGAAGGCCTCCAAGGTCCCTTCCAACTCTGTTGTTATGTTATGTTATGTTACTTAAATTAAAGGCTAAAGGAATATAAGACTATAATAAAACCCCAATAAAAACTTCATTAAGCCAGCCCTACACGATGAAATAGAAAAGTCTATAGCTCGCGGCGGAAGGTCCGAAGGTCAGGAAGTTGACGTATCCTTGGAGGCAGCTCATTCCAGAGGGCAGGAGCCCCCACAGAGAAGGCTCTCCCCCTGGGGGTCGCCAGTCTACATTGTTTGACTGATGGCACCCTGAGGAGACCCTCTCTATGGGAGTGCACGGGTCGATGGGAGGCTATTGGTAGCAGCAGGCGGTCTCGTAAATAACCCAGTCCTAATGTGTGCTAGACCAATATTAGAGTATTTGTTCAAGTGTTTGGAATCCCCACCATATTTCTGACATCAGTACAATCGAGTGGGTTCAGAAATATTTCATGAGAAATGTCTTGCATTCTTCTGGCCATTCTGGATCTGGCCATCTAAAGAGCAGTCAGGGTTGATCTCCTCTAGAACTGACCAGTTTGATCGCCTTGCAGTCCAAGGGACTCGCAGGAGTCTTCTCCAGCACCAGAGTTCAAAGGCCTCAATTCTTTGGCGCTCAGCCTTCCTTATGGTCCAACTTTCATAGCCATACATTGCAACTGGGAAAACCATAGCTGTTCTGTTTCCTTCCCCACTTCAGACGCATGAGCTGGCCTTCAGCCAGTGGATTCACGGCTCTTATCAGTCCTGACAGAGAAATCACAGCTGCCTGCCAAAGTTCAAACAAATGACTCACGTAGCAAGACTTTCAGCTCTTTTTGAAATGGATCAGCTAAACTTTGCTTCCCGTGGAGTGAGAGCAGTCCCAAAGCTCCTTATATATCCTGTTGATGACGCCGCTTCTCTAATCTTCTGAAGTGTGGGTCAAGCCAAGCTTTATTATTATTATCAGCTGGGTCTGAAGGCGTAGCCTGGGGAAGGGAGGAATCAGGGGATGACGGCCTTATAACGTCCTCTGACTGGTCTAGTTCTGGCTCCTGGAGCTGAGCCAAAGGAATCTGTGCTCCCAAGGTAAGCCTTACCGGCCCTTCCCCCTCATTTTCGGAGTCACTTTCGGGCATGGGGCCAGGTTCGGGGGCTGGAGTCACAACAATAGCCTTGACTATATGCACTTTTGTTGGCAGGGTGGATGTCTCTGCTTTTTAGATTTGCCATAGCTTTCCTCCCCAAGAGTAAGCGTCTTTTAATTTCTTGGCTGTAGTCCCCATCTGTGGTGATCTTGGAGCCCAGGAAAATAAAATCTGTCACTATCTCCATTTCTTCCCCATCTATTTGGCAAGAGTAGGCAAATATACTCACCTGTATATAAAACTTTATTGTGAAGTATCTTGAAAACTTTAACCAACCAGCAACTTTATCACCTTCATCTAATAATCAAAATGTGTAAAATCAACACATTTTATCTCGGAGGGCGATCATTTCCCAAAATGTGTAGACCCAGTGATATGCGTCAGTTTCCAAGGGTCTGAATTTTGATCATGTAATCACGAAGCTGTTGCAATGATTGTGTGAAAAACATAAAAGGGGACCTGACCTGGGGAGCTCACATTGCAGCACTGGTCAAAAGGGCCCAGCAGAGATTATACTACCTGAGACTTCTCAGGAAACAACTGAAGGAAAAACTGCTGGTGACCTTCTACCGCTGCACCATAGAGAGTATTTTAACTTATTGCACCTGCGTATGGTTTGCCAGTTGCACAGTGGTAGCTAGGACAGCACTGCAGAGGTTCAATGTCATTGCCCAGAGGATCATTGGTTGCCTTCTCCCCTCTTTGGAAGAGCTTTATAGCTCCTGCTGCCTTAAGAAAGTTCAAAACATTCTTAAAGATCCATCTTTAAGGGCACCCCCTTTTTTTTAACTATTACCATCTGGCAGATGGTACAGGTCAATAAAAACAAGGATAAATAGGCTGAAAAACCTATTCTTCTATCCCAGAGTGGAACTATATTAAATTCTACCCTATAATGCATTACTAATGCAATATCGGGTTTTCAATTCAATTGTATAGAATGTGAAGGCTTTATGTTTTATTTTTAGTTATAATGTACACGGAAGATGGCATTTAATTTTGTTGTATGAGGTGCAATGACAATAAAGTGTTTGGAAAAAATACTCTTATAAACTAAATTATAAGGTTCCTATGTGGGCGAGTCCCAGGCATACAATAGAGAATATAAATATAGAACAGAATGAGGAAATGATTACATATAAAGATCTTTTGTATACTGAAAGAGGTAATTTGCAATTAAAATCTCTGCACGTATTAAAAGAAGAAGGGAAAAATTATACTTGGTTTCAATATGGGCAACTACGTGCTAGATGGAAGGAAGATCAGAAAATTGGTATAGTGCAGAATGAGGAAAATTTGGTAAAGCAAATTAGAAATCAGTCTCAGGAGCATATAAAGAGATTGTATAATGTGTTACTTGAAATAGATTCTGAAAGGAACTTGGTAAAGGACTGTATGATAAAGTGGGCACAAAATTTTCAGGAGCCAATATTATTGGAAACTTGGGGAAAAATTTGGGTTAGAAAGGTTAAATTTACGCAGGCACAGAATTTAAGGGAAAATTTTTATAAAATGTTTTATAGATGGCATTTAGATCCTAAGAAATTGTCGTGTATGTATCCAGATATGCAAGCAAAATGTTGGAGATGTAACTGTGATGATGCTACATATTTTCATATTTGGTGGACTTGCAAGAATATTAAGGCTTTTTGGATAAGAATTTGGTGGATTTTACAAAATGTTTTGAAAAAGAAGATAAAGTTCCTGCCGCAAATTTTTTTACTGGGAATTATCACGGACTGTACAGTAATTGAGACTAAATTGATTTTAAATCTAATAACAGAGGCAAGATTACTGATAGGACAGTACTGGAAGAAAAAAGAATTACCTACAATAGAAGAATGGATATTGAAAGTTGCCAATTTGGCTGAGATGGCGAAGATATCAGCCTTTTTGAAAGACAATATGCAAGAAAGATATTTAAATGAATGGAAAAAATGGATTGACTATATTCAAAACAGATATCAGTTGAAGAGATATCAGACTCTGTGGCTCAGACTGGTAAGACAGTGTGTTATTAACACAGCTGCCTGCAATTACTGCAGGTTCTAGTCCCACCAGGCCCAAAGTTGACTCAGCCTTCCATCCTTTATAAGGTAGGTAAAATGAGGACCCAGATTGTTGGGGGCAATAAGTTGACTTTGTATATAAATATACAAATAGGATGAAGACTATTGCTAACATAGTGTAAGCCGCCCTGAGTCTTCGGAGAAGGGCGGGATATAAATGCAAATAATAATAATAAAAAAAGACTGCCTTTGAATGATTAGGATGTATTATTTCTGATTCCATTGGGAGTGGTTAGGATTTGATGAGAAATGCAGGAGTATAATTGAGTTCGGAGGGAAAATGTTTAGCATATGTTTGTTTTATTTTTAACTATACCTTGTGTTTGTTCTGGGAAGTCGGGGAGGTTTTTGAAGGGAGGGGGATGGGGGTAAGGGGAGGGGAAAGGGGAGGTTTTTGTAAAACTTTTTCAATAAAAAATAAAAATAAAGTAAACTTAAACATAAGTCCCTAAATGTTTAGTGAATAGTCACTAAACAAACATTTTAGTGTAAGTTGAGGACTATCTATATAAAAAAATCAGAAGCAACTATAGAGGAAAGCCCCTTTGGCCAAAACTGTAGATTCAATGCTTTGCAGCGCAACGATGCTACAGCAGAGAGTGACACATTTGAAAGCCAGAAAACGTACCTACAATGTATGGGGAAGTGGTTAGCCACCTCAAACCTCTGGTGTGTAAGCCACAGCAAAGGAAAATGACTGGAACCAGACCTTCATGGGCTAACCATGAATACAGACGCGAAAGAAAGGAACTGGTGATATTAGTCAGACAAATTAAGAAGGAATAAATCATTTGTTATGGTTGACGCACCGAGGAAAACACGCGGAAAATATCAGACACTGTTAAAAGAGGAGCAAACAAGATTACCATGAAAGCCAGTGGCAAGAATCAAGATGGCCATGCTTACAAAATAATGACACAGAATTTCTGAGAATTAAAGAAAGCCAGAGAGAAATAAAAGGGAGGGGGAAAAATAGAAGCACCGATTCCACCTGAAGTCTGGAGAGCTTATTTCAAAAATAAACTTGAGGAAATTGTCTGCCATGACTAGAAGGAAGACACAGAAGTATATCCTGATAAATAGTATGGATAATATTAAAGGGGATGTACAGAATTGATACGATTTTTAAACCCTAACCCTAACCCTCCCCTCCCTCCCTCCCTCCCTCCCTCCTTCCTTCCTTCCTTCCCCACTCCCTCCCTCCTTCCCTCCCTGCCTTTCTTTTTGATTTATTTTTCCTTCCTCCCTCCTTTCTTCCTTCCTTCCTTTTCTTCCCTCCCTCCTTCCTTCCTTCCCCACTCCCTCCCTCCTTCCCTCCCTCCCTTCCTTTTTGATTTATTTTTCTTTCCTTTACCTTTCCTTCCTTCCTTCCTTCCTTCTCTCTCTCTCCTTTTTTCTTTCTTCCCTCCCTCCCTCCTTCCCTCCCTCCCTCCCTCCTTCCTTCCTTCCTTTGTTTTTCTTTCCTTTTACATTAGTTTTTACCTTAAAACTTTTAATAAAATTCTATTAAAAAGAATGACCAAACTAGGCAGAGAGGATAAAAGAATGCCAGCCACTGGGTATTTTCCACAGTTGTCAGATGAATCTCAAACAACTACGTCTTAATCACACCAGCCACCCACGGCTGGCATTACAAATGCATTCTTTTCTAAATGCATTCTTTAACATATGCACATTCAAAATAAGAGACGATATTAGAAGATACTTGTTGGAGGTATTAAATTGAAAGGCACTGGCTGTTTAGCATAGCGCATAACTATAGTATATGTAAAATTCAGCCCTCTGATTTCTCTCTCCAGATTCCTAGAAACTTCCCAGACTAGGAATTGGCAACAGGGTTTGGCCGGAAGGGAAAATTGTCCCTTGGAGCCTGGAGGAGGTCAATGGTCAAAAGGTAGGATGTTCTGCTTTCCTGGAAACCTGGTCTAATGTGGCTCTTGGACTCAAGGATCCAGAGAGCCAGCTCAGGAATGCCAACTACAGCTGTCCAATAGGCCACCCAGCAATCACAGCGGGATACAGAGGAGGAGACCAGCTTCCCATGTGGGGGGGGGAGGTGTTGTTTCAAAGAATAGAAGGGAATGGAATGGAATGGAATGGAAAGGAGTGGAGTGGAGTGGAGTGGAATGGAATGGACAGAGAGGAGAGGAGAGGAGTGGAGCAGAATATAATTATCTCTTTTTTTATAAAATAGAGTTGAAGGAGGAGATCAAGTTATCAATTTCTACCCACCCAATAATTTCTTCATTGCTAAAAGTCTTTAAGCAACCAAAAAGACACCTATGTCCATTGGCGCCACCAGAGGGAGCACCCAGAAATTGAATTTATTGTATTATCACAAAAAAGAAATTTAAATTCAGAACAGAGCTGGAGGGGACCTTGGAGGTCTTCTAGTCCAACCCCCTGCTCAAGCAGTAGACAGTGGCTGTCCAATCTCTTCTTTAAAAACTCCAGTGATGGGGTACCAGGGGTGAAATGCTCCTGGTTTGGACCAACTCGCCCGATCCAGTAGTGATGGTGGCTGGTGGTTCGGAGAACCGGTAGCAAAAATCCCTGGCCCCGCCCTCTTCCCCTATTGAGCCACGCCATCATCAGAAGAAGTTTTTTTTTTTTACTTTTAAAAGCATCTTTTCTTAAGCTGAAAACATGCCTTTAAAAGTAAAAAAAAAAAGCCTTTGATGATCCCACAGCTCAGCTGGGATCATCAGAACCTTTAAACTCTTTTTTTAAACAACCTCTTCAGGTTTTGAAAAGGTTTTAAAAGGCTCCTCTGGCGATCCCAGCTGAGTTCCCCATCACCAGAACCTTAAAAAACATGTTTTCTAGAAGCTCTTCAGCTGAAGAGCTTGTAGAAAACCTCCTTTTAAGAGGTTCTGGGCTGGGATAAGGCACTTACCTAATTATTTGCTCCTTTCCGGCTGGGAAAATCATGCTTTACATCAGTTGCATCAGCTAGCAACTGAATCTGCCTGCCTGAAATCCATCTCTTCCGTCAGCAACTGAATGTGCCTGCTTTGCTGGCTGAGGAATTCTGGGAATTGAAGTCCACAAACCTTAAAGTTACTAAGGTTGGAGACCCCTGATCTAAAAAAATATAAATAAAATAAAATAATAAAATAAAATATTTGTACAGCTTTCTGAGATTTGGTGTGTTTCTGTAAGTGTTTCACTCTAACGACACAAACACACAAAATCTCACAAAGCTGTACATGGCATTGTGTGTGTGTGTGTGTACGTCAGTTGTGTTGTGTTGTGTGTGTGTGTGTAAAGTGTGAAAGTGTGAGGTTCCTGCTTGTTGCAGGGGCCATTTTGGGTGAAGTGCAGCTGCTTTTACATTGTGTGTGAGTCAATTGTGTTGTGTTGTGTGTGTGTAAAGTGTGAAAGTTGGTTATTGGTACCTCTTATTGTTTTGTATACTTTGTTTATTATTTTTATTATTTATTGTTTTTGGCCATGCCCACCCAGTCATCTGACCACCAAGCCACGCCCACCAATTAAACCACACCCACAGAACCTGTAGGGAAAAATTTTAGATTTCGCTCCTGTGGAGTACCCACAACTTCTGAAGGCAAGCCGTTCCATTGGTTAATTGACTTCACTGTTAGGAAGTTTATTCCAAGTTGCTTCTCTCTTTCTTTGTTTCCATCCATTCTTTCTTGTCCTTGCCTTTGGAAAATAGGTTGACCCCTTCTTCTTTGTGGAGAAGTGGAGAAGCTCAGCTGTGGCATCAAAGAGATCTGAGCCAGTCTGTTTTCACGATAAGATCTTGAGCTTAAAGCCACCATTTTCAAAGACAACATCCAGAATCCCTTTGAAGTCCTCAGCCTCATGCACAGGGAATCAGAGGAACCCTGGAATGAAATCAAGTAAATTGTTAAGGAAGAATGTGAAAAGAGGCTGCCAAAGACCATGAAACGGATGAAAACCCACTGGATGTCAAAAAAGATTATGGAAATTGTGAAGAAAAGAAGGGAGGCCATGGCCGAGGGCGATAGAGATCTCAGGAAGGAACCTAACAATTTCGGAACAATCCTTTCATAGGAACCCCGGCAAGATAGACTTATGGATAAACTTTTTATACATGAAAGCTAGAAACATGGATAATCTCTCTCTCTCTCTCTCTCTCTCCCTCCCTCCCTCTCCATCCATATCTATCTATGTCTCCCTTTCCCTCTCCCCCCCTCACCTTTCTACCTCTCTCTCTCACTACCTCTCTCTCTCTGGCTATCTCTCTCTATATATATACCTCTACTCACTCATTCACTCTGTCTGTCTGTCTGTCTGTCTGTCTATCTATCTATCTATCTATCTACAGTATCTGTCTATCATCTTTCTACCTCTCTCTACCTCTCTCTCTCTCTCTCTCTCACTCACTATCTCTCTCTATAGATACCTCTACTCTCATTCACTCACTCTATCAGCTATCTATCTATCTATCTATCTATCTATCTATCTATCTATCTATCTATCTATCTATCCATCCATCCATCATCTATCTATCATCTCTACCACTCTCTACCTCTCTCTCTAGCTCTCTATATATGCCTCTACTCACTCACTCACTCATTCACTCACTCACTCACTCACTCACACTCTATCTATCTATCTATCTATCTATCTATCTATCTATCTATCTATCTATCTATCTATCTATCTATCATCTCTATTTCTATCTATCTGTATCTCTCTCTCATCTATCTTTCTGTCTACTATCTATTTATATCTATATCTATTTCTATCTGTATCTCTCTCATCTCTCTCTCTCTCTCTCTCTCTCTCTCTGTCTCTCTCTCTCATCTATATCTACTATCTATCTCTATCTATCTATCTCTCTCATCTATGTATGTCTACTATCTCTCTCTCTCTCTCATCTATGTCTGTCTACTATCTATCTCTATCTATCTGTCATCTATCTTTAGCCATTGTCTATCCACTTTGGGATGAAAACCTCATCTGCATATTTCCAACCAAAATGGCCCTGAGGTTTTTTTTTTTGGGTTTTTTTTTGCCCAGTTGAGCCCGCCATACTTGCTGATGGCATCTGTATGTGTGTGTGTGTTATTCAAAATTTCAAAAAGAACACAAACTAATACAAAAAGGAGACCACAAAGAAAGATGAGAAGGAAGAAAGAAAAACAAAAGAGAAAGAATTCGAAGAAATACAAAGAAGCTCCCAATTTCCTCTGTAGCAAATAGAAGCATGATTACAAAATTATCTCTTACTGTATGATTGCAAAAAAAAGAGAGAGCTTTTTCAAGCTTCAAAACCACAATCACAACTCCATTTCCCCCCCCCCAGTTTTGTGCAAAAAGCCTACAAGAGATTTCCAGTCAACCATAAATGTCAATATTGTCTTTTCTCTGATGAAATAAGTTAATTGGGCCAACTGGGCAAGCTCCATCCTCTTCACCATCTATCCTTCCTTTGTGGGTAGCCCAACCTTTCCAGATTTAAGCATAGAATAGTCTTGCTGCCGTTGTCACATACTAAAACAAAGTCCCATGACTCTTTCCTAGTTTTTTTTTTTTTTTTGCATTTATATCCCGCCCTTCTCCAAAGACTCAGGGCGGCTTACACTATGTCAAGCAATAGTCTTCATCCATTTGTATACTATATACAAAGTCAACTTATTGCCCCCCAACAATCTGGGTCCTCATTTTACCTACCTTATAAAGGATGGAAGGCTGAGTCAACCTTGGGCCTGGTGGGACTTGAACCTGCAATATTGCAAGCAGTTGCTGTTAATAATAGGCTGCATTAGCCTGTTGTGCCACCAGAGGCCAAAGGGAAGTTGCCTGTCCATCAGTCCCAAAAGGAAAATAATCTGGTTTTAATTGCACTTTACCCTTTAAAATTTCTTTATTTTGTCACAACAATATATATAAGTATCATACAAAAAGATTATATAGTATATAAACATATATATGAGTAAATATTAGGAGGTATAAGCATATATATATATAAGAAGAAGAAGAAGAAAAACAATAGGACAGGAACGGTAGGCACGTTTGTGCTCTTATGCACGCCCCTTATGGTCCTCTTAGGAATGGGGTGAGGTCAACAGTAGAAAGTTTTTGGTTAAAGCTTTTGGGATTATGGGAAGAGACCACAGAGTCAGATAGTGTGTTCCAAGCACTGATGATTTTGTTACAGAAGTCATATTTTCTGCAATCTAGATTAAAGCGGTTAACATTAAGTTTAAATCTATTGGTTGCTCTTGTATTATTGCAATTAAAGGTGAAGTAGTCTTTAACAGGAATTAAATCTTAATTAATTAAATTAAATCTTCTGAATTAATGAATGTAATTTGCATGCAATGTTGTTGGTTGTTTTGCTATAAAACATGAACCCTGGTTCTGCTAAGAGCAGGGCTGGGCTGCTGGGGGTTCGCAGGGGTTCGGGAGAACCTCTAGCTAAGATTCGGTGCGGTTCGGAGATCCCCCAAATCCCACTCCTGACTGGCCTTTCCCACCCCTCCCCTCCTAGGAGTCCCCACGCGGCCCGTTTTGGATGCAGGTAAGTGCAGGGCATGCACAGAAGCAGGGGGAGGGCGAAAAATGGGCCTACTAGAAGTTTGGGAAAGCCGGAAACGGGCCCATTTCCAGCCTCCAGAATGCCTCCGGAGCCTGGGAAGGCCCTTTTCGCCCGCCCGGAAGCTAGAGGAAAGTCTCTGGAGCCTGAGGAGGACAAACTCACCCCCCCCACCCGTGGTGCAGGAGGCTGACTAGGCCACGCCCACCATGGCCACACCCACCCAGCAACCGGCAGACAACCCCTTGCTAAAATTTTTGAAGTATACCCCTGGCTAAGAGACAGCACCCCCCCATACCGATAATTACATTTTACCTGGATATAAATTTAACCCTAGAAGAAAATTAACAGTGGAATCCCCCAAAACTGCAATGTGAGAAATTTAAATTAAATCAGCAAGGCTTTTCTAAAAGGGGGGAAAAGTAACCTTTTAAGATTTGGCACTCACTGCTATGTGTCCCAAAATGCTATTTGATCTTACGGCCACTAGAGGTCAATCTTGGCTCAGGAATGTCCCATGAAAAGTTTTTCTCCTCCCCCCACCCCTCGCAAAGTTTAGGTGGTGTCATTACTCAAATTCTAAGCAAGGTAAGGATAGCCTAGTAAAACAAGGCAGCATTTCTTGTGTTTCTTGTCCTACAAGGCAGAGGAACTATAGATATCCAAGATCAAGAGAAGGAACTGTTCGGGGAAAAACGTGCTTTGGAACTTCTAATTTAAGAGATAGGGTTATGCTCCGAAACAAAAAAATATTGGATGAAAATACATAGTTGGATACAAGAAGTAACAGGCTTCTAGATAGAATACACACCAGAATTGTTTCTTCTAGGAATAATGAAAATATATTTATATAAATATATTTATATAAATGTATATAAATGTATATAAATGTATATAAATATATATAAATATATATTTATATAAATATAAATATAAATATATTTATTTATATTTATGTACTCTGAGAACATATGCACCAAGACAAATTTCTTGTGTGTCTAATCACACTTGGCCAATAAAATTCTATTCTATTCTATTCTATTCTATTCTATTCTATTCTATTCTATTCTATTCTATTCTATTCTATTCTATTCTATTCTATTCTGACTGTAACTTTGTTGCTTGTATCCTTATGATTTATACTGATATTGTTTCCTGATTGCTTATTTGTACCCTATGACTATCATTAAGTGTTGTATCATTAATCGTTAAATTTGTACCCTATGACTATTATTAAGTGTTTTAAGTGTTGTACCTTGATGGTATCTTTTCTTTTATGCATTGGCTTCCGGTGGACTTTCGGGTGCAATTCAAGGTGTTGGTTACCACCTTGAAAGCACTCCATGGCATAGGACCAGGTTACCTATGGGACCGCCTGCTGCTATCGGCGGCCTCCCATCGACCAGTGCGCTCCCATAGGGAGGGTCTCCTCAGGGTGCCATCAGTCAAACAATGTCGGCTGGCGATCCACAGGGGGAGGGCCTTCTCTGTGGGGGCACCAACCCTCTGGAATGAGCTACCACTGGGTATTCGCCAATTCCCTGATCTCCGGACCGTTCGACGTGAGCTGAAAACATTTCTGTTTCATCGCGCAGGACTGGCCTAATGGTTTTAAATGGGGTTTTCATTGGTTTTAAATGGACTAGCCAACGTTGAATTTTTGCTTTTAATTGGTTTTAACTTTTATATTGATTGTTTTATTGTGGCTGTAAACCGCCCTGAGTCCTTCGGGAGAAGGGCGGTATAGAAATTTAAAAAATAAATAAATAAATAAATAAATAAATAAATAAATAAATAAATAAAGAAAGAAAGAAAGAAAGAAAGAAAGAAAGAAAGAAAGAAAGAAAGAAAGAAAGAAAGGCCTGGAGACTAAAACGACTGCAGGAATTGGGTTTGGCTAATCTAGTGACAAGAAGGACTAGTGGGGACACGATAGCAATGTTCCAGTATTGGAGGGGCTGCCAGAAAGAAGAGGGGATCAATTTAATTTCCAAAGGACCAGAAGGCAAGACGAGAAACAATGGATGGAAACTCATCAAGGAGAGAAGCAACCTGGAATTCAGGAGAAACTTCCTAACAGTGAGGATAATTAACCTGTGGAACGGCTTGCCTTCAGAGGTTGTGGGTGCCCCATCCCTGGAAGCTTTTGAGAAGAGAGCGGACAGTCACTTGTGTGAAATGGTACAGCTTGTGGAGGGGGTTGGACTAGAAGACCTCCAGGATCCCATCCAGCTCTATTCTGATTCAAAGCAGATGCAAAACAGCCGCTCACATAATTTAAATAGGCCTCTTTCTCCTCCCAAAAGGATGTCCAGAGAGATCTGGTCCAGGGTTAGGTTTCCATTCCAAATCATGTTGGAAAAGAAAGATGCAAAAAAAACAAAAAAGGTGGACAAGAAGTTTTGTTCTCCTTCCCCATTCTTCTTCTATGTGGACCGATGGAATTGCTGATGCCGCCGATGCCTTCTCAGGTGGAGGCTGGAGGCTGATGGACATACTGCTCTAAAAATTGCTGAAGCAGAGGTGGGATTCAACATTTTTTACTACCAGTTCTCTGGGTGTGGCTTGGTGGGCATGGCATGGCTTGGTGGGCGTGGCAGGGGAAAGACACTGTAAAATCTCCATTCCCACCCCACTCCAGGGGAAGGTTACTGTAAAATCTCCATTTCCTTCCACCCTATGACTATCATTAAGTGTTGTAAGTGTTGTACCGTGATGAAGGTATCTTTTCTTTTATGTGCACTGAGAGCATATGCACCAAGACAAATTCCTTGTGTGTCCAATCACACTTGGCCAATAAAATTCTATTCTATTCTATTCTATTCTATTCTATTCTATTCTATTCTATTCTATTCTATTCTATTCTGACTGTAACTTTGTTGCTTGTATCCTCACGATTTATACTGATATTGATTGTTTCCTGATTACTTATTTGTACCCTATGACTATCATTAAGTGTTGTATCATTAAGCGTTAAATTTGTATCCTATGACTATCATTAAGTGTTGTAAGAGTTGTACCTTGATGGTATCTTTTCTTTTATGTACACTGAGAGCATATGCACCAAGACAAATTCCTTGTGTGTCCAATCACACTTGGCCAATAAAATTCTATTCTATTCTATTCTGTTCTGTTCTGTTCTGTTCTGTTCTGTTCTGTTCTGTTCTGTTCTGTTCTATTCTATTCTATTCTATTCTATTCTATTCTATTCTATTCTATTCTATTCTTTCCTCCCCATCAGCTGGGACTCGGGAGGCAGAGAATAGATGGGGGCAGGGCCAGTCAGAATTTTTACTCCTGGTTTTCCGAACAACTCAAAATTTCCACTACCAGTTCTCCAGAACTGGTCAGAACCTGCTGAAACCCACCTCTGGGGAATTCACATAATTTACCTACCGTTTCGCCCAGCACCGAAAATGTGAGCGTGCATGCACATGGCTCTGTGCATGCGCCCGGCCTTCTATACATGCGTTTTGCTCACATGCGCAGCTTCTGTGCATGCACCTGGCCTCAAAAATGTGGCTAAACAGGACAGTGTAGAACCGGGGTAGGTGGGTGGGCCAACCAGCGATTTCTGCTACTGGTTCGCCTGAATCGGACCAAACCGGCTGAATATCACCTTTGTGATGAAAGCTTTGCTCTTCTTTCTCACATCCTAGAATCGGCAAGAGGGGTCTTCTCAGGGTAGCAGCGAAGAAACAGGGAAGGGGGAGAAGAAGGCCCATTGCTTTCAGAGTTGTACTTTGAATTGGTGATCAAATATTCTCAAGTTGGCCCTGCCAAATGTACAGGAGAACTCAAAATGTTAGAGTTTTGTGACATGTTTCTTAATGAGAGAGGGGGGTGGGGACCCACTAAATTAGACTGGAGAAAACGTCCACGCAGAGAGAGAGAAATTTCTACTCAAAGATGCAAGTTCTCCAACAGGCCTGCCCCCAAAATGGGCAGGCTAGCAAATGCATGTCATGTTTTGTCTCTGCTTAAACTTTAAAACATTGTGTTAGTTTAGAATTTCTTGAGGACAGGATCCTGCTGTCCACGGGTCAGATAGACATCTCAGATAGGTTCACCGCGAGGACATGAACTTGCCGCAGCAGGGGGAAAAAACCCACACTTCATTATCTCAGTCTTGAAAAGTCTCAGCCATTTTAAGATGGGTGGACTTCAATGCCAAGAATTCCCCAGCTGGCCCACTTACATCCCTGCTGGCTAGGAAATTCTGGGAGTTGAAGTCTCCCCATCTTAAAAATGGCCAAGGTTGAGAAACGGTGGAATAAGCCATAACTCCTGTGTTTTAAGAGCCACTAATTGTAATCTATCTGAAAAGACATACCTGAGTTACTATTGTACCATCAGAAATTATTTAAAGCTGCAGATATCCCCGAGTTACAGCCCTAATGGAGCTTCCCCATCAAAGTCGTAACTTGTGACAGTCATAAAGTGGATTGTTCACATGTTCACATGATTTTATGTTCTTTCTTGTGGTGGTCTTTAAATGAATGCCCAATTGTTCAGCAAAGCAATGCTTAATTTCTGTAAATGTATCCTGAAATGCAGTCACATGACCACAAGGAGGGGCAACTGCCAGAACTTCAAACTGAAGCTGTAATTACCCCCCCAGGTAGGTAGGTCGTCAGAACTATGAACAATTGATAAGTGACCGGTTGTAAGACAGGGGTGAAATCCAGCAGGTTCTGACAGGTTCTGGAAAACCGGTAGCGGAAATTTTGAGTAGTTTGGAGAACTGGCAAATGCCACCTCTGGCTGGTCCCAGAGCGGGGTGGGAATGGAGATTTTGCAATATCCTTCCCCTGCCACGCCCACCAAGCCACGCCCACAGAACTGATAGGGAAAATTTTTAGATTTCACCCCTGTTTTAATTCGATTGCTACCTGTAAACAGGAAATATTAAATAAGGCATACTCCAATATTAAATGATGTCTATACCGTATTTGAGCTGCGAAACCTGGAATGACCACTTGATGGTAGCAAAGGATTTGTTAGAACCTCATTGCTGCCCTCTATCAGTTGTCCAAGGTCTTTGCAAACCAGATATGGTGATGCTATTTGTACATCAAGACACTAAACACTTCTGGCAAGCCAAATTATTTTTTTTCCTTCCTTATTTCTAATGAAATTCTAATGATGGGTGGATCATTCGTCTGTGTTTTTGCAGTTTGCATATGTTTCTGCAGGCCATACAGATGTGCCAGGTATGCTTCTGCAGGCCATAGAGATGTGTCAGGTCAAGACCGATTTGTACTGTTTGCATAGTCACAAATCAAAATATCATTTTGACTTTGTTGAGCCTTGTGGTGGACATCTCTGCAAAGCCCATGCATACATAACAGTGGTGGGTTTCAAAGTTTTTTACAGCTGTTTCTGTGGGTGTGGCTTGAAAGGCATGGCATGGCTTGGTGGGCGTGGCTTGGTGGGCATGGCAGGGGAAAGATACTGTAAAATCTCCATTCCCACCCCACTCCAGGGGAAGGTTACTATAAAATCTCCATTTCCTTCCACCCTATGACTATCATTAAGTGTTGTAAGTGTTGTACCTTGATGGTATATTTTCTTTTATGTACACTAAGAGCATATGCACCAAGACAAATTTCTTGTGTGTCCAATCACACTTGGCCAATAAAATTCTATTCTATTCTATTCTATTCTATTCTATTCTATTCTATTCTATTCTATTCTATTCTATTCTATTCTATTCTATTCTATTCTATTCTGACTGTAACTTTGTTGCTTGTATCCTTACGATTTATACTGATATTGATTGTTTCCTGATTGCTTATTTGTCCCCAATGACTATCATTAAGTGTTGTATCATTAAGCGTTAAATTTGTACCCTATGACTATTATTAAGTGTTTTAAGTGTTGTACCTTGATGGTATCTTTTCTTTTATGTACACTGAGAGTGTTTGCACCAAGACAAATTCCTTGTGTGTCCAATCACACTTGGCCAATAAAAAATTCTATTCTATTCTATTCTATTCTATTCTATTCTATTATTTCCTCCCCATCAGCTGGGACTCGGGAGGCAGAGAATAGATGAGGGTGGGGCCAGTCAGAGGTGGTATTTATCGGTTCTTCAAACTACTCAAAATTTCCGCTACTGGTTTTCCAGAACTGGTCAGAACCTGCTGAAACCTATCTCTGATACCTAAGATTAATCCATCAAAACATGTTGCATGTTTATCTGTGCTACAAGGCACGTTTGGTCCAGTGGGTGAAGGCAGCAGCCAAGAAACCAGTAGACCGTGAGTTCTAGTCCTGCCTTAAGCAGAAAGCCAGCCTGCCGTTGACTCTTAGCCCAAGGAAGGAGGCAATGGCAAAACCGCTTCTGAAAAACGGTGCCAAGAAAACCTATCCGGGTAGTTGCCAGCGATCACGATGAAGTTGCCACACACGAAGTGAAGGCCCCAAAAGAGCAAAAAACAAAACAAAAAAAACTTTGGATTGTTTTTGCTGTAAAAAAAAAATTAGCTTGAAAACCTTGCGCGAAAATTCACCCTGCAGAGCCCAGCTGAACGAACGGGCCCACCCTTACAGTAAATGAGCCCTCCAGCACTTTCAGCTCCTGTCGGGAGAGCAGAATTACAAACACTGGGCCATTTTCTTTCTACTGTAATTAACTAAAGAGAGTACGGCCCTGCCAGATTTTTTTTTTTTTAAATATTCTTTTTGGCAGAACCACCAGCTGGAAGATAGAAAGCATCTACTGTGTGCACACAGTACAAAGGCTTGCCAGAAATGCGCAGGTGGGAACGAAGTTGCTGTCATCCAGTTCACTCCCAGCGGGGGCTTTAGGAGTTGAACAACCGAGCAACTGCTCTGGGTTTCACCCTGGGAGTGTGACCTCACTACAGATAGTCCTCATCTTACAACACTTCGTTTACTGGCCATCCAATTCTACAGAGGAATTATTGAGTCTGTCATTTGCACCTCTATAACTGTCTGGTTCGGTTCTGCAACCCAACAAGACAGACACAGACTTCAGAGGATCATTAGAACTGCAGAAAAAACAATGGCTACCAACCTGTCTTCCATTGAGGACCTGTATACTGCATGAGTCAAAAAGAGGGATGTGAAAATATTTACAGACCCCTCGCATCCTGGACATAAACTGTTTCAACTCCTACCCTCAAAACGAAGCTGCAGAACACTGCACACCAGAACAACTAGACACAAGAACAGTTTTTTCCCGAAGGCCATCACTCTGCTAAACAAATAATTCCATCAACACTGTCAGACTATTTACTGAATCTGCACTACTATTAATCTTCTCATCATTCCCATCGCCAATCTCTTTCCACTTATGACTGTATGACTATAACTTGTTGCTGGCAATCCTTATGATTTATATTGATATATTGACCATCAATTGTGTTGTAAATGTTGTACCTTGATGAACGTATCTTTTCTTTTATGTACACTGAGAGCATATGCACCAAGACAAATTCCTTGTGTGTCCAATCACACTTGGCCAATAAATTCTATTCTATTCTATTCTATTCTATTCATTTGAAGTTACGATGGCACTGAAATCCCAATGGTCCTTTTGCGAGAGGCAACGGGACTTTCTGGTTTTTCTTTGAAGAGGTTTCGTTTCTTTATCCGAGAAGCTTCTTTGTGTTCGCATCCAAGAAGCTTCTTCAGCTCTGAAACTGAAGAAGCCTCTTGGATGAGAAGCGAAACGTCTTCAAAGAAAAACCAGAAAGTCCAGTTGCTTCTTGGAAAAAAAAGAAAAAGCACCTTTGGGACAACCGTGACCTGGATGACGGAGAAGCTCCACAGGCAAGAAAAGGGACTATGACCGTTTTTCACACTTGTGACCTTCCCAGCGTCCCCTTTGTCATGTGATCAACATTTGGCAACTGGCATGTACTTATGACGGTTGCATTTGTCCTGGGATGACCTGATCGCCTTTTGCCACGCTCTAATAAGCAAATAGGAACACGGTGGCTCAGTGGCTAAAACGCTGAGCTTATTGATCGAAAGGTCGGCAGTTCAGCGGTTCGAATCCCTATTGCTGCCGTATAATGGGGTGAGCTCCCGTTACTTGTCCCAGCTTCTGCCAACCTAGCAGTTTGAAAGCACATAAAGAAGCAAGTAGAAAAATAGGGACCATCTTTGGTGGGAAGCTAACAGCGTTCCGTGCGCCTTTGGCGTTGAGTCATGCTGGCCCCATGGCCACAGAGACGTTTTTGGACAGCGCTGGCTCTTTGGCTTTGAAACGGAGATGAGCACCGCCACCTAGAGTCGGGAACGACTAGCACATATGTGTGAGGGGAACTTTTACCTTTACCTTAATAAGCAAAGTTGATGAGAAGCCAGATTAGTTAGTTAGTTAGTTAGTTAGTTACTAACTAACCAACTGCAGTGATTCACTTAACAACCGTGAAATTTTTTTTGTAAAAATGGGGCAAAACTTGCCTAACAAAATATCTCACTTAACAACAGAAATTTTGGGCTCCATAGACCAGGACTACTTATACAATGGCTACAATGAGGAAAGGTACAAGCCTAGGTATGTCTGATGCTCAGCCCCAAGATATAGTTACTCATCAACTGTAAAATCTCCATTCCCACCCCACTCCAGGGGAAGGTTACTGCAAAATCTCCATTTCCTCCCAATCAGCTGGGACTTGGGAGGCAGAGAATAGATGGGGGCGGGGCCAGTCAGAGAGGGTATTTACCGGTTCTCTAAACTACTCAAAATTTCCGCTACCGGTTCTCCAGAATTGGTCAGAACCTGCTAAAACCCACCTCTGATTGCAACAATGTTGCAATATTTGAGGGGCTGCCACAAAGAAGAGGGGGGGTCAACCTATTTTCCAAAGCACCTGAAGGCAAGACAAGAAGCAATGGATGGAAACTTGATCAAGTAGAGAAGCAAGCTAGAACTAAGGAGAAAATTGAGGAGAATTAATCAGTAGGAATGACTTAACTTCAGAAGTTCTGGATGTTCCATCACTGGAGGCTCTCAAAAAGAGACTGGACAACCATTTGTCCGGAAGTCTATGGAGATTCTCAGTTATCCAAGTCATGTTCATCCCAAAGAAAGTCCAGCTGTCTCTTGAAAAAGCACCGTTGGGACTACTTGTCTGGAATGATACCATCTCTTGCTTGAGCAGGAGTTGAAGACCTCAAAAGCAGCGGTGAAGTCCAGACAGATCTATCCGGTTCACACGAACCAGTAGTGCCGGCGGCAGGAGACTCCGTCCACCCACTGGGATGTCATTATGTCCCATTTTTGATCCTGCCGTTTTTGACCCTCTGTGCAGGCCCATTTCCAGACTTCTGGAACTTCCGGGAGGCCCATTTTTCGCCCTCCAGAGCCTCTGCGTGGGCCCTGCACTTACCTGGCATCCAAATGGGCCGCATGGAGACTCCTAGGAGGGGAGGGGACCAGTCAGTTCTTGCACTTAGCGGTTCGGCGAACCAAATATAAAATTAGCATCCGGATCTCCCGAACCGGTCTGAACTGGCTGAATCCCACCCCTGCTCGGAATGTTCTGGTTCAGGGTATTATATATTTGATGTCCTTCAACTGTTTCTTCCCCTTCAAATTTCCATCCAGGCCCAAAGAAACAAATGAGATCTCACAGATCTCAGCCTGTTGGGCAGGAAGTGCTTGGTCTCGTCTTGCAGTTTTCTACTGTAAGGGCAATGTTTGAGAGCCATTTTGGTCCAGTGGTTAAGGCACCAGATTAGAAAGCGGGAGACCATGAGTTCAAGTCCCACCTTAGCCATGAAAGCCAGCTGGAGGACTTTGGGCCAGTCCCTCTCTTTCAGCCCTTCACAGGGTTGTTATTGTGGGGAAAATAGGTGGAGGAAGGTGTGCTGGATATGTTCGCCACCTTGAGTTATTTGTAAAAATCATGAAGGTGGGGATTGAATAAATGAATGAATAAATAAATGAATAAATGAATGAATAAATGAATGAATGAATGATTGAATGAGGAAATGAATGAATGATTGAATGAGGAAATGAATGAATGATTGAATGAGGAAATGAATGAATGAGTGAATGAGGAAATGAGTGAATGAATGAATGAATGAATGAATGAAGTTTGCATCAGGTCAGCATTGTTTTGTTTTGTTTTTGCCAAGGCAATCTTTTTTTTATTTTCTTTTTGTCACAACAGTATACACAAACAATTGTCATAGATAAAACAACATGTCTTGAAGAAAATATATATATCTATGAGTAAAAAATATGCATCAACTATATTAATTTGATATAATGAAGGGAACAATAGGACAGGAACAGTAGGCACTATTGTGCTCTTATGCACGCCCCTTAATGAATGGACAATGGACTCAATGGACAGCAAAGCCAACTAAATTCTGCCTCCATTGTGGGATGGTGACCTTTCAGGCTGATGTTCTGTACAGATTCTCAGTCATCCAAGCCATGCTTGTCCCAAAGGTTCTTTTTTCAGGAGGCAACTGGACTTTCTTGGTTTTGCTTTTGAAGACCATTTCCATTCCCCACCATCCAGTCAGAGCTGAAGAAGCTTCTTGGATGAGAAGAGAAACATCTTCAAAAGGAAAAAAAACCAAGAAAGTCCAGTTGCCTCCTGAAGAAAAAGCACCTTTGGGACAACCATGACTTGGATGATGGGGAACCTCTACAGACTTTTAGCTACACAATTTGGGATGCGCACCGTTTGAATGGTGTGGGAGTAGGAATGGATTTCCAGAGGAAAAAATTGCAGACAACAGGAACCGGGAGCACTAACTCGGGTGACCCTGAAGACACAGATCAACCTCCAAGTGGCCTCAACGACAGTCTAAAAAGGATGCAAATGACCAGCTCTCTGCAAGGAGTATAAATCCTTCCATTCCCCCGATATCCTGGCAGAGCTGAAGAAGCTTCTTGGATGAGAAGCGAAACGTCTTCAAAAGAAAAAAAACCAAGAAAGTCCAGTTGCCTCCTGAAAAAAAGCACGTTTGGTTCGGACTGATGGTTTCTCCTAACTCTTCCCTCTAATCCTCTGTTGAGCTTGAGGTGCCCTGCTAGCATTGTTGGCCCATCACTTTTTTTAAAAAAGAGCAGAGAAAGAGCGATAAAGACTGTTTTGTGGCAACCGGTTGAATTGTTTTGGAGTAGCCAAGGAACTCCAAGTCAAAGGAAGAAAGGCAAGCGTGGGCCAAGGGAGGATGCTTGGTTTCATGCTGATCTTTGCATTCCCCAGCTGACCACCTAGAAGAAGAGCTGCTCTGGAGTTCTCCGTGTTTGGAGGAGGGCGTTGGAGAAGATAATCATGACCTATATTGAATATGTTTCTCAGGAGGAAGAAGAAATCATATCAGTTAAGGTTCTTTAAATATCAGCGCCGGGTCCATTTTACAAAGCAGAGAAGAGGGAAACACACCCCTTTTTGTAGGCCAACATACTGCTTACACATGTGTATCATTTGCAAAAGAACTACAGGAACTCCCCTTGAGGCAAAATTTGGGTGGAGATGGGAAGTTTCACGAAAACATTAATTTTGGCCCTTTTTCATTGCATAAAGGTTGAGAAAAGGTTTGGTTACTCCGAATGACTCGTGAACGTCTCCATCATCCAACTCTCAAAAGAATATTTCTTTTCTTTTCTTTTTAATAAAAAAGTTTTATTTCTATTTTCCAACAACCTATTCAATGTACAGTCTCTTATTCAACATTAATCATTAACTTTCATTTGTTACTTATTCGGACCTGCCCAGCTACCACTTCCCTCCTTAACACAACCTTTCCTCCTCCCTTCTCTACTTTCTTCTACTTTCTTCATCCTTCCTCTCCTTCGCTTTTCTACTTCCTCTCCTCCTTCCCCACTCTTCTCTTCCACCCTTTCTAACCCTCTCTCTTTCCCCTTTCTTCTTCCTCTCCTTTCCCCCTCTTCTACCTCTCTCTTTCCTACCTACTCTCTTCCGTCACTCTCTCTACTCATCTCTCCCTTTCCATTCCCTTCTGAAATGGCAGCTGAGCAGCCCCGATTTCATTTCAAATTATTTCTATTTCGTAATTACATATCTTCAATCATTCCTTTACATTGATCCTTCATCTCCCCCACTCTCCCCCCTTCCCCTCCCTCCCCCCTCCCCCCCGAGACTTCCCAGAACAAAAGAATGTTTCAAGGTCAGTGCAACTGTCAAAAATATGAACCAGTTGTCAAGCATCTGATTATTTTTCGCTCTATAAGACGCACCTGACCATAAGACGCATTCCCATTTTTAGTCACCACGCTCCCCATTAGTACACCCTCCGTACAGCCCGTTTTTGGCCTCCACATCAGAGATAAGTTTCAGCAGGTTCTGACCCGTTCTGGAGAACCGGTAGTGGAAATTTTGAGTAGTTCAGAGAACCGGTAGTAAAAATTCTGGCTGGCCCCAGCCCCATCTATTCTCTGTCTCCGGAGTCCCAGCTGATTGAGAGGAAATGGGGATTTTGCAGTAACCTTCCCTTGGATTGAGGAGGGAAGGGAGATTTTGCAGTATCCTTCCCCTGCCACGCCCACCAAGCCACGCCCACCAAGCCACGCCCATCAAGCCACATCACGCCCACCAAGCCACGCCCACCAAGCCATGCCACGCCCACCAAGCAACACCCACAGAACCGGTAGTAAAAAAATTTGAAACCCACCACTGCTCCACATACCCCATTTTTGGCTTCGGAGAAAGTCCTGCGTAGAGGCCAAAAATGGGATACGCAGAGTCTGATAATGGGATGCAGGAAGGCTGAAAATGGGGCATGCAGAGGCCAAAAATGGCTCAAGATTGGGGGCCGGCAGCTGGGGAGGCCTTCGGCAATATTTGCTCCATAAGACGCACAGATATTTCCACCCGCTTTGGGGAGACAAAAACAGGGCATCTTATGGAACAAAAAATACGGTAAATCACACCACCATGGGGATGCTACAATGGTCACAAGCGTAAAAAATGATCATAGGTCACTTTTTTCCAGTGCTGTTATCACTTTGAACCATCACTAAGCGAACAATTGTAAGTCAAGGGACTTATATAATAATATAAATTAGCCATTATTATCTAATCAATAAATCTATCAATAAATCAGCAAAACCCAAAATCAAAGTTTCTTTCTTACTTTTTCTTTTTTTTTTTACCTCAAGCACAAAGTCCAAAAGTTTCTCCTCAGTTCCAAGTTGCTTCTCTCCTTGATTAGTTTCCACCCATTGCTTCTTGTCCTGCCCTCAGGTGCTTTGGAGAATAGCTTGACTCCCTCTTCTTTGTGGCAACCCCTGAGATATTGGAACACTACTATCATGTCTCCCCTAGTCCTTCTTTTCATTAAACTGGACATACCCAGTTCCTGCAACCATTCTTCATATGTTTTAGTCTCCAGACCTTTAATCGTCTTAGTTCCTCTTCTTTGTACTTTTCCCAAAGTCTCAACGTCTTTTTTGTAATGTGGTGACCAAAATTGGTTGCAGTGTTCCAGGCGTGGTCTTACTAAAGTTTTATAAACGGTCACTAAATGAACTATCGAGGACTTCCTGTCTTTCCATGCTCAAACCGGTTGAGTGTGTGACATTTGAAAAGTGCCTTCTCTGTTTATTCCAAACATTTTATCCTGCTCATCAGATCGGGAGCAGGTCCAGAGAAATGCCAGTTGATGTGGCTTTTTCTTTTAGTCAACATTGTTATTGAATTATAAAGGTAAAGGTTCCCCTTGCACATATGTGCTAGTCGTTCCTGACTCTAGGGGGCGGTGCCCATCTCCGTTTCAAAGCCGAAGAGCCAGCGCTGTCCGAAGACGTCTCTGTGGTCATGTGGCCGGCATGACTCAATGCCAATGACGCACGGAACGCTGTTACCTTCCCACCAAAGGTGGTCCCTATTTTTCTACTTCTATTTTTTACGTGCTTTCGAACTGCTAAGTTGGCAGAAGCTGGGACAAGTCACGGGAGCTCACCCCGTTACACGGCACTAGGGATTCAAACCGCTGAACTGCCAACCTTTCAATCAACAAGATCAGTGTCTTAGCCACTGAGCCACTGCATCCCCCTATTGAATTATAAAGTATTATAAAATACAAAATACAAAGTAAATAGAAAAGCAGTGGAAAAGAAAAGAAAAAGAAGCATTAACTTCCGACTCTCTCTGTGTTGCAGTAAAATAAGGCATTGATATCAAATCACAACTTTCTGCTTTTCCATAATAATATGAGCAAACCATTTCTATAAAGAACTGATCGGTAAAACCCAAAGTCAGAGTTTCATTCTTTTTTCCACATCAAGCACGGAGTTCAGAAGCGGCCTCCATGTGGAAGGAAAAGTACTCATGTTCTTTTCTTTAATCAAAGTGGTCAGTTTTGCCATTTCAGCCAACTAAACTGGCAAAGCATTTTATGAGTTTTGTGTTGATCTCCCTCTCTAGCTTTGCAGGGACCAATGCCCTAGCACCCTCATGGCGAACCTATGGCACGTGAGCCACAGGTGGCACACAGAGCCCTCTCTGCGGGCACGCAAGCCATCGCTCCAACTTAGCTCCACTGCGCATGTGTGTGCGCCTTCCACCGGCCAACTGATATTCGGGTCTCTGCTGTGCATGCGCAAGGGGCAGGCAGCATGCGGGAGACAAGCGTGTATGCACGGGGGCAAGGGGAAGTGCAGGGGGGGTCGCACGCACATTGCATTATGGGTTATAAGTGCAGGGAGGCCTACTAGGCCCAAAATGGGGCACGCGGAGCATGGGGCAGTCGTGTGCACATACACGGAAGCAAGGGGAGCATGGGAGGTTGCACACACATGCGCAGGAGTGCGGGGAGCATGCGGGTGTGTGTGTGTGTGTCACGCGCACATTGCTGTCGTGTCCCACTCCTCCGCTGATGGCTGGGTCAGGGAAATCCGAATCAGGCTTGCCTCTGCAGCTCTGCCCAAAGTCCTAGCAAAGTCCTCAGAGCAGGCAGGAGACCAGTAAGTGACTTCAGCAAGATAAGTTCGACTTTTGCCTGACTCAGAGACTGCCAGAAAGCAGATCCTTTATATAGGCCATGGGGTGTGGCTCCATGACTCAGCACTCATTAAGGCCTGCCCCTCCCTTCCTTCTGTTGCCTCCGCCTATCCAGCCTTCTGATGCGAGGGTCACACCAATCAGCAGCTGTTGGGAATAAACCCTCCTCAGGCTCACATGCTGTGGAGGAGGGGGAGGGGTCTAGCTGCTCCGTTTGCCTGGGCATGGAGTCAGGGCTGGGGCCGGGAGATGCTCCTTCTTCTGCAGTTTGTGTGGGCATGGAGCCAGGACTTGGGCCGGGAGGCATACATTCCTCAGTGTTCGGGAGCAGGTAAGAAGGCCCCGGCTGCTCTGAGGGCGGGCAAGACACAACACATTGCACTCGACAACAAAAAGGTTAGCAGATGACCCAAACTATTTTGACTTCTCCCAAAAGAGAAGCTTGGATGCAGATCAGGGTTTCTTGCGTCTCGTCGGGTTCCATAAAAATGCCTTGTTTTAAAAAGCGCAAGCGACGATCCAGGCTAATCTCTCGTAGGTCTCAGGGAGAGATTCCAAGCCAAAGCAAAGTAGCCTGATTGCAAAACTATTTTTCTCCCTCCGATTCGCCCTTCACCAGCCATTTTTCGATATCAAAAGGGGAAGGAGGGTGGAACCACAGCTTCTCTTCATCTCCCTGGCTCTTTAGTCACAATTTTTGGTTCCGTGCCATTCAGACTCCTTTTTTCCTAATTGGTAGCCTGGATTTCTCCTGCCTAGCCTTTATCTTCAATGTAGGTTTGGGTAATTAGTCCTGACTAGGTCAACACCAACGCCTCCCTGCTATTGACAGGCGGAGCCCGAGGGGTTCGGCAGCCCCGGCCAAAACGCCTCTGATGACCTCAGCATAAATGTCAGCTTTGGCTCCAGGTCAGCTCAGCCAAAGGAGTGTCCAGTACCAGCAGACGGCCGGCCGAGAGTTTTGCATTGTCTAGCAACATGCTGTGTTTGGGCCTATCTTGGCAGGAAAGAGGGAGATTACTAATAGGGATTTTCCATCTCGGGGTGGAGGTGAACTGTTGCTCTCAGCAGAATTTCAAGCCCAGGTTTTGGGTCAGCTGCAGTCATTGTTTGCCTGACTCCATTGTTACACAAAGACGTCTTCCTAATCCCCGATTAGCTGGTCCAAGCACAACAACAACAACAATTAAAAAAAAACCTTCCATAACAACCGGTTAGTTCAACGCCGGACCCGGTGGGAAAGTTGAGTTCACACGACTTCTTTTGCTCCTGAAGCTGATGAAAGAGAAAAACCAAGCAGAGGAAATTCCAAAACTGTTGTAAAAAAGTTTCCTCCTGCCCGCTGGTGGCTAGCAAAATAATAGATGTTGTTTTTAAAGCTGGATTAACAGCGGGCTCAAAATGAAATTGCCTCTTGCCCTCTACACACCTTCTTGTGAAGTCAACGTTACTGGGCATGCATTCTGCCAGCCTCCTTGCTAACTGAGATGGTTGGTGTAAAATAGCTTCCCTATCTGTCCTTATCACTTGCTTTTTAATTTATTAGGTTGCGGTCAGTGGTGGGATTCAGCCAGTTCGCACCAATTCGGGAGAACCGGTTGTTAATTTTCTGAGCAGTTTGTCAAACTGCTTGTTGGAAGAAATCATTACGGCAGAGAACCGGTTGTTAAAATTATTTGAATCCCACCACTGGTTGCTGTGCCTTCCCTTTTCTGCACTTTACATAAGGTTGTTAGGTTGCAGCTGACATTGCGGTAAGTTTATCTCATAGAAATGACCCCAGGTTCTTTAGGATGTTTATGTAAATGGTAAAAGACATAGACTTAAAAGGCTGGAATGAAAGTTAGAAAAGGGTTATGTGCAAAATCCTTCATTCTGGAAAAAAACAACAATAACTAAAACAATAATAGAGGTACTACAGTGGGTGGCCTGTCTTGATAATAGGTCTTGGGGGAAAAGATCTTAGAACAGAGGTTTCATCTTAAACTTGGGAAAAAAGAAATCTGCCAGCAATGCAAAATTCTTTACAAGTAGTCCTCAAGTTACAGCCATCCGTTTGGGGACTAGAAGTGACTGGGAAAAAAGTGACTTATGACTGTCCCAGAGTTTTTTGTTTTTTTTCTTTGAAAACATTTCGCTTCTCATCCAAGAAGCTTCTTTGGTTCTAACTGAAGTTAGAAAGTTAGTTCCCTTCCTCCTCCCCATGACCCTCCTTGGTGGGTCAGGTACTTTGGAGCATGGCTGCAATCTGGAAAGTACTGTAACCGTGGGCAGAAAGTGCTGTGACCCTCATCGTACTCCACTCTTCTTATGAAATTTGAGTACTTCTGATAAATAAATTTTCTTCTTCTTCTTCTTCTTCTTCTTCTTCTTCTTCTTCTTCTTCTTCTTCTTCTTCTTCTTCTTCTTCTTCTTCTTCTTCTTCTTCTTCTTCTTCTTCTTCTTCTTCTTCTTCTTCTTCTTCCCCCCCTCCTCCTCCTCCTCCTCCCCTCTCTGATTCAGGAATGCAAATATTCCCAGTTGCAACTGGGAGTAACTACCATATCTCCATATTTTGAACTAGCTATATTGGGAAGGGAAGAGCTGAGACACCACTCCATTATGTGTTTGCATCAATTACGTAAATATTACACATATAGGTATCATCTCCATCCAACATCCAACAAGGGGCCGGTTTAGCTCACGCTGGTAAAGCCTGTTATTAAGAACACAGTAGCCTGCAATTACTGCAGGTTCGAGCCCGGCCCAAGGTTGACTCAGCCTTCCATCCTTTATAAGGTAGGTAAAATGAGGACCCAGATTGTTGGGGGGGCAATAAGTTGACTTTGTAAAAATATACAAATAGAATGAGACTATTGCCTTATACACTGTAAGCCGCTCTGAGTCTTCGGAGAAGGGCGGGGTATAAATGTAAACAAAAACAAAAACAAACAAAAACAAAACATATTTCACTTGTAGATCCTCTCACCGCCAGGGGCAATCACAAAAGGAGATCAAATGGACCAAGACAGAGGCTGGACTTGTGCAATTGAAGGTTTCGGGGTATCCATTGCACAATCTTTGCTGCCTTCCTGACTCCTTCACAAACTCTACAGATATCTCTAATCTGGAGGTCAGCTTCACATACTGTAGCAACCAGTTCATCCAGCACTGGAAATGTGAGCGTGTGCCATCTGGGCATGCGTGCGGCATCACAAAACACGGCAATTTGCTTGTGGGCGCTGTCCGTGCATGTATGCAATGTCAAACAACATGGCAATTTGCTATGTGCGCTGTCCACACATATGTGCAGCATCAAAAACGCAGCAGTATAGGATGGGATTGCGTCCGGGCGGGTGGGGTGGAGGTCACCACTACTGATTCACCCAAACTGGTCTAAACCGGCTGATACCACTTTTGTTCTACTCACTATACACTTTATCTTTTACGGTCACTAGTTGAAAATGAATACGTTTTAGCAAGCCTACAATTAGCAGAAATGAGCACTTGTTACCTTCAAATTAACAATTGTCATTTTGTTGTGCTGTCATTCTAATTCTCACAATTCTGGTAGTGTTAAACATGAAACAGTTTCTAGTGTGCATAACTCAACTTCCTTGCTTTCATTAGAGGTGTGATTCTCTTAACTAACTGATCATCATTTTCCAATCTTCTTGAGATAGTTCACCCCTTGTGTGTCCAGAAGGAGAATAATACATGAGTCATAGATTGAACTTTATCTTGTTATTCCAGTCTGTTTAGGGGATTAGACACCATCTGAAGATCAGTTTATAAAAACACTCAATAAAATTCAAGAGACGATATCTTTGTTTTTAGATCACTTCCATCTGCGTTCTGACTATTGACACAAACCATGCTGTATCAATACCATGTTCTCGCATAATAAAACTTCTGTTTAACATCCTAAAAATCATTTATTTACCGCATTGACTGTCCAGATCAAACTTTCAATGAATTACTAACGTATTGATCTGGAGTGCGGAAAGTCATGTCCCACTAGTAGTCCTTGATATATGACCATCATTTAGCCCAAAATTTCTGTGGCCAAGTAAAACATTCATTAAGTAAGTTGCACCCATTTCACGGCCGTTTTTGCCACCATTGTTAAGTGAATCACTGCGGTTGTTAAGTGGATCATGCTGTTGTTAAGCAAATCTGGTTTCCCCATTGATTTTGCTTGTTGGAAGCCAGTTGGGAAGGTTGTAAAAGGTGATCACAAGACCCCGGGACACTGCAACCGTCATAAATATGAGTTAGTTGCCGAGCGTCTAAATTTTGATCCCATGACTATGGGGATGCCGCAAAAATGTGAAAAATGGTCATAAGACTCTTTTTTTTTTCAGTGGTGTTGTAACTTTGAATGGTCACTCAACAAATGGTTGTAAGTCTCGGACTACCTGGAAATGTGTATCTACCCACAAATATAGAGATATTGTTATATTTGTTTTCTGAGGTTTTCGCGGGTGTTTGCATGTAGGTCTTTGGTTATTCGGGTTTTCTCCCGCGTAAAATTGGAAGTGTCTTGGTGACGTTTCGACGAAGTCTCATTTGTCATCTTCAGGCTTCAGCTTCGTGCTTCTTCATGCTTCTTGCTCTCAGAAGCACGAAGCTGAAGCCTGAAGATGACGAATGAGACTTCGTCGAAACGTCGCCAAGACACTTCCAATTTTACGCGGGAGAAAACCCGAATAACCAAAGACCTACATATTGTTATATGTCTACATAATTACATTACAGGGCCATCTCCTTGGAAAAGCCGGTTTCTTTTTCCTGTATCTTCATGGCTTCATGAATTTTGAACTTAGAGGATGTGGTCATAATGGAGCTCCATCATAATGTGGCTGCATTCGTGAGACCTCCTGCCCTGAAGAGAATCAGGGAGTGAGGATCTTGGGATCAGAGAGGGTGGTGCCAAACTTCTTTAATCTGTTGGTTTGGGTGGTTGAAGTTCTAGAGGGAAGCGTCGGTCAAAATGGATCCATGACTCACTGGATGAGATTGAGAATACATGATTTGGGGACCTCTTTCGTCATACAGGTGGGGAAAGGTACCACTTAATAAGCTGAAATAAGCCAGCAAAATAAGTGACACGCTTCCCCAACTGTACGATCCCAAGATCCTCAGCCCATGATTCTCTTCTGGGCAGGAGGTCAAATGGATGCATCCACATTACGAGGGCGCTCCATCATCGGTCTGGAACCCGCACTGCATATCGGACATTAATACAATTGAGAGAGCTCAGAGATATTTCACAAGAAGAGTCCTCCCCTCCTTTGTTTGCAACAGAATACCTTACTCCACCAGGCTTGAAATTTTGGGTTTAGACAACTTAGAACTATGCCACCTTCAGTCTGACTAAGCGTAGTACATAAAATGATCTGCTACAATGTCCTACCTATCAATAACTACTTCAGCTTCAACCGCAACAACACATGAGCGCACAATAGATACAAACTCAAAGTAAATAAGATACAAACGCTCCAAACTCGATTGCAAACAATACGACTTCAGCAACACAGTGGTCAGTGCCTGGAATGCACTACCCAACTCTGTGGCTTCTCCCCCAAACCCGGGGGTGGGTTCTAATTACCTTTACTACCGGTTCGCAGCGGGACCATGCATGCAGAAGGATCCTGATGACATCAGGGTCGGTGGGCGGAGCCTCCCCCTCTCCCCGGTTTTACTACCAGTTCACAAGAACCGGTCCAAATCAGGGGCAACCCACCACTGCCCAAGCCCCCATAACTTTAACCTTAGACTGTCTACTGTCGACCTCACCTCATTCCTAAGAGGTCTGTAGGGGTTGTGCATAAGAACACCAACGTGCCTACCATCGCTGTCCTAATGTCCCTTTTTATTCGTATCCATTTCATGTATTCATAATCATGTTTATAGTTTTATCTGTCATCTTATATATGCTTGACAAATAAATAAATAAAATAAAGTAAAATAATAAAATAATATAAATAAATAAAATAAAATAAAATAAAATAAAATAAATATGTGTTCTGTCCTCACTACATGTTATTCTGTGTGTAGCTTGGCATGCTGCTAAACCCACCTATCCTTCAGTAAACCAGACTGCGTGCCTAGATCTTGATGCTTTTGTTAAAGGAAGAGGATGGTCAAAGGGCCTCTGGTGGTGCAGACTGCTAAGACAGTCTGTTTTTAACACAGCTGCTTGCAATTACTGCAGGTTCAAGTCCCACCAGGCCCAAGGTTGACTCAGCCTTCCATCCTTTATAAAGTAGGTAAAATGAGGACCCAGATTGTTGGGGGCAATAAAAGTTGACTTTGTATAATATACAAATGGATAAAAACTATTGCTTAACACAACGTAAGCCGCCCTGAGTCTTCGGAGAAGGGCGGGATATAAATTCAAATTTAAAAAAAAACAACTGGGGGAAAAGCAGAAATACATACAATAAGAACCCAAATACAAAATAAACAGTGTGGAGTTGAGAGGTGAGCACAACAGATTAAGACCAAGTCTCACCAGTGATGCTGTATATATGAGACGTGGATTTTGTTTTCCGATGAATACGTGTCATGGATTAGGCTGGATTCTTCCAAGTCCTTCTGTTTCCTCAGGATGTTAGAAAATGGAGCCTGTCTTGTCGGGGAGGATGGGTGATGTGTAGGGTCAAAACACTACCAAAACCAACTTTCACAGTTCGCCTTTGTGCATTGGACGGAGCGCAATACATGTTAGAGAACAATAACAGCATATACATATGCAAACTCTATGGTGGAAGCATGACAGTCTGCTTACTTCGAAGCTCAGCAGAAATGAAGATGCAGAGGAAAGCAACCCATTTTCCTGAGGAGATGGTACCAAATGGAATGATGTAGACAGTACTTAGAAGACTCTGGAAGTACACAAAATGGGGCTGAATCCAACTTGGATGTTAGGGGTGGCAGACCCCTGAATTCTGCTATCCTTGTTTAGAGATTGCTTTAGGGCAGAGTTATTCAACGATGGCAACTTGACCAACTGGGGGGTTCTGGGTAATAAAGTCCTCAAATCTTAAAGCTGCCATGGTTGGATACCAGGGGTGAAATACTACCAGTTTGCACTGGTTCGGGCGAAGCAGTAGTAATAAAAGCTACCAGTTTGGGCAATATTAAAAAAATGCTACCGGTTCGTGTGAACTAGTATTTCCAACAATCAACTGTGCCGCGCGATTTATATTCGCTTGAAAGCAGGAAAACCTGCTTCCTAGAGAATCTAAATCGCACAGCACAGCTGTTTCCCCACCCGCTGTTCTGCTTATCTTCACAAGCCTCCTTTTTCCTTGCCAAGCGTGCATTTGGTGTGCATTGTGCATGTGCGTGCAGTGTGCATTTGGTGCGCACCGTGCATGTGTACACAGTAAACCAGTGGCAAACCTTGGAGGATTTCACCACTGTTGGACACCCCTGCTTCAAAGGATATCCAACCACATGGAGATTTAATGATAGGATGGTTTCTACAAGTCCTCTTAAAATTTTATATGCTGTTCTGTCTCCTTCCCACTTCGGAGCAAGGAGCTGGCCTTCAGCCAGTGGATTCACGGCTCTTATCAGTCCTGGCAGAGAAATTGAAGCTGCTTGCCAAAGTTCAAACAAATGACTGGCAGAGTAAGACTTCAGCTCTCTTTGAAACGGTTCAGCTAATCTTTTGCTTCCTGTGGAGTGCAAGCAGTCCCAAAGCTCCTTCTATATCCTGTGGGGTGGGGCTCCTGCCCCACCCTTCCCTTTGATGATGCCACCTCTCTAATCTTCTGAAGTGCGGGTTAATCCAAGCTTGATTATTATTAGTATCAGCTGGGTCTGAAGGCGTAGCCTGAGGAAGGGAGGAATCAGGGGATGACCGCCTCATTACGTCCTCCGACTGGTCTGGTTTTGGCTCCTGGAGCCAGGACAAAGGAATCGGTACTCCCGAGGTAAGCCTTACTGGCCCTTCCCCATCACTCTCGGAGTCATTTTCAGGCATGGGGCCAGGTTCGGGGGCTGGAGTCAAACATATGCCTCGTCAGGAAAACAAGCAGGACTTCCTGTTTCATGGACCGAGGAATTGCAGTATCTACCAACAGCCGTTCATGTTACTCAGATGTCCTCATACAAATGATACAACTGACACAAATTTTATATTTCCCGTCATAGCTGTCATCATAGGTTCAAATGGATGTCTAGCTTACGTGGCCAAAAGCTCCTAAATCTTTGGTGGATTTGTTCTAATCTTCTGCAGATGCAAAAAAGAAAAGAAAAAGCCTCAATTCTTGGCTACCCTCAATATCAATTAATAATTATATTCTTGTGGATTATAATGATGTCATGCATCAATGACAACATTGGTCTCTAAAGATATGTGGGAGTTTACCCATTCCTGGTCTCCCGGGCTCCATTGCATATATCCAAAGGAAGCTATTCTGCCAATATTTTATTTATTTTGCTACAAGAAAAAGAAAGTTTCTAATTTGTATTTGGGGCCAAACACACCACAAAAGTGTCTCATTACACTCGGTTGCCCAGTTCTGGATGCATAAGATCCGCCTGCTTTTTTAATTAACCGGACAGAACAAATGATATATTGTCTTTGGTTACCCTTGCCGCCCCTTCCATTTTTATCCTTTCCCATGAAGGCTAAACTTTCTCCAGTTTCATCATTTCCAAACAAACAAATTATTTTCCAGTTTGCATGGAACTTTCTAGTGGCAAAAAATAAAATCACCTAGAACTTGGTCGAGGAGTTAAGCCAAATTGAATGCTGGAGCTTGAAGAAAGATAAAGGCTCCTTTCGCACGTATGCACTAGTCGTTCCCGACTCTAGGAGGCGGTGCTCCTCTCCGTTTCAAAGCCGAAGAGCCAGCGCCGTCCAAAGACATCTCCATGGTCATGTGGCCGGCATGACTCAATGCCAAACGTGCATGGAATGCTGTTCCCTTCCTACCAAAGGTGGTCCCTATTTTTTCTACTTCCAATTTTTACGTGCTTTCAAACGGCTAGGTTGGCAGAAGCTGGGACAAGTCATGGGAGCTCACCCCGTTACGCGGCACTAGGGATTCGAACTGCTGAACTGCCGACCTTTCGATCGACAAGCTCAGCATCTTAGCCACTGAGCCACTGCATCCCTTGAAGAAAGATGCAAGACATCAAAATAGGGAGCCCTTTGGTAGATGTCCCATCACAGTCAAGGTTTCCAGAAACTAAATGCAGAACATGGATCTGTTTGAGATCTAACCTCCATTTAAATTCTGTTCCGGTCTTAGGATACTGATAAAATATTCACTTGCAAAATATCTGTGGAGATTCTCAATCATCCAGGTCAGGGTAGTCCCAAAAGGCGACTGGACTTTCTTGATTTTTTTTTCCCTTGAAAACATTTTGCTTCTCATTTCATCTCACTGGACTTAGAATAGAATAGAATAAAAGAGTCGGAAGGGATCCTGGAGGTCTTCTAGTCCAACCCCCTGCTTAGGCAGGAAACCTTTCACCACTTCAGACAAATGGTTCTCCAACATCTTCTTAAAAATTTCCAGTGTTGGAGCATTCACAACTTCTGGAGGCAAGTTGTTCCACTGATTAATTGTTCTCACTGTCAGGAAATTTCTCCTTAGTTCTAAGTTGCTTCTCTCCTTGATTGATCTCCACCCATTTCTTCTTGTCCTGTCCTCAGGTGCTTTGGAGAATAGCTTGACTCTCTAAAATATTGGAACATTTTTAATCATGTCACCCTTGGTCCTTTTTTTCATTAAACTAGACATACCCAATTCCAGCAACCATTCTTCATATGTTTTACCCTCCAGTTCCATAATCATTTTTGTTGCTCTTCTCTGTGCTATTTTTTGTGTGTGTTTTTATGTATGTATGTATGTGTGTGTGTTTGGTTGTTCCACTGATTAATTGTTCTAACTGTCAGGAAATTTCTCCTTAGTTCTAAGTTGCTTCTCTCCTTGATTAGTTTCCACCCATTGCTTCTTGTTCTACCCTCAGGTGCTTTGGAGAACAGCCCGACTCCTTCTTCTTTGGTGCAGCCCCTGAGATATTGGAACACTGTTATCATCTCTCCCCTAGTCCTTCTTTTTATTAAACTAGACATACCCAGTTCCTGCAACCGTTCTTCATATGTTTTAGCCTCTAGTCCCCTAATCACCTTTGTTGCTCTTCTCTGCACTCTTTCTAGAGTCTCAACATCTTTTTTACATCATGGCAACCAAAACTGGATGCAGTATTCCAAGTGTGGCCTTACCAAGGCATGATAAAGTGGTATTAACACCTCACGTGATCTTGATTCTATCCCTCTGTTTATGCAGCCTAGAACTGTGTTGGCTTTTCTGACAGCTGCTGCACTTGCTTGATTTTTTCCCCCTTGAAAATGTTTCACTTCTCATCCAAGAAGCTTCTTTAGTTCTTCAGGGGGGAAAAAAACTTCCAAGAAAGTTTAGTTTACTTTCAAAGAAACTTGCTTCTGCTGAATTTTAGGCTGCCATTTCCTGTTCTCTTTTCTTCTTTTATCTAAACCAGGTTAAAAAAATATATGTTGTGGTCCGCCAGCAGCCTGCGGAGCTGGCAACGGAGTCAGATGGCAATGAGGCTGAGGAAGAACATGGGCCAGTCCTGGAGGCTGGGGAAGGCCTGGATGAGGACTCTGCATCGGAGGCAGAGGTGGGGCCAAGGCCATCAGGGAGTTATGTGCGGACTCTGGAACCTCCAGAGACTGACAATAGTGAGGCAGAGAAACAGGAGGAGCCTGTTCTTAATGCACACATAAGAAGAGCTGCCAGAAGGCAAGAGCAGCTAAAGCAAAGAGGACAACTCGGGAGTAGGGCCAAGAGATGATAGGCCCGTCCCATAAGGCTTAAAAGACCAGCAACGGCATTTGGGCTCTTTGCTGGAAAACAACATTGGTAGCTTTGACTTGTTGCATTTGTTTCGCATTGGTGTCGTCTGAACTTTTGCCAAGAAAAGCCTTTGGCAGTTTGCCTAATTGGACCAAGGTTGGTGATAGGACTGAGGAATTTGTGTTGGGAGGAATTTGCTTTAATTTAGTTGAACTACGCTGAGAATGAAGTAATTCTCAGCTGTTCAAATAAAGTTTGTTTGTTTTTACACTGACTGAGTTTCCTACTACCTACTGGAGCCTGGGTCACAACAATATATAAGAAAGAATATGCCATGGTGTAGCACCACAAAGAGTTTGAAGTATGGCTGATTTAGCTTCAGTGCATTCCTGATAAATCCCTCCCTTGTGGTTAAGGAGACGAAGCCACCCAAGATCAAGAGCTCAAGGCCTCTTTTTCAGGGTCTGTCTAGCACTTTGTCTCAATCCTGGAAAGGTGAGTATTTAGGGGATGCCATAATCAACCATTCCCACTAACTCTAAGAGTCAGCTTAACCTTCTGCCTCTCTGGAATTTTTCAAGGATTACATCTGCCTCTTTAGCCGACAAGATCAATCAATCCCCTTTATGAGCAACCGTGACACATGTCCCACACCTCAGTTGAATCAGAGAAGCATGCTCAATGGTGACAACTCAGCACATTCAACCAGGCCAATTAAAAACTGGCAGAGGCATTCACTCTGCATGCTAAATTTGTTGAGTTTCGTATTTTCGGTGGGCTGGTATGTTGTATGAGCATAGCCAATCTGAATTGGAATTGAGCTGGATGGGACCTTGGAGGTCTACTGGTCCGACCCCCTGCTCAAGCAGGAGATACCATATTAGTGATGGCTAACCTTTTTGCCATCCCGTGCAAGGGGAGGGGCAGGGGGCATCACACACACGCATGCCCACACCCATAATTCTATGCACCCCGCCCCTGTGCATGTGCGTGCAACCCCCCCCCCCGCTCCTGGCACACGATGGCCTGGTAGGCCCATTTTTATTTATTTGATTTTTATACCGCCCTTCTCCCGAAGGACTCAGGGCGGTGTACAGGCAAAGTAAAAACAGGCAATATAATATACAATTTAAAATGCAAATTAAAAAACTTATTTTATAATTGGCCTAAAAATTTAAAATATATAATAGACTAAAACCCCATTTAAAATTATTAATAGAAAATTTAAAATCAATAAATCAATAATTTTTTCTCTCTCACCTGGCTCTAGAGCCTCTCTATGAGTCTGGGGAGGGCAAAAAATGGCCTCCACCCCCTGGAGGCTCCCTGGAGGCCAGAAACAGCCCATTTCCCAACTTCTGGTTGGACAGGAAGTGAGTTTTTTGCTGTCCCCAACCTCCAGAGAGTCCTAGAGAGACTCTGAAGCCAGGTGTGAGAGAAAAACGGGCTTTCCCCCCACCCACCCCCCAGACCCTCCAGAGGCAGGAAACAGCTGGTTTCCCTACTTCTGGTGGGCCCGGAAGGCCTGAAAATCAGCTGACCAGTGCACATATGCATGCTGTAGCTGAGCTCACATGCCCACTGATACGGCTATGTGTGCCACCTGTGGCAGGCGTGCCATAGATTCGCCATCACAGCATTATACCATTTCAAACAGTGGCTCTCCAGTCCAGTGATGAAGCCCTTACAATTTCTGAAGACAAACCGTTCCAATGGTTAATTGTCCTCACTGTTAAGAAATTTTTTTCCTTAACTCCAGATCGCTTCTCTACTTGAACGGTTAGTCAATCTGCTTTGTTCCGTCAATGCAGAGAATGGATTTTTAATTCACCCTCAGTCTTCCTGTGACCCTATTGCAATATTCCACCACTGGCCCTGGAGTCAGTCTTGAAAAGGCAAATAACAGATTTGGAAGGGACCCGGCAGGTCTTCTATCCAATCCCCTGCCCAAGCCGGAGACCCTATACCCGTGATGGCGAACCTAAGGCACACATGCTGGAAGTGGTACGCACAGCCATCTCACCAGGCATGCCAGCCATCGCCTGTTGCTCTTCCGGGTTATTTGGAGGTATTCTCCAAAGCACCTGAGGGCAGGACAAGAAGCAATGGATAGAAACTAATCAAGGAAAGAAGCAATTTAGGACTAAGGAGAAATTTCCTGACAGTGAGAACAATGAATCAGCGGAACAATTTGCCTCCAGAAATTGTGAATGCTCCAAAACTGGACGTTTTTAAGAAGAGATTGGATAACCATTTGTCTGAAGTGGTGCAGGGTTTCCTGCCTGAGGAGGGGGTTGGACTAGAAGACCTCCAAGGTCCCTTCCAACTCTGTTATTCTATTCTATTCACCATATAATATGGGGGGGGGGAATCTAAGACCGTGACTTCTAAATTTAAAGAATTCCTCAAATGGATTTTTAATCAAATTGTGAGGTGAGGGGGTAGTGTGTTGTGGTCCGCCAGCACACTGGGGACCTGGCAACGGAGTCGGACAGTGAGGAGGTTGGGGAGGACAATGGACCAGTCCTGGAGTCAGGGGAAGGCCCGGACGAGGGCTCTGTGTCGGAGGCAGAGATGGGGCCATCTGGGAGCAATGCTTGGACTCTGGAGCCTCCAAAGGCGGACAGCAGAGAGGCAGAGGAACAGGAGGAGCCTCTTCCTAGTGTACGCATGCAAAGAGCTGCCAGAAGGCAAGAGCAGCTGAAGCAAAAAGCACAACTCAGGAGTAAGGCCAGGAGATGAAATGAAATTCAACAGTGAAAAAAGTAAGGTTCTACATTTAGGCCAAAAAAACAAAATGCACCAGTACCGTATATGTGGTACCTTGCTCAATAGTAGTACCTGTGAGAGGGATCTTGGAGTCCTAGTGGATAACCATCTAGATATGAGCCAGCAGTGTGCAGCAGCTGTTAAAAAAGCCAACACAGTTCTGGGCTGCATAAACAGAGGGATAGAATCAAGATCACGTGAAGTGCTAGTACCACTTTATAATGCCTTGGTAAGGCCACACTTGGAATATTGCATCCAGTTTTGGTTGCCACGATGTAAAAAAGATGTTGAGACTCTAGAAAGAGTGCAGAGAAGAGCAACAAAGATGATTAGGGGACTGGAGGATAAAACATATGAAGAACGGTTGCAGGAACTGGGTATGTCTAGTTTAACATAAAGAAGGACTAGGGGAGACATGATAGCAGTGTTCCAATATCTCAGGGGCTGCCACAGAGAAGTGGGAGTTGGGCTGTTCTCCAGAGCACCTGAGGGTAGAACAAGAAGCAATGGGTGGAAACTGATCAAGGAAAGAAGCAACTTAGAACTAAGGAGAAATTTCCTGACAGTTAGAACAATTAATAAGTGGAACGACTTGCCTTCAGAAGTTGTGAATGCTCCAACACTGGAAATTTTTAAGAAAATGTTGGATAACCATCTGACTGAGATGGTGTAGGGTTTCCTGCCTGGGCAGGGGGTTGGACTAGAAGGCCTCCAAGGTCCCTTCCAACTCTGATGTTATGTTATGTTATGTTATGATTGGCCTCTCCCATAAGGCTTAAAAGAGCAGCAACGAGCTGTCGGGTTCTTTGTAGAAAAGCAACATTGATTCCATTGCTTCTTGTCAGCCTCTCTTGAACTTTGTGTGATTTTTGGCAAGAAAAACCTTTGGCAGGTTGCCAAAGACAACAAAAGGTGGTTTATTTTTTAAATTTCTTGAATTTTAATAATTTTAATTGGGGTATTTTAACCATGGGTCAAATTTGATGGTTTTAAATCTTTCGGCCACTAATATAATATGTTATTTTAATTGTTGTTTTAATCTGTATATTGTTTTTGTTTTAAATCTGGCTGTACACCGCCCTGAGTCCTTCGGGAGAAGGGCGGTATAAAAATCTAAATAATAAATAAATAATAATAAATAATAAATAAGGCCAACGGACTGTTTATGAAGAATTTGTTTTGGATTAAGCTGAGAATGGATTAATTCTCAGCTGTTTTAATAAAATAAGTTTGTTCAGGCCTGAATTACGTTTGGTAGTCACTACTTGGGCGCCTCACTCACAACATAGTGAAAGAGATGATAGTTTGCATGGCTACTAATGCTATGGTAGTACAGATAGTTCTCAACTTACAACAGTCCATTTAGTGACTGTTCAAAGTTACAATAGCCCTGAAAAGAGTGACTTAGGACCATTTTTCACCTTTACAACCGTTGCAGCATCCCCATGGTCACGTGGTTTACATTCGGATTTTTTTTTTTTTTGTTTACATTTATACCCCGCCCTTCTCCGAAGACTCAGGGCGGCTTACAGTGTATAAGGCAATAGTCTCATTCTATTTGTATATTTTTACAAAGTCAACTTATTGCCCCCCCAACAATCTGGGTCCTCATTTTACCTCCCTTATAAAGGATGGAAGGCTGAGTCAACCTTGGACCTGGTGGGACTAGAACCTGCAGTAATTGCAGGCTGCTGTGTTCTTAATAACAGGCCTTACCAGCCTGCGCCATTCACCGCCATTCACATGCTTGACAATTGACTCACATTTATGACGGGCACAGCATCCCAGGGTCACGTGATCCTATTTTGCGAACTTCTGATAAGCAAAGTCAATGGGGAAGGCCAGAGTTAACAACTTAACAACCACGTTATTAATTGCAACTCTGTGGTTCAGACTGGTAAGACAGTCTGTTATTAACAGCAGCTGCTTGCAATTACTGCAGATTCAAGTCCCACCAGGCCCAAGGTTGACTCAGCCTTCCATCCTTTATAAGGTAGGTAAAATGAGGACTCAGATTGTTGGGGGCAATAAGTTGACTTTGTATATAAATATACAAATGGATGAAGACTATTGCTAACATAGTGTAAGCCGCCCTGAGTCTTCGGAGAATGCATATAAATGCAAATAAAACAACAACAACAAACAATGATTCACTTAACAACTGCGTCAAGAAGGGTCGCAAAATGGGGCAAAACTCACTTAACAAATGTCTCGCTTAGCAACATAAATGTTGAGCTCCATTGTGGTCATAAGTCGAGGACTGCCTGTGATTTGCTAGCAGATTCTGTGACTGAAAGAACGATAACGGCAATAATATAAGGCCAGAAAATTAGAACGCTGTGGCAGCTTACGTCAAAAACTTGATAGAAACTAGCAGGATACAAAAGGTACCAAAATTAAATAGGCTTTCCCTATTTTCCCTGTCCATACATTTTATTTCACATCTCAGCCCCACTTCGGATTAGTTTGGCTTCATAATAATGAGCGTCGAAAGCTTGTAAGCCATTTCTCCAGCCACTTGCTATGAAGTCATTTCTACCACTTGACATTTCAGCCAGAATAAAATTAGAAGTTAATGTATAATCTTATGTAGTGAATGTACAGATTTTTCTCTGAGAGTTTCTTACATCCCTAGCTTATCTCGAAATTCCCTTATCTATGCCACGGTTTAAAGTTTGCTGCTAGGTAGCAATACGGATGATAGAAGCATTTTTATTTTTTTTTGAAGTGGGTCTTCTTAGCCTTGTATCTTTTAATGCATTATTTTTCTTCTGGGTTTTGCTGTAACATTTGTAACATTTCTTCATTTCTCAGATAGATGCAAATTTATATTTATTTGTATCTCCCTTGATGGAGGAGGGGGAAGGGGAGAGGGAGAGGGAGAGGGGAGGGGGAGGAGGAGGAGAAGGAGAAGGAGAAAGGGAAGGGGAAGGGGAGGAAGAGGAAGAGGAGGAGGAGGAGGAGGAGGAGGAAGAGGAAGAGGAAGAGGAGAAGGAGGAGGAGGAGAAGGAGAAGGAGAAGAAGAGGAAGAATGGGAGGAGGAGAAGGAAGAGAAAAAGGAGGAGAGGAGGAAGAGAAGAAGAAGAGGAGGAGGAGGAGGAAGAGTAGGAGAAAGAGAAGAATGGGAGAATGGGAAGAGGAGGAAGAGGAGGAGGAAGAGAAGGACAAGAATGAGAAGAATGGGAGAATGGGAGGAGGAGGAGGAGGAGGAGGAGGAGGAGGAGGAGGAGGAGGAGGAGGAGGAGGAGGAGGAGGAGGAAATTATAAGCCAAAAAGGTATTACTTTTCAAGGTAGCAATTTTCCCTTTCCCCTTTTCTTGATGTAAGTGAATATGATCCAAATTACTTTTGACGGGAAGCCTGAAGCTACCCCCTCACCGGGAGACCTTTCCAACAAAGCAATCTGTTAATATAAGTTGTCAGGAATTACCCTTTTAAGAGATAAAGGCAGGGCCAGAGGATTCAAATGTGCCCTGAAGCCAGCTTTAAGGAGGAAGATTAAGCTTGGTTTGGCCCGCTGCCATCACACACACTCTTCACCTGTGAAGCCCTGTAGACATTAGAAAAGCACCCATTATCCAGAATGACACCCAAAGTTCAGGCCCCATCTTTCCGGATTGACAGTGTCACTCAAAGCATTAACACCCAGAGCAGAATTAGCTTTTTTTCCTTCAAGCCCTTTTCTAGTCGTAGCAAAGTAAGTACATGACTTCAGTTTGGTGGGTTTCTGTAAGGAAGACAATGCTGGGAGCTCGAAATGGGGAGAAGAGAAGAAAAGTCTTTAGGAAGTGCCTAAAAGGCTTTCAAAGCAGGAACAATTGGCCTTCAAAAGACTAGGTATGATAACAGAATAACAGAGTTGGAAGGTACCTTGGAGGTCTTCTAGGCAGGAGGCTTAGGCAGGAAACTCTATAGAATTTCAGACAAATGGTTATCCAACCTCTTCTTAAAAACTTCCAGTGTTGGAGCATTCACAACTTCTGGAGGCAAGTTGTTCCACTGATTAATTGTTCTAACTGTCAGGAAATTTCTCCTTAGTTCTAAGTTGCTTCGCTCCTTGATTAGTTTCCACCCATTGCTTCTTGTCCTGTCCTCAGGTGCTTTGGAGAATAGTTTGACTCCCTCTTGATTGTGGCAGCCCCTGAGATACTGGAACACTGCTATCATGTCTCCCCTACTTCTTCTCTTCATTAGAATAGAATAGAATAGAATTTTTATTGGCCAAGTGTGATTGGACACACAAGGAATTTGTCTTGGTGCATATGCTCTCAGTGTACATAAAAGAAAAGATACCTTCATCAAGGTACAACTAGACATACCCAGTTCTTTCAACCATTCTTCATATGTTTTAGCCTCCAGTCCCCTAATCATCTTTGTTGCTGTTCTCTGCACTCTTTCTAGAGTCTCAAAATCTTTTTTACATCATGGCAACCAAAACTGGATGCAATGGGTGGAAGCTAATCTAGGAGAGAAGCAACTTAGAACTAAGGAGAAATTTCCTGACAGTTAGAACAATTAATCAGTGGAACAACTTGCCTCCAGAAGTCATGAATGCTGCAACACTGGAAGTCTTTAAGAAGAGACTGGAAGACCCTTTGTCTTAAAATGGCATAGGGTTTCCTGCCTAAGCAGGGGGTTGGACTAGAAGACCTCCAAGGTCCCTTCCAACTCTGTTATTCTATGTTCTAAGTCAAGGACTACCTGCACAATTTTAGCAGCACACTCTTTAATGGTGAAGGAACTTCTTGTTGTGGTCTGCCAGCAGCCTGCGGAGCTGGCAATGGAGTCAGACAGTCATGAGGCTGAGGAAGAACATGGGCCAGTCCTGGAGGCTGGGGAAGGCCCAGATGAGGGCTCTGCGTTGAAGGCTGAGGTGGGACCAGGGCCATCTGGGAATGATGTGCGGACTCCAGAGCCTCCAGAGGCTGACAGAAGTGAGGCAGAGGAACAGGAGGAGCCTGTTCCTAATGCACGCATGAGAAGAGCTGACAGAAGGCAAGAGCAGCTAAAGCAAAGAGGACGACTCGGGACTAGGGCCAAGAGATGATTGGCCCCCTCCCATAAGTCTTAAAAGACCAGCAACGGCGTTTGGGCTCTTTGTCAGAAAACAACATTGATAGACTTACTCCTTGTCTTGCTGCATTTATTTCTTGTCGGTGTCTTCTGCTTTTGAACTTTTGCCAAGAAAAGTCTGCCTAATTAGACCAAGGTTGGTGATAAGACGGAACAATTGTGTTATGAAGAATTTGCTTTGATTTAGTTTGGACGACGCTGAGAATGAGTTTAATTCTCAGCTCTTCTAATAAAGTCGGCTTGTTTTTGAACTGATTGCGTTTAACACTACCTACCTGGGCCTGGGTCACAACGCTTGTGGAGAAAGAGATTTAATCCACTCCCTTAGACTTTTTTCAATTCCATGTGCCACTCTTCGACCGATTCCCTGCTGGCACCGGCACATCCTGAAAAGGATGGAGCGCATCCCCCCCCACCAAAGAAAAAAAATACCTGAGGAAGAGTAAACACGGCCCCTCCCTGCACGCCAATCGACGGCCTCTTTTCGGCCTGGCTTCGTCACGGCTTGCTCACGGCTGACCTCCCTGCCTCAAGACCCACCTCAGAGAGCTTCTATTTACGTTGGCGGCTCTTTCCACCCTGGGCAACGCAGCCTGATGGTTGAGCCATGCCCAGGGCTTTTACAGAAACAAGAACACATGTTTTTTTGTTCAAGAGACATTGCTTAAAATAACCCTGTTTCTAGAAAGTTGGAGCTGAAACCGTATCTCCCCCCCCCCCCGCCCTGTTCACCAGCCCTCCTTGTCTTTCAGCTTTGCTTGTTTGCTCTCCTGCTATTTCATCGTTCGGGTGTGCAAAAAAAAACAAAAAACCAAAAAAAAAAACCTGAACCTGTCACACGCAGGGGAATTGGACGACTTCTCACACCGTCCATCTTGACCAGTTCCGAGGCGGGACTCATCATAGCTGCCATCTTGACTTTTCTGACCCTGTCTTATAACCTCTATTCTCTGTCTGTCTGTCTGTCTCTCTCTCTCTCTCTCTCACTCCTCAGGTTTAGGACTGGCTCCCTGGAGGTTCCTACCAGCCATTTCACTTGCCTCAATCTGCTATTTTTTCCCCCACTCCAGTCAGGTTAAGATTTTTGTTGAAAAGCTGATGACAGCTTTAAGAAACGAATTCCTCCAGCTTTTTCAGCTTTTCTTTGCATTTGCTTCTAAGACTGAAGCAAATCTTAATATGTTTGGCAAAAAAAGAAAGAAGTAGTAGTAGCGACTGGCTTATAAAAAGATATTTTAAAAGTTTCTCTCTCTCTCTCTCTCTTTTTTTTATTTTGCATTTTTCTTTGTATAATTGTCATTTGCTTTGATTTATAGGATTGAGATACAGCCCTGTTGTGCCGGTTGTATCACTCCGTGGATATTTTCTTACGAGGTATCGCCGTTTTTCCTGGCATGTTCTAATAACGGCTTAATTAAAAGTCAAAACAGGAAACAGGAATGTTCTGGAACAGGGGTCTCCAACCTTGGCAACTTTAAGACTTGTGGACTTCAATTCCCAGAGTTCCTCAGCCAGCAAAGCTGGCTGAAGAACTCTGGGAGTTGAAGTCCACAAGTCTTAAAGTTGCCAAGGTTGGAGACCCCTGTTCTAGAATATTGAGAGAAAAATGTGTTCTGTAACAATTCAGCCTGGACGGAGGCATATCTGAAGTTATGGGTGCTCCATTATTTTTTTTATTTTTTTATTTTTTTTATTTTTATTTGAATTTATATCCCGCCCTTCTCCGAAGACTCAGTGCGGCTTACATTGTGTTAAGCAATAGTCTTCATCCATTTGTATATTATATACAAAGTCAACTTTTATTGCCCCCAACAATCTGGGTCCTCATTTTACCTACCTTATAAAGGATGGAAGGCTGAGTCAACCTTGGGCCTGGTGGGACTTGAACCTGCAGTAATTGCAAGCAGCTGTGTTAATAACAGACTGCACTAGTCTGTTGAGCCACCAGAGCCCCATTACTGAAGGCTTTCCAAAAAGACATTGGACAACCATTTGTCTGAAATGACACGAGCAGAAAGTTGGACTAGAAGCTCTCTAAGGTCCCTTCCAACTCTATTATTGTATGTTCTACATTGTATGAATCCCTTTCAGAAGGCAAATGCTTTGGAGTAATTATGCAGCATTCCAGTGGTGCGATGCTACTGGTTTGGACCGGTTCGGGCGAAACCGTTAGCTCCAAGGATCAGATGGGAGTGAACCAGTTCTCCCTGACGATCAGATGGGCCTACCCGTGCTATTTTTCTACCTTTATCTCCTCAGCTAATTTGTGCGGCAGAGCCGACTGCTGCGCAAATCAGCTGTGTTATTCCTCTGAAGAAACCCGGAAGTGAAGACTTTTTCAAACTATGCACGCACAGCGCACGTTAGGTACAGGCATGTGCAAAGAGCGCAATCACTGAACTGGTTGTTAAGCCATAAGGATCCCACCACTGCAGCATTCCCAGGCAGAGGAAGAGTGAAAGGAACTGAATTTGCTCATATCCAGATGACTCACGGACACCCCTGATGCACAGGTAAAAGATAGGTCCAATAGCAGTACTTCTGAGAAAGGTCGAAAGGTCCTGGTAGACCTCCAGTTAAGCATGAGCCAACATGAGGCTGCAGCTGCCAAAGACCAATGCAATCTTTGGACTGCATCGCTAGAAGTGTAATTTCAACTTCACAAGTTGTGATCATGCCCTTCTCTGTTGCACTGGTTAGAATAACAGAATATCAGAGTTGGAAGGGACTTTGGAGGTCTTCTAGTCCAACCTCCTACTCAGGCAGGAAACCCTATACCATTTCAGACAAATGGTTGTCCAGTCTCTTCTTAAAATCTTCCAGCGTTGGAACATCAAGAACTTCTGGAGGCAAGTCATTCCACTGATTAATTGTTCTAACTGTCAGGAAATTTCCCCTTAGTTCTAGATTGCTTCTCTCCTAGATTAATAATAATAATAATAATAATAATAATAATAATAATAATAATAATAATAATAATAATAATAATAATAATAATAATAATAATAATAATAATAACAGAGTTGGAAGGGACCTTGGAGGCCTTCTAGTCCAACCCCTGCCCAGGCAGGAAACCCTACCCCATCTCAGACAGATGATTATCCAACATTTTCTTAAAAATTTCCAGTGTTGGAGCATTCACAACTTCTGCACGCAAGTCGTTCCATTTATTAATTGTTCTAACTGTCAGGAAATTTCTCCTTAGTTCTAAGTTGCTTCTTTCCTTGATCAGTTTCCACCCATTGCTTCTTGTTCTACCCTCAGGTGCTTTGGAGAACAGCCCGACTCCCTCTTCTTTGTGGCAACCCCTGAGATATTGGAACACTGCTATCAGGTCTCCCCTAGTCCTTCTTTTTATTAAACTAGACATACCGAGTTCTTGTAATCGTTCTTCATATGTTTTAGCCTCCAGTCCCCTAATCATCTTTGTTGCTCTTCTCTGCACTCTTTCTAGAGTCTCAGCATCTTTTTTACATCGCAGCAACCAAAACTGAATGCAGTATTCCAAGTGTGGCCTTACCAAGGCATTATAAAGTGGCACTAACACTTCACGTGATCTTGATTCTATCCCTCTGTTTATGCAGCCCAGAACTGTGTTGGCTTTTTTGGCAGCTGCTGCACACTGCTAGCTCATATCTAAATGATTATCCACTAGGACTCCAAGATCCCTCTCATAGGTACTACTATTGAGCAAGGTACCACATATACGGTACCTGTGCATTTTGGGTTTTTTGCCTAAATGTAGAACCTTACTTTTTTCACTGTTGAATTTCATTTTGTTAGATAGTGCCCAATGTTCAAGTCTGTCAAGATCTTTCTGTAACTTGAGCCTATCTTCTAGTTTCCATTGATTTCTTCTTCACCTGCCTTCTGGTGCTTTGGAGACCATACCTGGAGTATCGTGTCCATTTCTGGTCATCACATACAAGAAGAATGCTGCAGATCTACAAAGTGTGCAGAGAGGAGCACAAAGTTGGTAGGAAGCTTGGAGCCCAAATCCTCTGAGGAATGGTTGAAATCTCTGAGAAGGTTTTGCCTAAAGAAGAGAAGGCCATGGGATGGCATGATCACAGTCTTCCAATACTTGAAAGGCTGTCACAGGGAATGGGGTATGGATTTATTCCACTTAATATCTGAAGGTAGGACTATAATGAGTGGTAGAAGCTCTACAGCGAGAAATCGAAATGAGAAGGAATTTTCTGAGGCTAAAGCAGTGGAACAAATTGTAGGGAGTTGCGCTCCACCGCTGGATGTTTTGAAGCAAAGCTTGGATGTCTGATCTAAGAAGACCTCCCCAGGGCTGGGGGTTGGATCAAAAGAGCTCCAAGATCCCTTCCCACCTTAAGTTTCTATAATTGATTCAGTCACATTTCTGGAAGTATTGGATGTCGATCTCTTTATTACAATCCACAATCCATGTGTTTCTTCCTTATTTTTTGGCAGTCTGTGTTCTGAACTATTGTGGTCTGAGATTTAGCCAATAATTAAGGTTCAAGTAGCATCTGTTGGACTTGGCTTGCTGCAAAACAAAAAACGATTTTCCCCCACCCCAAAAAAATCCTGCTTCACCTCTTAGTTCTATTCTGCTTAAGTGATTGATTATGGAAATTTGTCCTTATGCAGAAGAAACTCTTTGATGGACATACCTTCACATCAGTTCTGTCAAACCCAGGTGTCTTGGCAAGCAATATTAAGATATTCTTTCCTTTTCCCCAATACACTTCACATTTCACATTCCACTGATTAATTATTCTAATTCTCAGGAAATGCCTCCTTATTTCTAGGTTGGTTAATTGCCTAAGATGTTAACCATTAGTAGAAAAAGAAATACTAGGCCCAAAACACACATATGGCCTTGTGAACCTGCAGAGGATAGTCAAAAAGGCATCTTCTTGAATTTTGACACCCTCCCTCCCAAAAATATGTCCATATTTGGGATACAGCAATATTGTTTTCCATGGAAAAGACTTGAATGTATGTGATATGATAAGCCAGTGACAAAATTGCTGATTTGTCAAAAAAAGATTATTTTTGAGTGTTCCCGGATGTACGTATTTTGAGTCACAATGCAGAAGGAAGGATTAAACAATTGGTTTCTCACAGAAAAGATGACATCTGATTTTAGTATATCTATTATTATTATTATTATTATTGTTATTATTATTATTATTATTATTATTATTATTATTATTATTATTATTATTATTATTATTATTATTATTATTATGTATTGTCTATTATTAGTATATCAATTAAAATATAAAATTTATATTCTTTAAAAAACAAAGGCTGAGAGCCAAAGAATTGAGGCCTTTGAACTCTGGTGCTAGAGAAGACTCCTGCGAGTCCCTTGGACTGCAAGACGATCAAACCAGTCGATTCAAGATCAACCCTGACTGCTCTTTAGAAGACCAGATCCTGAAGATGAAACTCAAATACTTTGGCCACCTAATGAGAAGGAAGGACTCACTGGAGAAGAGCCGAATGCTGGGAACAATTGAGGGCAAAAGAAGAAGGGGACGACAGAGAACGACGTGGCTGGATGGAGTCACTGAAGCAGTCAACGGGAGCTTAAATGGACTCCGGCGGATGTTAGAGGACAGGAAGGCCTGGAGGAACGTTGTCCATGGCGCCGCGATGGGTCAGACATGACTTCGCAATTAACAACAACAATTAAAATGAGGGATCTTCTAATATTTTCTCCCAGTCCTTTTTTCTTCTGATGGATTAGGGTTACAGTTAATCTAGCACTGATGAGGTTACTTAGTTGAGTAATAAAACATCTGCAAGAAAACAACCAACCTCAGAGAGCACCCAGGACCCCTTGTTTCAACCCTGAGCTACAAATATTCTCATTTTTTTTCTTCTGTTCTAAAATATCCTGTGACTTTCTCCTTAAATAACATCATCGTGCTCCGAGCAACATCTCCCAATGAGCTACTTCTTTCATAAATAGCTGGGGGGAAAAAATAGGTGAATGTGCCTCTAAAAATCACATACCAGGAAATGAAGCTTGCCGTGTTTGGCAACATTCATTGTCATGAGTGATGGATTCTCTGAAGTTTGGCTAAGAAAGCCGTCTCACCTCATTGCATTTCAGAAAACAGGATTCTGTTTTGTTTTGCTTGTTCTCCAACTGGAGAATAGTAATAATAAAGAAAAAGAAATAATCATAGATTTCTTTGTTGTTGTTGTTGAGTTATGCTTTATTTATCATAAGTGATAACATATCTATAAATCATTAAAAACAACTTCCATGCATATATTTATATAAAATTTAAATATAATGAACATTAGTGATAATAATACATTGACTGTGTTTGGAAATGAAGCTAATAAACAATTAGACTTTGAACTTTTGATAATTTATAAGGCAGAGCAAGAAGCCCAAAGCCAACTTTCTCCCTAAGAGGAATGCAAGTTTCATCACTGTATCTAAGGAAAAGTATTAATACATAAGTTTTCAGAGCAGCAAACAGGGTCTTCTATTCAAATCCAGATCTCACAAATATTTGTAGTTTTTTTTTTAATAAGTTTTTTATTTATAACACAACACAATACAACATAACTGTTGTGACTCGTCCTCCCTCCTCTCCTCAGCCGGGCCCCTCCCGTCTCCAACCAGGCCTTTTATCAGACTCCGAGTCTGATAATGAAGATGAACGGCCTGTCATGACTCCAGCCCCCGGCCCTGGCCCCATGCCCGGAGAGGATTCAAGGAGTGAAAGGACAAGCCCGATAAACCTCACTCATACAGCGTGTGTTCCTTTGGCTCAGCCGTCAGAGCAGGAAGCCAGCCAGGTGCTGGAATTACTCGGCCCTACTCCCTCTGACCCCTCCCTTTCCCTGACAGCAGATCCAGCTGAAGACAATTCAGATTAGGAGGACCCTCGCTTCCGGAGATCTGAGAGGCGACGCCAGCAGAAGGAGGGGTGGGGCAGGCCTGGATAAATGCTGAGTCATGGAGCCACACCCCACAGCCTATATAAAGGACCTGCTTTTGGCATTCCAACCTTGAGTCAAGCAAAGTCTTATCTAGTTTGCTGATATCGGACTCTATCGCTGAAGTCACAAGGTGGACTCCTGCCTGCCCTGATAAACCTCGGAGGAACTTGGCAAGCTGCAAAGGCTTCGTTGCCAAGTTTGTTAAGGACTTCCTTGACTCGTTTGTTGGAGTGGGACACGACAATAACAAACACAAAACACATAACATACATTCCCTTTTTATGACTGTTTCATAGATTTCTATCACGGAAACTGAGTTTGTAGGTGAACCCTCAACAGCCCTCTGTCACTGAAGACATCATGGGTTATTTTGTTCTACCCCCAAAACTGACTTTCTTCTCCAGCCCCTCCTTTTCAGGAAAACCCACGGGTTTCTCACTGACAGACAAACAGACCGACTGACTGTCTGGGAGATGCTTATATGAGGAATCCTTGCAACGTCTGCCAAAGCTGAAGGCATCTAAGAACCTGTTGACATGTTCTATTTGTGTGGCTCCGTAGCCCATTTTGACACACAAGGGAGACTCTGTCTGAACCCCACAGAACGAATGAACTAAAGAATTTCAGAACTAATGAAACTTTCAACAAGACCTCTGAAGTCACCGAAGTCAGGCCCTTTTACAGGGAATGCTTAGATTTACCGTGACAGCAAAACGGGTCCAATAATGACATCCAGGTAGAGAAGATTTGACGAAGTAGGGGAAATTAAAAGGGTGGAAAGAGTGAAATCAGAACAAAACTGTCAGGAAACACTTCCAGGAATGCTCTTCTGCTTCCGTCCCCTTGGGGCAATTCCTGGTAATGAGTTGTAATGGTAATGAGTTTCTGGCAATGAGTTTGATCGTGTTTAGGGAAGGAGATCAGCCATGTAAGGAAGAAGCTGGCCAAAATATCTATGGAGAGTCTCAGTTATCCAGATGATGGTTGTGCCAAAGGTGCTTTTTTTCTTTTCTTTCCTTTTCTTTTCTTTTCTTTTCTTTTCTTTTCTTTTCCTTTCCTTTCTTTTCTTTTCTTTTCTTTTCAATAATTTTTATTAAACATTTTTCCAAAAAACAAACAAAGAATCTTTACACAATAGTTTCTTTCCAACAATTTCGCAACGGTTAAACATTTCTTACTTCTCCATTTTTCCTCCCTTATTTCAATGTATCCTTTATACATACAAGTCTAATATTAATTTATTTACATATATACATATAAATGACACCCAATTTCATTTTTACAAACTACATTTATTTTTTATTATTATTTATTTTTTTATTTGCGTTTATATCCCGCTCTTCTCCGAAGACTGGAGGCTAAAACATATGAAGAACGGTTGCAGGAACTGGGTATGTCTAGTTTCATGAAAAGAAGGACTAGGGGAGACATGATAGCTAGTCCTCCTCTGCGCGTGCGCAAGATGGCGCGGCGCTGAAGATTTACCTTCGGCGATCGGGCGGTTCTCCGAGGATGGCGACGCCTGGACCGCCTGCTTAGCTGCCTGCCTTTCCCAGCCCGGTGCATCATCTCTCTGGCAGCCGCGGGAGGTCTTGGATCTTTTATACCCGCGGTTGCGAGAGCGAGGCTGGGACGGCGGAGGCGGTGGACTGCGGCCATGTTTTCCAGGCTTAAGGAGGTGGGGCGATGAGTCAGCTTGTCAGTCTGTCGGCTTTTCGGCCTGGAGTTTCGGCCTGGAGTTTCGGCCTGGAGTTTCAGCCTGGGTTCCAGTTCTGCGGATTTTTAGCGACGTTGGCTTCCTCTCAAGCAGGGAGGTTTGGTCACGATCTGGGACGACCTGGATTTTCCATCCTCCACGATGTTGGAGTTTCTCCGGCTTTTCGGTTTTCCGGCCTTTCCCCTGTTGCCAGTTTGCGAACTTGGCCCCTTCACATCCTCCGGCCTCCTGGGGAGGCTCAGCCATTTGGACAGGCTTGGCCTCCTGGAAGGAGAAGTTTCGGAGAGATCTGGCTTCCGGGATGGTTGGATCTACTAGGGGTGTTAGAGATGGAGATGGAGGTAACCCCTGACGGTAGTTTTCTGGCCATTTTTGGAAGCAGATGTTGGAGGACTTTGGGGGAGGCGACGGAGGTATCTTTGATCTTTGATTTGTCCCTGCGAAACCATCTCGTGACTGCTGTAATTCCAGCTATGCCTCCCCCCCTGCCATTTGAGATCTTTATGGCTGGGATTGGCCCTTTTTGGGCTATTGTGGGGGGGCGTGAGACGTGCTTGGGGACAGAGGAGGACATGTGCCACGACCGATGTACCCCACCCCGTTCAGGATGTTTGGATGAGGCTTGGGCAGACTGCCATCTAGACTGTCCTCTTTGCTTTGTTTTTCCATCTGAAGCCCATCCTCATTTTGGATTACCATCATATCATGACACTTTTGCCACTCGGAGATGGACCCTTTGTATTGCCGATTTTATATTTTATCTGTCTATCTTCAGTTGTTATGCGCTACTCAGCTTGTGAACTCTTGCGCCTGCGGTGCCCCGCCGCAGGAATGGCCTCCTCGTTATCAAGGGCCGGCCTCCATGACGGGTCTTGGGACCCACAGAGGTGGCATGCGAAAAGAAGAGCCTGTGGGGTTTTTAGAGAGGAATTTTAAGGGTGGGAGGGTGAGGCGGTAATGGGGTAACCCGTCGGGTGAGGCCAGTTCCTGCACATGCTCATGGCGGTTTTTCTCTACCAGGTTCGGAGGTTAGGGGAGGAGTGTGTTCCTATCTGTGAGGGTGGTTCTATTGACACGGTAAGTGGGAGAGGCAGGTATGGCGGAAGCGAGGGGTCATATCAAGTTCGGGAGCGTGCTCGATGTCTGAAAGCGATCACGCCCCGACCCTTGACTTTTCCCTGCCTCGGATGGTCAGGATCCTCAGAGCTCGGGCCTTCGGTTGATGTTGTGCAATGCCGGTCCGTGGTGAACAAAGCCCCTTGTCTGTGATCTTATACAGGGGGTTCCGGACCTTATGGGCATTACGGAGACCTGGTTGGGCACTGAAGGCGTGCCCTTATTGAGATGTGCCCACCGGGTTTCCGTGCATTCCATCAGCCGAGGGCCCAGGGTAGGGGTGGGGGTGGCGGTTGTGATTAGAGAGTCTAGAGCCGAGGGAGACCACTGTACCTCAGATTGCCGGGTGCGAATCCTCTTTGTGAGATGGGGTCGAGGTGTCAGATGGGTTTGCTGATCACGCACCTGGCTCCTTGCTGCGTGACAGCCGCCCTGCCCGAGCTTCTGGAGATGCTGGCTGGGGTGGTAGTTGAGACCCCAGACTTTTAGTCATGGGGACTTTAACTGCCATCTTCCGGCTCGTCATCGACGGCAGCTCGGGAGTTCATGGCTTCCATGACGGCCTTGGACCTGACTCAAGTAGTTGATGGCCCTACTCACATTGGGGTGGCACTCTGGATTTGATTTTTCTCTAGTCAGTGGTTGAGAGATCTGGACTTAAAGGAAATAGTCATTGAACCTTTGTCATGGTCAGATCACTCTCTTCTTCGCCTGGACTTTCTGACCGCCATTCACCACCGCAGGGAGGCGGAGCCGATCGTTGGTTCCGCCCCAGGCGCCTGATGGACCCGGATGGGTTCCGGACGGAGCTTGGGCCATTTCCTGAGGGTCTGGCTCACGGCTCGGCTGAGGAACTTGTTGCGGCCTGGGAGCGGGCGCGGGGCCTTAGACCGTGTCGTGCCTTTGCGGCCTCTGACCCGGCGAGGTCCCAACCGGCTCCTTGGTTCTCCGAGGAGCTGAGAGGATGAAGCGCCGGAGAAGACGCCTAGAGAGTTCCTGGAGGTCTAGCCGCTCGAAGCTGATCGGACACTAGTGAAGTCCTATACTAGGACTTACCTAGTGGCATTGAGGAAGCGGCGTAGCTCGCCTCCTCCCTCATTGCATCGGCAGATAACCGCCCAGCCGCCCTGTTTGGGTGACTCGCCTCCTCCTACACCAGGGGAGCGGGATGACCCGTTGCAGGGACGTGCTGAGGAGTTTAACGGTTATCTATACGATAAAATCGTTCAACGGGATGGTCTGGACCAAGATTGCGGTGATCGGTGAGATGCTCGAGGCGGTCTTGGTGACATTGTTTGGGATGAGTTTGACCCTGTGGCTCCGAGGACATGGACAGGTTGTTGGGTAGGTTGAATGCCACCACGTGTTTACTGGACCCGTGCCCTCTTGGCTGGTGCTGGCCACCGAGAGGTGACACGAGGCTGGCTCCAGGCGACGACCGCTTCTTTGGTGGAGGGTGTCTTCCGCCTGCCTTGAAAGAGGCGGTGGTGAGGCCCCTCAGAAGCCGTCCCTGGACCCGGCTGTTTTAGGTAATTATCGTCCGGTCTCCAACCTTCGCTTCGCGGCGAAGGTTGTAGAGAGTATGGTGGGATATCAATTTCCCTTGCACCTGGATGAAACTGTCTATCTAGACCCGCTCCAGTCCGGTTTCGGCCCGGTTACAGCACGGAGACGGCTTTGGTCGCGTTGGTGGATGATCTCTGGAGGGCCAGGGATAGGGTTGCTCCTCTGCCCTGGTCCTATTAGACCTCTCAGCGGCTTTCGATACCATCGACCATGGTATCCTGCTGCGCGGTTGGAGGGATTGGGAGTGGGAGGCACCGCTTATCGGTGGTTCTCCTCCTATCTCTCCGACCGGTCGCAGTCGGTGTTGACGGGGGCAGAGGTCGCCCCGAGGCGCCTCACTTGTGGGGTGCCGCAGGGGTCGATCCTCTCGCCTTCTGTTCAACATCTACATGAAGCCGCTGGGTGAGATCATCAGTGGTTTCGTGTGAAGTACCAGCTGTATGCGGATGACACCCAGCTGTACTTTTCTACACGGACCACCCCAACGCTTTCAAGTGCTGTCCCGGTGCCTGGAGGCCGACGGGTCTGGATGGGGAGAAATAGGCTCAAGCTCAATCCTCCAAGACAGAGTGGCTGTGGATGCCGCATCCCGGTACAGTCAGCTAACCGCGGCTGACCATCGGTGGCGAGTCATTGGCCCCGATGGAAAGGGTCCGCAACTTAGTCCTCCTGGATGAACGGCTGTCTCTAGAAGATCATTTGACGGCCGTCTCCAGGAGCGTTCTACCAGGTTCGCCTGGTACGCCAGTTGCGCCTTTCTGGACCGGGATGCCCTATGCACGGTCACCACGCACTCGTGACGCCGCGCCTGGATTACTGCAATGCTCTCTACATGGGGCTCCCTTGAAGGGCATCCGAGGCTGCAGTTAGTCCAGAATGCGGCTGCGCTGGTGATAGATGGAGCCCCGTGGCTCCCGTATAACACCATCCTGAGGCTGCACTGGCTACCTGTGGCTTTCGGGTGCGCTTCAAGGTGCTGGTGACCACCTTTAAAGCGCCCCATGGCATTGGGCGGGTTACGGGACCGCCTACTGCTACCGAATATCTCTCACCGACCCGTGCGCCTCACAGAGAGGCCCTCCCCAGGGTGCCGTCAGCGCGGCAATGTCGTCTGGCGACGCCCAGGGGAAGGGCCTTCTCTGTGGGGGCCCCCACCCTCTGGAATGAACTACCCCCCGGTCTTCGTCAGCTTTCGGACCTCCGGACCTTCCGCCGCGGGCTTAAAACACATTTAATTAACTGTGCAGGGGTGTGGTAAATTTTTAATTTTAAATTACTGGTTTTAAATTGGCTTTTATTTTATATTTTAATTTTAAATTAATAGGCGTTTAGAATAAGTTTTTAATTATATTTCTTACATTGTATTTATGTGTTTTAAATGCCTGTACACCGCCCTGAGTCCTTCGGGAGATAGGGCGGTATATAAATTTGATAAATAAATAAATAAATAAATAAAAATAAATAAGACTCAGGGCGGCTTACACTATGTCAAGCAATAGTCTTCATCCATTTGTATATTATATACAAAGTCAACTGTATATTATTTGTATATTATATACAAAGTCAGGGGCCGGGATAGCTCAGGCAATAGAGAAGCCTGTTATTAGAACACAGAGCCTCAGAGTCTTCTTTCGTTGGGGGTGTTACCTGGAACCCTGACATTAACCCGAATCTTGACATATGGTCCTTCTTGCCTATAATGGGAGATTTCAAATTGAACACTTTCCTCCTTTCTTCACGGTCATCATTTTGGCAGATCGTAGGACATTAGCATAAATCCTGGATAGGTATCTATTTGTAGGCATCTTTTTTTTTTTTTTGCCAAAAATGGGCCAGTGGCAAAGCAAACAACCAAACTAAAATAAAATAAAATAAATCAGAAAAACTAGCACAAGGTTAAAGGAGCCATGGTGGAAAATAACTTCGAACATCTCCATGTGGCTTGACTGGTTTGGCATCCGAGCACAGAAAACGCCATGTAATCTGGGCAGACACAAACAAACATACAAGTCTAGCATTTTCCAAGCAATCTTCCAGGACTCTACAGTAGTCTCTGCTCTCAGGAACTCCAAAAAATGCTTTTTTTTTGCTTTTCTTATTTATGTTATTATGAACATGGGGATGGAGATGAGGGTCAAGAGATGAACCATGGTGAGGATTGTGTGTGTGTGGGGGGGAGAAATTTAAGGTCTGCTTAAACCTCATGTTTTATTTATTTATTTATTTATTTTATTCGATTTTTATACCGCCCTTCTCCCGAAGGACTCAGGGCGGTGTACAGCCAAATAAAAAATCAACAATATACACTTAAAAACAAAACTAAAACAAAACATATTACAAAATGGCCAGAATTTAAAATGATTTAAAATACTAAAATATAAATAACCCCAGTTAAAATTAGTAAAACTTCTAAGCCAGTCCCGCTTGAATAAATAGGTGCGTTTTCAGCTCACGGCGAAAAGTCCGAAGATCAGGCACTTGACGTAAACCAGGGGGAAGTTCATTCCAAAGTTTTGGTATGGTCTAAGTACCGTACCTCTCCAAAGCACCTGAAGGCAGGACAAGAAGCAGTGGATGGAAACTAATCAAGGAGAGAAGCAACGTAGAATTAAGGAGAAATTTCTTGACAGAACAATTAATCATGGCAACGGCTTGCCTTCAGAGGTTGAGCTGCAACACTTGAAGTTTTTTTTAGAAGAGATTTGACAGTCATTTCTCCCGAATGATATAGGGCAGTGATGGCTAACTTTTTTGCCATCACGTGCCAGGAGGAGGGGGCAGGTGTGTCCACACCCATAATTCTATGCACCCCACCCCCATGCATTCCATGCATGACCCATCCACCCCCCGCTCCTGACACACAATGGCCCGGTAGGCCCATTTCTCTCTCACACCTGGCTCCAGAGCCTTTCTAGGAGTCCGGGGAGGGCAAAAATGGCCTTCCCCACCCCTGGAGGTCCTTCTGAGGTCAAAAACGGCCCGTTTGCCAACTTCTGGTCCCACCGGAAGTTGGCAAATGGGCCATTTTCGGCCTCCAGGGGACCTCCAGGGGGGTGGGGAAGGCCGTTTTTGCCCTCCCCAGACTCCTAGAGCGGCCCTGGAGACTGGGAACAGCAAAAAAATGGGCCTTCCGGTTCCACCGGAAGTTGGCAAGTGGGCCATTTTCAGCCTCCAGAGGACCTCCAAGGGGGTTGGAAAGGCCATTTTTACCCTCCCCAGACTCTTAGAGAGGTTCTGCAGCCAGGTGAGAGAAAAAAAACAGAGCTTCCCCACCACCCCTCGAGGCCCTCCAGAGGCAGGAAACAGCCTGTTTCCCTACTTGCGGTGGGCCCAGAAGGCCCAAAAATCAGCTGACTGGTGCATGTATGCATGCCGGAGCTGAGCTCACGTGCCCACTGATATGGCTATATGTGGCACCTGTGGCACACATGCCATAGGTTCGCCATCACGGATACAGTCCAATGTTTCTCAAACTTGGCAACTTTAAAATATGTGGACTTAAATCTCTCAGAATTATTCCTCAGCCAACATGGCTGGCTGGGGAGTTCTGGGAATTGAAGTCCACATATCTTAACGCTGCAAAGTTTGAGAAAAACTGGTGTAGGGTCTCCCGCTTGAGCAGAGGGTTGACGAGAAGACCTGCAAGGTCCCTTCCAGCTCTGTTATTCTATTATGCAATTTTGGGGCTTGGCCCATTGGCTTATTTCATCTTCTGCTTATCCCTTTCCATTCCTTCTTTGTCTTTCTCAGCTGGCCTGTTATTGTGTATTGGGTTCGAGGAATTACTGAGGCGACTACGAGCGTAGTAAACAAGCAACCTTTAATGAAAGCCAACTTCAAAACAATAATGGCTGGCACCCTGCGTTTGACAGCTCTTATATGAACCTGCTGTCAAACAGGAGAGCCAATCAACACACTAAGAATTCCCGCCCATTGGGTTGCCATGCGTCTTAACCAATAGGATACCGTCTCTCATTTAACATGGCGTCAGAACACAACACCCTTCCCCGGATCGCGCATGCGAGTCCTGTAAGTATGCCGGGGCCGACGCGTCTGGTGGATCGCCGAACTCAGGAACGGACGGCGGCTGGACACGAATGGAAGGAGGTTGGACCTGCAGCGCTGCAGAGGCCCCAGAAGGTGGAGCCACAACGATGGGAGAAGTTCCACCCCCTGGTAGGTCGGGCGGTCGGTTGTCGCTGACGGCATCATGTGGAGGGCTGGAACCCGGAACAGAATTAGAGGGAAACGCACACCAGGCGGGCATCGGGTGTTCCCTCTCGCCACGTAGGGGAATGGCTAACGGTCGTCCTCGTAGTTGGTCCACGTGGCGCCGCCACGTCCGGCCGTCTTCGAGGCGGACCCTATAAGAGCAGGGACCAGTTATGCCCGAAATAATGCCAGGTAGCCAACGCGGCTCCTGGACATCTGGCATGCTTGGCATTGGGAAACCCAGTTAGCTATGTCCTTATCTAATGACGGCCACCAGACATAGCTCCGGGCTAACCCCTTCATCCGGACGATGCCCGGATGACTTTCATGCAACCGGGAAAGCACGGGAACTTGAAGTGCGGGGGGAACAACGACCCTATGTCCCCACAGCAAGCAGCCTCGCTGAGATGACAACTCGTGCTGTCTGGCGAGGAACGGCCTGAATGTCGCGGCCGCAGTGGCCGCGGGGTTCAACGGCCAACCCCTGCCCACCCAGTCCAGCACCTGCGAAAATGGGATCGGCAGCAGAGGCAGCCGCAATGTCAACGGTCTACGGGGACTCCCAGTCCTCAATGAGGAGAACCGGAGAACCGGTGCCGGATCGTGGACTTGTCCAGGCACGGGCAACGACTGAGCGCATCAGCGCAAAGCGATCAGCTTGCCGGGCCGGTATGTCAGGGAGTAGTTATAAGCGGCCAGAAATACCGCCCACCGACAAACGGGCGACAGAATAATTGGTGTCTGCCGGTCTCCGGATAAAGCCCTAATAGCGGCTTGTGATCTGTGACAAGCTCGAACCGCGGCCATACACATAGTCGTGGAACCTCTTAACTGAGGCCACCAAGGCCAAGGCCTCTCGATCCAGCTGGCTATAATTACGCTCAGCTGAGAGAGAGTCCTAGTAAAATGCGAGAGGGGCCTCCAAGCCGCAGGGAAAACGGTGGCTTAACACAGCCCCAATACCGAAGGGGAAGCATCTGCCGTTAAAACAAGTGGCAGGTCAGCATTGTATTGGACCAATACGGCAAGAAGTGAGCAACCCTTGACAGCTTGAAAGGCAGAAGTCTCCAGGGGCTCCAGGACACGGTGTGTTCTTGTCCAACAGGCGGTGGAGAGGTTCAGCCACCAAGCCTTGTGAGGCAAGAACACACTGTAAAATTAAGGAGGCCAAGAATGCCTGCAGTTCCGCCCTTGAGGTCGGAATAGGGGCAGATTTAATGGCGGCCACCTTAGTTGGGCAGGGTGGATGCCGTTAGCATCCACGAGATACCCCAAGAACTCTACTTGAGGGACCCCTATGACACATTTGGAGCGTTTCAACTTGAGACCAGCCTGCTTGAAGCGGGATAACACAGCCCTCACCCTCTCGACGAGTTCGGTCTGACCACCAGCGGAGACTAGGACGTCGTCGAAATAGGGGACGACCCCAGGCAATCCCTGAAGTAACCGCCCATCAAATTTTGGAATAGACCCGAGCAATGCTGATGCCAAACTGCAGGCGCCGCATTTGAAAGCTCTCGTGGGTGACAATGGTCTGTGCTTCTGCAGATGCATCATCCACCGGAAGCTGCTGGTATGCCTGAGCCAAATCTAGCTTGGCAAAAACGGTGCCAGGGCCCAAGGAATGAAGCAAATGTTGGACCACTGGGACAGGGTAAGGATGAGCCTGTAAAGCCTTATTCAGCGTGCATTTGAAGTCAGCACATATGCGAATAGAGCCATCAGGCTTTATGGGAACTACTATGGGTGTCTCCCAACTAGAATGATCCGTGGGCTCCAACACCCCTTGCCGAATTAGTTTATCTAGCTCTGCTTCAACTTTAGGACGGAGGGCCAGTGGAACTCTCCGGGGCTTCAATCGAATGGGAGCGACCTGTGGATCCAAATTCAATGAAATTGGGGACCCCGTATACTTCCCCAAGGAGCCGTCAAAAACAGAGCTGAACTCCGTAAAAAGGAAGTCATAACTATCCCCAGAGACAGAATGGATGCCCGAGATACCCATGCCCAGAGCACTAAACCAGTCCAACCCCAATAGTGTTGGGAGGGAGCCCTTAACAACAATTAGGGGAAGGGACCCTTTGAAGTTTTTTGTCTCCACATGGAAACGACCTTGGCCCATGACAGGAATTGTCTTGCCCTGATAGTCCCGGCGGACGGGCAGGGTTGCAACCGCATGAGAGAAAAGAAGGAACTACCCGCTTGAGGATAGCCCAAGAAATAATGGACCGTGAAGAGCCCGTGTCTATTTCCATGGGACATGCCACCCTCCAGTTTTACAGTCAATGACAGTTTCTTAGAATCAGCTGAACTATGCTGATGGAATACCACCTCTGTGGGCCCCTGGCCCTGGGCCACATCACAACGGTTCTCACCCATAGGGGCTTCCTGGGCGATACTTTAACTCATCTGGCGGCTGCCCAGCAGAATGGCAACTTTGGCAATATGCCCGACTTGCCACAGCGGCGGCAAATAGCGGAACGGAAACGGCAGGATGCACGAGGATGAAACTCCCACAGCTGAGGCAGGCAGCTACTTTCTTCTTTGCAGCCTTTTCTTTCCGGGCGGTGAGGTCTTCAGGCGGTCCACTTCTGTCTCCTCATCCGAGGTGTCAGCAGGATCGCCGCCTTCGTGATGCACCCCGTGGACTGACTGGTAGAATTTTGAAGCGCCGGATGTCAGCGGTAGACCTTTCCGACATCTCGCAGCTCGTGCTTCGCCTAATGCCATCGAGAGTTAAATCTTTCATCGCTAACAGACGCCGCTGCAGTCAAGATCCCTCACGCCACAGACTAACTGCTCCAACAGGGCGTCATCTAGGTCCTGGAATTCGCATTCCAGGGCAGCGGTTCGGAGGAGGCTATATATAGATTCAGGGCTCCCTTCTTCTTGTAAGCGATGCCGAATTTAAACCGTCGAGCAATTCGGGACGGGTTGGCGCAGAATGTGCCTTTAACTTCTCCTCAAGGTATCCCATGGAACATCATGAATGGACAGAGGGGCCACCAGAGCCCGGCAGTGGCAAACACTTCAGGACCGCACGCTTAAGAAATGCGCCCGCCACGGTTGCTGGACAGACCGTGTAATCGTGGGCTTCAAGTAGCATTCAAAACGATCTTCGATGCTTCCCACGTCTCCGCGCTGACAAGGAACGGGGCAAACACAGGCGGAGCCATCGAACGGCCGGTTCGAATCGGAAGAGGGAAATTCTGGACGGTCCGAACGCTAATCACCTCAGAATCCCATCCTCGTCGCCAGTATTGTGTATTGGGTTCGAGGAATTACTGAGGCGACTACGAGCGTAGTAAACAAGCAACCTTTAATGAAAGCCAACTTCAAAACAATAATGGCTGGCACCCTGCGTTTGACAGCTCTTATATGAACCTGCTGTCAAACAGGAGAGCCAATCAACACACTAAGAATTCCCGCCCATTGGGTTGCCATGCGTCTTAACCAATAGGATACCGTCTCTCATTTAACATGGCGGCTCGCCGAACACAACACCTGTAGTGAGTCGAATGGATCTCACGATATACTTGATGCAAATATGTGAAAGAAGATAGGAAAATGGAGACTGAGTTTCCCCTATTCCTTCATGTAATCAATCATCTGTTGCCCAAGACGTGGCTTTCTTCTAAGGCCACATCTTATATTGGAAGCACCATCCTCTGAGTTAGAAGTTTGGTCCATGAAGGTTCTCTACTCCAAAGAGCAGCAAATTTTCAGCGCGCGCGTCAGAGTGTACCTCATCCTCTCTTTTGGATGAACCATAAGAGGAACTGAATATGGGTCTCACAGATGTCTTCTCTTGCCTTGGGGTTTGATGATGCCAATATAGCCAGAAGTGTTGTGACTTCAGCCCCCGAACCTGGCCCCATGCCCGAAGTGACTCCTAGAGTGAGGGGGAAGGGCCGGTAAGGCTTACCTCAGGAGCACCGATTCCTGTGGCTCGGCTCCAGGAGCCAGAACCAGGCCAGTCGGAGGACGTAATGAGGCCATCATCCCCTGATTCCTCCCTTCCCCAGACTACGCCTTCAGACCCAGCTGATAATAATAATAATCAAGCTTGGCTTGACCCGTGCTTCAGAAGATTAGAGAGGCGGCATCATCAAAAGGAATAGAGATTAGAAGAAGATTAGAGAGGCGGCGTCATCACAGGATATATAAGGAGCTTTGGGACTGCTCTCACTCCACAGGAAGCAAAAGTTTAGTTGAACCGTTTCAAAAAGAGCTGAAAGTATTGCTACGTGAGTCATTTGTTTGAGCTTTGGCAGGCAGCTGCGATTTCTCTGCCAGGACTGATAAGAGCTGTGAATCCACTGGCTGAAGGCCAGCTCGTTAATCCGAAGTGGGGAAGGAGATAGAACAAGAAGGCTGGACTTGAAGTGCTAGAAGTTTACAAGCAGTGGTGGGATTTAACCAGTGTAACAACTGGTTTGCTGAGTGCGCACTTCGCGCACACGCAGTGTGTTTCAAAACAGCTCTAAAACTTACTTTCTACTGCAGCCCCGGTGAGTAAAACAGCTGAGGCTCCGTAATCTGCTCTGCCACGGCTATCAGCTGGGCTTCAAACAAAGGAAATATAGGTTGGTATAGCTCAGGAGTGGGTGGGTGGACCCAGCTGACCGGTTGGAATGAACCGGTTCACTCTCGGCTGATCGTTGGAGATACCGGTTCGCCTGAACCGGTCTGAACTGGCTGAATCCCTACTCTGGTTACAAGTAAAGAGCAGACAAACTTTGCTTTGGGACACAATGGGAAGTTGAAGCACATGTCCATTCATTCTGTCTTCGGACAGATTCCCATTCAAATATATTCAGTAATATGCTCATGTATTGTTGTTCAGTCACTAGGTCGTGTCTGGTTCTCTGAGACCCCCAAGGACCACAGCACACCAGGTCCCCCTGTCCTCCTCTGCCTGCCCAAATCCATATTCCCCACATCAATGATACTATCTAACCATCTCATCCTTTATCATCTCCTTTTGCCTTCAATCTCTCTCAACATCAGGATCTTTTCCAATAAGTCTTCTCCTCTCATTTGGTGGCCAAAGTTTGGTGGCCAAAGAGCTTCAGTAGCTGTATATTAGAACTAACTTTTTGCCATCACGTGCCAGGAGGAGGGGGCAGGTGTGTCCACACCCATAATTCTATGCACCCCACCCCCATGCATTCCATGCATGACCCATCCACCCCCCGCTCCTGACACACAATGGCCCGGTAGGCCCATTTCTCTCTCACACCTGGCTCCAGAGCCTTTCTAGGAGTCCGGGGAGGGCAAAAATGGCCTTCCCCACCCCTGGAGGTCCTTCTGAGGTCAAAAACGGCCCGTTTGCCAACTTCTGGTCCCACCGGAAGTTGGCAAATGGGCCATTTTCGGCCTTCAGAGGGCCTTCAAGGGGTTGGAAAGGCCATTTTACCCTCCCAGACTCTAGAGCGCCCTGGAGACTGGGAACAACAAAAAATGGCCTTCGGTTCCACGAAGTTGGCAAGTGGGCCATTTTCAGCCTCAGAGGACCTCCAAGGGGTTGGAAAGGCCATTTTACCCTCCCAGACTCTTAGAGAGGTTCTGCAGCCAGGTGAGAGAAAAACAGAGCTTCCCACCACCTCGAGGCCCTCCAGAGGCAGGAAACAGCCTGTTTCCCTACTTGCAGTGGGCCCAGAAGGCCCAAAAATCAGCTGACTGGTGCATGTATGCATGCGGAGCTGAGCTCACGTGCCCACTGATATGGCTATATGTGGCACCTGTGGCACACATGCCATAGGTTCACCATCACAGCTATAGGAAGTACCCGTGTTTTCCCGAAAATAAGACGCTGTCTTATATATATTTTTTTACCACCAAAAAAGGCACCAGGTCATATTTTTGGGGTGTGTGTGTGTGTGTGTGTGTGTGTGTGTGTGTGTGTGTGTGTGCGATCCACTGACTCACCTCAGTTGCATGTGTCATCCCCGGCCTCTTTTTCACTATGAGAGGCCTTCAGGAACTTATTCGTCCAGCCAGGCCAGCAAGGTTTTCCTGAAGGCCTCTGCAGCTGATGACAGAGTTCTGGATCAATCCGGAGCTGCAGAAGAAGTGGGCCGAGGTGTGATGAGGCCTGGTGCAACTACCTAAAGGTAAGTGGTAGGGCAGCTTCACCACCACCATCACCCATTCCCACACTAGTTTAATTTTACCCGTGCACCCTGGAGTGGGTGAGGTCTTCAGGCGGTCCACTTCTGTCTCCTCATCCGAGGTGTCAGCAGGATCGCCGCTCGTGATGCACCCCGTGGACTGACTGGTAGAATTTTGAAGCGCCGGATGTCAGCGGTAGACCTTTCCGACATCTCGCAGCTCGTGCTTCGCCTAATGCCATCGGGAGAGTTAAATCTTTCATCGCTAACAGACGCCGCTGCAGTCGAAGATCCCTCACGCCACAGACTAACTGCTCCAACAGGGCGTCATCTAGGTCCTGGAATTCGCATTCCAGGGCAGCGGTTCGGAGGAGGCTATATAGATTCAGGGCCCCTTCTTCTTGTAAGCGATGCCGGAATTTAAACCGCCGAGCACCCGGGACGGGTTGGCGCAGAATGTGCCTTTAACTTCTCCTCAAGGTATCCCATGGAACATCATGAATGGACAGAGGGGCCACCAGAGCCCGGCAGTGGCAAACACTTCAGGACCGCACGCTTAAGAAATGCGCCCGCCACGGTTGCTGGACAGACCGTGTAATCGTGGGCTTCAAGTAGCATTCAAAACGATCTTCAGATGCTTCCCACGCCTCCGCTGACAAGGAACGGGCAAACACAGGCGGAGCCATCGAACGGCCGGTTCGAATCGGAAGAGGGAAATTCTGGACGGTCCGAACGCTAATCACCTCAGAATCCCATCCTCGTCGCCAGTATTGTGTATTGGGGTCGAGGGATTACTGTGGCGACTACGGGGGTAGTAAACAAGCAACCTTTAATGGAAGCCAACTTCAAAATCAATAATGGTGGCACCCATGCTTGACAGCTCTTATATAAACCTGCTGTCAGACAGGAGAGCCAATCAACACACTAAGAATTCCCGCCCATTGGGTTGCCATCGTCTTAACCAATAGGATACCGAACACAACACCTGTAGTGAGTCGAATGGATCTCATGATATACTTGATGCAAATATGTGAAAGAAGATAGGAAAATGGAGACTGAGTTTCCCCCATTCCTTCATGTAATCAATCATCTGTTGCCCAAGACGTGGCTTTCTTCTAAGGCCACATCTTATATTGGAAGCACCATCCTCTGAGTTAGAAGTTTGGTCCATGAAGGTTCTCTACTCCAAAGAGCAGCAAATTTTCAGCGCGCGCGTCAGAGTGTACCTCATCCTCTCTTTTGGATGAACCATAAGAGGAACTGAATATGGGTCTCACAGATGTCTTCTCTTGCCTTGGGGTTTGATGATGCCAATATAGCCAGAAGTGTTGTGACTTCAGCCCCCGAACCTGGCCCCATGCCCGAAGTGACTCCTAGAGTGAGGGGGAAGGGCCGGTAAGGCTTACCTCAGGAGCACCGATTCCTGTGGCTCGGCTCCAGGAGCCAGAACCAGGCCAGTCGGAGGACGTAATGAGGCCATCATCCCCTGATTCCTCCCTTCCCCAGACTACGCCTTCAGACCCAGCTGATAATAATAATAATCAAGCTTGGCTTGACCCGTGCTTCAGAAGATTAGAGAGGCGGCATCATCAAAAGGAATAGAGATTAGAAGAAGATTAGAGAGGCGGCGTCATCACAGGATATATAAGGAGCTTTGGGACTGCTCTCACTCCACAGGAAGCAAAAGTTTAGTTGAACCGTTTCAAAAAGAGCTGAAAGTATTGCTACGTGAGTCATTTGTTTGAGCTTTGGCAGGCAGCTGCGATTTCTCTGCCAGGACTGATAAGAGCTGTGAATCCACTGGCTGAAGGCCAGCTCGTTAATCCGAAGTGGGGAAGGAGATAGAACAAGAAGGCTGGACTTGAAGTGCTAGAAGTTTACAAGCAGTGGTGGGATTTAACCAGTGTAACAACTGGTTTGCTGAGTGCGCACTTCGCGCGCAGTGTGTTCAAAACAGCTCTAAAACTTACTTTCTGAGTAGGTCATATTTTCAGGGAAACACAGGTAGGTAGGCCTAAAAAACTACCCCGATTGCTATAGAAAGTAGGTACTCCAAGGCATGTTGTTGTGAGAGTAAACATGATGGGACATCAGCTTAAAGGAGGAAACGGTGAAGCCTCCTTATATCCTTACTGCCCTGACCACACAACTGTGCCCTGATGTGACAATTTAATAAATTGATTAATTTAATTTAAATTAATTTAATTAATTAAAATGGCTTCTTCGACTAAATCTCGGGAGAAATAAAAAAGGGGGTTTTATCCAGGGGTGAAATTCAATTTTTTTTACTGCCGGTTCTGTGGCTGTGACTTAGTAGTCATGGTGTGGCGTGGTAGGCGTGGCTTGTTAGTTGTGGCAGGGGAAGGATACTGCAAAATCTCCATTCCCACCCCACTCCAGGGGGAGGATACCGCAAAATCTCCACTTCCACCCCACTCTGGGGCCAGCCAGAGGTGGTATTTGCCGGTTCTCCGAACTACTCAACATTTCCGCTACCAGTTCTCCAAACTGCTCAAAATTTCTGCTACCAGTTCTCCAGAACCTGTCAGAACCTGCTGGATTTCACCCCTGGTTTTATCCCTCCAACAACGGCAAACAAACAAACAAAAATCAGAATGAAATAGTGGAGTTTCATAACATGTGAGCTGGAGATGGTCCGTGCACGTTGGGACACATTTTTTTGAAATTATTTTTCCAGATATATTTCCTGTTGTCCATTCTCTGAATTCGGCACATGAAGTGGAGCGTCAGGGACAGATCCCAGGCAGTCCAGCGTGCCCGTTTTTTGGGCAGGACTATTTGAGGCTCCTTGGATCTGGGCTTGTTCTTCTCCTTGGTGTCTCCAGCAGCCTAGAGTGGACCTATTGGGAAGATATTTGGAGACCGTCCCAATGTTCTCTCCGTCCAAGATTCTCTGTAGATTTTGAAGAAGAAAGGGCAGCTTTTCCTACAGAATCTATTCAGAATGAAGGTCCCTATCTGTTCCACGGAGGAGAAAGAGGTGGGTGGTAGCCATGGCAATGGACCAGCTATGAGACAGCAAATGTTTGGCTGCAAAAGGTGCTGTATTTATTTACACAATTTTTACTGGTACATACACCCAAACACACATGCTTTCATGGAAATTCTGGGTATATGGCTGTATTAATTTTGGCTGAAACTTGGAAACTATTTTCAGAAGCCTTCATACATTTGCAGGAAGTACCTTTCCCTTTCTTTCTTTCTTTCTTTCTTTCTTTCTTTCTTTCTTTCTTTCTTTCTTTCTTTCTTTCTTTCTTTCTTTCTCTCTCCTTCCTTCCTTCCTTCCTTCCTTCCTTCCTTCTTTCTTTCTTTCTTTCTTTCTTTCTCTCTCCCTCCCGCTCTCTCTCTCTCCTTCCTTCCTTCCTTCCTTCCTTCCTTCCTTCCTTCCTTCCTCTTTCTTTCTTTCTTTCTTTCTTTTTTTCTTTCTTTCTTTCTCTTTTCTTTCTATTTGGTGTTATTGTTAATTTGTATGGATTAAATGAACAGTGAGCACTTCTAGCTTTGCTTTCTCTAACCTTTGTGCCAAGCCAAAAAAAGAAGAAGAAAGAAAGAAAGAAAGAAAGAAAGAAAGAAAGAAAGAAAGAAAGAAAGAAAGAAAGAAAGAAAGCTAGCTGTAGGGGGGAGAGGAGGAGGGAAGCACAGAACGATCACGATCTGAAAAGAAGCCCCCAAGAAGTGCCTTGTCTTGTCTAGAGAAACTTTCAATGTATCTCCAGCAAAATCTCCTGGCTGGCTGGCTGGCTGGCTGGCGTGGCCGAAAGAAAAGCAAACAAAGAGAGCAGAGTTTAGACAGCAAGTGTCCACTGAGAGATTCAGATCTCACTGTCTTCATGAGTAATGAAGTAGTGGCTGACCACACAGACTTGGAAAACATGTAGCGCTCACATAATCCATGGCTTTCCAAGCAGGCCAAGCACAGGGTTATAGAGATGCATTTGGCAGGGTTGGGGAATCAATTAGAGAGGCCTTCAAGGGAGACCAGTCATTTCAGGAACCCACCCACTAATTCCCTCCCCCCCCCACCAAATAAAAATCCACACCGAGAAATAGCCAACGAATCATCTTTACTTGTAACCAGAAGTAGATGTGGGCAGGAACTTTAGTATACAAACTGATTCATAGCATATGTCTGGGAAGAAATGGTCCTTGCCCGTTCCCCATCTTGAGTTTTCAAATCATGGAACACCTAAATGAGTCTAAATTTAATTTCCAGCAGCAGCGGTGGTTGGTAAATCTGAACTCAGCAGATTGAAATAAATTGCCCTAACCTGAGTAGTCTGTGGTCTTTTGAGTACAGGAGCCATTTTACTGAGAAATAATCAAAATATAAAACAGAATGAATTTAGTTCTTCTTCTCTTTCCTCCTCTTTCTTCCTCCTCCTTCTTCCTCTACCTCCTCCTCTTTTACAGTGTCATTCCACTGTCTTCATGGCAAATTTGAAAATGTTCATAATCATTTGCATAAACAAATTTCCATTGATTATAATATGCATTATTTATTTATTTATTTATTTATTTATTTTGCCACAACAGTATATATAAGCATAAGCATGAAAGTAACTATATAATATATAAGCATATATATATATATAAGCATAAGCATGCAATAACTATATTAATTGGATATAATGAAAGAAAACAATAGGACAGGAACGGTAGGCATGTTTGTGCTCTTATGCACGCCCCTTACGAACCTCTTAGGAATGGGGTGAGGTCAATAGTAGACAGTTTTTGGTTAAAGCTTTGGGGATTTTGAGAAGAGACCACAAAGTCAGGTAGTGTGTTCCAAGCATTAACAACTCTGTTACAGAAGTCATATTTTCTGCAATCAAGATTGAACTGGTTAACATTGAGTTTAAATCTATTGGTTGCTCTTGTATTGTTGTGATTGAAGCTGAAGTAGTCTTTAACAGGATTTCTTCTTCATTGATGTTGTTGTTAGTTGCAAAGTCGTGTCCGACCCATCACCCCATGGATAACATTCCTCCAGGCCTTCCTGTCCTCTACCATCCTCTGGAGTCCATTTAAGCTCACGCCAACTGCTTCAGTGACTCCATCCAGCCACCTTATTCTCTGCCGTCCCTTTCTTCTTTTGCCCTCCATCTTTCCCAGCATTAAGCTCTTCTCCAGCGAGTCCTTCCTTCTCATTAGGTGGCCAAAAGATTTGATTTTTTTTTCATAAAAGAATGCAAAGTTTGGCTTCTAGTATTGGAAGTATTGATGGAAAGAAGAGGCTGTTTTTTTAAAAAAAGATATGCCTGAAGAGCAATAATAGATTTGGTATCATCCTGAAATTAAATTGTAACAAAATTCTGTCAGGGTCAGATAGTTTTGAGGAACTTACTTTGACTGATATTTTTGAATCAATACTGACAGCTATGTTGTACCTTCTTGGATTCAGTCTATTTGTAAAAGAGGGCATTATACGAAAAAACAAAGTCTTAGCCAAGATCAACATGAACGACGATTTTGACAAGAATCTGTCATCAGATTTAACATAAAAAAAAAAAAAGAAGAAAGAAAGAAAGAAAGAAAGAAAGAAAGAAAGAAAGAAAGAAAGAAAGAAAGAAAGAAAGAAAGAAAGCTAGCTGTAGGGGGGAGAGGAGGAGGGAAGCACAGAACGATCACGATCTGAAAAGAAGCCCCCAAGAAGTGCCTTGTCTTGTCTAGAGAAACTTTCAATGTATCTCCAGCAAAATCTCCTGGCTGGCTGGCTGGCTGGCGTGGCCGAAAGAAAAGCAAACAAAGGCAGCAGAGTTTAGACAGCAAGTGTCCACTGAGAGATTCAGATCTCACTGTCTTCATGAGTAATGAAGTAGTGGCTGACCACACAGACTTGGAAAACATGTAGCGCTCACATAATCCATGGCTTTCCAAGCAGGCCAAGCACAGGGTTATAGAGATGCATTTGGCAGGGTTGGGGAATCAATTAGAGAGGCCTTCAAGGGAGACCAGTCATTTCAGGAACCCACCCACTAATTCCCTCCCCCCCCCCAAATAAAAATCCACACCGAGAAATAGCCAACGAATCATCTTTACTTGTAACCAGAAGTAGATGTGGGCAGGAACTTTAGTATACAAACTGATTCATAGCATATGTCTGGGAAGAAATGGTCCTTGCCCGTTCCCCATCTTGAGTTTTCAAATCATGGAACACCTAAATGAGTCTAAATTTAATTTCCAGCAGCAGCGGTGGTTGGTAAATCTGAACTCAGCAGATTGAAATAAATTGCCCTAACCTGAGTAGTCTGTGGTCTTTTCAGTACAGGAGCCATTTTACTGAGAAATAATCAAAATATAAAACAGAATGAATTTAGTTCTTCTTCTCTTTCCTCCTCTTTCTTCCTCCTCCTTCCTCCTCTACCTCCTCCTCTTTTACAGTGTCATTCCACTGTCTTCATGGCAAATTTGAAAATGTTCATAATCATTTGCATAAACAAATTTCCATTGATTATAATATGCATTATTTATTTATTTATTTATTTATTTATTTATTTATTTATTTATTATTCGATTTATATACCGCCCTATCTCCCAAAGGACTCAGGGCGGTTTACAGGCATATAACTATATATATATAAGCATAAGCATCCATTAACTATATTAATTGGATATAATGAAAGAAAACAATAGGACAGGAACGGTAGGCATGTTTGTGCTCTTATGCACGCCCCTTACGAACCTCTTAGGAATGGGGTGAGGTCAATAGTAGACAGTTTTTGGTTAAAGCTTTGGGGATTTTGAGAAGAGACCACAAAGTCAGGTAGTGTGTTCAAGCATTAACAACTCTGTTACAGAAGTCATATTTTCTGCAATCAAGATTGAACTGGTTAACATTGAGTTTAAATCTATTGGTTGCTCTTGTATTGTTGTGATTGAAGCTGAAGTAGTCTTTAACAGGATTTCTTCTTCATTGATGTTGTTGTTAGTTGCAAAGTTTGGCTTCTAGTATTGGAAGTATTGATGGAAAGAAGAGGCTGTTTTTTTAAAAAAAGATATGCCTGAAGAGCAATAATAGATTTGGTATCATCCTGAAATTAAATTGTAACAAAATTCTGTCAGGGTCAGATAGTTTTGAGGAACTTACTTTGACTGATATTTTTGAATCAATACTGACAGCTATGTTGTACCTTCTTGGATTCAGTCTATTTGTAAAAGAGGGCATTATACGAAAAAACAAAGTCTTAGCCAAGATCAACATGAACGACGATTTTGACAAGAATCTGTCATCAGATTTAACATAAAAAAAAAAAAGAACGAGACTCTAAAAATTAAGAAAGAAATAAAAATAATAATTCCAGAGAGCAAGTGAAAGATTTTTTTGGGTGGGGGGACTTAGAAAAGCACTGAAGAAATTTGAAAGGAGGATCCACAATCATCTGAATAGATTAAAGACAAGATCGTTTTACGCAAAAAGGGAACACAAAGTTGGTTTATTTGACCAGAGTTAAAATGAGACGTATTGCAGTTTTGGGTAGGGTGGGGTGTTTTTTGTTTGTTTGCTTTGGATTTGCTGTTTATCTGGACTGGAAAAAATGTTGTGCATTGAATTTGCTTATCAGTATGGTGTTTAGACAGCAAGTGTCCACTGAGAGATTCAGATCTCACTGTCTTCATGGCAAATTTGAAAATGTTCATAATCATTTGCATAAACAAATTTCCATTGATTATAATATGCATTATTTATTTATTTTGTCACAACAGTATATATAAGCATAAGCATGCAATAACTATATTAATTGGATATAATGAAAGAAAACAATAGGACAGGAACGGTAGGCACGTTTGTGCTCTTATGCACGCCCCTTACGGACCTCTTAGGAATGGGGTGAGGTCAATAGTAGACAGTTTTTGGTTAAAGCTTTGGGGATTTTGAGAAGAGACCACAGAGTCAGGTAGTGTGTTCCAAGCATTAACAACTCTGTTACAGAAGTCATATTTTCTGCAATCAAGATTGAAGCGGTTAACATTAAGTTTAAATCTATTGTTTGCTCTTGTATTGTTGTGATTGAAGCTGAAGTAGTCTTTAACAGGATTTCTTCTTCATTGATGTTGTTGTTAGTTGCAAAGTTTGGCTTCTAGTATTGGAAGTATTGATGGAAAGAAGAGGCTGTTTTTTTAAAAAAAGATATGCCTGAAGAGCAATAATAGATTTGGTATCATCCTGAAATTAAATTGTAACAAAATTCTGTCAGGGTCAGATAGTTTTGAGGAACTTACTTTGCCTGATATTTTTGAATCAATACTGACAGCTATGTTGTACCTTCTTGGATTCAGTCTATTTGTAAAAGAGGGCATTATACGAAAAAACAAAGTCTTAGCCAAGATCAACATGAACGACGATTTTGACAAGAATCTGTCATCAGATTTAACATAAAAAAAAAAAAAAGAACGAGACTCTAAAAATTAAGAAAGAAATAAAAATAATAATTCCAGAGAGCAAGTGAAAGATTTTTTTGGGTGGGGGGACTTAGAAAAGCACTGAAGAAATTTGAAAGGAGGATCCACAATCATCTGAATAGATTAAAGACAAGATCGTTTTACGCAAAAAGGGAACACAAAGTTGGTTTATTTGACCAGAGTTAAAATGAGACGTATTGCAGTTTTGGGTAGGGTGGGGTGTTTTTTGTTTGTTTGCTTTGGATTTGCTGTTTATCTGGACTGGAAAAAATGTTGTGCATTGAATTTGCTTATCAGTATGGTGTTTAGACAGCTACTTTATGTATCCTAACATGAGAGTATTTAAACTGTATTTTTCCTTAAAGTAAAGAATTTTTGTGACCTTGTTCTAGTTAAAGGAGAAATTATTTATTTTTTTATTTTATTTATTATTCGAATTTATATACCGCCCTATCTCCCAAAGGACTCAGGGCGGTTTACAGGCATATAAAACATCAATATCAATATACAAATTAAAATAATCCTTAAAAAACTTATTCTAACGCCCGAATTATTAAAAATAAAAATATAAATATCAAATATAAATATTAAAATCAATTTAAAACCCCTCTAAATTTAAAAATCTAAGCCAGTCCTGCACAGATGAATAAATGTGTCTTGAGCTCGCGACGGAAGGTTCGAAGGTCAGGAAGTTGACGGAGTCCTGGGGGGAGTTCGTTCCAGAGGGTGGGAGCCCCCACAGAGAAGGCCCTTCCCCTGGGCGTCGCCAACCGACACTGCCTAGCTGACGGCACCCTGAGGAGTCCCTCTCTGTGAGAGCGCACGGGTCGGTGAGAGGTATCTGGTCGCAGTAGGCGGTCCCGTAGATAACCCGGCCCTATGCCATGGAGCGCTTTAAAGGTGGTCACCAAACCCTTGAAGCACACCGGGAAGGCCACAGGTAGCCAGTGCAGCCTGCGCAGGATGGGTGTTATGCGGGAGCCACGAGGGGCCCCCTCTATCACCCGCGCAGCCGCATTCTGAACTAACTGCAGCCTCCGGATGCCCTTCAAGGGAAGCCCCATGTAGAGAGCGTTGCAGTAATCCAGGCGAGACGTCACAAGGGCGTGAGTGACCGTGCAAAGGGCCTCCCGGTCCAGAAAGGGGCGCAACTGGCGCACCAGGCGAACCTGGTAGAACGCTCTCCTGGAGACGGCCGTCAAATGATCTTCTAGAGACAGCCGTTCATCCAGGAGGACGCCTAAGTTGCGCACCCTCTCCATCGGGGCCAATGACTCGCCACCGATGGTCAGCCGCGGATTTAGCTGACTGTACCGGGATGCCGGCATCCACAGCCACTCTGTCTTGTATTATATCCCTATCCAATTCTAGACTTTTATTTATGCTAGGATACTGGGGTTATTTTATGCCTCCTAAATGTGAATTTGCTTATAGTTGAGATATGGAACGTTTATTTCAATGGAACTTGAAGTTTTTGGAATTCTTTTTGGATTTTCTAGCATCTGGAATGGAAAAATGTTGTGTATTGGGCCTGCTTACAGTGAGCATGTTGTGTAAGCTTTTTCCCCTATAGTTACTGTATGTATTCTAATCTGATAGGATTTAAAGAAGCTTTTTTTAAAATCTTTTTATTTTCCCAGAATCAGACATGATTGATTGAATGGATGAAAAAAAAACCTATCTCTCTATCATCCATCCATCCATCTTTCTTTCTTTCTTTCTTTCTTTCTTTCTTTCTTTCTTTCTTTCTTTCTTTCTTTCTTTCTTTCTTTCTTCTCTCTCTCTGTCTCTCTGTCTCTGTCTCTGTCTCTCTCATCTCTCATTTCTCATCTCTCATCTATCTTTATCATTTATCTTCTATCATTTATCATCAATTATTAAAATATACCACTTTATAAAACCTTAGTAAGACCACACCTGGAATACTGCATCCAGTTTTGGTCACCACATAAAAAAAATGTAGAGTTTGGAAAAAGTATAGAGAAGAGCAACTAATATGATTAAAGGCCTGGAGACTAAAACATATGAAGAACGATTGCAGGAACTGGCTATGGCTAATCTAGAGAAAAGAAGGACTAGGGGTGACATGATGCCAGTATTCCAGCATTTGAGGGGTTACTACAAAGAAAAGGGGGTCAATTTATTTTCCAAAGCACCAGAAGACAAGGCAAGAAACAATGAATAGAAACAATCAAGGAGAGAAGCAACCTGGAATTAAGAAGAAATTTCCTGACAGTGAGAACAATTAATCAGTGGAAAAACTTGCCTGCAGAAGTTGTGAATGCTCCAACACTGGAAGTTTTTAAGAAGAGATTGGACAGCCACTTTTCCCAAATTGTATAGGGTCTCCTACCTGAGCAGAGGGTTGGACTAAAAGACCTCTAAGGCCCCTTCCAGCTCTATTTTGCTTGCTTGCTTGATCGATCGATCTATATCTGTCTGTCTGCCTCTCTGTCTATCATTACTCTGTCATCAATTAATCTACCATCTATTTATCTAGTCTCTCTTTCTCTACTATCTCTGCTTATGAGATGGGATGGGATGGTAACTTGACGAAAAAGGCACATTGGAGGATAACATCCCTGAGAAAATTACTGACTAAATACTAATTATTTGGATTTCAAGTTGGTAACAAGGATTATACTGAGTTTTGTTTTCAATTAAACTATTCACCTTAGGAATTCAAATGAGGTTCAAGGGGTAAAATTGAATTAAGATGAGAGTTTCCATCCATGAAGACCTTACTTTTTAAAACTAAGAGGGGGGGAAATCTATTATCATAAATGTGTATGTAAAAATTCATCTTTAAAATCAAGAAAAGTTGAAAATGACTTTTTTTCCCACTCCCATCCCTTAATTATCTATTTGTTAACCTTAAGAGATAATACATACTCATATGGCGTGTACTTTTCAGGCTAAGCAACATTACATAAAGAATGTAATGGAATAAGAAATAGTAAGAAGCAACAAATAATAAATGAATAGCCTAATGCTTTTAACCGCATTGTCAAAACAATTTTTTAAACCATACAATCATTCGTTCTTGGTTATCTGAATGGCCCCATTCTGTTCCCTTTCAACTGTTTTTCACTCCTCCATTTCATCTATTATGTTACTCAGCTATTTACTGTCATGAATTACATTCATTCAGCATCTAGCACAATTTTTCTCAAACTCATCTCTAGGTTCTTCATTATCCCCAAGCTACGAATTTCTACACTCATAGTTATCTAGAAGGCAATCATTCAGGTACGGTATATATTTCTGGTGTGCATTTTAACCTCTTAATTCATAATTAAGATTACCCTTTCACTTTTATATGTTTGCATTAATACTTCTGCACACAAGATCTAGTCACATCTGTATTCTTTTACCCTTGTCATATTCTTTTCGAAACAATTTTATAGAGAAATTACCGTACTTTTTGGAGTATAAGATGCATTTTCCTCCCTAAAAAGAGGGTGGAAAATGTTGGTGTGTCTTATACACTGAATACAGCCATTTTTGGCCTCCCAAAATCCTGCCCCCCAAAACAGCCCATTTTTCACAAAAACGGGATGAGCAGAGGGTTTGGGAGGCCTGCAGAGTGCTCCTGGGGGCTGGGGAAGGCAAAAAACCCCTTTTCCCCCCTTGTTTTCTTCTTCAAAATTTTGGTGCGTCTTATACTCTGGTATATCTTACAGTTAAAAAAATACGGTATTTAGTCTGTCGTTTGTACTTCTGTGACTGTCTGATTTGGTATAGCAATCAAACAGGACAGGTAGAGACTTTGACGGATAGTTAGGACTGCAGAAAAAAACATTGCAACCAGCCTGCCTTCCATTAAAGGCCTATATACTGCATAGGACAGAAGGAGGGCTGAGAAAATGTCTGTAGATCCATCAGATGCTGGCCGTAAAGTTTTAACTTCTCCCCTCAGGACCCCACTATAGGGCAGTGCATGCCAAAGCAACTAGACGCAGACAGTTTTTCCCTTTTGCGATCTTTCTGCTGGATACCTAATTTCCACAGCATTGTCAAACTATTCACTAAATCCGCATTGCTATTAATCTTCTCATCATTCCTATCACCCATCTCCTCCCACTTATGAATGTATGACTCTAACTTTGTTGCTTGTATCCTCATGATTTACATTGGTTGTTTCCTAGTATGATTCGGTTGCTTATTTGTACCCTAGGAGTGTCATGAAATGTTGTATTTTATGATTCTTGATGAATGTATCTTTTCTTTTTATGTCTTGGTGCATATGAGAGCCTATGCACCAAGACAAATTCCTTGGGTGTCCAATCACACTTGGCCAATAAAGAATTCTGTTCTGTTCTGTTCTGTTCCATTCCGTTCTGTTCCGTTCCATTCCATTCCATTTATGTACACTATTCTGTTCTGTTCTGTTCTGTTCCGTTCCATTCCATGCCATTCTATTCTATTCTGGTCTGTTCCGTTCCATTCTATTCCATTCCATTTATGTACACTGAGAGCATATACACATAAGGCAAATTCCTTGGGTGTCCAATCACACTTGGCCAATAAACTATTCTATTCTATTCTATTCTATTCTATTCTATTCTATTCTATTCGATTCGATTCGATTCGATTCGATTCGATTCGATTCTAATGTTTAAGGACATTTACCCTTGTAGTAGGGCTGTATTACTAATAGCTTTCTCATCTTTCCTATTTTCTTCTCCTATTGGCATCTTATAATTTTATTACTTTGTGCTTTGCATCTACACTGAGAGCTTATGCTCCAGAGACAAAGAGCCTACCATATTAACCATGTTGACTCCTTTTTTTCAGACACCTATGGGAATATACCAAGATTCGAAGGATTAAAAGCCCTCAAAAGCCCTTTTGAGCTGTCTCTCGGACTTAAATTTGGTCTCTGCTCCAGCGGAAGAGCCAAGTGAAAGACTGCAAATGAGCTATAAGAAGAGCAGTTGGATGAAGCAAGATACAAAATATTTCTTTTGAAGATCATTCAAGATTTGCTCATAGCTAAAGGAACGTATTTTGGAGACTAAATTCCATGTTCTAAGCTGGATACCCCAAAACCACATTAGGTTTCTCCTGTATCCTCTGATACGTTTAACAGATTAACAGAGTTGGAAGGGACCTTGTAGATCATCTAGTCCAACCCCTCTTCCCCAACCTTGCAGGAGACCCTACACCCTGTCAGCTTTGGAAGCCATATTAGGCCGGAAGCTTCCGTGCTGCCACTTTCTCATGTGTGGGAAAGTAGGAGGGGGGGGGGATTTCATAGAGGGGTTGTCTTTAGACATAATAGCATTCTTCCTGTCGGTCAAGGTCAGGCCGATCCTGCATCTGGAGAAGGAGTGGTCGGAGTGCTGTCTCGAGATGGGACGGTTGGCGATTGGAGCATGTGATCGACTGTGGAGTCAGAGGATGGTTTTGGGGGTTTTGATTTACTGAGGGAAAACCTGGACCTCTCAGATTCAGGTTTCCCCAGATGTGTCAGTTTACCTATCCTAGTAAATAGAACTTTGAAAGATGCTTGCTTCGGAGTTTTTACTTGGAGTTGGGGGTTTTTCTGGAACGCTGACATACCAAGGGTCTTCAGACTTGGCAGTTTTAAGACTTGTGGACTTTAAGTCTCAAAATTCCTGAGCTAACATGACTGGAGGAGGAATTCTGGGAGTTGAAGTCCACAAGTCTTAAAGCTGTCAAGTTTGAAGACCCCTGCCCTACACCATTTTCTGACAAATGGCAGTTGTTATGTATTGAATACATATAGCTGTGTTAAGCCCTGCTGAAAGGTGAAGCTAACCCTTAGATAACCCTAACTGTTAACTTCAACTGTATGGGAAGGAAACTTAGAACATTCATATTTGGGCGGGCTTTTTCAAGTATTATGATTGGTTGAGGCCCTGTGGGCCCAGAGTATAAATTACAGGAATGTGCCTGTTTGTCGTGTCCCACTCCTCTGCTGACGGCCGGGTCAGGGAAATCCGAATCAGGCGTGCCTCTGCAGCTTTGCCAAAGTCCTAGCAAAGTTCTCAAGGCAGGCAGGAGACCAGAAAGTGACTTCAGCAAGATATGTTAGACTTTGCCTGACTCAGAGAATGCCAGAAAGCAGATCATTTATATAGGCCATGGGGTGTGGCTCCATGACTCAGCACTTATCCAGGCCTGCCCCTCCCTTCCTTTTGCTGACGCCGCCTATCAATTCTCCTGAAGCGAGGATCTCTCCAGGCTCCAGCTGTTGGTAATTCACATTCCTCAGGCTCACATGCTGTGGGGGAGGGGGAGGGGTCTAGTTGCTCCGTTTGCCTGGGCATGGAGCCAGAGCTGGGGGCTGGAGGTACTTCTTCCTCCTCAGCCTGTCTGGGCATGGAGCCAGGGCCGGGAGGCATACTAGGACATTGCTCAGCGTTCGGAAGCAGATAAGAAGGCCCCGGCTGCGGTGAAAGCAGACGAGACACAACACTGTTGTTGCTGAGTTCCAGTTGAGTCAATAAATGCTGTATCTACGTTGTCTGTTCTTGCCTACCGCATCCCACAACATAATAGCAGTCCAGTCTCTTCTTGAAAGCCTCCAGTGATGAAGCTCCCATAGCTTCTGAAGGGCAACTTCTGTTCCATGGGTTGATGGTTCTCACTGTCAGAAAATTTCTCCTTAAGTTTAGTATCAACACTCAGAACTATGCTTTGCTATCTAGTGTTCACCGCATCTTCTGCTTTGGTGGCTACTGGCAGAGTTGATGAAATGGCAAACCTTATGATCAGGGGTGAAATCCAGCAGTTTCTGGAGAACCGATAGTGGAAATTTTGAGTAGTTTGGAGAACCGGCAAATACCACCTCCGGCTGGCCCCAGAGTGGGGTGAAAATGAGGATTTTGCAATATTCTTCCCCCAGGAGTGGGAAGGGAATGGGGATTTTGCAGTATCTTTCCCCTACCACACCCACCAAGCCACACCCACAGAATCGGAAGTAAAAAAAATTGGATTTCACCACTGCTTATGGTGGCAGGTGGCCAAGAAAAGCCACTAAGATCTCAACCATCTTCACCCTCTATGATTGCCTCCTTCTCCTAATCTCAAGGCTGATTTTGTTTCCTTCTTGTAGACACCATATGTCGTGTCCCACTCCTCCTCTGACGGCTGGGTCGGGGAAGTCCGTATCAAGCGTGGCTGCAAAGCCTCTGCAGCTTTGCCAAAGTTCTGTCAGAGTTCTCAGGACAGGCAGGAGACCAGGATGTGACTTCAGCAATCCAAGTTAGACTTTGCCTGACTCAAAGAATGTCAGAAAGCAGATCCTTTATATAGGCCATGGGGTGTGGCTCCATGACTCAGCACTTATCCAGGCCTGCCCCTCCCTTCCTTTTGCTGACGTCACCTCTCCATTCTCCGGAAGCGTGGATCTATCCATTGCATCGTTTCGTCCCCAGCTGCTGGTAATCCCAGCTCGTGGCTGGCTTCAGGCGCACATGCTATCGGAGGGAGGTTTGTTTGCTCGGTTTGTCCGGGCATGGTGCCAGGGCTGGGGGCTGGAGGCATGCCAGGACATTCTTCTGTACTATCAGTCTCTGGCTGAGATAGCCGGAGATGAGAGGGGCCCAGCTGCGGCGGGGGGGGGGGGCAGCGAGGCACAACACCATAAGCAAACGTTGGCCCAAATGTCCCTTCTCCTCCTGTCCTGTCTTGTCCTTCCTTCTCCTCCAACCATGAAGGACAAAAGGCAGGGCTGGGCTGCTGGGGGTTCGCAGAGGTTCGGGAGAACCTCTAGCTAAGATTTTGTGCAGTTCGGAGAACCCCCAAATCCCACCCCTGGCTGGCCCATCCCACCCTGCCCCTCCCATCCCAGGAGTCCCCAAGTGGCCTGTTTTGGATGCAGGTAAGTGCTGGGTGCACATGGAGGCTCGGGAAGGGCGAAAAATGGGAAGTTCGGGAAGGCCTGTCTCTGACCTCTAGATGGCCTCCAGAGCCTGGGGAGACCATTTTTGCCATCCCGGAGGCTCAAGAAAAGCCTCCGGAGCCCAGAGAGGGCAAAAATGCCTTCCCCCTCCCAGCTATGGTGTATGAGCCCAACTAGGCCACGCCCACCATGGCCACACCCACCCAGCAACCAGGGCAGAGAACCCCTTGCTAAAATTTTGGAAGCCCACCCCTGACAAAAGGTGTTTGTCACAAAGCACGGAGAAAAACATTATTTTTTTTTCTTCATAATGTTATGCGCAGCTGGATGTAGCGAAAAGTTGGATAGAAACCCCGGCAACCGGTCCAAGTTCTGATGTGCTGTACCGGTTAGGCAGTTGGAGTGCCTTTGGCATGTTAGAATTTTCCACCCCAAAGTGCCAAACTGTAAACTTAGCAGGAAAAGAGTAATCATTTCATCTTATTTGAAAAAAAAAAAAGAAAGAAAGAAAGAGAAAGGGAAGAAGCACACCATCAGCGCAACATGATGCCTCTTGAGTGAGAGATAATCTGTAATTATAAGCAAAATCCTTGAATATTTCCTGCATTAACTCTTTCGTAGACTAATCCTCTTAATTCTAGCCTTAGGGGAAGGAGATTCATAACTGTTTTTCAGGGGAAGGAAGGTAAAATCAATAGCAATAATCCCCAAATATTTTTCGCACTGTTTTCAGGCCGTTTTCCGGTGCCCCGGCGCCTACGAAGACCAGCTGGCGATGGCACGTGTGCCCAGAGAGAGGGTCTGCGTGCCACCTCATCATGGCCCTATAGCATTCAGGACAAATAGCAGTTCAATCTCTTCTTAAAATCCTCCAGTGCCAGGACACCCTCTTCCTCTGGGAACAAATTGTCCCACGAGTTCATTGTTCTCCTTGACAGGAACTTTGGTCTATGGTATTATCAGAGTCTTAGCTTCTTCTTAACACTAGGAAAATCAAACTTTCAGCAGCAGTGTTTCTTGGTACTGGTATGAATCAGTGGGGAAATCCAAATATTTTTACTACCGGTTCTGTGGGCGTGTCTTGGTGGGCGTGGTGTGACTTGGTGGACGTGGCAGGGGAAGGGTACTGCAAAAGCCCCATTCCCTCCCCACTCCTGGGGGGGAAGGATATTGCAAAATCTCCATTCCCACCGCACTCTGGGGCCAGCCAGAGGTGGTATTTGCTGGTTCTCCGAACTGCTCAAAATTTCCGCTACCGGTTCTCCAGAACTTGTCAGAACCTGCTGGATTTCACCCCTGAAATGAATCTTAACAGAATGTCCTGCCAGTGGATTTCAGGTGGGTCCCCATCCTGTCTGCCTACCAAGCTAAACTCTTCCAGAAAGCATTTGTTCTATGTCTTCATTAGTCGATGGATCTTTATACTTTTTTTCCCTTAATATTACATTTGTCTTATAAACTGTTAAGAGTCCTTGGGAATTGCTAACTAACAAATTGAAACTCAATGTAAAGAAAAGTTACTTGCCTCCAGGATATTGCAAATGCTACAACACTGGAAGTTTTTAAGAAGAGATTGGATAAACATTTGTCTGAAGTGGTGTAGAGTTTCCTGCCTAAGCAGGGGGTTGGACTAGAAGACCTCCAAGGTCCCTTCCAACTCTGTTATCCTATCCTATCCTATTCTATTCTATTCTATTCTATTCTATTCTATTCTATTCTATTCTATTCTATTCTATTCTAAGGTTTTACACTTAAGCAAGAAAAACCAAATGTACGGGTACAGATTAGGTGAATCCTGGCTCAATAGCAGTAACTGTGAGAGGGATCTTGGAGTCCTATGGACAATCACTTAAATATGAGCCAACAGTGACCTTCAGCTGCCAAAAAAGCCAACGCAGTCCTAGGTTGCATTAATAGAGGGATAGAATCCAAGTTCACATGAATTTCTGGAACCACTTTGCAAAGCCTTAGTAAGAGCACACTTAGAATACTGCATCTAATTCTGGTCACCTCAATACAAAAAATATGTTGAGACTCTGAAAAGAGTGAAGAAAATAGTAACAAAAATGATGAAGGAGCTAGAGGTTAAAATACATAAAGAACAGTTGCAGAATTGGATATGTCCAGTGGTGGGATTCAACCAGTTCGCACCACTTCGGGAGAACCGGTTGTTAACTTTCTGAGCAGTTTGGCAAACTGGTTGTTGGAAGAAATCATTAAGGCAGAGAACAGGTTGTTAAATTACTTGAATCTCACCACTGGATATGTCTAGTTTAGTGAAAAGAAGGACTAGGGGAGACATGATAGCTGTGTGCCAATATTTGAGGGGCTGTCATAAAGAAGGTGGGGGGGGTCAATCTATTTTCCAAAGCACCAGAAGGCAAGACAAGAAATACTGAGTTATTTCATATATCATTCCTGAGAGGCAGCTGCCAGTCTTCCTTCCATTCTCCAGACTTCACACCCAGCTCAGTAACAGAGTTGGAAGGGACCTTGGAGGTCATCTAGTCCAACCCAGTGGCGGGATTCAATTTTTTTTTACTACCGGTTCTGTGGGCATGGCTTGGTGGGCATGGCATGTCTTGGTGGGTGTGGCTTGGTGGGCGTGGCAGGGGAAGGATACTGTAAAATCTCCATTCCCACCCTACTCCAGGGGAAGGATACTGTAAAATCTCCATTCCCACCCTACTCCAGGGGAAGGATACTGCAAAATCTCCATTTCCTCCCGAAATGGTACTCAGGAGGCAGAGAATAGATGGGGGAAGGGCCAGTCAGAGGTGGTATTACTGGTTCTCCGAACTACTCAGAATTTCCGCTACCGGTTCTCCAGAACTGGTCAGAACCTGCTGAATAACACCTCTGGTCCAACCCCCTGGTCAGGCAGGAGACCTCGTACTAGGGATTCAAACTGCCGAACTGCCAACCTTTCTGATCGACAAGCTCGGTGCCTTAGCCACTGAGCCACCTAGTCAATGGATGGAAACTAATCAAGAAGAGAAGTAACCTAGGACTAAGGAGACATTTCCTAACTTTAAGAACAATCAACCAGTGGAACGCCTTACCTTCAGAAGTCGTGGTTGCCCCATCACTGGAGGCTCTTAATAAGGGTGGACAACCATTTGTCCAAAATGCAACATACATTTAAAACGTTTATATATTTCCTGTCAACATTGTTAGACTAGCCTTATCTTGTAACTTGTCTAAAGTCCCGTTATACACTCCTTAGAATCAGTTTTAAAATTTTCTAAAGTAATAAATCAATAAATGTTACATTTCTTAGTTATAAAAATGCAATGGATTTTTGAACTCTGCAATTAAATCGTGGGCAATTACTATCTCATGAACAATTTGTGGATTACTGTATCTTATAAAAAGTGTTCTACAGTTTTCCAACAATATGTCCAACACTGAAATTATTTTCTTACAATTTTCTACATAAGGAAAAAAATATTCTTATGTACAGTGACTTTGGTACATTGTACCAAATCTGACATGCAAAATTCCACAATCCCACAAGATGGCGGCACCGACATACATTGACCTCTCAAACTTTGCTGCTACCTAGTTGTTACCTATATTTAGCAGCTTAAACATAATTTTTCTCTTTGAACAGAGAGATTCCCACTGTAGACTAATAGTTTAGCAAATAGCAGGTTAGGTAAAAGTAAAGGTTCCCCTAGCACATACATGCTAGTTGTTGCCAACTCTAGGGGGCAGTGCTCATCTCCGTTTCAAAGCTGAAGAGCCAGCACTGTCTGAAGACGTCTCCGTGGTCATGTGGCCAGCATGACTCAATGCCAAAAGTGCACGGAACACTGTTACCTTCCAACCAAAGGTGGTCCCTATTTTTTCTACTTGCATTTTTACGTGCTTTCGAAACTGCTAGGTTGGCAGGAAGCTGGGATGAGTAACGGGAGCTCACACCATTACTCGGCAGCACTAGGGATTTGAACCGCTGAGCAGCCAACCTTTCGATCGACAAGCTCAACGTCCTAGCCCCTGAGCCACCACGTCCCTGTTAAAGGTTACTGGATATAATAGTTAAATGTTAAATTTATTAAATTTATTTGCACCTTCCTATCTCATCATGGGGCTAGTAGCATTAATACTAGTACTTGTAATAATAGTAAAGGGTAAAAGAGTCCTTGCAGATTTTATTCCATTAGCCGTTGCTGATTCTAGAGGCTGTGTTCATCTCTGTTTCAAGGCCGCTGAGCTAGCGCTGTCTGAAGACATTTCCACAGTCTTGTGGCCAGCACGACATCATGGAGTGCTGTTATTTTCCCACTGAAGGGGTACTTATTTATCTACTCACATTTGCATGCTTTCGAACTGTTAGGTTGGCAGGAGCTGAGGGTGGGAGCTCACCCCATCACATTGCATTACGAGTCTTGAACCTGAGCTGCTGGCTTTCCAGCCAACAAGCCCAGCTCTGAGCCATCACCCCACTCCAGTACTTATAGTATAAGTTCTAATATACAACATGGTACCTTAAACACATCTCAACGTTTTCAAAACTACCTGGTCACTTTTTGTTAAGATTATCCTGTCTTCATTATTTTTATAAACAACTCAAGGAAGTGAACATACCTGCTACTCCTTTTTCCTCCTATTTTCTTCACACTAAACAGTAACCAACTCTGGGATGAGTTGGACTGAGAGAGAGAGAGTGATTGGCTCAAAGTCACCCAGCCATCTTTCAGGCCTAAGGTGGTACTAGAACTCACGGTCTCCTGGTTTCTAGCCTGGTGACTGAACCACTAGACCAAACCTCCAAGCAATTGGTAATGAAAGTTTGCCCTTTACATTTTTCAATCCCTTAAACGTCAGTATAAAACGTGAACGTGTTGCAACATTTTCTAAGTCAGAGATTCTAGAATGAAGATCCTCTAAAATACAAATCCAGCGGACATGGCAGAGTCCTCAAATCTGTTTTCTTTTGCATTAACTCCAACACCGTTGGAAAACTAGTCTCTGCTTTTCCAGCCAAAACAATTCATTCCCACGATTGATCTGAGACAGGAACTAATTTCTTTAATCCCTGCATGTGAACCTGATCTATTTTCTCCCTCTGAATCTGTTCGAGACCTAATAGATGACCGTACCTCTGCATCAGCTAGGGCAGTGGTTCTCAACTTTTATAGTGCTGCGACCCCTTTAATACAATTCCCCACGATGTGGCGACCCCTTTAATACAATGCCACACGATGTGGCGACCCCCAACTGTAAAATTATTTTCGTTTTGAATTTATCGCGCCTGAAGCCGTATTGGCTAGCGATCTGAACTGCTTGCGATTGCCTTGAAGCGGAGACTCCTCCCCTATTAAGTTTATGGCGCCTGAAGCCAGATTAGGCTAGCGATTGGGAGTGATTGCAGCTAGCTTGAGAGGAGACATCAGAGCAAAGATTTCTCTCTTTTTTAATTCATTGCGCCTGAAGCCGAATTCAGCTAGCGATTTGAAGAGCCTGCAGCTGGCTTGTGGAGTCAACCATTGGAGCGCGATTCTTCGACTTGCAAGTATACTTCCCATATTTCCGATGTCTTAGGCGACCCCTGGCAAATTGTCATTCGACCCCCAACGGGGTCGCGACCCACAGGTTGAGAACCGCTGAGCTAGGGTGTCTTTATTTTCTGATTGATAATGGAGTTCAAAAATCGTATGTTTGCAATTGAAAGAAGAACCTTTGTAGTTAGAAGTGTATCTGCGCCAAGTTCTTGGTTTTTTTTTAATACTGAACAAAACCTTGCAAACATTTTCTGCTGCTAACTGGTAACCATCTTAGCAACAACAAATGTCAGCAGCAATACTTGTACTACTAATAATCAAAGGTAAAAATAGAAACAGCATTGTAATTCAACCAAGCAAGGGATTATTCAAGGATGTTTCAGGAATGGTCTCATCCTATTATTGTTGTTAGTTGTGAAGTTGTGTCCGACCCATTGCGACCCCATGGACAACGTTCCTCCAGGCCTTCCTGTCCTCTACCATCCCCCGGAGTCCATTTAAGCTCATGCCGACTGCTTCAGTGACTCCATCCAGCCACCTTGTTCTCTGTCATCCCCTTCTTCTTTTGCCCTTTAGAAGGCCAGATCCTGAAGATGAAACTCAAATATTTTGGCCACCTAATGAGAAGGAAGGACTGGAGAAGAGCCAAATGCTGCGAACGATTGAGGGCAAAAGAAGAAAGGGATGACAGAGAACAAGATGGTTGGATGGAGTCACTGAAACAATAGGCATGAGCTTAAATGGACTCTAGAGGATGGTAGAGGACAGGAAGGCCTGGAGGAAAGTTGTCCATGGGGTCATGATGGGTCAGACGCGACTTCACAAGTAATAATACTTTAATAAGAAAATGTTCTGTGATTTCTTTAATCTTAATAACTCTTATTCACCTTTTCCTGTTCTTCTCTATTTGTTGATGTTCTTGACTGAGGTATCTCTCCTTGGTTTTTCTTGCTTCCTTGCATTCAGCCATCCTCTATCCTTCTTATTCTCCAAAGCTTCCATGCCATACTTCTCTGGTTATTAAGATAGCTTGTTCACAAAATTTCTTTTACCAACTTTAAGGGTACCGAATATGTTCCTGATGTTACATTTATGTTCTGATTGTATGTCCTTCAGGTTGATCCCATTGGCACATCTACTTTCTTTATCTGATACAATCACTCACAATCTGTTCCAAATGAGATCTGGCTTGGTTTGCTAGACTTTGCTTCTCCATATTTTGTTTCTTATTGTGTGGTTAATTTGATTTCCATGTTACCCAGCCAGCAATGTCCATGGTCTGGAAACTATGTTCCTTGAAGCGAATTTGTTCCTTGAAGCACTTCTTAACCACTGCCCCTCACAAATGGCTTCCTATTTTGCAACAACAAAAGTGTTCTCGCTATATGGAAAAGAGAAAGAAGTTGTTTGAACGGAAAGTCCCAGCAATCTGACTTTCTATCAGGAAGGAAATCTACTTACCTTCCTTACCGGTTTGGAAGTGCACACGCTGCCATGTGTACTCGCTTTGCTTGCACATACAGTTCAGACTTTCTGGGCATGCGCAAAACTTTCTGTGCATGCGCAGAAGGTAAAAAACACATTACTTCCTACACCCAGGCAGGTGGGCAGAGCTTTGCTTTGCCATCGCTACTGGATCGCCGAACCACCAGCCACAATCGCTACTGGATCGCGCAATCCGGTCCGATCAGGGAGCATTTCACCCCTGCTCTCTCTATATGTTCCTCTTCCGTCCAAGAAAAGCAGGAAACATGCCTTGGTTACTAAGGGCGAGATGAGAAGCTGCAAAGCCAGCATGTCACTTGCAGGACCCAAAACTCAGACCTGGGAACCGAGATGAAGTAAGGCAAGAACTTGTCCAGATGGCAATGTGGCCCACTGAGTATCATTGTTTCCAGATGAAACTTGGCTTCAGATGGAAAATCAATAAAGGAGAATGGCAATATTTGAAGGGACCCCAAAGGTACAGAGCAAAATCAGGGATTGGGGTGTCTGCAGGGGGGGGGTCAAAGAAAGGAGAGCGGTCATTTACAACTGTGCTATTGAAGCCCACCTCCCACTCCATTTTTTAAGTAGAAATCACATGAGCAGGGCATATAGAAAAAAAAATAGTACTTCAATGTGCTGGCTCAGTAGCTCTGGCAGTTCGAGTCCTAGCATTGCATGGCGGGGCAAACCCCAGTTACTCACCTCATCTTCTGCCCATCTAACAGTCCGAAAGCATGTTCTACACAAGTAGATAGATAGGTACCTGTTGTGACCCAGGTTCCTGGACCCGGACTCCTGGACTCGGATGATTCAGAAAGTGAGGGAGAAGACCTGGCCAGCCCTGCTTCTCTTGAGCCCTTTCCCTCCCTGGCACCCACTCAAAGGGAGGAGGAGGGGCCGGCAAAGCCTGATTCCATGGAGCCTCCTTCTGATTTGGCAACGCCCCAAGAACAGTTTTGGAGTGATGCAAGGTTATGTAGACTTGATCGGCGTGCGCAGCAGCGGAAGAGTTGGGACAAAGCCAAGTCATAATTGTCATGCAGTGACATCTGCAGAGACTATAAATAGGAGGCGGGACTTCCTGGTTTTTTGTCTTGGACAAAGTAATGAATTTGGGCGGGCAATCTGTATCAACGGAGGGAAGAATATATTCGTGAGTAATTCTGGCCTTATCTGTAATTTCCTTGTTATCTCCAGAAACTTGGCAGGCCCGTGGGTAGACGTAGCCAGGACATTTATATATATGTAAATAAATCAGAAAAGGAGGCCTCTGACTGACTCTTTGCTGGGAGTATTGGGGGAAGGGAAACAGAACAGTACCACTTTGGTGGAGAGATGAGCTGGTGCTCTGTGCAGGCAGGCAGAAGTTGTGAATGCTCCAACACTGGACGTTTTTAAGAAGATGCTGGATAATTATTTGTCTGAAGTGGTGTAGGGTTTCCTGCCTTAGCAGGCGGTTGGACTAGAAGACCTCCAGGGTCCCTTCCAATGCTGTTATTCTATATTCTATATTCTGTTCTATTCTACACCTACACTTCCTTTTCATTAGACTAGTCCAGGGGTCTCCAACCTTGGTCCCTTTAAGACTTGTGGACTTCAACTCCAAGAGATGGCTGAGGGACTCTGGGAGTTGAAGTCCACAAGTCTTAAAGGGACCAAGGTTGGAGACCCCTGGACTAGGCAAACCCAATTCCTGCAGCCATTCTTCATATGTTTTAGCCTCCAACCCACTAATCATCTTCGTTACTCTTCTCTTCATTCTTTCCAGAGTCTCAACATCTTTGTTTTTTAATAATATGGTGTCCAAAACTAGATGCTATATTTCAAGGGTCTCCAACCTTGGCAACTTTAAGACTTGTGGGGTTCAACTCCCAGAGTTCCTCAGCCAGCAAACTCTGGGAATTGGAGTCCACAAGTCTTAAAGTTGCCAAGGTTGGAGACCCCTACTGTATTCCATGTGTGGTCTTACTAAGGCTTTATAAAGCGGTGCTAATGCTTCACATGATCTTGATTCTGTCCGCCTGTTAATGCAACCTAGGATTGCATGAACATTATTAATGTTTATTGGTTTGGTTCTGCAACCCAACAAGACAGACACAGACTTCAAAGGATAATTAGAACTGCAGAGAAAACAATAACTACTAGCCTGCCTTCCATTGAGGATCTGTCTACTGGACAAGTCAAAAAGAGGGCTGTGAAAATATTTAAAGACCCCTCGCATCCTGGACATAAACTGTTTCAACTCCTACCCTCAAAAGGATGCTATAGAGCACTGCACACCAGAACAACTGGACATAAGAACAGTTTTTTCTCAAACACCATCACTCTGCTAAACAAATAATTCCCTTAACACTGTCAAACTATTCGCTAAATCTGCACTACTATTAATCTTCTCAACGTTCCCATCACCCATCTCCTTCCACTTATGACTGTATGACTGTAACCTTGTTGCTGGTATCCTTACAATTTATATTGACTGTTTCCTAATATGATTTGATTGCTTATTTGTTCCCTATGAGTATCATTAAGTGTTGTACCTTAGAATTCTTGATGAATGTATATTTTCTTTTATGTACACTGAGAGCACATGCACCAAGACAAATTCCTTGTGTATCCAATCACACTTGGCCAATAAAGAATTCTATTCTATTCTATTCTATTCTATTCTATTCTATTCTATTCTATTCTATTCTATTCTATTCTATTCCTATTCCTATTCTTATTCCTATTTCTCTTCTCTTCTCTTCTCTTCTCTTCTCTTCTCTTCTCTTCTCTTCTCTTCTATTCTATTCTATTCTATTCTATTCTATTCTCTTCTCTTCTATTCTTACTAAAGCGACAAAGATTTTCAACATCTTCAAAGCCATAGAAAACCCATCAAAGCTGCAAAGGTCCTGATTTGACTCACTGCTTCAGGGTGAGTTTGCAAATCCAAGATCGCTGGGATAAAGCTGTCAAAACACCTCTCCCAGGCAAAACTTTACACAACTCGATTTTGATTCCAGAAAGGTGCCTGAGGGCATTTCTTAAGATCTGCTCCTGCAGCTTAGAGCTCTAACCATTTTCACCTTCATCCACAGCACGTGGCTATTGTCTGTCCACTATGCCTGTCCAATTGTTACTTGTTTTTTTTAAAATAAATAAAACTAAGGCTTCCACCATTTTCAGGAACAAGATTTCACTCTTGTTTATCTCCTGGAAATGTATCTCGCTCTTATGTCTGAAGGAAGACAATTAGCATTTTGGTTTTTTTGCCCAGTCTCTCTATTGTGGTCAGAAAAATTGCAAACACAATCTTTTCAACCGTAACTCGTATAATGGAGCCAAAAGTAAGGAGAGTTAAGGAAAGAAGAGGTAGGGAGGGAAAACTTAGAGGAATTTTAGTTTCTGGGATGTTTTACCTCCAGTCTTCTGGGAATGTCTCTATCCAAGCAAAGGTATTTCAGAGAAAACCATAACCGAGGCACCACATAAACAAAACAAACATTCCACCAAGCTCCAAATTTCTCCCAATGTTTAAATAAAGCATTGTGTTTCGTTCTCGTTTTTGCCCCTTTTGGCTTCAGAAAATATCTCTCTAGCGATCACATTAACAAACTGCTTGGATTGAGCCATCGTGCCCTGTTCTTCAGAGCTGCTCTTTCCCTTGGTATCATTGACTCATTAATAACATTGTCAGGTTAACTGGAATCCAAAATGTCAACCTGGTTTTGTCCATTCGGTACTCATACATAGGACAGTTCCTAGAAGTCCTGTTGTGTCTTGCTCACCCTCAGAGCAGCCGGGGCCTTCTTATCTGCTCCCGAACACGGAGGAATGTATGCCTCCCGGCCCCAGTCCTGGCTCCATGCCCAGACAAACTGCAGAAGAAGGAGCACCTCCCTGCCCCAGCCCTGACTCCATGCCCAGGCAAACGGAGCAGCTAGACCCCTCCCCCTCCTCCACAGCAGGTGAGCCTGAGGAGGGTTTATTACCAACAGCTGATTGGAGTGACCCTCGCATCAGAAGATTGGATAGGCGGAGGCAACAGAAGGAAGGGAGGGGCAGGCCTTAATGAGTGCTGAGTCATGGAGCCACACCCCATGGCCTATATAAAGGATCTGCTTTCTGGCAGTCTCTGAGTCAGGCAAAGTCAAACTTATCTTGCTGAAGTCACTTACTGGTCTCCTGCCTGCTCTGAGGACTTTGCTAGGACTTTGGGCAGAGCTGCAGAGGCAAGCCTGATTCGGATTTCCCTGACCCGGCCGTCAGCGGAGGAGTGGGACACGACAAGTCCCAACATGTCACTATCTTCTCAAGAGCAAAGAACATAGAATAATAGAATTGGAAGGAACCTGTTCTGTCCCCACCTCGCCCCCGTCCGAGTGATGGCTTAATTAGCTGGCACTATCAGCTCTGGCAGCAAAATAGCGAGCGTCAAATGCCAAGAGCCTCCGTTAACTCCCTCCACGCTGATGAGTCATCCAGGAACAAACTTCAGCTCTTAGTTAATCAGTTGATTTGCCTGCTACGAAGAGGCACAGCAGCCTTTGCTGCTTTTATATCCTGTGGGGTGTGGCTCCATGACTCAGCACTTCCTAGGCCTGCCCCACCCCTGCTTCTGTTGTTCCCGCCTCTCCTGCTTACAGAACCTAGGGTCTAGCCAGGCCCGATTGCCATCAGCTGGGTCTGGAGGCGTGGCCTGGGGGGGAAAGAGTCAGGGGAGGGAGGCCTCATTATCTCTTCCACCTGGCCTGCCTCTGGCTCCTGGAGCTGAGCCAGGGAAGCCGGTGCTCCCAAGGTAAGTCCTGACGGCCCTTCCCCCTCACTTTCCAAGTCACTTTCTGGCAGGAGGCCCGGCTCCAAGTCACTTTCTGGCAAGAGGCCCGGCTCGGGGGGCGCAGACACAACAGAACCTTGGAGGTGTTCTAGTCCAATCCCCTGCTCAAGCAGGAGACCCCATACTATTCCAGACCAATGGTTGTCCACTCTCTTCTTGAAAACTCTTGGGATGGGGCACCCACAACTTCTAGAGGCAAGTCATTCCACCCATTATTTGTTGTCGCGGTCAGAAAATTTCTTCTTAGTTCAAGGTTGGAATTGCCTTCAGGTGCTGTCGTGACCCAGGCCCAAGTAGATAGTAGGAAACTCAGTGAGTGTAAAAACAAACAAACTTTATTAAAACAGCTGAGAATTAACTCATTCTCAGCCTAGTCCAACTAAATTAAAGCAAATTCCTCCCAACACAATTCCTCAGTCCTATCATCAACCTTGGTCCAATTAGGCAAACTGCCAAAGGCCTTTCTTGGCAAAAATTCAGAAGACACCGATACGAAACAAATGCAACAAGAAAAAGCTGTCAGTGTTGTTTTCCAGCAAAGAGCCCAAAGAGTTGCTGGTCTTTTAAACCTTATGGGAGAGGCCAATCATCTGTTGGCCCAACTCCCGAGTTGTCCTCTTTGCTTTAGCTCCTCTTGCCTTATGGCTGCTCTTCTCATGCGTGCATTAGGAACAGGCTCCTCCTGTTCCTCTGCCTCACTACTGTCAGCCTATGGAGGCTCTGGAGTCTGCACATCACTCCCTGATGGCCCTGGCCCCACCTCTGCCTCTGACGCAGAGCCCTCATCTGGGCCTTCCCCAGCCTCCAGGACTGGTCCACGCTCTTCCTCAGCCTCATTGCTGTCTGACTCCGTTGCCAGCTCTGGGGGCTGCTGGTGGACCACAACAAATATTTCGTTCTTCTAGGAATGAATCATCAACTGAATTATTAAATGAATAAGGCATGAAAGGTGGGAAGGTGCTCCCTCCCATTTCTCCCCACTGCAAATTTTAGGGTTATATCAAACCAACTGATACATCACTATCTTGTTCTAGATTTTGTAGGAGGAGAACAGCGTTAGTCTAGCCAGATATCAGAAGATTTTTCTAGAACTTTTGCAGACTGACACATTTCGTACTTCTATATACATCTTATTAAAAATGTTTAAAAGAAGATTAAAAACTGACAAAAGCTAATACAAAGTGAAGAAAGTAAGAGAAAAGACTAAGGTGCAAAAGAAAAAAAAATCAAATGAAACAGAAATAACTTCTGATTTGCTTTTCAGCTAATACAAGCGTGATTACTTAACTATGTTTTACTCTACAATTACATCAGACTAACAAGTTTTATTACAAGGCATAAGCTTTTGTGAGTTTATGCCAGGGGTGGCAACTACGGCCCCTTTAAGACCTGTGAACGTCAACACCCAGAATTCCTGAGGTCCAAAGGTCTTAAAGGGGCCATAGCTGATCATTCCTGATTTATGCCTTTTAATAAAACAGACCAGTGTTTCCCAACCACAGCCCCTTTTAAGATGTGCGGACGTCAGCTCCCAGAATTCCCCAGGCAGCCAGGAATTCTGGGAGTTGAAGTTCACACATCTTAAAATGGCTGAGAAACACTTGTAGGAAGTTAGCATAAGGGTCCTTGAGTGGCTCAGACTGCTAAGACAGTCTGTTATTAACAGCAGCTGCTTGCAATTACTGCAGGTTCAAGCCCCACCAGGCCCAAGGTTGACTCAGCCTTCCATCCTTTATAAGGTAGGTAAAATGAGGACCCAGATTGTTGGGGGCAATAAGTTGACTTTGTATATAATATACAAATGGATGAAGACTATTGCTTGACATAGTGTAACCCGCCCTGAGTCTTCGGAGAAGGGCGGGGTATAAATGCAAATTTAAAAAAAAACCCTCTCCTAGGAAAATGAGATATTTTGGGAAATACTAAAAGGGCAGAATATTTCCCCTAAAAGGGAGGCAGCAACTCAGCCCTCCCCCGCCCTTTGTCAATGGACCATTAAGGTCTGGGCCAGTCTATTCAACATAACAAGATCTACCTCCTTCAGGCAGAGCCATTTAATTGCCCTTCATTGCATCACCCAGCAAAATTCAACCAAACTTAACACACAGACAACCTAAAAAGCTAGCTATGACCTCTGACAGCAACCAATCAGGATACTCTTCCTGTGCCCCAGGAAGTTCAAAACCCAGAGAGGGTATAAAACCCAGGCACTCTCAGCATCTCTTCTCTTTTTGCCCAGGACCTCAAAACCATGTGGTCTTGTCCGCCATTAAAAACCATCTTTCCAATCAGCCACCATGTTTCATATATATATATATAAAGTTTTATTTTAAGATTCCTATCCAATAACATATTTAGTGTACCATCATATACAATTAATCGGACCTGCCCGGTCACCACCCCCTTCCTTTAACTCTCTTCCCTTCTCTAACTTCTTTTACTTTCCACGACCATCCTCCCCTTCTCTTATCTACATCCTTTCCTCCTTCCTCCCTACTCCTTTCTTCTCCCTCTTCTATCCCTCTTCCTTCCTTTCCTCTTCCTCCTCTTCTCTTTCCTACCTCCTTCTCTCTTCTACTTCCTTCCTTTCCATCATTCTGAAATGGTAGCCAGCAGCTCCGATCTTACATTAATTATACATCTTCAATCATCTCTGTACATTAACCATCAATCCATTTTCTATCCTCATCCCCCCTCCCCCTCCCTTCCCCTCCCTCCCCCCTCCCCCCGGGACTTCCCAGAAGTGAATACAGGGTATAAAACTAACAGTCAAAAATTAAAATATAACACAAATCATAATCCATAGTCACTCCTTAAAACCTCAACTCCCCTTCCAGAAACAAAGAAAATACATTTCTTCCAATCCATTATATATCAGACCATTCCACTCCTAGAGTTCTCAGAGACTTCCGATTGAGTTGATGTTTGTTCTTCAATAAAATACATAGTTTTTAATATCCAACCTTCATCAATCAATACCGAAACAACGTTCCATCTTCCAATATTCACCAAGGATTCTTCTGAAATGTCTTTCTTCCTTAAGCAGTCTCTCAAGAATAGTTCATATTTCCAGCTTAATTTCTTGAATTTTACTGTCCAACCTCCAAAGGTAAACAATAATCCATCTTTTCATATCTTTGATATCATTTACATTCATCAAATAATATTACAAATATTTTCCAGTGTCTTTCTCCCCGCTTGGAACTGAACCCAGATCGACATTTCTTCCAGCACACTGAGATAGACTTATCTGATTAGGAGCTATCAGACTCCTCCTGACTTCTCCCTTGTTCGCTAAGGATGTTGCTCCCATATAACACCTATCCTGCGTGGCCTGCACTGGCTGCCGGTAGCCTTCCGGGTGCAATTCAAGGTGTTAGTGACCACCTTCAAAGCGCTCCATGGCTTAGGACCGGGCTATTTACGAGACCGCCTACTGCCACCGCTGGCCTCCCAACGACCTGTGCACTCCCACAGAGTGGGCCTGCTCAGGGTGCCGTCGACCAAACAATGTCGGTTGGCGGCCCCCAGGGGGAGGGCCTTCTCTGTGGCAGCACCGGCCCTTTGGAACGAGTTACCTCCGGGGTTACGCCAACTCCCCGACCTCCGAACCTTCAAGCGGGAACTGAAGACCTTACTATTTAATCGTGCGGGACTAGCCTGAGTGCATTTTAATTATAATTTTAAATTTTAAGGGTTTTTACGTCGGTCTATGACCGTTTTAGTTAATTAGGCCTATTTAATATTTGCTTTTAATTCGTTTTAAACTTGTTATTTATATTATGTATTATTTGTGTTTTTAATAAGGCTGTAAACCGCCCTGAGTCCTTCGGGAGAAATTAGAAATTAAACTATAAAATAAATGTGTGGTTTCTTCCAGCTGCACAGAACATTTTCAGAACAATGAGTTCGACCAGCAAATTCTTGCTCCTTTGCAGGAGTAAAATGGCAAAGTCCTTTTTTTCTTTGGACTTTTGCTTGGTGGGATTTTTCTCTATGTCTGACGACTTCCCTCTCTCTTGGACATGGATGGCTAGTTGGGTCTGCTTGAGCTTGCCTTTCCCTAATTAACACCAGAAATTTTGGAATTGAACTGGCTCTTCAGCTTTGAAATGGAGATGAGCACTGCCCCCTAGAGTCGGGAATGACTAGCACATATGTGCGAGGGGAACCTTTAACTTTAACCCTGTTTATCTTCTTCTCGGGAGCTCGTGGAAGCTGTGGACTTTAATGGGCAACTGATGGCCCTTTGGGGAATCTCATTTTCGGATTATAATGGATTCCAAAGGAAAATGAACAAAAATTAGGTGGGGAGAGTGACAACTGGTTGCCGTTTGGAGTTATACAAGTTAAAACTATTATCTTTTTTTTATTATTATTTACATTTATATCCCGCCCTTCTCCGAAGACTCAGGGCGGCTTACAGTGTATAAGGCAATAGTCTCATTCTATTTGTATATTTACAAAGTCAACTTATTGCCCCCCCAACAATCTGGTCCTCATTTTACCTACCTTATAAAGGATGGAAGACTGAGTCAACCTTGGGCCGGGCTTGAACCTGCAGTAATTGCAGGCTGCTGTGTTCTAATAACAGGCTTCTTACAGCCTGAGCTATCACGGCCCTTTTTGAACTATTGGCCTGCTCTGTCCACAATAACAAAAACCAGTAAGCATCAAGAGAAAGACAAACTATATCAGAAGGTTCTCCAAATATATTTGTGTATATATAATGTCAGTTTATCAGATTCACTGAATGACCTCGGTAATTGAAGAATTTCTCTTATTTTAATAACACAGGCACACACACCATTATGGACTTTTAACCTCCAAAGGTCGTTTTTGTTTTTTTTCCCCAAGAAGTCTCTGAGCTAACGGAGAGGTTAGAAAATGTTTCTAAATAAAGTCTTCCCCTAGGACAGCATTCCCCCTTGCCAAAGAAAACTTAACAAAAGAAAACCTTTTGTTTCTCTAGCAAATGTTCTTCCCAAGAAAAATACACCTGCAGTGATAAGTCTTTGCTATTGGACTACATATTTCTATGTTGTTGTTGTAGCATGTCGAATTCACAAACATGCAATGAAAAAAACAACAACCTGATAAGACAGGTAAATTACTAGGTTTCAGGAACCATTCTGGTTCAATGTATGTATTTATGTATATATGTATGTAACCTTTTGATGGCATTGCAACATAAGCAGGCCCTCAGCCAATAGGTATGTTCCTGGCTTATCTTTCATGTAGTGGTTGAAGAAGGAAGGAAGGAAGGAAGGAAGGAAGGAAGGAAGGAAGGAAGGAAGGAAGGAAGGAAGGAAGGAAGGAAGGAAGGAAGGAGGAAAAGGAAAGAAGGGAGGGAGGAAGGAAGGAAGGAGGAAAAGGAAAGAAGGGAGGAAGGAAGGAAGGAAGGGAGGGAAAAAGGAAGGGAGGAAGGAGGAGGAAGGAAGAAGGTAGGAGAAGGAAAAGGAAGGGAGGAAGAAGAAGGAAGAAGGAAGAAGAAGAAGGAAGAAGGAGGAAAAGGAAGGCAGGAAAGAAAAGGAAGAAGGAGGAAGGAGGAAGGAGGAAAAGGAAGGAAAGAAGGAAGGAGGAAAAGGAAGGAAAAAGGAAGAAGGAGGAGGAGAAGGAAGGAAGGAAACATGGACGTATTAGGCATCTGAATTATTACTGACCTTTTTAATTCATCGGTACAATATAGCAGTCAACTATACTGTGCAAGAGGCAGTCATATACATTGAAGAAATTTTTGCCAGTTTCCAATCTTTGAGGCTGATTTTTGTTCAGAATTGCCTTGAACCATGAGATGAGTGGCAAATAAACTTGATAATAATTTACAGCAAATAGAATCACTGTGGCAAAAGAAAGCAAAGGCAGTACCAATACTTTTAGGTGTGCACCATCGCCATTGACAAATTCACCATCAGTCAATTGCAAAAGGCAGCTTTGCTTGGAACAGCTTGCATCCTCCAACGATACCTTTAAGACGATCAAACATCCACATCAGCCTATCCCAGGTCCTTGGGAAGGATTTGATAGGTAGACAAAAATGCCAGATCCAGTCTGAACATCTAATTGAACATGCAACGAACCATAATAATTTCTGGCAAAAAAAACGCCCGTAGGAATGAATGGATTTGCTTAATGATTGCTGCATTCATTGAATGACCCCTACAAGAAAAGTCCTAAAATCAAGTCAGTCACATGGGTGCCTTGATTTAGAACCGTCATGATTTAAGGTGAAAAAGTCATAAGTCGAGTACTACCTGTAGATATCCTTAATTAAGAGCTGTCTAGCTTTTGCTTGGAAACAGCTAGTAATGGCTCTATCCCATTCCAGGGACCTTTTTGTATTATTCTCTAATGACCCCTTCCTCTTTCCATCTATTTTGTTTACTTCAGATCTTCATTACGTTTTTGGCAGCTAACATGAATTTTCCAGTTCTCCCCATTTGTGCTCTCTGTAGGAGCACCAACCCTTTTTAGCGACTTGTTTCCCCGGCCATGTGATTGTGTCAGGGTCATGATTTGAGAGCTGACCAGCTGCTACGATGATGTAATGCTGGGAATGAGTCAGCAAAGTTTTTGGGTTGATATCACTTTAAGAGCCTGTAATAAAAAGAGGCCCTGTTGGGTCGTATCTCTCTTTTTCTTCGTGTGTGCTTTTGTGCTGCAGTTGCTGTTTGTTTGAGGTCTGACTAAAGTACATGTATGTATATAGTCTGTGTAGATATAACCACTATTTAAATACAAACCTCTGTTTACTGTATTTGCTCCTGGGTTGTCTCACATGGTCACACTGGGCGCACTCTGACAGATTGCACCTATGAGTTTATTGAAGTCTTCTGTTTAAAGTTCAAGATATGGATTTGACTAAATTCAATTGTACCTTGCCTTAAAACTAAGAACTCTAGAACTGCATGCTCGCTTTCCCCAAACATTCCTGCCACTTTCATTTCCTCAGTTAACTGATCAGTACCTAATCAAGGTTGAAAATCCACATTGAAAGGCCACCTTATGGATAGAGAGGACCATCAGCTTGAAAGAGGGGTAAAAGAGCCTATTTATGTTAACACTGAGCAGCCCTCTCCCACTGTTGATAAGACACCACCCATCTCCTTTCTGCAACACAGGTCTTGTAGCCATTCCAAGAAGATTCCACCCCCATTTGCACTCTGATACAGGTGACCCTGAGGACACAGATAAATCCCCAAATGGCCTCAAGAATTCTCAGGGAGAGTGCTAGTGACCAGATGATTGCAAAGAAATAGGATCCTTCCAACCCTCCTCCCTCATCCTGTCCGAATTAATCCTTCCATCACTCACACTATCCTGCCAGAATTTATGAGGCTTCTTAGATGAGAAGCAAAATGTTTTCTTCTTCCTCTTCATTGTCCTCTCTTTCTTCTCCTTCTCCTCCACCTCCTCCTCCTCCTCCTCCTCTTCTTCTTCTCCTCCTCCTTCTCCTCCTCCTCCTCTTCTTCTCCTTCTCCTCCTCTTTCTCCTCTTCCTCTTCCTCCTCCTCCTCCTCCTTCTGCTCTTCCTCCTCCTCTCCTCCTCCTCCTCCTCCTCCTCCTCCTCCTTTCTTGGAAAAAACAATCCAGTTGCCTTTTGAATAGCATCTTTGAGATATCAAGGCTAGTAGATTCTCTCAACTTTCCTGCAGCAACAAAAAAAATCAGGAATGTTTTGAAAGGGACATGATTGACAGAATCTCCTAAGAGGGATAATTTAACCCCCTCATCACCAAGACTTCATCCCTCTTTGAAAATTCTGCAACAATCTCTATCAACTCTACTGCCATAACCAGTGACAAGCTCTCACATCTCACTGGTTATGCCAGTAGACATCACCGGCAATCTTGATTTTATCGGTTTCTCTACTCGTTTTAAGCCAGGTGGTTAATGAAATAATTGCTTAATATGCAGCTTTGCTTGATTCATTTGTCTGGATTTCTGAGCAGGATATTGCAAAATCTCCACTCCCACCCCACTCCCGGGGGAAGGACACTGCAAAATCTCCACTCCCACCCCACTCCAGGGGGAAGGATACTGCAAAATCTCCATTCCCACCCCACTCTAGGGGAAGGGTACTGCAAAATCTCCATTCCCATCCCACTCTGGAGCCAGCCAGAGGAGGTATTTGCTGGTTCTCTGAACTACTCAAAATTTTTGCTACTGGTTCTCCAGAACCTGTCAGAACCTGCTGGATTTCACCCCTGGGATTGTCCTAGCGAATTTCTCCTGGGATTTATTTACCTCTTATTAATTTCCATCTCAGCACTAAACTGTTTCCCTAGTTATCCCCAAGAAGTCACGCAACCCTGCTTAAAAAAAAGAAAGAAAGAAAGAAATATTTAGGTGCTGCTGTTTACGCTGGTCTCCAACTTCTGGAAGAACCTCGCTTTGTATTGACTCCATCATACGTATTGCATCAATTAAGATGGTTATCTAATAAAGGAAGCATTGTTTTCAAGGCAGAAGGTTGCACTGTGAAACTAAATTCGTACTGCCTCAAGCCATTGAGAAAAGCCGGTGAGCTTCATTGTTGGAACAAGCAACCCCTGTTTGCTTGAAGGGCTTGGCTGTACTTGATTTATCTGCACTGCTCAGCCTCCTTTCAGACAAAGCTGATGAGAAAAGTACCCTCTCTATGCAGGTTACAGAGTCAGCATTTTGCCCCCCCCCCCCAACAATCTGGGTCCTCGTTTTACTAGACTTGGAAGGATGAGTCAACCTTGGTGAGATTTGAACTGCCAAATTGCAGGCAGCCAGCAATCAGCAGAAGTAGCCTGCGGTACTGCATTCTAACCACTGTGCCACCACGGCTATAGAATAGAATAGAATAGAATAGAATAGAATAGAATAGAATAGAATAGAATAGAATAGAATAGAATAGAATAGAAAATATGGAACGGAATGGAATGGAATGGAATGGAATGGAATGGAATGGAATGGAAAGGAATAGAATAGAATAGAATAGAATAGAATAGAATAGAATAGAATAGAATAGAATAGAATAGAATGGAATGGAATGGAATGGAATGGAATGGAATGGAACGGAACGGAACGGAACGGAACAGAACAGAACAGAACAGAACAGAACAGAATAGAATAGAATAGAATAGAATAGAAAATATGGAACGGAATGGAATGGAATGGAAAGGAAAGGAAAGGAAAGGAAAGGAATGGAAAGGAATAGAATAGAATAGAATAGAATAGAATAGAATAGAATAGAATAGAATAGAATAGAATAGAATAGAATAGAATAGAATAGAATATATGGAACGGAATGGAAAGGAATGGAAAGGAATGGAATGGAACGGAACAGAACAGAACAGAACAGAATAGAATAGAATAGAATAGAATAGAATAGAATAGAATAGAATAGAATAGAATAGAATAGAATAGAATAGAATAGAATAGAACTCCAGAAGATGGTAAAGGACAGGAAGGCCTGGAGGAACGTTATCCATGGGGTCACGATGGGCCGGACACGACTTCGCAACTAACAACAACAACAACAAAGAATAGAATAGAATAGAATAGAATAGAATAGAATAGAATAGAATAGAATAGAATAGAATAGAATAGAATAGAATAGAATAGCACTGTTGGAAGGGCCACCCCTCTTCTCCGTGGCAGCCCCACAAATATTGGATGACTGGTATTATGTCACCCCACTCCTTCTCTTTGCTAGACTAGACATACCATCGTATAATTTAGCTTTATCATCTTTGTTTCTCCTCTCTGCATTCCTTCTGGAGTCTCAACATCTTTTTTGTCTCGTGCTGACCAGAACTGGACACACAATATTCCAAGTGTGGTCAAAGTGTGACCTTAAAGGACAAGGAAGGGAATTCTCTGATGTGTTTGGTAGCAAGGCCATGATTATTGCATCTGGCTAAAATTTCACAAAATCTTTTTTTTTTTTAATTCCTGAACTTGTTTCCAGGGTATCTCTAAATAATAGGCGGATAGGTCAAAAAGATTAAGGACCTATTTAAATTAAACTCAGTTCCTGGGGATTTCATGAATTCCTCTCAACAGCTTTCTTGACAGCCATATAGAATTTGATATGATAAAAATATGACCAAAAATTAATGCAATGAAGAATTTGCCTAGAAAACAGATTGGAGACAGAAAAATTAGGAGCCACTAATACAACCACTAATCTATCAATGCAAATAGCCCAATAAACCATATATCATAGAAACATAGTTGTTGTGTCCACAGGACACACAAAACTACCAAGCAGCCATATTTTAGTTCAACATGTGGTGCAGACCCAAACTGTATGGATAATTTGCTGATGGCTGTGTGAACCCAGAAATCCATTCTAAGGGATGTTAAATTGATCCCAGAAAATTATCAGCAGTGGGAAATATGTGTCCACGTTAGCCATTTTTTTAAATGACATTTTCAAGTTTGAAACTAGCAAGCGATCAAAAAACCCAAAATGATCTGGGAAATAATGCGCAAACCTTATCCTCTGATTTGTAACATCAAACCTTTCATGGAAAGCAGAAAGGTATTCACCCGGTTCAGACCATGTTGTGCCTCGTCCTTCCTCCTCTCCTCAGCCGGGCCCCTCCCATCTCCTCCTGGGCCTGCTATCAGATTTGGAGTCTGATAATGAAGATGAACAGCCTGTCATGCTTCCAGCCCCCAGCCCTGGCCCCATGCCCGGACAGGAACAAACAAACCTCACTCCTACAGCGTGTGAGTAGGGAGCCAGCCATGTGCTGGAATTACCAACAGCAGATCCAGCTGAAGAGAATTCACAGTGGGAGGATCCCTGCTTCCGGAGATCTGAGAGGCAACGTCAGCAGAAGGAAGGGAGGGGCAGGCCTGGATAAGTGCTGAGTCATGGAACCACACCCCACAACCTATATAAAGGACCAGCTTGAGTCAAGCAACTTTGAGTCAAGCAAAGTCTCATTTAGTTTGCTGAAGTCACAACTTGGATTCCTGCCTGCCCTGAGAAATCTGAAAGGAATTTGGCAAAGCTGCAGAGACTTCGTGGCCACGCTTGATAAGGACTTCCTAGACCCGGTCATCGGAGGGGGAGGGGGACACAACAGACCAGTTCACCTGAACCAGTAGCGGAGATCGCAGGTGGGCCCGCCCTCTCCACCCCGACTCCAAGTCATGCTATTTAGGCATGTTTTTGAGGCTGGGCACATACTCACACACAAGCGAGCGACGCGCATGCTCAGAAGGCCGGATGCATGCACATGCACGGCGAACCAGTGGTAAAGGTAAGTAAAACCCACCCTGGATGTAGCCCAGTGGTGAAATCCAAATTCTTTTACTACCGGTTCTATGGGTGTGACTTGGTGGACAGGGCATGGCTTGGTGGGCATGGCTTGGTGGGCATGGCTTGGTGGGCATGGCAGGGGAAGGATACTGCAAAATCCCCATTCCCTCCCCATCAGCTGAGACTCAGGAGGCAGAGAATAGATGGGGGTGGGGCCAGCCAGAGGTGGTATTTACCAGTTCTCCGAACTACTCAATATTTCCACTACCGGTTCTCCAGAACTGGTCAGAACCTGCTGAAACCCACCTCTGCATCCTGTGGAATAAAACAAGCCTGTTGCAGCAGTACAACTCCTGGAAGCAGTTTTTTTTTCTTCTTCTCCCAGCTGACCTAACAAATCCTGCAGTCATTGCTGATGAACTTTAGAAAAACCTAGACAGAATTACAGGAGGGTAGGATCATCGATCCAATACAAATCTTGTGTTGTTTCCTTTACTAAGCTGTAATAGATTTATTTAGTAATTTGATCTTGGTGGGATCAGCTCTGTGATCCAGCCCAACTATTCTAACAGTAGCCCTGTACTGTTTCTCACAACTGGAATGGAAAACAGCATTAGGAAGAAAATATATGCCTTACGCATCGTGCTCTACAAGTCTTGGGTGAGAATACTAATGGTAGCTCAAGGCAAGAGTAACTAATTGCATGCATAATCCCTGCATGTTGACCCCACTCTCCCCCAACCCCAGTTTCCAATGTCCTGGTTTAATCTCTGTTTCTCAAACCTTTCTGTAGAATTGAGTGGCCATTCATCCACCTGATTTTGAGAGACAGAAGAGGATTAGATGGCAAAAGTCGCTTTGTGAGGAACATGGGTGTGTGTGTCTCTAAATGTCATAAATGATAGATAGATAGATAGATAGATAGATAGATAGATAGATAGATAGATAGATAGATAGATAGATAGATAGATAGATAGATAGGCAGGCAGGCAGGCAGGCAGGCAGGCAGGCAGGCAGGCAGACAGACAGAATCATGTACATATAGAAAGACAGAAAGAAAAAAGAAAGAAAGAAAAAAGATGATAAACGATAGAGAGAGAGAGAATCAGATAGATAGATAGACAGACAGACAGACAGACAGACAGACAGAATCATATATACATATAGAAAGACAGAAAGACAGACAGAGATTATAAATAGATGATAGAGATAGATAGATAGATAGATAGATAGATAGATAGATAGATAGATAGATAGATAGATAGATAGATAGATAGATAGACATACAGACAGACTCATGTACCTATAGAAAGACAGAAAGAAAGAAAGACAAAAGAAAGAAAGATTATAGATAGACAATAGAGAGAGAGAGAGAGAGAATCATATAGATAGATAGACAGACAGACCGACGAAATTCGATAATGTGAGAGAACTTGAGAATTTCCGCTGCCCTGGATTTTACAGACGAAATGAAGTTGGAGTGAATTAAAGCAACACAGAGGCAGCCTTATCTCTTTTTTTTTTTCAGTGTCATTGTAACTTTGAACGGTCACTAAATGAACTGTTGTAAGGCGAGAACTACCTGCATATGATTTGAAATCCCACTCCCCTCTTTTGGGATGAGGGCTAGACTGTAAGGGAAGATGGATCGTAAGGAGAGATGGAAAAAGAAACACCTCATGAGTTTATCTCAGTGACAATAAAAGAGGGCAGGAAATCCTTTTAGATCTTATGACACGTCCCCCTCCCCTCCCCCCCCACGGATTTTGATAATTAGGAATACAAAGTTAATGACGTAAGGAAAGATAAACACGCGTGGCTGGGAAAACACCACCTGCTTTTCATTTTTCCTTGTCCTTATAATGTGGAGAGGAGGTTACAGGCAATGGAAAATTACAGTGAACAGCCTCCGAGGATAGCAGCTGCACGACCGGGGAGAAAGGAAAAATTAAAACTATAGATAAAAAGTGAGATAGAAAAGAAAAAAAAAGACCAGCTGACAGAGAGCTGATCCAGCAGATGTTGCAAACATCGGACTGCAAAATGAGAAGTTTCTATCTGCAGATTTATTTAGGATGCCTCTTATTTATTTATTTTTCAAGTATTTTTATTAAGTTATAAAGCAGCAGTCTTTATTAATTGTTAATAAATTAACAATTAAGAACAATTAATTAAAAATTAATTAGTTGTTAATGCCTGGAATGCACTACCTGACTCTGTGGTCTCTTCCTAAAATCCCCAAAGCTTTAACCAAAGACTATCTACTATTAACCTCACCCGATTCCTAAGAGGTCTGTAAGGGGCGTGCATAAGAGCACCAGTGTGCCTACCATTCCTGCTCTAATATTCCCTTTGATTGTATCCAATTTCGTATAGTTATTACATACTTATGCTTATATATATGCTTATATGTCGTATAGTTATTTCATGCTTACGCTTATATGTGACAAATAAAATAAAGAAATAAATAAAAAAAACTGGTGGTCCGTGAACTACTGGTGGTCCGCGAGAAAGTTTTGGTGGTCCACAGAAAAATTATTTGCATTTTTTATATTGCACTAAATCAGGGGTCCTCAAACTACGGCCCCTGGGACAGATACGTGTAATGAATGGTTGTGTTGCTGAAGAAAATCTCCCCCTTTGGGGTCTTTTTGTGCGGGTCGGAGGGGGGCAGAAATTCCGACTTGGGATCTGCTTCAGCCTCCTGGTGAGGGGCTTCGGGCAAAGGCTGGAGGGAAGTGCTGCTGGTGGCAAAGAGCCGGAGGGCCTTGTTCCAGTGGGACTGCATCATGGTTTAGAACTGGCTGATCATTTCAGCCTGCTGAGCCTCCAGGTGCCTGTACCTGGCCTTGCACTTCCTCAGGTCTTCTCTCTGCTTGGAAAGCCTATGCTCCTAGTCCTCAGTGAGGTGTTTCTGCTGAGCCTCCTTCTTGGTCACATCCAATTTGATCTGAGCCAGCTGTTTTGCCAACTCTTTCTTGTGGTTGCTGCTTAGCTCCAACAACTGCTTCCTGTTGGGGCCCTAAGGAGCCTGGGTGGGCAGGTGAGGAGTGGCTGAGAGGGGAGGGGTGAGTAGAGGCTGGAAAGGTGCCCCTCCACATGAGTGACATTGAGTTGGTCACACCCACTCAGTCACATGACCACCTAGCCACGCCCACCCAGCCGGTCATTAGGCAGATCACATTAGTGGTCCGCAGGATTTAAAATTATGAATTTAGTGGTCCCTGAGGTCTGAAAGGTTGGCGACCCCTGTGCTAGATCTTATATTTGAGGCTGATTTTCAACCCTGTTATTGTAATGTAGGTAATGATAATAAGTGCCAGAGCCCACTGTAACAACATTGCCAAAAAGGCACTAAGAGTTGTAAACCTAATCTTGCATAGCTTCTTCTCTGGTAATATTGTACTACTAACGAGACCATACAAAACATTTTCTAGACCAATTCTTGAATACAGCTCAGCTGTCTGGAACCTGCACTGCATATCGGACATAAATACAATCAAGAGAGTCCAGAGATATTTTACAAGAAGAGTCCTCCATTCCTCTGCTCGCAATAAATTACTTTATGCCACCAGATTCAAACTTTTGGGCTTAGACAATTTAGAACTATGCAGACTTCAGTCTGACCTAAGCATAGTACATAAAATTATCTACCACAATGTCCTACCTATCAGTGATTACTTCAGCTTTAATCACAACAATTTATGAGCAAATAATAGATACAAACTCAAGGACCCAGATTGTTGGGGACAATAAGTTGACTTTGTATATAATATACAAATGGATGAAGACTATTGCTTAACATAGTGTAAACCGCCCTGAGTCTTCGGAGAAGGGCGGGATATAAATGCAAATAATAATAAAAAAAGGTAAACAGCTCCAAACTTGATTGCAGAAAATATGAATTCAGTAACAGACTGGTCAATGCCTGGAATGCACTACCTGACTGTGTAATTTCTTCCCCAAACCCCCAAAACTTTAAGCTTAAACTGTCTACTGTTGACCCCACCCCATTCCTAAGAGGTCTGTAAGGGGCGTGGATAAACGCACCTGCGTGCCTACCGTCCCTGTCCTAATATTCCTTTTTACTTACTCTTTTCATACGTCCAAATCATGTTTATACTTTTACCTGTTATCTTATATAGGATTGACAAAAATAAATAAATAAAATACAAAATAAAATACAAAACGCTTGCATCTACCTCTGTTCATCTTTTGACTGTATTGTTTAAATTATTAAAGGGGACTCCCTGTTTTAAACCAACAATTTGTCCAATGTTCCTCCAAGCCTTTCATGGACCCTTTTTGGACTAACAGGATCAATGATGCTCCCCTGACTTTCCCCATCAATCAACGTGGCTTTCATTCGGCCAGCTTGATGGCCAAGCCAGGTGAGAGAACTGGCAGCGCTGGAAGTTTCTTATGCTGACTTCTAGAAACCGTGTTTGGAAATGAAAATTTAACACAAATCTAACAATGTTTCTAAGTAGCTCTCAGAAACCCATCGTCTAAGTGACTCTTTTGGTGGCCTGAGACAAGTATCCCTTTGAACACCAAGCTGGAGGGAGATGCTTTGTGGCTTAGGATCAATTAGCTGTGTGTCCAGGAGGAAGCGGCTTCTAGAGATCCCTTGCCAGCCTCTCTTTTTAGTACATTTTTTTCCAGGCTTAGCTCCAATACATGAATTAATGTAATATTATTTCTCTTTTAATTTCCTGCTCATTCAGGAGGGATCAAGTGCTCCAATGCCATTGTGCTCATTTCCGTCCTTGAGTAGAGTGGTGAAATTCAAATTTTTTTTACTAAAGGTTCTATGGGCGTGGCTTGATGGGCGGGGTGTGGCTTGGTGGGCGTGGCTTGGTGGGCATGGCAGGGGAAGGATACAGCAAAATCTCCATTCCCACTCCACTCCAGGGGAAGGATACTGCAAAATCTCCATTCCCACTTCATACCATGCTGTCTGAAGAATTCTGGGAATTGGAGTCCAGACATCTTAAGGTGGCCCAGGTTGAGAAACACTGCTTTATATCAATAATTATGTAGCGTGTCACTCATAACTCAAAGAATGTTTTACAGTTCCTTGGGCTGCAACTGTCGTGTCCCCCTCCTCCTCTGATGGCCGGGTCGGGGAAGTCCGTATCAAGCGTGCCTCTGCAGCTCTGCCAAAGTCCTATCAGAGTCCTCGGGGCAGGCAGGAATCCAAGGTGTGACTTCAGCAATCCAGATTAGATTTTGCCTGACTCAGAGAATGCCAGAAAGCAGATCCTTTATATAGGCCATGGGATGTGGCTCCATGACTCAGCACTTATCCAGGCCTGCCCCTCCCTTCCTTTTGCTGACGTCGCCTCTCCATTCTCCGGAAGCGTGGATCTCTCCAGCCTCCAGCTGTTGGTAATTCCAGCCCAGCTGTTGGTAATTCCAGCTCCTGACTGGCTTCACATTCCCCAGGCTCACATGCTGTGGGGGAGGGGCCCAGCTGCTCCGTTTGTCCGGGCATGGTGCCAGGACTGGGGGCTGGAGGCATGTCAGGCCATTCGTCTTGTTCGGACTGTCCGGGCATAGTGCCAGGACTGGGGGCTGGAGGCATGCCAGGACATTCTTTTGGACTATCAGTGTCTGGCAGGAGATGAGAGGGGCCCGGCTGCGGCGAGGGGGGCGAGCGAGGCACAACAGCAACAGTCTTGGGCCCCAGTGGTGGGATTCATTTTTTTACTACCGGTTCTTTGGGCGTGGCTTGGTGGGTGTGGCATGGCATGGCTTGGTGGTTGTGGCAGCAGAGGTGGGTTCCAGCAGGTTCTGACCAGTTCTGGAGAACCGGTAGTGGAAACTTTGAGTAGTTTCAAGAACTGGTAGTAAAAATTCTGACTGGCCCCGCCCCCACCTATTTTCTGCCTCCCGAGTCCCAGCTGATTGGGAGGAAATGGGGATTTTGCAGTCAATTTCCCCTGGAGTGGAGAGGGAATGGAGATTTTACAGTATCCTTCCCCTGCCACGCCCGCCAAGCCATGCCCACCAAACCACACCCACAGAACCGGTAGTAAAAAAATTTGAAACCCACCATCGTGCGGCAGGGGAAGGATACTGTAAAATCTCTTATTTTCTGGTTAGGTCTTATTTTGGGGGAAATACAGTATGAAATCCATCCATCTGGCTGACAATCTTAACTGGGGCTTTTGGGGGGGGCTTATATTACGAGCATCCTGAAAAATCCTGCTAGGACTTATTTTCCGGTTGAGTCTTATTTTCGGGGAAACAGGGTATATATACCTGAGATGCTTTATTCCTAATTCTGTCTCTAAGCTTCTTCAGACCGGTTCCACATCATGGACTCCAAGACTTTGGGAGATTCGTGCTTCTACTGCTCTGGCCCTCCAATCTCACTCAATCCTTTTGCCAAGCATGTGCAGAAAAGGAAAGAAAAAAAGAAAGCACAGGGTTGCTCCTTGTTAGCGCTCATCTCATCACCTCCCAAAAAAACTCCCACAACTTATAAATCAGTTTTGTTCTGTTAGATTGTTGACCTACTACTTTTCAGAAGGTCTCCAATAAATTAGAATCCGCTGAAGTGGCAAAACAACCTTGAAAGAGGCACTTGAATGGACTGTGAGCACAGAAGAGCCATTATGCAGAGAGGAAACGGTAAAGGTATTCATAAAATTCTGAAAAATTATACAATTACTTTGCACAATGAGGTTCTTCAGATCTATAAATAGAACAGGTAAGCATTGCATTTGCCTGAACTGCGATTTATCATGCCAGGATTCAATTTTGCATGGCCTTTCCAGCTTTCATCATGCATTCTACCCAGTTCTACTTGTTCTCTCCCATCCACTCATCTTCTTCTCCTCTTCCTCCTCTTCTTCCTCTTCCTAAGCTTCATTGTATGCCCTTGCAGGGCAATGCCCTGTACAATTATATTCCCACCATGCTTTAAGCCCCATAAATCATGCTACACAAGTTCACCCTCTTCCAGTAAGACGTCTCTGTGTGTAACGTTGGACCACACAGAACTAAGTCTACAAAATTGTCATTGACTCAGAAGTGCTTTTCTAGGGCACATTCAGTTCCAAAGGCTTAACTCAGCTTTACTTTAGTCATGAGTTGCGTGCAACAGATCTCTGATTCATGAATATCCGGAAGCAACGGAGGTTGGAAGTCTGCTAACTTGCTATCCCCACCAACATAAGTACCTCTGTCTGCCTGTCTCATCTACAAATAAAAGCAACAGAATTCCCCTGTTGTAATGAAGTTTTCTCTCTTGCACCTCTGAACCGTCAGAGAATTGAAGAAGCTTCTTGGTTAAGAAGCCAATAGTCTTCACGGAAAAATCAAGAAAGTCCAGTTGCCTCTTGAAAAAGCACCTTTGGGAGAATTAAAGAAGCTTTTTGGATGAGAAGCCAATCATCTTCAAGGAAAAACAAAGGAACTCCAGTTGTTGTTGTTTTTTGTCTTTTAATAACCCCGTAATCCCTTGCAACAGGGTGTAGTTGGGGCAACTTAATGGAGCTAAGTGTTTACTGGCCGGATACCCTTCCTGTCACCAATGCAGAGTTCAGAGCAGATATTTACTTATTAGAATAGAATAGAATAAAATTCTTTATTGGCCAAGTGTGATTGGACACACAAGGAATTTGTCTTTGGTGCATATGTTCTCAGTGTACATAAGGGGAATAAAATACATTCATCAAGAATAAAAAGATAACACTTAATGAAAGTCAAGGTTACTAATAAGCTATCAAATCGTAGTATGAAACAAGTAAAAGCAATATAAATTGAAAGATACAAGCTCATGGTTATAGTAATAAGTGGGAAGAGATAGATACTAGTAAGGAAGAGAATAATAATAGTAATACAGTCTTAGTAAATTATTTGACAGTGTTGTGGGAATTAGTTGTTAAGCAGAGTGATGGCATTCAGGAAAAAACTGTCCTTGTGTCTAGTTGTTCTGGTGTGCAGTGCTCTATAGTGTCCTTTTGAGGGTAGAAGTTGAAACAATTTATGTCCAGGATGTGAAGGGTCTGTAGATATTTTCACAGTCCTCTTTTTGACTCGGTGCCCAGAGAGAGAAATATCTGCTGCTACCTAGGATCGAACTCACAGCCTCCTGTTTCTGAGGCGAGAGCTCCATTTCTAGGCCACTAAAGAAAGTCCAGTTGCCTCTGGGGGAAAAAAGCACTTTTGGGACAACCATGACCATGAGAATCTCCATTGACAGGTAGCACCTTTTCATTTATCCCACCGTCCACTGTAAGATAATGAGGACCAAACCTTGCAATGTTGGAATCTAAGATGATTATTTAAAAGTTGTAATTTTTTTTTAAAAAATATAAACATTCCATCTTCTCTTAAACAGTGGGTACAAATATCTCTGTGCAATAACCATCAGAATTTACAACATCATTCACTACATTGATATTAATTCTCTGGTCTTTCAATTATAACATATTAAACAATTGAACATTATAAACTTATTCATTTTCCCCTCTTAAAGTATCTTCTAATAATAATATAACAATAATATTAAGCATAATAATCATAATACTAACAATTATCATATTGTTTACATCTCTGTCTTAATGTATTTTCTACTCTTCTTTAATCTCCTTTATTTTCAACTTCCATTTTTATTCTCTAACCATTGATAAAATACCTCCCCTATCAAATAAGATTGTTTGTTCTTTCTCCTTAATTGCCAGCTTTAATCTGTTCATTTCTGCACATTCTAATATTTTCCTAATCACTTTCTCATCAGTGGGAATCTCTTCACTTTTCCAGTTTAGTGCAAATACAATTCTAGCTGTGGTTAATATATGAATACTTTAAATATATGTTATTTTTACTATAAGGTTTCGGTAAAATCCCCAACAAGAATATTTCTGGTTTTACCAGAGGTTTTTTAATTGGGGATCATACCTGAAATTTATAATAGTGAATTGAGATATGTGATTGTGAATGTAGTAACAGCAGCTCGAATTGTGTTTGCTAAAAATTGGAAAAATGAGAAAATACCAATGCAAGATGAAGTTATTAAGAAAATAATGGAATGTGCTGAAATGAGTAAATTGACATTTGAAATTAGAGAGCAGGAAGATAAACAATATTATAAGATATGGGATTTATTTTATCAATGGTTAGATAAAAAATATGTTAATGAAGTTTGATAGAGGTTTTTATAATGTAAGAATTGTCGAAATACACATTGATTCAAGATGACGAAATGAAGGATGCAATACAATTAACATAAAATTCAGAACATTTTATACGGAATGAGGAAAGAAATACCTATAGTTAAATAAATGATTAATTGACCAAAATACTTGGATATATATTAGATTGGTAAAATGTAAAATTAGCTAAATCACACGTTATGAATATGGTGAAATTGCACAAAAGATTTGTAACCAACCAACCGACACTCTGTTTGTATTTGCATTGAAGATGCTTTTATGTATGTTTGTCTAAAAAATAAAAAAAAATTCAAAATCCTAGGCTTAGAAAACTTAGAACTCCGTCGCCTTCGACAAGACCTAAGTTTAACTCATAGAATCATCTATTGTAATGTCCTTCCTGTTAAAGACTACTTCAGCTTTAATTGCAATAATACAAGAGCAACCAATAGATTTAAACTTAATGTTAACTGCTTTAATCTAGATTGCAGAAAATATGACTTCTGTAACAGAATCATCAGTGCTTGGAACACTTTACCTGACTCTGTGGTCTTGTCCCATAATCCCAAAAGCTTTAACCAAAAACTTTCTACTATTGACCTCATCCCATTCCTAAGAAAACTTTAAGGGGCATGCATAAGAGCACAAACGTGCCTACCGTTCCTGTCCTATTGTTTTTCTTTTTTCTTCTTCTTATATATATATATATATGCTTATACCTCCTTATATTTCTTCATATATATGTTTATATACTATATAATCTTTTTGTGTGATGCTTATGTATATTGTTGTGACTAAATAAATAAATAAATAAATAAATAAATAAATAAATTTCTGGTTTTCAATCAATGTGCTGTTTTATCATCTTTTCCAGACATTTTTGTCCATTTTTTTTTTTTTGCTTCTACACATGTGCACCACATAATCTAAGATGATTATGAGGAGCAGGATGTTCTCGAAGGGTAGGAGGCAACCAGCAAAATCAAGATGGCGGCCACGACCACACGATTAGAGTCCACCCTCCTTCTTTTTGTCTAGATCACTTCTGGCATACTTCCTTTCCTTGACACCTGATTTCGTATCAGGTAATGCGGTGAAATTAGACAGGAGCCAAATCTATGAGGAGATGAATGAATGAGTGACAGTGGCAGCTGTGGGAAGCTTGTTTTTACATGTTTCAGAACATGCCCTCATTTCCATTGCAATGCTAAAGGCCATGAAGACGATCCAGTCTGGAAGTGAAATCTGTAGTGGGGGAAAGATTATTTTTTTTGCCCCGCTTCGCATAAAGAACCTTCTGTTTTGAAACAGCTCCACCCTCCTTTGCTTCATCAAGATTTCCAAACAATGTGCGCTGTGTTCCAGCCTGAAGACTTTTGCCGAACGTAATAAGAGCACTGTTGTGCCCTGTTTCTGCAATTCCACTGATAAATAACAAATTAATATTCTGTTATCACCGATTAATGATCAGATAATTGGATCCTTCTGACAGACCTGGCTTCAGAATGAGGTCATGAAAGGGAAGAGATGAAAGTACCTGATGATGAGCCATGGTGGTGTACTGGTTAAAATGTAGTATGGCAGGCTAATTTTGCCCAGTGCCAGCAGTTTGATTCTCACCAGCTCAAGGTTGACTCAGCCTTCCATCCTTCTGAAGTGAGCAAAATGAGGACTCAGATTGTTGGGAGCAATATGCTGACTCTGTAAACCACTTAGAGAGGGCTATAAAAGCACTGTGAAGTGGTATATGAGTCTAAGTGCTATCCCTGCCAAAACATAATTCCTCACTCATCAGTTTTAGCCTTAGCCATGATCAGAAGTGGTATTCAGCCGGTTTGGACCAGTTCAAAGGAACTGATAGCAGCGACTGTGGCCGGCCACCCGCCCTGGCGTAATGCCGTCCTATTTAGCCACGTTTTTGAGGCCGGGCGCCTGCGCAGAAGGCACATGTGCAGGGCAAACCACTGGAAAGAATATGGGAAACCCAGAATATGTCCATGATCCCTCCTGGAACACATCACTCAAGACACTAAGGTTCCTCAAGGGCTCAGTTACTGCTGACTGTCTGTAAAATATATCTCAAGGTGCCTGTCAGCTGACCAAATGCCCTCCCCCCACCCCCCGTTCATTTTTGCTTTGGTTAGATCCAGTATGGTGAAGGGGTTGCACAAGGGCGGTGAAGACTACTTTGAAGTTACCTCTTCGGAAAATCTATGCTGATATTTATATTGCTAAATATCATGGATGTTTCTCCTTTTTGGATTGGATTGAATTGAATACTTTATTTGGCCAAATGTGAGTAGACACACAAGGAATTTGTCTCGGATGCAGGAAGTCTTATTACATATGCAAAGCATCAGAATAATGAGGAGAAGGAGGGGGAGGGGGAGGATGGGGAGAAGAAGAAGGAGAAGAAGAAGAAGAAGAAGAAGAAGAAGAAGAAGAAGAAGAAGAAGAAGAAGAAGAAGAAGAAGAAGAAGAAGAAGAAGGGGAGGGGGAGGGGGAGGAGGAGGAGGGGGAGGAGGAAGAGGGGGGAGGAGGGGAGGAGGAGGAGGAGGAGGAGGAGAAGAAGAAGAAGAAGAAGAAGAAGAAGAAGAAGAAGAAGAAGAAGAAGAAGAAGAAGAAGAAGAAGAAGAAGAAGAAGAAGAAGAGGAGGAGGAGGAGGAAGAAAGGAGGAGGAGGAAGAGGAGGAGGGGGGGAGGAGGAGGAGGAGGAGGAGAAGAAGAAGAAGAAGAAGAAGAAGAAGAAGAAGAAGAAGAAGAAGAAGAAGAAGAAGAAGAAGAAGAAGAAGAAGAAGAAGAAGAAGAAGAAGAAGAAGAAGAAGAAGAAGAAGGGAGGGGAGGGGAGGAGGAGGAGGGAGGAGGAGGAGGGAGGAGGAGGAGGAGGAGGAGGAGGAGGAGGAAGAAGAAGAAGAAGAAGAAGAAGAAGAAGAAGAAGAAGAAGAAGAAGAAGAAGAAGAAGAAGAAGAAGAAGAAGAAGAAGAAGAAGAAGAAGAAGAAGAAGAAGAAGTGGTGGGGGGAGGAGGATAAATAATAATGTTATAGTCATACCACTTAGGTAAATACACATAGACATTCAAATTAGGTATTCAGCTGAGTGAAGGCATGAGGGAAAAAACTGTTTTTGTGTCTAGTTGTTTTGGTATGCAATGCCCTATAGTGGTGTCCCAAGAGAAGGAGCTAAAACAGTTTATGTCCTGGATGTGAGGAATCTGTAGATATTTTCTCAGCCCTCCATCTGACCCTATGGAGAACCTACAGGTCTCCTATGGAACACAGGCTGGTTGCAATTTTTCTTTCTACAGTCCTAACTAACCATTAGAGTCTGTACCCATCCTGTTTGGTTGCTCTATCAAACCAGACACTTTTAAGAAGTACGAACATTTTGCAAATTTCAAGCTTGAAGATACCCTCCATTAGTTAGGATCCCCTAAAGCTGCAGTGGAAATGAGCAACAGCCCCCAATCTTTTGGACGCCCAATATTATATAGTTCTTACTATGTACTTTTGAGCAAGGGACGTGGTGGCTTAGTGGCTAAGACGCTGAGCTTGTCGATTGAAAGGTCGGCAGTTCAGCGGTTCGAATCCCTAGTGCTGTGTAACGGGGTGAGCTCCCGTTATTTGTCCCAGCTTCTGCCAACCTAGCAGTTCGAAAGCACATAAAAAAATGCAAGTAGAAAAATAGGGATCACCCTTGGTGGGAAGATAACAGCGTCCCGTGCACCTTTGGCGTTGAGTCATGCCGGCCACATGACCACGGAGACGTCTTTGGACAGCGCTGGCTCTTCGGCTTTGAAACGGAGATGAGCACCGCCCCCTAGAGTCGGGAACGACTAGCACGAATGTGCGAGGGGAACCTTTACCTTTACCTTATGTACTTTTGTATGTTTATTTCATAAGCTTTCAAAATGCTTGGATATAGTCTTGATCCTGAGTTTTCTTCAATTTGTAAAAAGATTTGTATGCCAGATGACTCACAATTCACAATCACAATTTTTTAAAAAATTATCTTAATAATCAATTGCAAAACAACAACAACAACAACCACACCTAGGGCTATTTTACAACGGAAGAGCAGGTGTTTTGAGTTCAGCTGATTGAAAAAGCAGAATTTCTTTTTTCTTTTTTAAAATAAATGACCGAGAAAAGAAAATAATTTTGTAAGGCTATCGTAAAAAAACAAACAAACTACTTTTCTACATTTTTTTTTTTAAAAAAATAGCCACACGGAAATTGAATGGAGCGGATCTGCTAATGAATAAAAGCAAAATGGAGGCCTACCAGAAAAAGATTGTCCTGATTTTTTTGGATAAAAAAGATTACTTAACCCAGCTGTCCTCAACCTTTTCAGCTCAGTGGGCCTGGCCTGGTGTGGGGGGAGGGTGTGTAAGTAGAAGGCACATGCACACAGCTCCATTTTGGAGCGGTGCGCACATGTGTCTTCTGCTCACACAGGCGGCAGGCACTTGTGCTCCTGCGTAAACTTCCATTCGCATGAACGGAGCTTCACACACAAGCGCAAGCAAATCCCACTTGTGTGAGTGGAGCTTCATGTATGTGTACTTGTTCCTCTCTCCTGCGGTCTAGTTTCGAACCAGCTGTGACCAGGGCTGGGGGTTTTCAGGGGTTCGGGAGAATCTCTAGCTAAGATTCTGTGCAGTTCGGAGAACCCCCAAATCCCATTCCTGGCTAGCATCGCCCACCCCTCCCCTCCCAGGAGTCCCCACGCGGCCCATTTTGGATGCAGATAAGTGCAGGGCGCGCGCGGAGGGTCAGGGAGGGCAAAAAACAGGCCTACTGGAAGTTCAGGAAGGCCAGAAATGGACCAGTTCTGGCCTCCAGAGGGCCTCCGGAGCCTGGGGAGGCCGTTTTTGCCCTCCCGGAGGCTCAGTAAAAGCCTCCAGAGCCCAGGAAAGGCAAAAATGCCCCCCTGCCATGGTGCAGGAGGCTGACTTGGCCACGCCCACCATGGCCACACCCACCCAACAACCGGGCAGAGAACCCCTTGCTAAAATTTTTGAAGCCCACCCCTGGCTGTGGCCCAGGCGTTGGCGACCACTGACTTAACAAATCTAGAAATAAGATTGAGGTCTAGTCTGGAGGGGAGACAAAGGACCAGACGAGATCCATTACTGAATACATGGGGTGTTGCAAGTCATACATTGGAATTGAGTATGTCTAATGAAAAGAATTCTGAATGAAAATCTTTAATTCTTAATGAATTAAGAATTAATTCAGAAGAAGGACTAGGGGCAGGGGTGAAATGCTCCCGGATCGGACCAGATCGCACGATCCGGTAGCTATCGTGGCCGGTAGTTCGGTGATCCAGTAGCAATGGCGGAGCAAAGCTCCGCCCACCCGCCCTGGTGTCATTACTTCCTGGTTTTAACCAAGAAGTAATGTGTTTTTTATCTTCTGCGCATGCACAGGTTTTGCACATGTGCAGAAGGTCTGCGCACACACGCAGCACATGCACTTCCGAACCAGTAAGGAAGGTAAGTAGATTTCACCCCTGCTAGGGGGTGACATGATAGCAGTGTTCCAATATCTCAGGGGCTACCACAGAGAAGAGGGTGTCAACCTTTTCTCCAAAGCACCTGAAGGCAGGATAAGAAGCAATGGGTGGAAACTTTTGTGACTGAACAATTAACCAGTGGAACATCTTGCCTTCAGAAGTTGAGGGTGCTCCATTACTGAAGGTTTTTAAGAAGAGACAGGACAGCCATTTGTCAGAAATGGTGTAGGGTCTCCTGCTTGAGCAGGGGGCTGGACTAGAAGACCTCCAAAGTCCCTTCGAAATTTGCCGTTCTGTTACATCTGGGAATCCATTCAAGGAGGACGACACACACCCATTATTTACCACAGCACCCCTTTTTTTAAAAAAAAAATCAATATATTCATCTAAGCAACTCTGCTAATTCATTATTCTTTGTTTTCAAGCGAAGGGATTTTGCATTTTGGCAGAGATCTACCCGGCTCCCTTCAAGCAAAGAAACTCCAAGCTGACCTGAAATTTTCCAGTTTCTGAAGAAACCTGTTTACGAAGAGGGTAGAATGGCAGTGCCCCTCCTAACCTTCTTCAGCATGGCCTCAGATACTACAAGGAGCTCTCTCTTTCTCCTCCCTCCCTCCCTCCCTCCCTTCCCCTCGCTAAGCAACCTTGCTAGCCCGAGGAGACAACTCCGTGTGAGGTAAACAGGTTTGTACAAGCCTGTGTGGGGGGTCTCCAGAAACATAGGCTGTTAACATGTCACAGGCTTGTTAGGGTAAAAGCTTTGAAGCACAGGTGTGCTTGCCTCTTAGTTGCTCACCTGCCAATTTTACCAGCTCGTCTGGCCAGCAGTTCCTCCAGTTCAGGATACAGCCTTCTATAAGACCCTCAGCTGCATGAAAAGGTGTCTTTATCAATCAATCAATCAATCAGAATAGAGCTGAAAGGGGGTTTAAGAATCAATTGATCAGAATAGAGCTGGAAGGGACTGTGGAGGTCTTCTAGTCTGACCCCTGTTCAAGCAGGAGACCCTACACCATTCCAGAGAAGTGACTGTCCAGTCTCTTCTTAAAAAACTCCGGTGATGAAGAACCTACAGCTTCTGGTGGCAAGCTGTTCCACTGGTTAATTGTCCTCACTGTTAAGAAGTTTTTCCTTAATTCCAGGTTGCTTCTCTCCTTGATTAGTTTCCATCCGTTGTTTCTTGCCTTGCCTTCTGGTGCTTTGGAAAATAAGTTGACCCCCTTTTCTTTGTGGCAACCTCTCAAATACTGTGGCTATTTAGGTCATCGACATCGCGGAAGCCCTGGCAGAGCCAACGCCGGTACAATCGGTATCGTGGCAAACTCTGCAAAATCTATTGAAGAACCATTTCGCCAACACCGTCCAAATACGGCGTTTTGAATTTGGAGGCGCAGACAGCAAGAGGCGAATCCATCAGCGATTACATGGCCGCCCTGAGAAAGCCTCCAAAGATTGTGGGTACGAGACTTGGATGAGGAGCTGTTAGAGCAACTCATCCGTGGGGTCAGAGACATTCGTTTGCGGGCGGCTGCTATCAAAAGCAATCTAACGCTGGCAAGCGCTCTGGGCGAAGCCAGAGCTCATGAGATGTCCACCCAAGCGGCGGAAACCCTACAAAAGCCACTCACGCCAGCGGCGGCCGAAAATCAACCCGGTCCACAACGAAGAAATCCAGACCGAATCAGGCGGGCGAGGATGAGGAAGGAGTTTGCCTCACCGAGAGAAGGGGCAAAGAAGACCGGGATGAATGCGGAAGTTGCGGAGGGCAACACCAGCGTCAACGATGCAAGTTCAAGGGCGCTACATGTCGGCGGTGCGAGAAGAAGGGCACCTGGCTCAAGTCTGTCGAGCACCCCAACCTTCCGCCGAAAATTCAAACCAACCAATCAGGCGCAGGATAGAGCTGAAAGGGGTTTAAGAATCAATTGATCAGAATAGAGCTGGAAGGGACTGTGGAGGTCTTCAGCCAGCTGGCTGAGGAACTCTGGAAGTTGAAGTCCACACGTCTTAAAAGAGCCAAGTTTGCAGACCCCTGCCTTATACCATTTCAGATAAGCAACTGTCTAGACCATGGGTCGAGACATTCACGGAGCTGGGGTGGGCGTGGCCAACTTTTTATTATTATTATTTTTAAAAGCATTTTTTCTGCAACTGCTTCAACCGAAGAGGTTGTAAAAAAATGCTTTTAAAAGGCTCTGACAATCCCAGCTGAGTTGCCTGATCATCAGAGGCTTTTTTTTTTTTACTTTTAAAAGCATTTTTTTGGCCAAAGGAAAAATGCTTTTAAAAGTAAAAAAAAAAACCCTCTGATGATTGCGCTGCTCAGCCGGACATGGGAGGGGGCAGGGATTTTTGCTACCGGTTCTCCAAACCACCCACCACCATCGCTATCAGATTGGGCGATCCTATCCAGCATTTCACCCCTGACCTGAAATTTTCCAGTTTCTGAAGAAACCTGTTTACGAAGAGGGTAGAATGGCAGTGCCCTCCTAACCTTCTTCAGCATGGCCTCAGATACTACAAGGAGCTCTCTCTCCTCCCTCCTCCCTCCTCCCTCCTCCCTCCTCCCTCCTCCCTCCTCCCTCCTCCCTCCTCCCTCCTCCCTCCTCCCTCCTCCCTCCTCCCTCCTCCCTCCTCCCTCCTCCCTCCTCCCTCCTCCCTCCCTTCCCCTCGCTAAGCAACCTTGCTAGCCCGAGGAGACAACTCCGTGTGAGGTAAACAGGTTTGTACAAGCCTGTGTGGGGGGTCTCCAGAAACATAGGCTGTTAACATGTCACAGGCTTGTTAGGGTAAAAGCTTTGAAGCACAGGTGTGCTTGCCTCTTAGTTGCTCACCTGCCAATTTTACCAGCTCGTCTGGCCAGCAGTTCCTCCAGTTCAGGATACAGCCTTCTATAAGACCCTCAGCTGCATGAAAAGGTGTCTTTATCAATCAATCAATCAATCAATCAATCAATCAGAATAGAGCTGAAAGGGGTTTAAGAATCAATTGATCAGAATAGAGCTGAAAGGGGTTTAAGAATCAATTGATCAGAATAAAGCTGGAATTGACTGTGGAGGTCTTTTAGTTTAACCCCCTGCTCAAGGCTCTTTAAGACGCAGTGGACTTCAACTCCCAGAGTTCCTCAGCCAGCTGGCTGAGGAACTCTGGAAGTTGAAGTCCACACGTCTTAAAAGAGCCAAGTTTGCAGACCCCTGCCTTATACCATTTCAGATAAGCAACTGTCTAGACCATGGGTCGAGACATTCACGGAGCTGGGGTGGGCGTGGCCAACTTTTTATTATTACTTTTAAAAGCATTTTTTTGGCCAAAGGAAAAATGCTTTTAAAAGTAAAAAAAAAAACCCTCTGATGATTGCGCTGCTCAGCCGGACATGGGAGGGGGCAGGGATTTTTGCTACCGGTTCTCCAAACCACCTACCACCATCGCTATCAGATTGGGCGATCCTATCCAGCATTTCACCCCTAGTTTAGGGATTCTATTTCCTTCAATTTAGACCCCAGGTAGCCCCATTCGGTTAAAGGCAAGGAGAGTCCTTTGCCCTTAAACCCAAGATTGACAAGGAGATAGACAAGCTCATCAGTCAGGGATACTAGTGCCAGTCGATCACGCAAAGTGGGAGGCAATCGTCACCCCAGTGAAACCAGATGGGTCAGTTAGAATCTGCGCTGACTACAAGGCAACGTTAAACAAAGCCTTGCAAAAAGCGCTTACCGGTCCCGTGGTGCAACACTTGCTGCACTCACTGGGGCAAGGGCACGTTTTGCCAAATTAGATTTGGCCCAGGCCTATCAACAACTGCCTGTAGATGCCAACACAGCGAAGCCCAGACAATTGTGACTCACAGAGGTGCTTTCAAGTGTACCCGGTTGCAGTTTGGGGTGAGTGTGGCACCTGGTCTGTTCAAAATTTTAATGGGCGACTTCTGCAAGGGCTCCCGGGGTAGTCCCTATTTGATGATGTATTGATATCAGCCGAAAATTTAGAAGAATTGGGGGAGCGTTTGAGAAAAGTTCTGGGCATTTTCCGGTCAGCCGGTCTAAAGGTTAAAGTGAACAAATGCCAGATAGGGGTAGAATCCGTAGAGTTCTTGGGCTACAGAATAGACAAGGAAGAATTCACCCACTGAAAGCAAGGTCAAGGCAATACGAAAGGCTCCAGCGCCAAAACAAAACAGAGCTACAGGCATTCCTGGGTCTAGTGAACTTTTACGCGGTCTTTTTAAAAAACAAGGCAACCATTGCCGAGCCGCTACATAAGTTACTGGGAAAGAATACTGTTTGGTCTTGGGGAAAGTCGGAAGCTAGGGCTTTCGAAGCAGTAAAAAACCTACTCTCGAGCGATAGCTTACTGATTCAGTATCATAGCTCATTGCCCTTGGTATTAGTTTGCGATGCTTCCCCTTACGTGGGTGCTGTGCTCAGCCACAGGCTTCCAAATGGCACAGAAGCCCCAATAGCCTTCTACTCCAGAGCGATGTCCTCGACAGAGAGGAACTATAGCCAGTTAGATAAAGAGCTCTAGCCATTGTGTCAGGGTTAAAAGTTTCACGAATACGTTTTGGGAGAGACTTTGAAATTGTTACAGACCATAGACCACTGTTAGGGTTACTGGCTGGCGCCCAACGCCTGTGGCACTTTCGCCACGATTGACCCGATGGACTATCTTCTTAGCCGCCTATTCCTACAAACTGCAGCATCGGCCCGGAAAAGAGTTGGGGCATGCGGACGATTAAGCAGATGCCCACTACCAGGGGCGATCGAGACCCCACTCGGGGCGCCCATACTGTTAATTGACTCTCTGGACTCTGGCCCAGTCACGTCTAAGGAGGTGGCTCGGGCATCATACCGACATTACCTTGAGAACTGTACTCAGTTGGGTACAAGAGGGTGGCCCTCGGGCGGCGTTTAAAATTTGTAAAGCGTGGGAACTCTCGGCTCAAGGGGTGCCTGCTATGGGGGATCAGTGGTGATCCCAGAGAAATTGAGGAAAAGGGTGTTGGACCTCCTCCACGAGGGTCACCCTGGGATCGTAGGATGAAGGGTCTAGCGAGAAGCTATGTGTGGTGGCCCTTAATGGACTCAGAAATTGCTGAAAGGGTAGGGAAATGCCAGGCCTGCCAGGAGTCCAGACCTCTACCCCCAACGGCCCCGGTTCGAATGGAAAGACCCCAAGGGCCCTGGTCTAGAATCCACATTGATTTTGCGGCCCTTCCACGGCCAAACCTTCCTGGTAGTAGTCGATGCCTACTCCAAATGGCTGGAAATCATTCTCATGAGATCCATGACAGCCGAGGCCGTGATCTCAGTCCCACGGCACCTATTTGTAACCCATGGGTTGCCCGACACGCTAGTATCCGATAACGCCCGCAATTCACGGCAACACAGTTTTGAGGAATACTTGGCAGAAGAGGGCATCCGGCATGCCCTCTCGGCGCCTTCCACCCTGCGACGAATGGCCTTGCAGGCGTTTCGTCCGGGCGCAAAAGAGGCATTGTCAGACTCAAGCCAGGCGACTGGCAAACAAAATAGATGTTTTCCTGGCGTCAACACAGAACCCCTGTGCCACAACCGGCAGAAGCCCAGCAGAATTATTAATGGGCAGCTCAGGTGCCCACTAGACCGTTTAAATCCAAACTATACACCAGAGGGTTACAAGGGGACTCGAAAAAACAAGAGGATGGAAATAGGCGACCGGTGTGGGCACACAACTATGGTGAAGGCCCAATCTGGGTAGCAGGACAAATCTAAACATAACAGGTCCAAATCATACTTGGTGGAGTTAGAGGGCGGCCGAGTATGGAGGCGACATATAGATCAATTAAGAAACGAATAGGCAAAAATCCGAGTCAGGCAAACAGGCCCTGACTATACAATGTTTGAACCCACAGCTGACTCAAACCGGAAAATCGCAGGACTTAACTGAATTCCCGGAGGTCCAGCGACGCCAACAGGTTCCATTAGAAAACAGCAGGGACGACTCGGCAAATAATCCAGGGCCGGATGGCCTAGAGGAGGAGCTGAGAGGAGCAAACAGCCCCTCCGGTCAACTCGACCCGCTCCCAGGGAATGTACTGCGCAGGTCCGAAAGAGTCAGGAGACGCCCAGTCTATTTGCGTGATTACGTTGAAAAGTAATATGTAAATATAATGTAAATATAGGTAAAATGTTTTCTGGGAGGGAAGGAGTGTAATGTATCTTTAAATATTTTGGCGGGAAACAAGCACGTTGCTGATTGGTTGAAGCCGCCGGTTAAACTGTATATAAGGAGAGGTTTTTCCCCAGCCCGGTTGCTGGGTTCACCATATAGTAAAGAGCTGTTGTCACTATCCTGGTCTCCTGCCTCGTTATTGCCCGAATCTAACAATTGCGATTGAAGCTGAAGTAGTCTTTAACAGGAAGGACATTGCAATAGATGATTCTGTGTGTTAAACACAGGTCTTGTCGGAGTCGGCCGAGTTCTTCCTTCTATCCTGCTGTTCTAACAATCCATTTTCAAGGTTTTCATGGTGAGATCATAGACTTGATATGGTTAGGAAACAAAGGAAAATGGGCAAGAGAAGAACAAGGATTATGAAAAGATGAATTTGAGAACATCCATTAGACACAGTTTCCGTTTTAATGGGACACAAGGACTGTGGCATTAAGACCAAAGTTCCATGACAAATGGATTGTGAGAAGGAATTTGAAGGACCAACGAAAGGTGGGTTGTTGTTTTGTTTTTCCTTCTGTGACTTACTTCAGACATCTTAATTCAAAATCTTGAATTAAGGCACTGTGGGGCGCAGTGGTTAGAATGCAGTACTGCAGGCTACTTCTGCTCACCGCCAGCTGCCAGCAGTTTGGCAGTTCAAATCTCACCAGGCTCAAGGTTGACTCAGCCTTCCGTTGGTTTTTGAGGTCAGTAAAATGAGGACCCAGATAGTTGGGGTCAATAGGCTGACTGCAAAACCACTCAGAGAGGGCTGTGAAGCACTGTGAAGCGGTATATAAGTCTAAGTGCTACTTCTATCTTATTTTACACCAATCATAGGTTTGCAAAAACAAACTGCAATTGCTCGCATAATAGGGTAAACAATAAACAATTAGGTGCTGCCACAAAGAAGAGGGGGTGACCATATTGTCCAAAGCACCTGAAGGCTGGTCAAGAAGCAATGACTGGAAACTCATCAAGGAGAGAAGCAACCTAGAACTGAGGAGAAATTTCCTGACAGGGAGAACCATAAACTAGTGGAACGGCTTGCCTTCAGAAGTTGTGGGTCCTCCAATACTGGAGGCTTTCAAGAAGAGACTGGATAGTCATTGGTTTGAAATGATATTGAGCAGCGAGTTGGACTAGAACAGAGGTCTCCAACCTTGGTCCCTTTAAGACTTGTGGACTTCAACTCCCAGAGTCCCTCAGCCAGCAAAGCTGGCTGAGGGATTCTGGGAGTTGAAGTCCACAAGTCTTAAAGGGACCAAGGTTGGAGACCCCTGGACTAAAAGACCTACATAGTCCCTCCCAACTTTGTTATTCTCGTAATCAGAGGTGGGATTCAGCCAGTTTTCTCCGGTTTGGGCAAACCTGTAGCGGCAACTGCGGGAGGCTCCGCCCACCCACCCAGACGTAGTGTGCGAGCACTGCGCATGCCCAGAAGGCCATGTCCATGTGCAGACGAGCGTGCGCATGCTCACATTTGCAAACCGGTAGGGAAGATATGTGAATCCCAAAATGCTGTTAATGATTGACAGTTCTTAATAGCTTGGTTCCCAAAAAGCTTGTGGGTAAAAAGAAGAAAATCAGAAGTAAATATCAGTAGAATTTTAGTAGAATTTAGATTTAAGAATCTATGCTCTCCTATCCTACCTATTTCTCTCATTTTCCTCCATGCTAAGCAGTTTTTAAACCACTCTAGTAATTGAAATGTGGTTAAACATAACATTCTTTACAACCTAAATTTTAAGAGAGAAATTTAAAAACAGAGGCGTTAGCGACAGAGGTAAACTACAATTAAAGCAATAATCTAAAATCATCTAAGCTGCTGGTGATATACTCTGGTTATTAAACTACCATTTTGTTTTCTCCTGAGGTCACGAGGGGTTCACTCAATTGTTGTACAGCATCTTCTATACCTGCAACCTCCTGCACAGCAGTTCATTTATACAGGTAGTTCTCGACTTACAACCATTTATTCGTTTAATGACCACTTGAAGTTACCTCGGAACGGGGGTGGGGGATGGGGGAAGCGTCTTTCAACCATTTTTCACACTTATGACCATGGCAGCATTCCCACGGTCACGCGGGATCAAAATTTGGATGTTTGGCAACTGGCATGTATTTATAACAATTGCAGGATCCTGGAATCATGTGATTCTCCCTTTTGCGACCTCCTGACAAGCAAAGTCAATGGAAAAGCCAGATTCACTTAACAACCAGGCCGGGTATGTGTGTGTGTGTGTTACTGTTTTACTATTTTTCTTATTATTATTTTTATTTCTTTTATATGGTGTTTTTATATCCTTGTAAGCCACCTTGAGTCGCCAGGTGTGTGAGTAGATGGCAATATAAGATGTCCAAATAAATAAAAAAACATGTTACTTACTTAACAACTGCAGCGAATCACTTAACAATGGTGGCACGAAAGGTTGTAAGATGGAGCAAAACCAGGGGTGGGCTGCTTGGGGTGTCGCAGGGATTCGGGAGAACCTGTAGCTAAGATTCTGTGCAGTTCAGAGAACCCCCAAATCCCACTCCTGGCTGACCCCGCCCCATCCCTCCCCTCCCAGGAGTCCCCACGCGGCCCATTTTGGATGCAGGTAAGTGCAGGGCTCGCGTGGAGGCTCGGGGAGGGTGAAAAACGGGCCTACTGGAAGTTCAGGAAGGCCGGAAACGAGCGCCTCTGGAGTCTGAGGGTTTTCACCCTCCCGGAGGCTCAAGGAAAGCCTCTAGAGCCGGGGTAGTCAACCTTTTTATACCTATCACCCACTTTTATATCTCTGTTAGTAGCAAAATTTTCTAACCACCCACCAGTTCCACAGTAATACACCGTGTATCATCGCTCGCGCATGCTTGCACATCGTGGATTGGGTTTGGGGTGGTGGCGGCTACCAGCTCTGTTTGTCTGTTACAGCTGGATGGTGTGGGGGGAGATGCGCGAGCTATTCTGGGACGAGGCTCTTTTGTTTGCAGTCGCACTATAGTGCCATTTAGTTTCACTTATGTAACGTGAACTAAACTTAGGTGCAGGCGATACAAATCGTATATTTTCAGAAATTTAAATTGTCACGGGGAATTTTATGAAAACCTAATGAAAATGTTTTTAAATAATGCTATGAATTTTTTTAAAAAAGTCAATTAAATTTTAAAAACATGTTACTTACTTAACAACTGCAGCGAATCACTTAACAACCAGGCCGGTATGTGTGTGTGTTACTGTTTTACTATTTTTCTTATTATTATTTTATTTCTTTTATATGGTGTTTTTATATCCTTGTAAGCCACCTTGAGTCGCCAGGTGTGTGAGTAGATGGCAATATAAGATGTCCAAATAAATAATAAATAAATAAATAATAAAACAATCTGGAACTGAACACACTCAAAACCGTAGAAATGGTGGTAGACTTTAGGAGAAACCCTTCCATACTTCCACCTCTCACAATACTTGACAACACAGTATCAACAGTAGAAACCTTCAAATTTCTGGGTTCAATGGAGAAGCCAGATTCACTTAACAACCTGGCCGGGTATGTGTGTGTGTGTTACTGTTTTACTATTTTTCTTTTTATTATTTTTATTTCTTTTATATGGTGTTTTTATATCCTTGTAAGCCACCTTGATTCGCCAGGTGTGTGAGTAGATGGCAATATAAGATGTCCAAATAAATAAAAAAACATGTTACTTACTTAACAACTGCAGCGATTCACTTAACAATGGTGGCACGAAAGGTTGTAAGATGGAGCAAAACCAGGGGTGGGCTGCTTGGAGTGTCGCAGGGATTCGGGAGAACCTCTAGCTAAGATTCTGTGCAGTTCAGAGAACCCCCAAATCCCACTCCTGGCTGACCCCGCCCCACCCCACCCCTCCCAGGAGTCCCCAGGCGGCCCATTTTGGATGCAGGTAAGTGCAGGGCTCGCGTGGAGGCTCGGGGAGGGTGAAAAACGGGCCTACTGGAAGTTCAGGAAGGCCGGAAACGAGCACCTCTGGAGTCTGAGAAGGACGTTTTCACCCTCCCGGAGGCTCAAAGAAAGCCTCTAGAGCCGGGGTAGTCAACCTTTTTATACCTATCGCCCACTTTTATATCTCTGTTAGTAGCAAAATTTTCTAACCACCCACCAGTTCCACAGTAATACACCGTGTATCATCGTCTGCGCATGCCTCTTGCGCATCGTGGATTGGGTTTGTGGGGGGCGCCGGCTACCAGCTCTGCTTGTCTGTTACAGCTGGGTGGTGTGGGGGGAGATGCGCGAGCTATTCTGGGACGAGGCTCTTTTGTTTGCAGTCGCACTATAGCGCCATTTAGTTTCACTTACGTAACGTGAACTAAACTTATGCGTGGGCGATACAAATCGTATATTTTCAGAAATTTAAATTGTCACGGGGAATTTTATGAAAACCTAATGAAAATGTTTTCAAATAATGCTATGAAATTTTTTTAAAAAAATCAATTAAATAAAAAAAAGGAAAGTGCTTCAGTATCGAACAAAACCCCTACCGCCCACCACGAAAGCTGGAACACCCACTAGTGGGCGGTAGGGACCAGGTCGACTACCACTGCTCTAGAGCCTGGGCAGGGCAAAAAGCCCCGCCCCCTCATGGTGCAGGAGGCCAACTAGGCCACGCCCACCCAGCAACCTGGCAGAGAACCCCTTGCTAAAATTTTTGAAGCCCACCCCTGGGCCAAACTCTCTTGGCTCTCTTGCTCAGCAACAGAAATTTCGGGTTCAGTTGTGGTCTTAAGTCAAGGGCTCCCTGTATAGTATTATACTAGACCAGTAATGGCTAACCTTTTTGCCACTGCATGCCAGGAGCGGGGCGGGAGGAGTGAGGCGCATGCATGCCCATACTATAATTTTATTTATTTATTTATTTATTTATTTATTTATTTATTTATTTATTTATTTATTTATTTATTTATTTATTATATTTTTATAAATATAAATAATATATGTGCCCTGCGCATGCACACACGATCCCCCTGCTCCCCCCCACTCCTGGCATGCGATGACATGATGGACCCCCCCCTCCCCGGTAGGCCCATTTTTCTCTCTCCCCAGGCTCCAGAGCCTTTCTAGGGGCTTGGGAAGAGTGAAAACAGCCTCCCCCCCCCGGAGGCCCTCTGGAGGCTGGAAACAACCGGTTTGCTGACTTCCGGTCCCGAAGGGCCTCCGGGGGGGGGGTGAGGAAGGCCATTTTCACCCTTCCCAAAGCTCCTAGAAAGTCTCTTGAGCCTGGGGAGAGAGAAAAACGGGCCTTCCTCACCACCACCCCGAGGCTCTCTGGAGGCAGGAAACAGCCTGTTTCCCTACTTCCAATGGACCCAGAAAATCCAAAAACCAGCTGGCCGGCAGGTACATGCGCACTGGAGTTGAGCTTGCGTGCCCACCAATATGGCTACGCATGCCACCTGTGGCACGCATGCCATAGGTTCACCGTCATGGTACTAGACCATGCTACTACACTTTTCAGGACTTCTGAAGGGGGAGATTTATGAGTTAAATTTAGTCTCTAAAGGAATGGCGATGCCCGGAGCCTTAAAATGCTTCAGTTTGAAAAGTGCTAAGAAGTTCCTAAAAGAGACATAACTAGCAGGTGTTCTGTTACTGTATCGTTTGGACCATAGAGCCAAAGAGCTCTTTTCATGTGGTGAAAAGAAACCCTGGCATATTTGTTCCGCCGGATCTGTGGTATTCTGATATTATCCAAGGTTGTTCAAAAACCAGCTTCCTTCGGATGGAACGATGTCACTCCTGTGTATTTTTATTGTTCTGCAGCCAAGCTTAATCAACTTGAAAGGGTTGTTTTGTTTACCCAAGAACATTCTCCAAATGTTTTCATGGCCTCAGAGCTTTCAAGCTCAGCCATTTGCAACAGATACTTCCACAGAGCAAGTACGGCTGATTCTCCATAGTTTCTGCTCACAAGTACTGGCTTTTTTTGACTCCTGAAAAAAAGTAACAGAATAATAACAACAACAACAACAGAATAATAGGAGTGGGAAAGGACCTTGGAGGCCCTGCTCAAACAGGAGACCCTATTACCAAGGGTGGCAACCTTAAACACTCAAAGAGCCACAAATGTTCTAACTGGAAGCCCCCCATTCAATTCTGAAGCTGACTGGAAGTCCAGTTCCCCCACCAATCTCCTCCTTTTTCCTCTTCCTGTCCTAACCGAAAGCCCTATCAATTGTGGAGCCAATCGAGACAGGGAGCTGCAGCAGAGGGATGAAAGAGCCGCATGAGGCTCCAGAGCCACAGGTTGCCGACTCCTGCCCTATAACGTTCCAGACAAGTGGCTTCTCTGAGCTCTGAGCTGAAGAAGCTTCTTGGAAGAGAAGCAAAACATCTTCAAAGAAAAACCAGAGAGTCCAGTTGCCTCTTGAAAAAAAGCACTTTTGGACAACCATGACCTGGATGACTGAGAATCTCCATAGAAATCTGTAGAAGTCTTTTGAGAATGCCGTGTTATAAGGAGGTAGCCTTATCTTGAAAGTCATCCTCTAATCAATAGACTAAATTAATTTTAAACTTAATATCAGCAGCCAGATTGCTGGTGGCGCAATATTGGAAGAAGGACCATCTGCCTACTATTGAAGAGTGGACATTAAAAGTAACGAACTTAGCAGAGATGGCAAAAATTTCAGCATATTTGAAAGACTATTCACAAGAAAGATATATAGTGGAATGGAAAAGATGGATTGATTATATTCAAAACAAATATCAGACTAAAAAGTATCAAATAGCTTATGAATGAGCAGAAAGTAACAATTGTATTTGTGTACAGTATTTTTCTTTTTTCTTTCTTTTATATGGAATAGAGGAGTTATGGTTCCAGGGGAGGGATGGGAGTTCATGAATAATTAGCGTATTTTAGCTTATGATTGTTAAATGCTATACCCTGTATTTGCTCTGAGAAGTCCGGGGGTGGAGAGGGGTTGGGTGAAGGGGGGGAAGGGAGGGGTGGGGGGTGAAGGGCAGGAGGGTAAATATTTGTTAAAATTGTGGTAAAACTGTTTAATTAAAAAAAAGGAAAAAAAAGAAAGTCATCGTCTTGACATTTTAAAAAAATATGTAAATAAGCATCTCTTTTACTGGAATTTTATCTTTTTTTTTTTTTTAATTTATATCCCGCCCTTCTCCGAAGACTCAAGGCGGCTTACACTGTGTTAAGCAATAGTCTTCATCCTTTTGTATATTATATACAAAGTCAACTTTTATTGCCCCCAACAATCTGGGTCCTCATTTTACCTACCTTATAAAGGATGGAAGGCTGAGTCAACCTTGGGCCTGGTGGGGCTTGAACCTGCAGTAATTGCAAGCAGCTGGGTTAATAACAGACAGACTTAGTCCGTTGAGCCATCAGGGGCCCACTGTACATGATTTCGGCGCCTGTTTTAGGATCACTTTACACTGAAAACTTTCCAGTTACGTTTTGTGAGTTACCACGTGTCCATGCTGGGGTGAATATGTGAAGTGTAACACAATCACATAAAAATGCCTAGAATTCTGCCTTAGGTTTTAATTGAGTCTGATTGAATGAAGCGATGGGTTGGGGTGGAGCACAATTGTGAGGGATTCAAGGTGCTGTGCAGGCTGGCTCTGGAAATACCTGGGTGCAAAATGTTGCGTAAGGAAATGTGTAGGTGACCTTGGGTGTCAAGGGAAAGAGACCAGAAACACAATCGATCAAGCAACTGAAAGTGTTGGCAGGAAGTTTGTATTTTCAATCGTACAAGATTCCCTATGACTATCATTAAGTGTTGTACCTTATGACTCTCGACGAATGTATCTTTTCTTTTATGTAGAATTTAGACCAATTCTAGAATACAGCTCACCTGTTTGGAACCCTCACCATATCTCTGACATCAATACAATTGAACGTGTCCAGAAATATTTCACAAGAAGAGTTCTCCATTCCTCTGTAAACAACAAAATACCTTATCCCACTAGACTTGAAATCCTGGGCTTGGAAAACTTGGAACTCCATCGCCTTCGACAAGACTTAAGTTTAACTCATAGAATCATCTATTGTAATGTCCTTCCTGTCAAAGACTACTTCAGCTTTAATTGTAATAATACAAGAGCAACCAATAGATTTAAATTTAATGTCAACCGCTTTAATCTAGATTGCAGAAAATATGACTTCTGTAACAGAATCATCAGTGCTTGGAATACTTTACCTGACTCTGTGGTCTCTTCTCATAATCCTAAAAGCTTTAACCAAAAACTTTCTACTATTGACCTCACCCCATTCCTAAGAGGACCATAAGGGGCGTGCATAAGCGCACAAACGTGCCTACCGTTCCTGTCCTATTGTTTTTCTTTTCTTATATATATATATATGACAAAATAAATAAATAAATAAAAAATGTACTCCGAGAGCGTATGAATCAAGACAAATTGCATGTGTGTCCAATCACACTTGGCCAACAAAGAATTCTATTCTATTCTATTCTATTCTGTTAACGTAGCCTTATAATAAAGCATACAATATACAATAAAACTCCCCTAGCCTAGTCATGTTTTTTGTCTAGTTTATCCAGTAGGATAGACATAAATTTTGCAAATCTGAATGTAGAGGGTCCACAGCCAACTCACCATGGCCAACTCACTATGGGACCATTCGCCATGGCCAATTCACTACAAGACAAGAGTTACATTAATACCAAAGAAGAAATAGTGGACTAGAATTATTAAAGAAAGGATTCTGAGGGAGGGACCGAATGAAGTGTGAATGACAACGATTAAAATAATTTTAAAAACTATTTTAAATAATGAAACTGAAGCGTCGAATTGTCCTGCTTCAGATGATCTTGTGGCGAGTTGGCCATGGTGAGTTAGCCATGGCCAGTTGGCTACGATGAGTTGGCTGTGGCAAGTTGTCCCTGTTGTGGCTCCAGCCCTCCCGGGCCTGGCCCCCCTGCCAGAGGGGACTCAGAGAGTGAGGGGGAAGGGCCGTCAGGGCTCCCTTCTGTAGGGCCGGCTTCTCTGGCTCAGCTCCGGGAGCCAGAGGCAGGCCAGGTGGAAGAGGTGATGAGGCCTCTGTCTCCTGTATCTCCCCCCTGGCCCAGGAAATGCTTCCAGACCCAGCTGAGGACAATCGGTCCTGGTTAGATCCCAGGTTTCGTAGACAAGAGAGGCGGGAACAACAGAAGCAGGAGTGGGGCAGGCCTAGAAAGTGCTGAGTCATGGAGCCACACCCCACAGGGTATAAAAGCAGGAGGGGCTGCTATACTGCTTTGTGACGAACAAATCAAACTGCCTAGAGAGAACTTGAGCTGAAGTGCTGTTTATTCCTGACTTCCTGGTTGACATGCTGGCATCAAGAAAGATAACAGAAAAACCTTGGCAGACGCTCGCTGGGTTGCTGCCAGAGCTGATAGCTGCCGTGGACTCAATTGCCGGCTAATTGAGTCATGTCTCGTGCCTCCCGGACTGAGGTGGGGGGACAGAACAGTCCCATTCCAAAATGTAGACTCTCCCACCACCACTTTGAACCATCTGTCCAATTAGGGTGGGTCCTTTCTACATTTCTTTCTCTGACCATGAAGCTACCGGGAGAGTGGTGGCTCAGTGGCTAAGACACTGAGCTTGTCGATCAGAAAGGTCAGCAGTTCGGCGGTTTGAATCCCTAGTACAGATCTCCTGCGTGAGTAGGTGGTTGGACTAGATGACCTCCAAGGTCCCTTCCAACTCTGTCACCGTTACCGTTAGCCTCCCCTTTCTTGTCTGATCTACATTTTTGGAACTAGGGAAAGCAAGGCTGCATATGAACTCCTGGACTTGTTAGCTTCTAAGGCAGTGTTTTTTCCCAACCTCAGCAACTTTAAGAGGATGGACTTCAATTCCCAGAATTCCATAGTCAGACACTCACCCTAAAGTTGCTGAGAAACACGGTTCTAAGGTTTATCAGAAGGATTATCTGAAGCCCCTAATCACATTTAAATGCTGAGATTCTTCAACAAGAGCTATATTTAGAATCCATTCATTCAGTTAATAACCAGTTCTCCGAGAAACCAGTCTAAAGATTGCTGTTTCTAATTTGTGTCTGGCATTAAGTGTCTATAAATTGAACTCAAGGCACACTCAGTTTTGTTTAGGCAGGAAAACACTGTGTTTGCGGTTGTACCGGTTCAGACTGCCTGTATCTTGCTAATGAGCTGCTTCTCCATAATACAGCAGTAAAAATAAAACTATACCAAGAAAAATTTACATGCCCAGAAATAAAGCTGCATGAATTTGTCTATGGTTAATGTCTATGGTTCTGAATCTTTGATGTCAGTCAATCAGAATAGAGCTGGAAGGGACCTTGGAGGTCTTCTAGTCCAACCCCCTGCTCAAACAGGACACCCTATACCATTTCAGACAAGTGACTGTCCAGTCTCTTCTTTAAAACCTCCAGTGATGAAGTACCCACAATGTCAGACCTGGAAGCCCTCTTTTACATTTGGGCCTTCAGGCCTGCCACATTTTCTACTGTGGGAAAATGGGAGGCGGGGATTGCATAGAGCAGTGGTTCCCAACCTTTTCTTGTTTGAGGCACAACCTTTTCTTGTTTGAGGCACCCTTGGAAAGCCTTTCAAAAGTTCCCGGCACCCTTATAAGGAAATAGATATTTAAAATCTCCGTAGCTCAAAAGTTCCCGGCACCCTCAAAAGATCTCACGGCACCCCTTAGTGCCGCGGCACACTGGTTGGGAACCACTGGCATAGAGTATGGGTGATATGTAGTCAAAATAACATTCCTTTCTCATAGAGTCAAGGATGCCTTGCCCTGGCACCTGGAGTCGGATGACTGGGAGGTGTCTCCAGTTTGAACTCTCTACCCTAATTAAGGTATAAAGTTTTGTTTATTTACTTATCTATTTCGATAACTTATTTGCTACCCATTTCACATCCAACGGTTCTAGCGAATTACAGTATTTAAAAAAGACATTGAAATCATCATTATAAAAACACAGTAAATAAAAAACATAAAGCTGTTCTGTGATTGTAATTCATCAACACTCAACAATGTGCCGTTGCTGTTAAAGAGCTACTCCTTTCTTAAAGGGTCTTCGCCTCTTCCATGGAACATAGAATCATAGAGCTGGAAGGGACCTCAGGGGTCCCTTCTAGTCCAATCCCCTGCTCAAGGCAGGAGTCCTTATATCACCCTGGTCAAATGGTTGTTCAGTCTATTTTCAAAAACCTCCAGTGATAGAGCACCCACAACACCAGGAAACAAGCTGTTCCATTGATTAATTGTTCTCACTGTTGAACTTACTTCTCTTTACTTCTAGTAAAGCTTCCACATGACTTCTATTTCTGCCCTCTTATGCTTTGAAGAATAAATCAGTCCTTTCTTCTCTATGACAGCCCCTCAAATATTGGAAGACTGCTATCCTGTCACCCTTTATCCTTGCCTTTGATAGGCTAGACCAGGGGTCGGCAACCTGCAGCTCTGGAGCCGCATGTGGCTCTTTCATCTCTCTACGGTGGCTCCCTGTTGCCAGTCAGCTCCACAATTGATGAGGCTTTCAGTTAGTATAGGTAGAGGAAAAAGGATGCCGCGCTAGGAAGAGACTCTATGGTGGGGGAACCGGACTTCCGGTCGGCAGAGGAAAAAGGACACCACGCTATGAGGAGACGCTATGGTGGGGGGAACCGGACTTCCGGTTGGCTCCAGAATTGAATGGGGGCTTCCGGTTAGGGCCTTTGTGGCTCTTTGAGTGTTTAAGGTTGCCGACCCCTGGGCTAGACACACCTAGCTCCCTCAACCATTCATCATACAATTTAGCCTTCAGACCTCATATCCTCTTTGTTGCTCTTCTTTGCACGCTTTCTAAGGCCTCAGTATCTTTCTGGTGACCAGAACTCGATGGAATATCCCAAGCGTGATCTCACTTGTGTGTCATAAAGTGGTACTAGCACTTCTTGTGGTCTTGATATAATCCCTCTGTTGATGCCTTCTAGAACTGCATTGGCTTTTTCTCCCCCTCCAATCCTCTTTGGTTTTATGCTGGTCTTGGATAACGGCTCTTGTTTATTCATTTGCTAGAAATATTTCTGTGATGCTTCTCATGGCAAAGGAAATCTGAGCCAGTTTACAATATCAGAATGAAACATGAATTTTGAAGATTCCGTCCAGAGTCAGATTTTAAGGGAAATGTCTGACTAGAGAGGTTCATACATCGTCATGTAAGTTTTACTCCCTGCCGTGCTCTGGGATAAGCCATTCCACAGGACGCGATTCACTGACTATCCCCGCCTATATTTCAGGGGTGAAATCTACTTAGCTTCACAACTGGTTTGGAAGTGCACACGCCAGTTTGGAAGTGCATGTCACATGCATGCTTGGACCCTCTGCGCATGCACAAACTCTTCTGCGCATGCTCAGAGGGTAAAAAACAGGTTACTTCCTGGTTTTAACCAGGAATAACGATGGGGCAAGTGGGTGGAGCCTCACAACGCCATAGCTACCGGTTCTCCGAACCACCAGCCGCTATAGCTACCAGTTCGGCCGAACCAGTCCGAACCAGGAGCATTATTTCCACCAAGCAAATGGTTTGTCAGTAGATCCTTTTATCACAACATCTCAAACTCAGTAAATACAAGACGTTCTTTTCAAAAGAGAGGAATGTCTTTAACGTTTCTCCTGAAATTATTGTTAACAAGGAGGCCTGAAGATTTTTTCCAGTCATCTTTTTGATCAGCGAGCAGGCACAAATGCTACCGGAATGTTTTAACATTGGTATATTTATGGTGCCAGGAGTCTCTGGGAAGTCAACGGTATAGAGAGACTGCCAATTAGTAAACGAATAAAACTATATAGTGTGTTGTTTCTTCATGTAATGGGATCTTCAGCCAGAATCTTGATGGAGCCAAAGGGTAACATCAGGGTCCATGGACCAATCTTCAGATGAACTGAATACTGCAGCTAAGAATGTCCTTCAGATCCAACAGAATCTCAAACTTCAACACAAATTTCTTGATTGTAGAAAATATGACTTCATTAACAGAGTTGTTAATGCCTGGAATGCACTACCTGACTCTGTGGTCTCTTCCAAAATCCCCAGAGCTTTAACCAAAGACTATCTACCATTGACCTCACCCCATTCCTAAGAGGTCTGTAAGGGCACCAGCGTGCCTAACATTCCTGTCCTAATGTTCCCTTTGATTGTATCCAATTCATGTGGTTATTTCATGCTTATACTTATATATACTGTTGTGTTTGACAAATAAATAAATAAAATAAATAATAAAATAAATTATCATGTATACATTCACAGATGCCTGATAAGGGAAAGGAAAAGGTTCCCCTCGCACGTACGTGCTAGTCGTTCCCGACTCTAGGGGGCGGTGCTCATCTCTGTTTCAAAACTGAAGAGCCAGCGCTGTCTGAAGATGTCTCCGTGGTCATGTGGCCGGCACGACTCAATGCCAAAGGCGCACGGAACGCTGTGACCTTCCCACCAAAGGTGGTCCCTATTTTTCTACTTGCATTTTTTTACATGCTTGCGAACTGCTAGGTTGACAGAAGCTGGGACAAGAAACGGGAGCTCACCCCGTTACTAGGGATTTGTACCGCTGAACTGCCGACCTTTTGATCGACAAGCTCAGCATCTTAGCCACTGAGCCACCGCGTCCCTCTCATAGATGCCTGACGAAGAATGCGAATCTGAAGCTTCCTGAAAATTCATTTCTTTGGTGGTTCCAAAGAATGCACCAATAAAAATCTGTCACAACCAGGAAAGGAGGAGGGATGGATACATCAGCACACCCAGCCAAGTACAGGTAGTCCTTGACTTACCACAGCTTGTTTAGTGACCATTCAAAGTTGCAGCAGCAAGCTGAAAAAAAAGTGACTTAGGATCATTTTTCACACCTTACAACAGTTGCAGCAACCCCATGGTCATGTGATCAAAGTTCAGACGCTTGGCAACTGGTACATATTTACGACCATTGCAACATCCTGAGGTCACGTGATTCGCTTTTGCGACCTCCTGACCAGCTTATATAAATTGGCCTTCCAAAGTCAATGGGGAAGGCAGATCCCCTTAATGGCGTCTTTACTAATACAATGATCCACTTAACAGCTGTGGCAAGAATAGTTGTAAAACGGGGCAAAGCTCCCTTAACAAGTGCTCCACAACACCAATCTTGGGCTCAGTTGCGGTCGTAGCTCAAGGACTTCCTGTGAAGATTCAGTAGGGAGCTCACCTTGAAGAAGCAGGTAGGCTGGTAGGAGCCTTTATTCGACCCCTGGATCTTCTCAGGGACACGAGTTCTTGTCACTCAGCAGCAACGTCCAGCTCATAGACTGGGAACTAAGAGCTTAGAAGACAGGAAGGAAGCCACAGAAATTTAACTAGGCACATTTACATAGTAAATGTAAATTCACAGAGCATATTTTAGGCTCTGTGGGGCATCTGGCTATTTTCCACTGTAATAAATGAGTCTTGATAGCTCTTCCTTTTTTCTCTTGCTAGGGGGAGCCAAGCATCTTCATGTTGAACTTGGATTCTTGTTGACATTCCAAGCCCAGCCAAGCTCGAGGTAGCTGGTCTTCTACCCTGCACCTGGTTGGAGACCAAGCTCTCTCTGAACACTTGGCCTACATCCCAAAGACCCAGTGTTATTCCTTCCTTGAGTGGAGAGAAGCTAATTACTCATTCTGCAGAATAACAGGAAATCCACAGGATTTCTTACAATGATGGAGATAAAATTTACCCTCTGCGGAAGTTTTGGAACAGCAAGTGGTCGACCCATGACTTCGGAAGGCCAATTTATATAAGCTGAAACCTATAAAACCCGTGTTTCATTGGGTCTAGGTAGAAGAAAAACTAAATTATCCATATGTTCTATATAAAACTTTTTTAAAAAAGTTATTGTGGAAGCAATTTTTTTTTCTTTTTGCCAGTAAGCTATAACTCTCTAGTTTTAAATTTTTTGCCTTTGTTGACTTTGCGCATCCAGTTTCAATTTCGTTCAATGAAATGGTAAATTTAGACGTTACAAGTACAAATTAAAAATTGTGCTTGCTGCTGTAAAGACTAACAAAGGCCTTGGTGTGGTTTAATAGAAAGCTGTGCTGTTTCAAAATGTTAACGTAATTTTGATTGGGACATAAATCCGCTTCCAGCAAAAATGTGCTAAACAGTTCACATTCAAATAAAGATACATTGCACAGAGTGAGTTAGACAGGCTAAAGAATAGAATAGAATAGAATAGAATAGAATAGAATAGAATAGAATAGAATAGAATAGAATAGAATAGAATAGAATAGAATTTTTTATTGGCCAAGTGTGATTGGACGCACAAGGAATTTGTCTTGGTGCATATGCTCTCAGTGTACATAAAAGAAAAGATACCTTCATCAAGGTACAACATTTACAAGACAAATGATGGTCAATATATCAATATAAATCATAAGGATTACCAGCAACAAAGTTACAGTCATACAGTCATAAGTGGAAAGAGATTGGTGATGGAACGATGAGAAGATTAATAGTAGTGCAGATTTAGTAAATAGTTTGACAGTGTTGAGGGAATTATTTGTTTAGCAGAGTGATGGCCTTCAGGAAAAAACTGTTCTTGTGTCTAGTTGTTCTGGTGTGCAGTGCTCTGTAGCGTCATTTTGATGGTAGGAGTTGAAACAGTTTATGTCCAGGATGCGAGGGATCTGTAAATATTTTCACAGCCCTCTTCTTGATTCGTGCAGTATACAGGTCCTCAATGGAAGGCAGGTTGGTAGCAATTATTTTTTCTGCAGTTCTAATTATCCTCTAAAGTTTGTGTCTTTCTTGTCGGGTTGCAGAACTGAACCAGACAGTTACAGAGGTGCAAATGACAGACTCAATAATTCCTCTGTAGAACTGAATCAGCAGAAATCAGCAGAAATAAGAAGATTAATCATTAATCCCTTTTAAGGTAGCCCCAGGAGGGAGGGGGAACGGGGTGGTGATGGAGCAGCTGGAATGGAGCCGGTTTTTTTGTGAAAGGCGGGAAAATGGGGAAGGGGATTTTCCTGCCTGTTATCCATTCCTGAATCTCAGCACAGACTGAGGGAAGGATGGTAGGCAGGAATATCCTCCTCCTCATTTTCCTGCCATTTGCGACAAGCAGTAGGGACAGGCTGCAGCAGCTCCATTCTGAATGGAGGGAGAAAAGTTAGCATTCTCTCACTGCTGCATTTAGGATTGAATTCTGTGGAATATCGAGCGGCCAGAAGAGGTGAGCGGCGACCGGCCAGGCATGGGGTAGGGCCAAGGCGGGGTAATTACTACCGGTTCGGTGAACTGATGTCCATAATCCCTAGCGATTCAGCCAAACCGGTCCGAACCGGTAAGATATCACCCCTGCCGTGGGGACATAGAACAAAAATCTCCAAGCGGCCTCAAAGACTCTTTAAAAGGATGCAAATGACCAGCTGTTTGCAAGGAGTGTAAATCCTTCCATTCCCCACCATCCGGTCAGAGCTAGAGAAGCTTCTTGGATGAGAAGAGAAATGTCTTTAAAGAGAAACAGGAAAGTCCAGTAGCCTTTTTTTTTAAAAAAAAGCCCTTTCGGGACAGACAGTTCTATGCTCCAAGAGGCAAGGTTGCTTCGTACATTTGTAAATTTCTCAGTGAAATTTGCCCCTGTAATTGAACTCTTTGGTTTTGCTGAGGTTTTGCTGTTCCTTGTGTTGTCTCTAAGCTTATGGTCTTACAACAGCTTAACTATGAAGAGCATCTGAACAGTTCTGGAATAAAAGATAACTCCTTGCAGAATTCATGGCTGGCACTCCAGCTATATTAATCATAATCACTTTCCATTGGAACAAGTGGGACTTAAGTTAATTGCGGCTAATTGTGTCATTGGGTTCAATGGTGCTTCTCAGAAGAACTTGTATATAATAGCTTTAAAAAAAAGCTAAAAACGGTATTCGAAGCCGAAAGAATTGACTGGTTAAATTAAACGTGCATTTTGATCTTAGTGGTTCATCTTTTCTTTTTAGTGGTTGTCTCTCTTGTTCATCTTGCAGCATGAAGAAGTCAGGAGTCAGAATAGAGCTGGGAGGGACTTTGGCGGTTTTCTAGTTCAACCCCCTGCTCAAGCAGGACACTCTATAGCAGGGGTCTGCAATTTTAAACACTCAAAGAGCCATTTGGACCCGTTTCCCACCGGGGGGGAAAATATCGGGAGCCAAAAAACCTGGGTGGACGTGGGCAACTCCACGTCACTCATTCCCACCCAGTCACATGCCTACGCAGCTGGTCATTAGGGCAGAGAACCAGTTGTTAAAAAACACCGGGAACCACAAAACCCTTTTCTCTCTTTCTCTCTTTCTCTCTCCCCCCTCTGTATCTCTCTATGTCTCTGTTGTGTCTCGTCCGATCTCACCACAGCCGGGGCTTTCTTATCTGCTTCCGAACACGGAGGAATGTCCTAGTATGCCTCCCGGCCCCAGCCCTCGCTCCATGCCCAGACAGGCTGTAGAGGAGGAAGTATCTCCAGCCCCCAGCTCTGGCTCCATGCCCAGGCAAATGGAGCAACTAGACCCCTCCCCCTCCTCCACAGCATGTGAGCCTGAGGGAGGTCAATTGCCAACAGCTGCTGACTGGAGTGACCCTCGCTTCAGGAGAATTGATAGACGGAGGCAACAGAAGGAAGGGAGGGGCAGGCCTGGATAAGTGCTGAGTCATGGAGCCACACCCCATGGCCTATATAAAGGATCTGCTTTCTGGCATTCTCTGAGTCAGGCAAAGTCTACCTTATCTTGCTGAAATCACTTTCTGGTCTCCTGCCTGCCTTGAGAACTTTGCTAGGACTTTGGCAGAGCTGCAGAGGCACGCCTGATTCGGATTTCCCTGACCCGGCCGTCAGCGGAGGAGTGGGACACGACAGTCTCTCTCCCCCCTTCTCTCTCTTCCCCTCTCTCCCCCTCTCTTTATCTCTCTCTCTCCCACCCTCCCCTTTCTCTCGGATTTCCAAGGCCAGACGAGGAGTGACTGGGAGGGGAGGGCAAGTTGTGGAGCCGTAGCAGAGGAGCCAAAGAGCCTCATGTGGCTCTGGACCCATAGGTTGCTGACACCCGCTCTATACCATTCCAGACAAGTCACTGTCCAGTCTCTTTTTACAAACTTCCAGTGTTGGAGCATTCAAAACTTCTGGAGGCAAGTTGTTCCACTGATTAATTGTTCTCACTGTCAGGAAATTTCTCCTTAGTTCTAGGTTGCTTCTCTCCTTGATTGGTTTCCACCTGTTGCTTCTTGTTCTACCCTCAGGTGCTTTGGAGAATAGCTTGACTCCCTCTTCTTTGTGGCATCCCCTGAGATATTGGAACACTGCTATCATGTCTCCCCTAGTCCTTCTTTTCATTAAACTAGACATACCCAGTTCCTACAACCATTCTCGCTTCCAGTACTCTAATCATGTTCATTTATCTTCTCTGCACTTTTTCTAGAGTCTCAATATCTTTTTTTATATTGTGATGATCTTATTATAAAATATGTATTTCCATATTTCCTAAGCTTAAAATATGTATTTTTAGGCTTAAAATATGTATTCCCTAGGCAATACAAGATCAGGCCTCTATACTGGGTCATTGTGATTATACACCTTGTACGCTGTTATGAAACTAATCCTAAATTTGAATTTTACATCTAAATGTTTCCTTATTTTTGACCATCAATAGTAGGACTCAAAAGGTCTCTAGCATTTTAGTATATACTTTGGCTGCTCAGTCTTCAATTTTTCAATTAAGGATAAAAACAGCTTAGGTAAATTTGCCGAAATGGACAATAAGTTTCTTGTTCCTTAGGTAAATTATTAATTATTATTTTTACAAAATTTAAGCTTTACGTTGATGTTAATGTTTTTTTTTCCCAAGAAAAATGTACTGGATCTGGAATTAAGCCATATTCTGTTTACACAAAAAATTGACAATCTGAGTTTTAGCAGAGTAGAAAGCTGCGGTTAAAAAAAGTAATAGAAAGAGGGGGCCGGAAAACCGTATAGTGAAAAGATTGCCTGTTTTGTTGATCCTTGAGGGGTTCTGTTGATTAAGGATCAATTTACATTTTTGTAAAATGTTTTGTCTATGTTTATTTTGAAAATGTGATTGCGTTTCTATTTTTAAAACTTAGCTTGGTTTACATTTTGGAGAGTTTCCTTCAGAAAAGTACTGTTCTGTCTCCTTCCCCACTTCAGACTCACAAGCTAGCCTTCAGCCAGTGGATTCACAGTTCTTATCAGTCCTGGCAGAGAAATCACAGCTGCCTGCCAAAGTTCAAACAAATGACTCACGTAGCAAGACTTTCAGCTCTTTTTGAAACGGTTCAGCTAAACTTTTGCTTCCCGTGGAGTGAGAGCAGTCCCAAAGCTCCTTATATATCCTGTGGGGTGGGGATCCTGCCCCACCCTTCCTTTTGATGACGCCGCCTCTCTAATCTTCTGAAGCGCAGGTCAAGCCAAGCTTGATTATTATTATTATCAGCTGGGTCTGAAGGCGTAGTCTGGGGAAGGGAGGAATCAGGGAATGATGGCCTCATTACGTCCTCCGACTGGTCTGGTTCTGGCTCCTGGAGCCGAGCCACAGGAATCGGTGCTCTCGAGGTAAGCCTTACCGGCTCTTCCCCCTCACTCTCGGAATCACTTTCGGGCATGGGGCCAGGTTTGGGGGCTGGAGTCACAACAAGTATGCATGAAGCTCCGGGCAACAACAATTACCCTTTGTCGTCTTACAACCAAGAAAGGACAAGAAGCAATGGATGGAAGCTTATCCAAAAGAGATCCAGCTTGGAAATAAGGAGAAATTTCCTGAAAACAATTTATCAATGGAATGATTTCCCTCCAGAAGTTGAGGGTGCTCCAACACTGGAGGTTTTCAAGAGAAATTGGACAGCCATTTGTTCAGAATGTTATAGGCAGGTGTGGGCTGCTTGGGGTTCGCAGGGTTTCGGGAGAACCTCTAGCTAAGATTCTCTGCAGTTCGGAGAACCCCCAAATCCCACTCCCAGCTGGCCCTGCCCACCCTGTCCCAACCCTCCTAGGAGTCCCCACATAGCCTGTTTTGGATGCAGGTAAGTACAGGGTGTGTGCAGAAGCTCAGAGAGGGCGAAAATGGGCCTACCGGAAGTTTGGGAAGGGCCTCCAGAGCCTGGGGATGCCGTTTTAGCCCTCCCATAGGCTCGAGGAAAATCTCCGGAGCTCAGGGAGGGCCAAAATGCCCACCCACCATGGTGCAGGAGGCTGACTAGGCCACATCCACCATGCCCATGCCCACCCAGCAACCGGGCAGAGAATTTATTTATTTATTTATTTATTTATTTGATTTTTATACCGCCCTTCTCCCGAAGGACTCAGGGCGGTGTACAGGCAAGATAAAACCAACAATACAATATACAGGTTAAAATACAATTTAAAAAACTTATTTAAATTAGCCTGAAGATTAAAATTTGCCATACTAAAAAACCTCGTTTAAAAATTAATAAATTTAACCATATTAAAATTTACCATACTAAAAACCCCGTTTAAAAATTAAATTCCAATTTAAGCCAGCCCCACGCGGATAAAAAGATGTGTCTTCAGTTCGCGACGGAATGTCCGAAGGTCAGGTATTTGGCGTAAACCCGGGGGAAGCTCGTTCCAGAGTGTGGGAGCCCCCACAGAGAAGGCCCTTCCCCTGGGGGCCGCCAGCCGACATTGTTTGGCGGATGGCACCCTGAGAAGTCCCTCTCTATGGGAGCATACGGGTCGGTGGGAGGCGTGTGGTAACAGCAGGCGGTCCCGTAAGTACCCAGGTCCTAAGCCATGGAGCGCTTTAAAGGTCGTAACCAACACCTTAAAGTGCACTCGGAAGGCCACAGGCAGCCAGTGCAGTCTGCGCAGGAGCGGTGTTACATGGGAGCTACGTGTAGCTCCCTCTATCACCCGCGCAGCTGGATTCTGGACTAACTGAAGCCTCCGAGTGCACTTCAAGGGGAGCCCCATGTAGAGAGCATTACAGTAATCCAAGCGAGAGGTAACGAGCGCATGAGTGACTGTGCATAAGGCATCCCGATCAAGGAAGGGGCGCAACTGCCGAACCAGGCGAACCTGGTGGAAGGCCCTCCTGGAGACGGCCGTCAAATGGTCTTCAAACGACAGCCGATCATCCAGGAGGACACCTAAGTTGCGCACCCTATCCTTTGGTGCCAGTAACTCGCCTCCAACAGCCAGCTGCGGCTGCAGCTGACTGAATCGGGGTGCCGGCACCCACAGCCACTCCGTCTTGGAGGGATTAAGCTTGAGCCTGTTTCTCCCCATCCAGACCCGTACGGCTTCCAAGCACCGGGACAGCACTTCAACAACTTCATTGGGGTGGCCCGGGGTGGAAAAGTACAGCTGGGTGTCGTCAGCGTACTGCTGGTATCTCACCCCGAAACCACTGATGATCTCACCCAACGGCTTCATGTAGATGTTGAACAGCAGGGGCGAGAGAATCGACCCCTGTGGGACCCCACAAGTGAGGCCCCTCGCGGTCGACCTCTGCCCCCCTGTCAACACCGTCTGCGACCGGTCGGAGAGATAGGAGGAGAACCACCGATATACGGTGCCTCCCACTCCCAATCCCCCCAACCGGCGCAGCAGGATACCATGGTCGATGGTATCGAACGCCGCTGAGAGATCTAATAGGACCAGGGCAGAGGAATAACCCCTGTCCCTGGCCCTCCAGAGATCATCCACCAATGCGACCAAAGCTGTCTCCGTGCTGTATCCGGGTCGGAAGCCGGACTGGAACGGGTCTAGATAGACATCTTCATCCAGGTATTGGGGTAGCTGTCGCGCCACGGCACTCTCTACAACCTTCGCAACAAAGCGAAGGTTGGAGACTGGACGATAATTATCCAAAATAGCTGGGTCCAGGGAGGGCTTCTTAAAGAGGGGTCTCACCACCGCCTCTTTCAAGGCGGCAGGAAAAACCCCTTCCAACAAAGAAGCGTTGATAATCCTCTGGAGCCAGCCTCGTGTCACCGCCTGAGTGGCCAGTACCAGCCAGGAAGGGCACGGGTCCAGTAATTGATTGCTAAAATTTCTGAATCCCGCCCCTGGATATAGGATGTCCTGCTTGAGCATGGGGTTGGACTAGAAGACCTCCAAGGTCCCTTCCATTTCTGTTATTCTGTTATAAATCAAGGAGAAAACCTTGCAGGATTGAGACTTTTATAGAAGAGGACTGTTGAGTTTATAGTATGATGTGAGCAGTCATTTTTCACAACAATATTTCTGAGAACGGGGATGACCAAGATTGAACTGGAAATATTCCTGTATAGATCTTGCTCTGAAAAATGGCAACTGGTTACCATCCTTGAAAGACCTGGTATGATGAAAGGAAGACCTGTTTGAGCAAGAGGGGTTGAACTGAAAGACCTCCAATATATTTTCCAGGTCTGTTATTCATCTTGAAAAAGATTGAGCGCCATTTTCTCTCTGTCCACAGCTCAGTTGATGAAGTAACAAGAGTTAAGATAAAGGATTCTAGAATTCCACAATCTGCAATTATTCATCTTTCATCCCATACAAATTACACCTGTGTCATCGCAAAGACACTATAGATCAATGGCTGTTCAAACTTCCGTTTGAACCTCCTTGGATTCAGAAAATGAGATTTTTTTTACAAGATTTCAGAAATTGTCCTCTTCCAGAGAATTTCTCTCTGTCCAAAATCTTCTTAAGAATTCTTCAGTGGATGGAATTTGTCTTTTAATGCTTTTGTGGCATTTTTAAAAAAATGTATTGTTAAATTTTACTTTGCTCCCTGAGTTTCACATTCAGTAATAGCTTTGTTGAAAGACAGTCTGTGAAAGTTATTAAGTTATTACCCCAAGTTCAAAGGAATGTACAAAATTGTCTATATTGTCTCTGGTTCAACAGAATTGTGTAAGTTCTAACATTCCGGAAAATGTATTTATCCCCAATATTTTAAAAATCCTGAGCAGATTTAAATTAATAAATCTGTTTTCTTTTTTTTGAGCCATTGTTTCAAAACTAACTAAAATTTTTGATTAAGAAGTTTATACCTGATTTAATTCCAGGACTTCAAACTTAGCCCCTTTATTAATTAATCTTAAATGTATTGTTTTCATTCCCCTCCTTTTAGAAATCTCCTAGAGCAGTGATGGCTAACCATTTTGCCATTGCATGCCAGGAGCGGAAGGCAGGGGTCGTGTGTGTGTCAACACTCATAATTCTATGTGCCCTGCCCCTGCACATGCGCGCACGACACCCCCCACCACGCTCCCACGCTCCTGGCACGTGATGGCAAGGTAGCCCATTTTTTGCTCTTTCCAACCTCCAGAGCCTTTCTAGGAGTCTGGGGAGGGCAAAAAAAGTCTTCCCCACCCCCCGGAGGTCCATTTGGCCCATTTGCCAAATTCTGGTGGGACCAGAAGGCCCATTTTTTCCTCTCCAGAGCCTTTCTAGGATTCTGGGGAGGGCAAAAATGGCCTTCCCCCCCCCCCCAGAGGCCCTCCGGAGACTGAAAACTGCCCATTTGCCAACTTCCAGTCCCACCTGCTCAGGCAGGAGACCCTATATATATAATGGGGTCAAATCAAATGAGTTTAATTTGATAAGAACTTTTTGTTTGAGCTGAAGAGAACCTTTGTGTATCATTTCTTATAATTTCTACAACTTTGGGCCAGTCACTCTCAACTAACCTTGCAGGTTGTGGTGGGGAGAATAGGAGGACAGAGGAGTGTCAGATATTTATTTATTTATTTTTATATATTCATTTTGTCAAGCATGTATAAGATAACATATATAAGTATAAACATGATTATGAATACAGGAAATGGGTACAAATAAATGAGGACAGTAGGAGAGGGACAATAGGCACATAGGTGCACTTATGCACGCCCCTTACAGACCTCTTAGGAATGGGGTGAGGTCAACAGCGGACAGTCTAAGGTTAAAGTTATGGAGGTTTGGGGTTGAAATCACAGAGTCTGATAGTGCATTCCAGGCATTGACCACTCTGTTGCTGAAATCGTATTGTCTGCAATCGAGTTTGGAGCGGTTTACCATAAGTTTGTATCTATTGTGTGCTCATGTATTCTTGTGGTTGAAGCTGAAGTAGTCATTGACAGGTAGGACGTTGTAGCAGATAATTTTGTGTACTACGCTTAGGTCAGACTGAAGGTGGCAAAGTTCTAAGTTGTCTAAGCCCAAAATTTCAAGCCTGGTGGCATAAGGTATTCTGTTTTGAGCAGAGGAGTGGAGGACTCTTCTCGTGAAATATCTCTGGACTCGCTCAATTGTATTAATGTCCAATATGCAGGGTGGGTTCCAGACAGATGAGCTGTATGCAAGAATTGGTCTAGCAAAGGTTTTGTATGCCCTAGCTTGCAGTACAATATTACCCGGAGAAGAAGCTTCGCAAGATTAGGTTAACTACTCTTAATGCCTTTTTGGCAATGCTGTTACAGTGAACTCTGGCACTTAGATCATTCGAGATGAGTACTCCAAGGTCCTTGACAGAGTGAGGGCCATCTACGAGGTCGTATCCGCCCAGCTTGTATTTGGCGTTCTGGTTTTTGTTGCCAATGTGCAAGGCAGAGCATTTGTTGATTGAGATTTGGAGTTGCCAATTGTTTGATCATTCTGACACATAGTTAAGGTCTTTTTGTAGAGTAGCGGCATTGTCAGTGGTGTTGAATAGTTTTACATCATCCGCAAAGAGAACGCAGTTGCTTATAATATGATCGCAACGGTCATTTACGTAAAGTATGTAAACTGTGTAAACAATTATTAAATTATATAATAATTTATATAGTAGTAACTATAAAATAATTTAATGATATAATTATTAAATTATGTAAACTATGAAGTAGTATATCAGTCTAAGTGCTATTGCTATATAGGAAGAGTTGTATTATATAGAATAGAAGAATAGAATAGAATTTTATTGGCCAAGTGTGATTGGACACACAAGGAATTAGTCTTGGTGCATATGCTCTCAGTGTACATAAAAGAAAAGATATGTTCATCAAGGTACAACATTTACAACACAATTGATGGTCAATATATCAATATAAATCATAAGGATTGCCAGCAACAAGTTATAGTCATACAGTCATAAGTGGAAAGAGATTGGTGATGGGAACTATGAAACGATTAATAGTAGTGCAGATTCAGTAAATAGTCTGACAGTGTTGAGGGAATTATTTGTTTAGCAGAGTGATGGCCTTCGGGAAAAAACTGTTCTTGTGTCTAGTTGTTCTGGTGTGCAGTGCTCTGTAGCGTCGTTATATCTGGGCTAATTGTAATTATAGAAAAGTTTGAAGTTGGGATAATTCCAGTTATACTGGACTGGAAAAAAAAAGTAAAACCAATGAATGATTAAGGAATAGGATAAGGTTATTAAAGAGGATTCATGCTGAATAAGAGGAAAAACATAGAATTGCTAGTCTTACATAGTATTCCTCCAAAAGTCTACTCATATTTTCAAATTATTAGAGCCATAAAATCGAGATTGATAGATGGGCAGAAGAATAAAAACTTCCCTTAAATTTTTGGATAAGTACGATGATAAAATATGTTCTTTTCATATTTTTTAAAAAAAACCTGATTATGTTTCTCAGGCATAAAATTTAAGAAGAATGTGTTCTCTAACGCATAAAAAGGAAATGAGTTATTGATTTGCTGAACTTATTTGCAACAGAAAATCTACCAGTGATTAAATTGTCATAATGATCTTCATATGAAAGTAGTAACTTTGGGGTGTTTTGCACTTTGCATAAGGACTAGGGCAGTGTTGGGATTCATGTAATTTAACAACTGGTTCTCTGCCCTAATGATTTCTTCCAACAACCAGTTTGCCAAACTGCTCAGAAAGTTAACAACCGGTTCTCCCGAAGTGGTGCGAACTGTCCATCACTGGACTAGGGGGTAACATGATAGCAGTGTTCCAATATCTCAGGGGTTGCCAAAAAGAAGAGGGAGTCAAGCTATTCCCCAAAGCAGCAGGACAGGAAGCAATGGATGGAAACTTTATTAATGAATGCAATATTCAAATTTATTGGGACGTATAATTTTGCCTTTTGCAGGAAATAGGGTTAAATTCCACCCAGAGCATATTTTCTACTTAGCAGGAAGAAAATCTCTGGCCCCAAATGTTAAAACTGTAAAATAGAGTTTACAGCTGTCAGCCGCAGAATAGTTTTAGTGACGGAAGAAGACCAGAATTCCAATTCTCAGTATTAAAAAATATTTGAAGAAAAAAATATATACCAAGAAACAGTCGGCTAAAAATAGAAAGGGTTTTGGGCTGATTTAAGAACAATTAAAAATGCATTGGTTTAATAATGGGAAGCGGAGAGGATTGTATGATTTCTGAGTCTCAATCATTGGTGATATTTGGAAGTTTAGAATCTATTGATCTATCATTCTGTATTTTCCTGATCATTTCTCCATGTATTAGAATTTTGACAATTAACACAACACCCTCCCTACCCTCTCAGCCAAGATGATTAGGGGACTGGAGGCTAAAACATATAGAATAGAATAACAGAGTTGGAAGGGACCTTGGAGGTCTTCTAGTCCAACCCCCTACTTCGGCAGGAGACCCTACACCATTTCAGATAAATGGTTAAACCAACAACTTCTTAAAAACTTCCAGTGTTGGAGCATTTACAACTTCTGGAGGCAAGTTGTTCCACTGATTAATTGTTCTCACTGTCAGGAAATTTCTCTTTAGTTCTAAGTTGCTTCTCTCCTTGTTGAGTTTCCATCCATTGCTTCTTGTCCTGCCCTCAGGTGCTTTGGAGAATAGCTTGACTCCCTCTTCTTTGTAGCAGCCCCTGAGATATTGGAACACTGCTATCATGTCTCCCCTAGTCCTTCTTTTCATTAAACTAGACATAACCAGTTCCAGCAATTGTGCTTCATATGTTTTATCCTCCAGTTCCCTAATCCTCTTTGTTGCTCTTCTCTGCACTCTTTCTAGAGTCTCAACATCTTTTTTACATCGTGGCGACCAAAACTGAATGCAATATTCCAAGTGTGGCCTTATCAAGGCATTATAAAGTGATATTAACACTTCACGTGATCTTGATTCTTTCCCTCTGTTTATGCAGCCTAGAACTGTGTTTGCTTTTTTGGCAGCTGCTGCACACTGCTTGCTCATATCTAAATGGTTGTCTACTAGGACTCCAAGATCCCTCTCACAGTTATTACTATTGAGCAAAGTACCACGTATACTGTACCTGTCCATTTAGTTTTTCTTGCCTAAAAGTTAGAACCTTCCTTTTTTCACCACTGAATTTCATTTTGTTAGATAGTGCCAATGTGTTCAAGTCAATGTTCAATATAAAGAACATTAGGTGGAATTAGATATGTTTAGTTTAATGAAAGACAGGCGGGAGGCAGGTAGAGAGGGGAAGGAATGAAGGGCAGGGCAGGGCAGGGCAGGGCAGGGCAGGAAAGGGAAGGAAAGGAAGGAAGGAAGGAAGGAAGGAAGGAAGGAAGGAAAAGGAAGGAAGGAAGGAAGGAAGGAAGGAAGGAAGGAAGGAAGGGAAGGGAAGGAAGGAAGGAAGGGAAGGTAAAGAAAAAGAAAGGAAGGGAAGGGAAGGGAAGGGAAGGGGAAGGAAGGAAGGAAGGAAGGAAGGAAGGAAGGAAGGAAGGAAGGAAGGAAGGAAGGAAGGAAGGAAAGGTAAAAGAAAGAAAAATAAATCAAAAAGGAAGGCAGGGAGGGAGGGAGGGAGGGAGGGAGTGGGGAAGGAAGGAAGGAGGGAGGGAAGAAAAGGAAGGAAGGAAGGAAGGAAAGAAAGAAAGAAGGGGAAGGAAGGAAGGGAAGGTAAAGGAAAAGAAAGGAAGGGAAGGGAAGGAAGGAAGGAAGGAGGGAAGGGAAGATAAAGGAAAAGAAGGGAAGGGAAGGGGAAGGAAGGGAAGGGAAGGGAGGGAAGGAAGGAAGGAGGGAAGGGAAGGGAAGGGAGGGAGGGAGGGACGAAGGAAGGAAAGAAGGAAGGAAGGAAGGAAGGGAGGAAAAAAGGAAGGAAGGAAGGAAAAAAGAAACTTCAAATTGGATAAAATGTTTTTATTTCTCCGTCCAGCTTAGTTTATGAACAAGCAAGCAATGGACTGGTCAGATAATTGCCTTCAGGAATTCATATCACCCACCGCTCTGTATGATCCCACTGGCTGAATTGTATCGCTCGGTTTTGGCTTCTGTCATCCCTAATTCTGGTCCCCACCGTCAAAGCAAAGTCTTCGCACACCACCATAGATGCTGCTGCTGCTGACTGAATTATAGCAAATAAATAAATTAAAAAATTTTAAAAAATGGCAACCACAGGAAACCTTTTCAAAACTTCCTCTGTGTTATCATTCCAGGTTTTATGGTACCCGGAGAACAACTTTCAAACAAATAAAAAGGACTTCTTTAGAACTAGGCTTTTCTCATTTCAGCTTGACAGGAGCGAGAAATGCTTTAAATTCAATCCTGTTCGCAAATTTCTCAGAAGTACCAAAATAAAAAATAAACTTTCTTGAGTCTTGAGAATCAGACTGCAGGGCTCAGGTTTTTGAGCTATAAATTCTCTTCTTGGAACTTCCAGGAGGATACGCGAACCCTCTAAACTATTGTTGGTTACAGTTTGGCCTGAATAGAAAGGAATCGGATGTGAGAGACGGATATATTTTCATCTTAGATGCCCTTGGTCCTGGCATGCTGTTTTTGAAACCCGCAGCCAAGATATAAACCAGACCATATTTCTGCAATCAGAGAGGACATGTTCATTCATTATTTCTATGTTTCACTTTATAAGCCGTCTACGTGGGCACGGCATATATTCTGCTAAAAGCGACATCTTCTGTGTCTAAACATCAGTTTAATGGGCTTTTCCTTGTCTAAGTTTTATGGACGCTTTGGCTCCAGGAAGTCTATTATTCTCATATTCTTTGGAAACAACGCTTTGAACCCATCAAACATTTCTGGAATCTCAACTATACAGGAAGTCCTCAAATTAACGACTTATTCACTGAGCAACGGGAGGAGCCGTGGTGGTTAGAATGCAGTGTGGCAGGCTAATTCTGCCGACTGCCAGGAGTTCGATCCTGACCGACTCCAGGTTGAACTCAGCCTTCCATCCTTCCGAAGTGGGTACAATGGAGACCCGGATCACTAGGAGCAAGATGCTGACTCTGTAAACTGCTTAGAGGGGGCTGTAAAGCACTGGGAAGTGGTATATAAGTCTAAGTGCTAGTCAGGGGTGCTATTCAGCAGGTTCTGACAGGTTCTGGAGAACCGGTAGCGGAAATTTTGAGTAGTTCGGAGAACCGGCAAATGCCACGTCTGGCTGGCCCCAGGGTGGGGTGGGAATGGAGACTTTGCAATATCCTTCCCCCAGGAGTGGGGTGGGAATGGAGATTTTGCAGTATCCTTCCCCCAGGAGTGAAGAGGGAATGGGGATTTTGCAATATCCTTCTCCCAGGAGTGGGGAGGGAATGGGGATTTTGCAGTATCCTTCCCCCAGGAGTGGGGAGGGAATGGGGATTTTGCAGTATCCTTTCCTTGGAGTGGGGTGGGAATTGGCATTTTGCAGTATCTTTCCCTTGGAGTGGGGTGGGAATGGAGATTTGGCAGTATCCTTCCCTTGCCACGCCCACCAAGCCACACCATGCCCACCAAGCTACACCCACAGAACCAATAGTAAAGAAAATTGGATTTCACCACTACTCCCACCCTCTCTCTCTCTGTCTCTAAGCCAAACTCACCTCGCAGGCCATTGTGACTCACTTCACAATGGCCTTAGTTAAGAATGGAAGTCTTGATCCAATTGTGGTCATGATTTGAGGACTACATATATTGCTTTAAAATGGATTGTTTCATTTTTAACAAGAATGCTTCTGATTCCAAGGTCTTGGTCCTTCTATCTTCTGGTGCACCAAACAGAAAATGATCTTGAATCTCTGTCTGTGTTGTGACTCCAGCCCCCGAACCTGGCCCCATGCCCGAAAGTGACTCTGAGAATGAGGGGGAAGGGCCGGTAAGGCTTACCTCGGGAGCACCGATTCCTTTGGCCCGGCTCCAGGAGCCAGAACCAGACCAGTCGGAGGATGTAATGAGGCCGTCATCCCCTGATTCCTCCCTTCCCCAGGCTATGCCTTCAGACCCAGCTGATAATAATAATAAAGCTTGGCTTGACCCGCGCTTCAGAAGATTAGAGAGGCGGCGTCTTCAAAGGGAAGGGTGGGGCAGGAGCCCCACCCCACAGGATATATAAGGAGCTTTGGGACGGCTCTCACTCCACGGGAAGCAAAAGTTTAGCTGAACCGTTTCAAAAAGAGCTGAAAGTCTTGCTACGTGAATCATTTGTTTGAACTTTGGCAGGCAGCTGCAATTTCTCTGCCAGGACTGATAAGAGCCGTGAATCCATTGGCTGAAGGCCAGCTCGTTAATCCGAAGTGGGGAAGGAGACAGAACAGTCTGGCCAGGAACTTTCCATTAGCATATGGTTACCTAGTTTTCAAGGGGGGGGAAAACCACCAAAAAGTCCAGTTGCCTTTTTGGAAAAGACTACCTAGATAATCTTACCGTTACGTTCAACACTGTCATGAAGGCCATTTATATCATACGCATAAATAAAGTACTGCTAAACTATTTCTGTTTAAGTTCAATTTTTTAATTGTATTGTTTGACTTTCATTATTATTATTTTCTCCCATCCTCTAAGATATGAAAGGTAAAAGGGAATGGAACAGTGTGATTATTTTGAGTGCTGTAGAGAAATGGAGACTTTTTTTTTTTTTGAAATCTTTATTTTATTTTATACACAGACAAACACATCAGTCATTCCTTCCATGTGACATCTTGGTGTTTTCTCCGTATCTCCGTCTTTTTGTTGTTTCTTCTATCATCATTCACGCTTAATCTATTACAACATTTCTCCAAAAGTACACTATTCTAATGATACCATTCTCTCACAAAATTATTAATTAGTTTATCTATATCTCTTTTCCAGCCAATGGTAAAATTGGTCCCATATCTTAAAATATTCTGAATCCTATTATCAAAGTAAATCTATTCATTTCTGCACATTCTAAATTTTTTATTATTATTTCTTTTTCTAAAGGCATTTTCTCTGCTTTCCAATTCTGCACAAAAACAATCCTTGTAGCTTCTTATTACATGTATAATCAAACAAATATTTTCTTTACTAATTTTCTCTGGGAGGATACCCAATAGGAACAGCTCCGGTTTTCAATCAATATGTTGTTGTATCATTTCTTCTATCCATATCCTAATTTTATTCCAATAGTTTTTAGCTTCTGGGCATGTCCACCACATATTATAATAAGATCCTGTAACTGGTAACATTTCCAATATTTAGCTGATTTACCTTTAAACATTTTTGACAGTTTCTCAAGGGGGCATATGCATTTTATGTTGATTTTCTTTATATGCTGTGGACATTGCTAATTTTTAATTCCTTTCCCATAACTGTTGAAAGCTGAGAGAAACGGAGACTTGAAGAGCTGGAAGCAGAAAGAGAGAACAATCGAATAACAGAGTGGGAAGGGACCTTGGAGGTCTTCTAGTCCAACCCTTTGCTCAATCAGGAGACCCTATCTCATTCCAGACAAGTGGCTGTCCAATCTCTTCTTAAAAACCTCCAGTGATGAAGCACCCACAACTTCTAAAGGCAAGCCATTCCACTGGTTAATGGTTCTCACATTAGGAAATTTCTCCTTAATTCCAGGGTGCTTCTCTCCTTGATTAGTTTCCATCCATTATTTCTTGTCTTGCTTTTTTTGGAAAATAGCTTGACTCTCTCTTCTTTGTGGCAGCCTCTCAGAAGTTGTGAATGCTCCAACACTGGAAATTTTTAAGAAAATGTTGGATAACCATCTGACTGAGATGGTGTAGGGTTCCTGCCTAGGCAGGGGGTTGGACTAGAAGGCCTCCAAGGTCCTTCCAACTCTGTTGTTATGTTATGTTATGTTATATTGGAAGACTGCTATTATTTCATCCCTAGTCCTTCTTTTCAGTAGACTAAGCAAATTCAGTTCCTGAAAGAAAGAGAAGGTTACACCTTTTCTGCCTTAAGTTACATTCCAAAAAAATGTGGAAGGTTACCTGAGTTATTCAATGAATCATGTTCGTTCAAGAAAAGATGAGGCGAGCATTCTTCCAAAATGGCAAAGCAGAAAAACAAATGAGATAGGTGGGTGAGAAAGGGGAGAGATGGACTGGAAAAAAAAGAAAATTCATGGTCACAAGAGACTTATAGGATGCATTGAAAAAAAAATATAATATGCCGAGCTGTACATTTTAAGTTTTGCATCAAATTTAGGAGCTGCAATGCATAGTCCTCTTAGAGAAAGCAGTTCAAATCATGTTAAAACTCTTGAGAAAAAGTTGGCTTGCAGTTTCAATGTGTCTGGCCTTTGAGATGTTGGTTTGATGGTTACAGGGGTGGAATTCAGCCGGTTCAGACTGGTTCGGGCGAACCAAATGTTAATTTTAATCTGGTTTGCTGAACCGGTTGTTCCAAGGACTGGCTGACCCCTCCCACCCTGCCCTTCCCAGGAGTCTTCATGCAGCCCGTTTTGGATGCCAGGTAAGTGCAGGGCGCGTGTGAAGGCTCTAGGAGGGCGAGAAGCAGGCCTACCAGAAGTACAGGAAGTCCAGAAATGGGCCCATTTTTAGCCTCCAGAGGGCCTCCCGTTTTTGCCCTCCTGGAGACTGCAGGAAAGCCTGCAGAGCCTGGGGAGGGTGAAAAATGGGTCTACCGGAAGTCCTGGAAATCTGGAAATAGGCCCATTTCCGGCCTTCATAGGGCCTCCGGTGCCTGGGGAAGGCCGTTTTCGCCCTTCTAGAGGCTTGAGGAAAACCTCCAGAGTTTGGGAATGGCAACCCTCCTTCTGCCACCATGGTGCAGAAGGCTGACTAGGCCATGCCCTATGGCCACGCCCACCCAGCAACCGGGCAGTGAACCGGTTGCTGAAATTTTTCAATTCCATCCCTGGATAGTCCCCATATTCCACCTGATTGTCATATCATGGACTGATCGGTCATCAAACTCTCCCTTCCCTCCCATCCCTTTTGAGAAGAACACTCCAAATAGGCTCCTATTATAATCCAAATCGAGGTGCTGGTTTTTTTTTTAAGTTTTGGAGACCAAGATTCGCTTCCAACCAGCAGGTCCTGTGTGCCAGGAATGGATAAGGCACGTGCCAAAACCTACAGGCTCCTGGCCCTGAAGTGTGGCTTCATTCCGCTGAGGAGCAATAATTTGACACCTCTGAAAGAGCCAGGTCTCAGATTTTGACAGCCGTTGCCTTGTTCTATATCCCCGAAGCCATTCAAATCCATTACAACTCCACAGTAGATTCCCTCAACCCCTCCACCTTAGTAGGTCATTCAGAGCTCTGATGTGGTCACAGAGATATATGCTGTGGTATCACGGGTAAGTTTTTCATTTATTTTTCCATGCTTACCTACACAGAATAAAACCCTCTCTCTCTCTCTCTCTCTGTCTCTCTCTCCCTCCCTCCCTCCCTCACTCTCTCTCTCTCTCTTTCTATGCCAGGCCAAGCTATCCAAGAACACTTTTGACAGCTGCCAAGTAATTTAGAAGTGATACCTTCTTAACACCTTCTCAAAACAGGCCTGGCAAACTCAAAGGAGAAAAGCTCTCCTCCTTGACCTCTTAACTATTATATAGAAATGCTCAACCCAACCAGAAGTATGAGTTTCATGGGCGTGTGGGGATATCTCTTCTCCACGCCTACAGAAGTCTCACGTGCTTTCAGAAGAGAAGAAAGAAGCCCACTTCTCTTGGCCCTCATTTGACTATATCTGCTCTGCTGGCTCTTGAACCCTGCCTGATGAATTAATGGGAGATACGGTGCAGCGGTGGGTTCCCAATATTCTTACCACCAGTTCGCCCCGCACGCGTGCCTTCCGCGCATGGGCCTGGCCTTCGGCACATAGGCTTTGCTCGCTCGCATTCCACTTGTGTGACCGGCTGTTGTGACCGAGGCCCAAGTAGTGATTACGAAACACAATTCAGTCCTCAACAAACTTATTTTATTAAAACAGCTGAAAATTAATTCATTCTCAGCTTCGTCCAAAACAAAATTCTTAATAACCAGTCTGTCGGCCGTATCACCAACTTTTGATGTCTTTGGCAACCTGCCAAAGGCTTTTCTTGACAAAACCCCCACATAATTCAAGAGACGTTGACAAGGAAGCACGGAAATCAACGTTGCTTTTCTACAAAGAACCCAACGGCTCGTTGCTGCTTTTTTAAGCCTTATGGGAGTGGCCAATCATCTTGTGGCCTTACTCCCGAGTTGTCCTTTTTTCTTCAGCTGCTCTTGCCTTCTGGCAGCTCTTCGCATGCATGCACTAGGAAAAGGCTCCTCCTGTTCCTTTGCCTCTCTGCTGTCCGCCTTTGGAGGCTCCAGAGTCCAAGCATTGCTCCCAGATGGCCCTGGCCCCATCTCTGCCTCTGATGCAGCGCCCTCATCCGGGCCTTCCCCTGACTCTAGGACTGGCTCATTGTCCTCCCCAGCCTCCTCACTGTCCGACTCCGCTGCCAGGTCCTCAGGCTGCTGGCAGACCACAACACTGTCCCCCAAAAACGTGCCTAAATCGAACGGCATAGACCCAGGGTGGGTGGACAGGCCCACCCACGATTTCCACTACCAGTTTGCCTAAACCGGTACGAACCGTCTGAATACCACCTCTGATATGGTGGTTCTCTTGAATGGGTGGAGATCCACTTTTGCCTTTACTGTGAAAGGCTAAAATATGGAAACAGCTAAAAAGAAGGAGCCTATCAGAAATTAACGCTACTGTTAAATATCTCTTCACCACCCCATTCTGAACAAGTACGGGGTCTCCACTCTTAGGACTCACAGCAGAGACCATAATGCAGTGCAGAAAGTCAGCGCCTACCCCTCTTACAAGAATGAAATATTTTTTGGAAATATTAAAAAAAAAAAGGCAGAATATTATATTTCCCCAAAGGGAGAAATGGAGAAACATGGGTTTTTTTGGTTTGTTTTTGAGGCAGGGAGCAGCCCCAATTTCTGCCCCCAAGCAGAAACTGGGGAGGCAGCTTTTAGAAATGCAGATTTGGCAATCCATTCATGTAGGGGTCATGGCTGGCTCTATAGGCAAAAGAGGAAATGCAAATCCTAGGTGTTTGTCTGAGCTGATCTTGTCAACCTTTGGCTTGTTGCTTCTTTGGAGTTTCTGTCTGACCCAGTCTTTCTGAACGGATTACCAAATCTGCATTTCTAAAAGCTGGCCTCCTCAGTTTCTGCTCGGGGCAGGGAAACTGGGACCGGGGTTTCTGTCTCTAAAATATGTTTCCACATTTCTTTTTTAGGGAAATATAATATTCTGCCTCGTAATATTTCCCCAAAATATTTCATTCTTCTAGGAGGGGAGGCTTCCCAAAGCGGCAATTGAGAATCCTAATTTTCTGAAATGTCACCATGATGATCCGCTCAAAAGTGAAAAATGTTACTAGATTAACAGCAGGCAATGCCTATTACAGTGATGGCTAATCTTTTTGCCATTGTGTACCAAAAGTGGGGAGAGCACAGGGAGGAGGGGGTCACACGCATGCGTGCCCACACCCATAATTCTATGTGCCCCGGCCCGCGTGCATGCACACATGACACCCCCCCTGCACTCACCAACCTTTTGGCACACGATGGCACAGTGGACCTGATAGGCCTATTTTTCAACCTCTCCAGATTCTTTCTAGGAGTCTGTGGAGGGCAAAAACGGTCTTCCCCATATCACTGGAGGCCGTCTAGAGTCTGGAAAAGGACCATTTCCTGACTTCTGGTAGGACCGGAAGGCCTGTTTTTCACTCTCCCCAGGTTCCAGAGCCTTTCTAGGAGCCTGAGGAGGGTTAAAATAGCCTTCCCCGCCCCGGAGGCCCTCTGGAGGCCGGAAATGGCCCGTTTGCCAATTTCTGGAAGCCAACTTCCCGACTTCCGGTGGGCCCAGAGGGCCTGAAAATCAGCCAGCCAGTGCACGCAGGTGTGCCAGAGCTGAGCTCACATGCCTACTGATATGGGTCTGCGTGCCACCTGTGGCACTTGTGCCATAGGTTCACCATCACGGGCCTATTAGAAGCCCAATAGACCAGAAGTAGCATTGCAGCTTATTGAGCATGTATTTTGCTGGTGGGAGATCTCAGTTTTAACCCCGGCATCTCCAAGCTTGAATTAGGAAAGATTTCTTCCACCTGAGAACTGCCATCCATCTGTTCTGTCTCCGTATTCACTTTGGAGTAACGAGCTGGCCTACAGCCAGTGGTTACATGGCTCCTATCAGTCCTGGCCAAGAAAACGCAGCAGCCTGCCAAAAAGTTCAAACAGATTAAGACTTCAGCTCACTTCGACACGGTTCAGCTAATTTGCTTCCCGTAGAAGTGAGAGCAGTCCCAAAACTCCTTATATATCCTGTGGGGTGGGACTCCTGCCCCACCCTTCCCTTTGATGACGCCGCCTCTCTAATCTTCTGAAACGTGGGTCGGTCCAGGCTTGATTAGTATGGTTATCAGCTGCGTCTGTAGGCGTAGCCTGAGGAAGGGAGGAATCAGGGGATGTCGGCCTCATTACGTCCTTCGACTGGCCTGGTTCTGGCTCCTGGAGCCTGGCCAAAGGAATTGGTACTCCTGAGGTAAGCCTTACCGGCCCTTCCCCCTCACTCTCAGAGTCACTTTCAGGCATGGGGCCAGGTTCAGGGGCTGGAGCCACAACATCATCAGCACAGGCTCACCTGAACTAGAGAGAAAGGGAAAAAAATAGTGTGAAATCCCTGGAGTTCTCCGTGCACTTACAATATTTGGGTTTGATGCAACCGGTGTAACAACTGGTTTGCTGAGCCCGTGCTTTGTGCGTACATGCTCACTTCACTCAGACCCACACCAAACACGCACTCCACGCACGCACAGTGTGTTTAAAAAGAGCTCTAAAACTTTCCTTCTACTGCAGCCCCGGTGAATAAAACAGCGGAGGCGAGGCAATCCACTCTGCTGTGCCTATCACCTGGGCTTCAAACAAAGGAAATACAGGTTGGAATAGCGCAGGGGTGGGCGAGTGGTCCCAGCTGATCGTCGGAGCTACCGGTTCACCCGAACCGCTCCGAACCTGCTGAATCCCACCCCTGGTTTGATGGCAACACACACGGTGCTTGTTATATTACACGTTCTGTCCTTTAAAAAAAACAAAACAAAAGCCAAATGTATTCACGGCAACCTGGTTGTTGAGTGTCGGGTAGCAAAATGAACTGTGTGATGGAGAAGCTAAACAGTCAGACCGGAGCTTCTCATTCTAAGCAACCATTTTGGCTCAAAAACTGCCAGTGAGGTCATTTTTCCCGGCATCATTAATCCAGCTCTTCTTTCAGCTATGCACAACTGTCGTATTTTACCCAAATTAGTTAAGGCTTAAAGCATTTCAGTATTGCAGCCCTAGCCCTTCTCCTTTGAAAAGCTTGTTGGGCTCAAGTGAGTGGCAGCAGAAAGAAAGCTGTAAGGATTTCTAAGGAATGCTGGCTTTCCTTGTACGTTTTTGGCAGATGATTGGGATGGAAGGAAAACTTGTCATCTTTCCTTTGTCATCTTCCCTGGCTGCTTCTAAAACAAAGTAATTAAACACAATATCATTCCTAGAAAACCTGCAGCAACTAGGAAACTCTCTCCATTATGTGGTAGATTCCAATGTTTGAGAGCTGATCAAACTCAAGGAGCTGCTGAGTATCCAGTTCTACAGAGGAATTGTTGAGTCTGTCATCTGCACCTCTATAACTGTCTGGTTTGGTTCTGCAACCCAACAAGACAGACAGAGACTTCAGAGAATCGTTAGAACTGCAGAAAAAACAATGGCTACCAACCTGCCTTCCATCGAGGACCTGTATACTGCATGAGTCAAAAAGAGGGCTGGGAAAATATCTACAGACCCCTCACATCCTGGACATAAATTGTTTCAACTCCTACCCTCAAAACGACGCTACAGAGCAGACCAGAATAACTAGACACAAGAACATTTTTTTCCTGAATTGTTTTATCTGCTAAACAAATAATTCCCTCAACACTGTCAAACTATTTACTATGTCTTCACTACTATTAATCTTCTCATCGTTCACATCACCCATCTCCTTCCACTTATGACTGTATGACTGTAACCTTGTTGCTGGTATCCTTATGATTTATATTGATATTGTTTCCTGATTGCTTATTTGTACCCTATGACTGTCATTAAGTGTTGTACCTTAGAATTGTTGATGAACATATCTTTACTTTTAAGTACACTGAGAGCATCTGCACTAAAGACAAGTTCCTTGTGTGTCTAATCACACTTGCCAATATAAAAAAAAAACCTATTCTGATGGCTTGACTTCAACCATTTTAAGAGCTTTTGAATATCTTTATACTAAATTAAAGGACATGGCCTTTTCATAAGATGTGCTCCCAACTCATCTAACATAGAGCGGCGGTGGCGCAGTGGTTAGAATGCAATCTTACAGATAAATTCTGCCGGCTGCCAGCAGTTCGATCCTGACCAGCTGAAGGTTGACTCAGCCTTCCATCCTTATCAGAGTTTGTTGCAGCACACACAAGCAGACTATTAAGCAGGATTCACATTATATAAGAAACTTCTTCATATACAATAGCAACACATAAGGCATACAATACCCTTGTAGGTTTTTCCACGTTGCAGAGAAGAGAAATAGCAAGTACAAAACACAGCACAAAATGGAGGAGGCAAAATGGAGGAGGGAGAAGCTAGTGCCCTCAAGCTTATATACAGAACAGTTAAGCCACGCCCAGGCTCCAAACTGTCTCTTATGGTCCCATACAACAAATGCTATGTTTCAGTTACCAAACAGCCCTCATTGGCTGACCTGTTGCTATGCCCTATTCCAGTTCATGAATATATTCTGACAATCCTTCCGAGGTCGGTAAAATGAGGACCCAGATTATTGTGGGGAGGGGGGGGCAATATGCTGACATTGTAAACCGTTTAGAGAGGGATGTAAAGCACTTTGGACTTACGTGTTGGTACGTAAGTCTAAGTGCTATTGCTATTATTTTTCCCTGTTCAATCCACCTTTCACTTCCGGTTTTGATGACCTGGATGGGGGTCCACCTTCCCTGCAGAGATGGAGAACTCAGTGCAAATCATGGGCCAACGATGTTGAGCATGGGGCTTGGGGGAGAAGAAAGCCACTCTAAATCTCTGCCTTCTTTCAGCTTCTCCTCCTCTCAAAAACAACACAGGATCGTCCTCTCCCAGCTCAGCAGGAGGAATATCTTCTCTCTGTGCAGCCTTGAAGTCAGAGGAGGTTTGGTTCTTAATAAAGATGGGTAGCTATCATCAGACCTGAATCTGCATGGATTGTAGTAGATCTCCTAGCTCCGTGATGGCGAACCTATGGCACGCGTGCCAGAGGTGGCACACAGATCCCTCTCTGTGGGCACAAGCACTGTTGCCAGCTACTCTTCTGATTTCTGGCACACTGGCCAGCTGGGTTTCATGAGCACCAGAGCATCTGAAAATGGCCTGAAAACAGCCAAAAAAATGGTCAAAAAACAGGCCGATTTGGGCCAGGTTTTTGGGCCGTTTTCAGGCCCTTTTTAGGCCTTTTTCAGGATGTTTTTGGGATAAAAAATGCCCTGAAAAATACCCTGAAAATGGCCTGAAAAAATGACTTGAAAACGGCCCAAAAATAGCCCCAAACGACCCCCAAAATGGCTCCCAAAATGGCCATAAAACAGACCATTTTTCAGTCCATTTTTGGGCTGTTTTCAGTCCATTTTTGGGCCATTTTCAGGCTGTTTTTTGGATCAAAAAATGCCCTGAAAAACACCTTGAAAATGGCCTGAAAAATGGCTTGAAAATTGCCTGAAAACAGCTCAAAATGGTCCCCAAAATTCCCCCCCCCAAATGCCCAAAAAACAGACCATTTTTCAGTCCATTTTTGGGCCATTTTCAAGCTGTTTTTTGGATCAAAAAATGCCCTGAAAAACACCCTGAAAATGGCCTGGAAAATGGCTTGAAAATGGACCGAAAACAGCCCAAAACAGCCCCCAAAATGGCCCTCCAAATGGCCAAAAAAAATAGATCATTTTTCAGGCTGTTTTGGGGCTGTTTTTTCAGGCTGTTTTCAGTCTATTTTTGGACTGTTATCAGGCCGGGTTTTTTTGGCCATTTTCAGGCTTTTTTTGTGGACTAAAAATGGCCTGAAGAACGGCCTGAAAATGGCCCCAAAATGGCTTGAAAACAGCCTGAAAAACAGCAAGAATGGCCCCCCAAACAGCCAAAAATGGCTAAAGGCATTTGCAGGCATGCGCAGGCCAGCTAGCTGGTCTTTGGGTTTTTAATGCTCTGACATGCGCACATGGCATTCGATGCTGAAAATGTTTGCCGTCACTATCCTATCCGGACAACCTGTCCATATACAGAACCTGTTAACATATGCAGTATCTTAACAGTGGCGATAATCTTATATGCGCAAAGATGGAAACATACACTAATTCCCACCATTGAAGAATGACGGGTGAAGGCGATAGAATCATCAGCTTGAGCAGAACGGGCTGTTTGAAAGAGAAGAATTTACCTACATTTTGTTTCCATTTGGAAACCCCTTCTGGATTTTGTGCTCAAAATGGAACACAATATGAAACTTCAATGTTAAAAGAGTTCCTTGATTAGAGGATTTTGCTGTTATGGAAATGGCTCGAAATATTTAGCAGCGTAAAAACCAAAGGTTGAAGTTGTAACTCTTTTTGTATTCTGCTGCACTATTTTTTGTTGCTTCTTTAACGTCCTTTGCACCTGCCTTTTTAACTTTCTCCATTTTTGTTTTGTTTGTATTTTAACCTACAGAAAGATTACACTACTAACCAGAGCATACAAAACATTTGCTAGACCAATTCTCGAATACAGCTCGCCTGTCTGGAACCCACACCTCATTTCGGTTATTAATACAATTGAGCGTGTCCAGAAATATTTTACAAGAAGAGTTCTCCACTCCTCTGATCAAAACAAAATACCTTATGCCACCAGACTTGAAATCCTGGGTTTATAAAATTTAGAACTCCGCCGCCTTCAGCATGACCTGAGTTTAACTCATAGAATCATCTGCCACAAAGTCCTTCCTGTCGAAGACTACTTCAGCTTCAATCGCAACAACACACGAGCACACAATAGATTTAAACTTAAAGTGAATCGCTCCAATCTTGATTGTAGAAAATATGATTTCAGTAACAGAGTTATTAATGTCTGGAATGTACTACCTGACTCTGTGGTCTCTTCCCTAAATCCCCAAATCTTTAACCAAAGACTATCTACTATTGACCTCACCCCATTCCTAAGAGGTCTGTAAGGGGCGTGCATAAGAGCACCAGCGTGCCTACCGTTCCTGTCCTAATGTTCCCTTTGATTGTATCCAATTCGTATAGTTATTTCATGCTTATACTTACATATACTGTTGTGACAAATAAATAGAATAAATAAATAAATAAATAAAAAGTTTAATGAAATGGGGGAAAAAATATAAGCAGTCAGTTTTTTTGATGGTCTTCATCAGAGGTGGTATTCAGCTGATTCGGACCGGTTAACCCAAACCGGTAGCGGGTGGGCCTGCCCCCCCCATCCTCCCCCCCGCCCTGCCATCCTATTTAGACATGTTTTTGAGGCCGGGCGCACGCACAGAAGGACAGGCACATGTGTGGAAGGCAGGTGGGCATGCAAACTGGGCACACGTGCAGCGAACCAGTAGTAACATAATATGAAATCCAACCGCTGGTCTTCATCCTTCTGTGTTGCGACATCTTGTGCAAGGAAGTTTCACTATCATCTGAAGGAGCCAGCTTGGGGGGGGGGGGGAAACGAGCTTGAACGTTAAATTTGCTTATCCGTTGCTTATCCATTCAGCATTCGGAGGTATGCAAGAATTCAAAATATAACAGTGTTATAAACAAGGAAGCAGAGTTTTGGGAACTAGCTCTGTTTGCGATTGGAGATGATGATGCTTAAACTTATTATTCAAGAGGCAAATGATACTCCTGTGCCACCAAAGTTCAGCAACAACATTTACCAACTAGGCAGAAAATCAGAAGTTTTAATGCTTAAAAAAAATAAAACCTGTACTTGGCTAAAAGGAAAATAAGAAAGTGAATTTACACCATTAGGAAATTGTGATTCCTGCCCCAGCGAAATGAAGGAGACTCCTGTCTGTCTCATTTTTTTAATTGGGAACATTTTCCATGGGATTGTGCCTTCACATGGCAAAATATCTGCCTTCAAAAACTACACTCTGCTCATGAAATATCATTAATTTTGATGGGAACGTAGAAAATTGTTTAATCGAGGATTCAGATTTCAACATTCTGATTTCAACAAACATTCCGTTTGGTAGCTCTATATGCCCCATAACAGAGAATAGAATAGAATGGAATGGAATGGAAAAGAATAGAAAATAGGAATAGAATAGAATAGAATAGAATAGAATAGAATAGAATAGAATAGAATAGAATAGAATAGAATAGAATAGATGGAATGGAATAGAATAGAATAGAATAGAATAGAATAGAATAGAATAGAATAGAATAGAATAGAATAGAATAGAATGGAATGGAATGGAATGGAATAGAAAATAGAATGGAATGGAATGGAATGGAATGGAATGGAATGGAATAGGTGGAATGGAATGGAATGGAATGGAATGGAATGGAATGGAATGGAATGGAATAGAATAGAATAGAATAGAAAGAATATGGAATGGAATGGAATAGAAAATAGGAATAGAATAGAATAGAATAGAATAGAATAGAAAAGAATAGAAAAGAAAAGAATAGGTGGAATGGAATGGAATGGAATGGAATGGAATGGAATGGAATGGAATGGAATGGAATAGAATAGAATAGAATAGAATAGAATAGAATAGAATAGAACAGAATAGAATAGAATAGAATAGAATAGGTGGAATGGAAAGGAATGGAATGGAATGGAATGGAATATAATAGAACAGAACAGAACAGAACAGAACAGAACAGAACAAAACAGAACAAAACAGAATAGAATAGAATAGAATATGGAATGGAATAGAATGGAATAGATTAGAAAATAGGAATAGAATAAAATAGAATACATCTTCTCTGCGAAGATCAACATCCATACTCACAGAGAGCATACATAGGGCTTTTCCCACTGAGATATGGCAAATGGAAAAATTCTTTGGATACATTAAGGTACCTCCTGTGGCCTTCCCATCACCCGAAAAATGCAAAGACGGTCCCAAAAGATTGACTCCCCAACTCCAGCAACATCATGGAGGCTTCAGAGGGAGAGTGTCTAAAACAGTGGCTCGAAAAGGATGCATCACATAGTGTTCTGTTTCCCTTCCCCCAATACTCCCAGCAAAGAGTCCACCAGAGGCCTTCCTTTTTTCCTTTTATTTACATAGATACATGTCCTGGCCACGTCTACCCACGGGCCTGCCAAGTTTCTGGAGATAACGAGGAAATTATAGATAAGGCCAGAATTACTCACGAATATATTCTTCCCTCCATTGAAACAGTTAGCTCGCGCCAATTCATTACTTTGTCCAAGACAAAAAACCAGGAAGTCCCGCCTCCTATTTATAGTCTCTGCAGATGTCACTGCATGACAATCATGACTTGGCTTCCTCCCAACGCTGTTTCTGCTGCGCGCGTCGGTCACGCCTCCGCAGCCTCGCATCACTCCAAAACTGTTCTTGGGGCGTTGCCAAATCAGAAGAAGGCTCCAGAGAATCAGGCCTTGCCGGCCCCTCCTCCTCCCTTTGAGTGGGTGCCAGGGAGGGAGAGGGCTCAAGAGAAGCAGGGCTTGCCAGGTCTTCTCCCTCATTTTCTGAATCATCCGAGTCCAGGAGTCTGGGTCCAGGAACCTGGGTCACAACACATAGGCTGTCCTTAAATGAAAGCACTTCAACGGATTGGATTGGATTGGATTGGATTGGATTGGATTGGATTGGATTGGACTGGATTGGATTGGATTGGATTGGATTGTAGAATGGAGTGTAAAATGGAATATAGAATGGAAAATGGAATGGAAAATGGAAAATGGAATGGAAAATGGAACATGGAATGGAAAATGGAAAGGAAAATGGAATGGAATGGAAAATGGAAAATGGGATTTGGAAAATAGAATGGACTAGGGATGGGAAGGGAAGAGAAAGGAAGAGAAGAGGATTAGACACACAAGGAATTTGTCTCCGAAGCATAAATTCTCAGCGTACATGCAAAACAACACATAATAATAATCATAACAACCAAGTAATGATAACCACAATAATGATACCAATAAGAACGGGGCTGGCTGGGGAATTCAGGGCATTGAAATCCATAGGTCTTAAAGTTGCCAAGCTTGGACCCCCCTGATGTAGTATGACTGAGAGACATATAGGAGAAACAGCTGCTTTGTTTATAATTTTAGAAGCTTCAAAAGATGTTCAGTAGAATTGCAAAAATATTTCTAATGCTCTAGACAAAGTGGACAATGAAGCTTTGCTATTAGTTCAAGCTGAACATGGAATGTAACCCTGTCAGAGGTGAGAAAAGAAATATTTGGAGGGATTGATGAAGACATTTTAGCTGTCACCTGGGTATGTAAACAAAAATAGTGGATCTTAGAAGAAAAACAGATGACTTCATTTCCTGGTTAATAACTTTATTAAAGGGTATAAATGCGTCAGATGTTCCGGATTCTTTCATTGTGAAAAAAAAATTGTGTATTTTTAAACAGTGTGTGTTTGTTTCCTTTTTTGGCTGCTACCAGTTCAAGTCATTTGAACATAATATTTAATCCCAAGGGTTTATTTTTCTCTAGACTCAAATGCCATGAATTACAAGCATGCTACATGAATTCCTAAGGCTGACACAACACGGACGTGATCTGGAAGATGGAAAGGATGACATCCTACTGTGGTTTGGATTCGCTTGGTGAATAATTGTCGGCCATTTTGACTCCTCGGTTTTCTGGCCTAATTCACCCCTTTTTTGGGGGTGGCCTAATTCACCCCAGCCATTTTGCCTCGCCAGCATGTTTTCTGACCTAATTCACCCCTTTTTCCTTGAGCTTGTTGCCATGGTCCACAGTTTCAGCTCTAAATATAGTTACTTCTCAACTCCACCCATACACATTTTGCGTTATTGGTTCGACGTGTTGATCGGGATTCTGACAACTCTGATAGTTGGTCACGAGGTCCTTGGGTCAAAACGACGGAAATGATAGGAAGGAAGGCCAGCTCTTAAGGGACCTGGAAATCCTGACAAGAAATTGCTAGCAATGCTAAAAACCTAGTGGGGGGAAGGCTGAAAAATAAGTCTGTATGTGCACAGGTATTTTGGAACTGCTATATCTTACCTAGCACGACCATATTCCTGTTTATATAACCACACTGTAACTTTGTTGCTTGTATCCTTATCATTTATATTGATATTGATAGGTTTCTAGTATGATTTGATTGCTTATTTGTACCCTATGACTATCACTAAGTGTTGTACCTTATGATTCTTGACGAGTGTATCTTGTCTTTTTATGTACACTGAGAGCATATGCACCAAAGACAAATTCCTTGTGTGTCCAATCACACTTGGCCAATAAAAAATTCTATTCTATTCTACTCTACTCTACTCTACTCTACCCTACCCTGTTCTGTTCTGTTCTGTTCCGTTCCATTCTATTCTATTCTATTCTATTCTACTCTAGCCTAGCCTAGCCTAGCCTAGCCTTCTCTATTCTATTCGATTCTATTCTACCCTAGCCTACCCTAGCCTACCCTAGCCTACCCTACCCTACCCTACTCAATTCTATTCTATTCTATTCTATTCTATTCTATTCTATTCTATTCTATTCTATTCTATTCTATTCTATTCTATTCTATTCTATTCTACCTTACCCAACCCAATCCTACCCTACCCTACCCTACTCGATTCGATTCTATTCTATTCTATTCTATTCTATTCTATTCTATTCTATTCTATTCTATTCTATTCTATTCTATTCTATTCTATTCTATTCTATTCTATTCTATTCTACTCTACCCTACCCTGTTCTGTTCTGTTCTGTTCCGTTCCATTCCATTCTATTCTATTCTACTCTACCCTAGCCTACCCTACCCTAGCCTTCTATTCTATCTATTCTATTCTCACCCTAGCCCACCCTAGCCCACCTTAGCCCACCCTACTCACTCTACCCACTCTACTCTATTCTATCTCATTCTATTCTATTCTATTCTATTCTATTCTATTCTATTCTATTCTATTCTATTCTATTCTATTCTATTCTATTCTATTCTATTCTATTCTACTCTACTCTACTCTACCCTACCCTGTTCTGTTCCATTCTATTCTATTCTATTCTATTCTACTCTACCCTAGCCTACCCTACCCTAGCCTTCTCTATTCGATTCGATTCGATTCTACCCTAGCCTACCCTAGCCTACCGTAGCCTACCCTAGCCTATTCTATTCTATTCTATTCTATTCTATTCTATTCTACCTTACCCTACCCAATCCTACCCAATCCTACCCTACCCTACTCGATTCTATTCTATTCTATTCTATTCTATTCTATTCTATTCTATTCTATTCTATTCTATTCTATTCTATTCTATACTATACTATACTATACTATACTATACTATACTATACTATACTATACTATACTATACTATACTATACTATACAAAACTGTGGTGGCGCAGTGCTTAGAATGCAGTACTGCAGGCTACTTCTGCTGACTGACTGCCCACTGCAATTTGGCAGTTGGAATCTCACCCGGCTCAAGGTTGACTCAGCCTTCCATCTTTCCGAGGTGGGTTAAAATAAATATGCTGACTCTGTAAACCGCTTAGAGAGGGCTGTAAAAAGCACCATGAAGTGGTATATGAGTCTAAGTGCTATTGCTATTGCTATATGTTTGCTTGAAATTGCATTCCAGCTTTATGGGAGAGGCCACCCTCATCCAGCGCTGAATAAACTGGACATAGAAACTCTCTACTCCTAATCACCTGCTTGACAAACACCACTATGAAGAAAACAAGAAGGAATCTGGTGCCTCGTTGTGAACACAGATGTCCTCAGGAAAAGGGTGAACAAAGTTGAGATGGCAACCAACCACACAACACGTGATCAAGACCGTGTTATTTTTTTGCATGTCTTTGTGTTGTTGCTCAGATGCAGGAAGAGAAAAATGCAAGGCCCAAGAGATGTATGTGGAACAAATGTACCACTCACACTCGTTCCTTTTTTAACTCATGTCCTTGTGTGCAATGGCTGGTTAGATGCTTTGAATTCCAGAGGTGGCTTTGAATATATATATATATTTCAATATATTGTTTTTCCTTCCCACAAGTTTTGAGTTGCTCCCAAATTTTAATTGTCACAATTATTTCAAAGGTTCGTATGAGGATAGCAGATGCTTGCAAGGCAGGATAAGGCAGATTCTCAAGTCCACATCTTTATTCAAGGGACAGTAAAGTTCAGGGCAAAGTTGTTGCTGATGTGGTGGTGGCGGTAGACATTTGTCTTTCCAGCCAGAAGTTCAATGTGACAGCAACTTTTTGTTTTCTTCCTATGCCAATAGCCCCTTTATTTCGTTGCACTCTCTTCTGCAGAACTAGCGATTGTGTTTGTACTCTTGTAGCAGAAAATCTTCTGCCATTCTGTGCAGTTTATCAAAACCAAACATACTTAACATTTATTAACCAATTGGTGAGAAATTTGGTGCCGTTCTGTGAGCACCTTCCTCTGCTCGCTTTGAGAACTTTGGCTGATTTTTTTTTGCCCTTTTACCATATTTTTCAGAGTATAATATATATAACAACAGAGTTGGAAGGGACCTTGGAGGCCTTCTAGTCCACCCCCCTGCCCAGGCAGGAAACCCTACACCATCTCAGTCAGATGGTTATCCAACATTTTCTTAAAAATTTCCAGTGTTGGAGCATTCACAACTTCTGCAGGCAAGTCGTTCCACTTATTAATTGTTCTAACTGTCAGGAAATTTCTCCTTAGTTCTAAGTTGCTTCTTTCCTTGATCAGTTTCCACCCATTGCTTCTTGTTCTACCCTCAGGTGCTTTGGAGAATAGTTTGACTCCCTCTTCTTTGTGGCAGCCCCTGAGATACTGGAAGACTGCTATCATGTCTCTCTAGTCCTTTTTTTTCTTAAACTAGACATACCCAGTTCCTGCAACCGTTCTTCATATGTTTTAGCCTCCAGTCCCCTAATCATCTTTGTTGCTCTTCTCTGCACTCTTTCTAGAGTCTCAACATCTTTTTTACATCGTGGCGACCAAAACTGGATGCAATATTCCAAGTGTGGCCTTACCAAGGCATTATAAAGTGGTATTAACACTTCACGTGATCTTGATTCTTTCCCTCTGTTTATGCAGCCCAAAACTGTGTTGGCTTTTTTGGCAGCTGCTGCACACTGCTGGCTCATACCTAAATGGTTGTCCACTAGGACTCCAAGATCCCTCTCACAGGTACTACTATTGAGCAAGGTGCCACATATACGGTACCTGTGCATTTTGTTTTGTTTTTTGCCTAAATGTAGAACCTTACTTTTTTCACTGTTGAAATAAGATAATAATAATATAAAATAAGAGTGTATAAGATACACTCCCCCCTCAAAAAAAAGAGGGTGAAAATTTGGATGCGTCTTATACACCGAATGTAGCCAAAAATGCGAGGTGCGGAGGCAGCAATGGTCTGTGGTAATCCCTGCAGCCTGGAACAGCTGATTGGGGGTATTCCGGGAGGCCGATCCACCTGCCAATCAGCTGCTCGGGTTGAATCAGGCTGCAATAATGTGCTGAAGTTGACCTGGCTGTTTGCTATTTGAATAGAATAGAATAAGAATTTTTTATTGGCCAAATGTGATCGCTGCAAGGACTCAGAGTTTACAGCAGCAATCACATCCAGAAAGCCCACCCAAGTAACTGATTCAGCAGGATTCAATAACTTCTCTTTATATATAATATAACACTGAAGTAAATATACAATACCAAAAGCAGGTTTTCCAATGTGGCAGTAAATACAAGCAAAACACAAGCAGAGCAGAAGAGTTTCAGTTTCAGTTTTGAGCAGCAGACTTGTTTAGAGCTCAGCACAGAGCTGCAAAGCTAAGCCACCCCCGGTCTCCTTGTTGTCTCCTTCCTTGTTGCTCACACAACAAATACTGTTTCAGTTTCCAAACAACCCTCAACTCTCTCACACACTGACAGGATGCTAGCCAGATGACTATCTATAGATGCTGGTAGGCAGAGGCAGAAATTTTTTTTTCTTATTTTCCTCCCCAAAAACTAAGGTGCGTCTTATATTCCGGAAAATATGGTATTTTATTTTGGTAATGTGTCTGATCAACCTTCACTCACAGTCTGATGAACAGTAGAGTAACATCTCCTTTGAAGCTGCTGTTTCTCTAGCTCAGGGGTGTCAAACTCAGGGCGTCACAGTGGGATCACGTGACGTATTGGGACTTTGTTCCCTTTCACTGAACCGGTCATGGGCGTGGCCAGCACGTGACTCATCTGGCCCGCAGGCTGGGCGTTTGACAGCCCTGTTCCAGCTGAATCTTCTTTCCAATAGCACTTTGCAAAAGTTAACTACACGATATAAAATGCCAAATTATACTTAAAAAGCAATGGTCAAACACTTACAGGTACGCCAAGGGGTATTAAAAAATAAACTGCACCTTTGTATTCAAATCTCCTTCAGCAAATAAAGTCAAAGCCCAACTGATTTAAAAAATGATTTAAAAATAATTGCTACCAACCTGCCTTCCATTGAGGACCTGTATACTGCACGAATCAAGAAGAGGGCTGGGAAAATATTTACAGACCCCTCACATCCTGGACATAAACTGTTTCAACTCCTACCCTCAAAATGACGCTATAGAGCACTGCACACCAGAACAACTAGACACAAGAACAGTTTTTTCTCAAACGCCATCACTCTGCTAAACAAATAATTCCCTCAACACTGTCAAACTATTTACTAAATCTACACTATTATTAATCTTCTCATCGTTTTCATCACCAATCTCTTTCCACTTATGACTGTATGACTTTTTGTTGCTATCATTAAGGGTTAAATTGCAACCTATGACCATCATTTGTGTTGTAAATGTTGTACCTTTGATGTATTTTTTTCTTTTTTTCTTTTTTCTTTTTCTTTTATGTACACTGAGAGCATATGCACCAAAACAAATTCCTTGTGTGTCCAATCACACTTGGCCAATAAAAAATTCTATTCTATTCTATTCTATTCTATTCTATTCTATTCTATTCTATTCTATTCTATTCTATTCTATTCTATTCTATTCTATTCAAAGCCCAACTGGGAAAAATAATTTGCTTACCTGCAAAAGAATCAGAATCAGAATACAATAGAGCTGGAAGCAGGGGTGGGCTGCTGGGGGTTCGGAGGAAGCTCTAGCTAAGATTCTGCGCAGTTTGGAGAACCCCCAAATCCCACTCATGGCTGGCCCTGACCACCCCACCCTGCTCCTCCCAGGAGTCCCCACACAGCCCATTTTGGATGCAGGTAAGTGCAAGGTACACACAGAGGCTTGGGGAGGGCGAAAAATGGACCTACCTCCAGAACCTGGGGAGGCCATTTTTGCCCTCCTGGAGGCTCAAGGAAAGCCTCCAGAGCCCGGGGAGGGCAAAAACGCTCCCCTCCCCTGCCATGGTGCAGAAGGCCACACCCACAATGGACACACACACCCAGCAATCGGGCAGAGAACCTCTTGCTAAAATTGTTGAAGCCCATCCCTGGCTGGAAGGGACCTTGGAGGTCTTCTAGTCCAGTCCCCTGCTCAAAGAAGAGGAGCTGTTTCATACAGTGTGTCCAGAATTGATGCTGGAGAGCATAGAAAGAAGGATTTTTTCCCCCCTTCAAGCAACTTAAAACCCAGGACAGCTGATTTGGAGAAAAGTGTATTTCAAACATATTGGTTTTACCTGGTGAAGGACTCAACTAATGCCTGGAATTGTACCCCAGGGAAGCAATTTAAACAATGGAATTATTGTCTACGCTGTTTATATTACTCCTTTTACTCCTTTGAGTAGCAACTGGTGAACAGTCACTTGAGCTGTTGGTGTCTTCAGTTGCCAACCACAGTAAAGCCAAAGCGAAGCCGGAATCATGGATTCTGTCTGGAAGAAAGAAGGATACTTCCTTCCCAGTCATGAAAAGTAAAGATATCCTTGAATTGAGTTGGACTATCCATTAAGATCACCACCCACTGGTTTGGTTTTTTTTGCAGAACTCTTAAAGATTAACCTTGAGACATTGCTTAATGCACTGCCCAAGTGGATTCTCTCTTTTCCTTCAGAAGTTGTATAAGCTGATGGCTTATAAAATAATTATAATTATAAAAATAATTGCTACCAACCTGCCTTCCATTGAGGACCTGTATACTGCACGAATCAAGAAGAGGGCCGTGAAAATATTTACAGACCCCTCGCATCCTGGACATAAACTATTTCAACTCCTACCCTCAAAACGACGCTATAGAGCACTGCACACCAGAACAACTAGACACAAGGACAGTTTTTTCCCAAAGGCCATCACTCTGCTAAACAAATAATTCCATCAACACTGTCAAACTATTTACTGAATCTGCACTACTATTAATCTTCTCATAGTTCCCATCACCAATCTCTTTCCATTTATGACTGTATGACTGTAACTTTGTTGCTGGCAATCCTTATGATTTATATTGATATATTGACCATCAATTGTGTTGTAAATGTTGTACCTTGATGAAGGTATCTTTTCTTTTATGTACACTGAGAGCATATGCACCAAGACAAATTCCTTGTGTGTCCAATCACACTTGGCCAATAAAAATTCTATTCTATTCTATTCTATTCTTTACATCAATAAAGAAGAATAGTTATAGCTCAGGGTTGAAATGAGAGGTCCTTGGTGTTCTTTGAGCTTGCTTGTTTTCTTGCAGATGTTTCGTTGCCCAAACGTTGGGGACATTGCCATTGCTAGAAGTGGTGGTAGGATTCAACCGGTTCAAGAGAACCGGTAGTTCCCGTGATCAGTTGGCCCACTCTGCCCTATTCTGTCCTTTATTTCTGTGTTTTTCAGCTCAGCTGATCCGCGCGCACAGCAGATTCCCATGCCTCGGCTGTTTTACACACCAGCACTGCAATAGAAGGTCAGGTTTTGCGTTTAAAATGGGTGGTTTTTCAATGCTGCGCAAGTGTACAAATCATGTGCATACCAAACCGGTTGTTAAATCGGTTGAATCCCACCACTGGCTAGAAGAAGTAGGGTTTGTGGAATGGAGGGGGAGGAGGAGGAGGAGGAGGAGGAGGACGACGACGACTGTGGGGTCCTTGGTGCTCTCTGAGCTTGCTTGTTTGCTTGCAGACGTTTCATTACCATACTAGGTAATATCATCAGTGTTAGAAGGGAGGAAGGTTTGTAGAGAGGAGGAGGAGGAGGATGACTATGGGGTCCTTGGTGCTCTCTGAGCTTGCTTGTTTTCTTGCAGATGTTTCATTACGCAAACTAGGTGATATAATAATAATAATAATAATAATAATAATAATAATAATAATAATAATAATAATAATAATAATAATAATAATAATAATAATTTTATTTATAAACCGCCCTTCTCCCGAAGGACTCAGGACAGCCACAAATAAAATACAGAAAGAAAACAACAATACAAAACTAAAAACAACCCTTAAAAAAACCTATTTAATTTGGCTACTTATAGATAAAAATATTCCCTCTAAAATTTACTAAAAAATTTAAAAACCCATAAATCAATTTAAAATATAAAATTTATCATCAGTGCTAGTCCTTTACATGGAACCAGCTTGCCTTGAAGAGGCTAAAGTTCTCAATAAATTGTACAACCCCACTGCAAAAAGGTTGTTTACCGTTCGAAGCCTGCTGCCATCCAGTTACTTAAGCTTCCACGGGAGGAAGGTGAGCCACACAGGCCTCACACACACACACACACACCGTACCCACACTTTGCCCCCCCCCCCAAGGGGCTCGTCTTCTTTAGGAAGAGATGGCTTATCTCAAAAGTGTATATTTATCACACTTTAGGATCAGCGTTTCTCTCTTCAGAGTGGCGGCTCATAAGCCAGCAGAGGAAACCGCATGCTGTTAAGGCTAAACATTCTCCACTAAGCCTCCATTAGTGTGGAGCTGTGGAGAGGGCAGTTACTGAATTTTTCCAAATAAATAAAGCAAACAAGTTACTTCAGAAAAAAAAAAATCACAGCTCCTTGATTTATGAGCCTGTGCTTGGTCTGCTGAGCATAGAACCAACTTAGTGAATCAGCTGTCAAAGGCCACCCATGAGCGCTGGGCTGCCTCCTATCCCTTACCTCATTCTAAGTGGTGTACAACCACTAGCAAGCCGAGGTCGGTCCTGGCACTCCTCGTGTGGGCAGATTCCTCGCAAGTTCCACTCCTTCGCAGCTTCCTTCAACCTCCAGAATGGACAGCTATTAAAGAGGGAGTATAGGGATCCTATTTACAGGTTTTTGGCCTGGGGTGTAGTAAGAAAAAAGTAAGAAAAATGGGTGTGTGTGGGGAGAAAACCCTCCTCCAAAATCAATGTTTGCTCTGCTGAGGGGGCTCCTTAGGTTGGAAGCCATTTCATCTATCTTGCACAGCTAAGTCACTCAAATGTTGGGTGTGCCAGCTAGTAGTAGCTTTTGATCCAGAGTCAACAGCCTGGTGGTTGAGCCTTAACAGATGCCTTGCTCCAACAGATGGAAAATAACTGGGGTGTCACAGCACCTGATGAATTATTCTTACAGGCAACATAATGGAGGGCAATTTAATCTCTTGGCTCGCTCCCCTCTTAGGCTTCTGACATGAAATATCGGTTGACCTCACGGAGTTCAAGGATGCTTGAGAGGCCTTTCTTCTGCTCCTCATCCAACTCTGAAGTGTTGTGTGTACATATAATCTCAGGCCCTGCGAAGGTTCAAATGAGGTTCTAAGGATTTGTTTTCCTCACACAGACTTCCCATCTTTCTCGTGCTTAAAACAAGGAGAGAGACACGAGCCAATTGGCGTATCAGGACTATTGCCTTAATAGGAAAGGCACACATCGCAATCAGGTTGATATGCATCAACCACACTTGGATGCCCATCTAGCAAGAGCAGACATAGGTTTTGAATGTCAAACAGACATCAATTGAATCTAGAATAGAATAATAGAGTTGGAAAGGACCTTGGAGGTCTTCTAGTCCAACCCACTTCTTAGGCAGGAAACCCTCTACCGTTTCAGATAAATGGTTCTTCAATCTCTTTTTTAAAAAAAACAACTTCCAATGTTGGAGCATTCACAACTTCTGGAGGCAGGTTTTTCCACTGATTAATTGTTCTAACTGTCAGGAAATCTCTCCTTAGTTTTAGGTTGCATCTCTCCTTGATTGGTTTCCACCCATTGCTTCTTGTCCTGCCTTCAGGTGCTTTGGAGAATAGCTTGACTCCCTCTTCTTTGTGGCAGCCCCTGAGATATTGGAACATTGCTATCATGTCTCCCCTAATATTTCTTATTTAATCCCCTAATCCTTCACATTTCTAGGTTCTACCATATCTCACAACCTAAAATGGACACCCAACATCAAAAACATCATCAAAAAAGCACAACAAAGAATGTTCTTTCTGCACCGATTCAAAAAGCTCAAACTGCCCAAGGAGCTGCTGATCCAGTTCTACAGAGGAATTATTGAGTCTTTCATCTGCATCTTTATAACTCTCTGGTTTGGTTCTGCAACCCAGCAAGACAGACACAGACTTCAGAGGATCATTAGAACTGCAGAAAAAACAACGGCTACCAACCTGCCGTCCACTGAAGACATGTATACTGCACAAGTCAAAAAGAGGGCTGTGAAAATATCTACAGACCCGTCACATCCTGGACATAAATTGTTTCAACTCCTACCCTCAAAACGACACTGAAAAGCACTGCACACCAGAACAACTAGACACAAGAACAGTTTTTTCCCCAACGCCATCACTCTGCTAAACAAATAATTCCCTCAACACTGTCAAACTAGTTACTAAGTCTGCATTACTATTTATCTTCTCATCGTTCCTATCATCCATCTCCTCCCACTTATGACTGTACGACTGTAACCTTGTTGCTGGTATCCTTAAGGTTTATATTGACTGTTTCCCTATGACTATCATTAAGTGTTGTACCTTATGATTCTTGACAAATGTATGTTTTCTTTTATATCCACTGAGAGCATATGCACCAAGACAAATTCCTTGTGTGTCCAATCACACTTGGCCAATAAAGAATTCTATTCTATTCTATTCTATTCTATTCTATTCTATTCTATTCTATTCTATTCTATTCTATTCTATTCTATTCATCAAACTAGACATACCCAATTCCTGCAACTGTTCTTCATATGTTTTACCCTCCAGTCCCCTAATCATCTTGGTTGATCTTCTCTGCACTCTTTCTCAACATCTTTTTCGCATCATGGCAACCAAAACTGGATGTAGTATTCCAAGTGTGGCCTTACCAAGGCATTATAAAGTGGTGTTAAGACTTCACTTGATCTTGATTCTATCCCTCTGTTTATGAAGCCTAGAACTGTGTTGGCTTTTTTTTTGGCAGCTGCTGCACACGGCTGGCTCATATTTAAATAATTATTCACTAGGACTCCAAGATCCGTCTCCCTGTGACAAATAGGATTGACTGGGACATTCTTATTATCTGTAGTTTTAAACTCTCGAAACTAGTCATAAAAGTGCCTGATTTTACATAGGACTTTATTTAATATTTTATTAATAAAATAAAATAAAAATAAAATAATGTTTTATTTACATTACAGGGTAGAATCCAAGGTCCCTTGGGCAATGTTTGATTGATGCCTTCCACCTGCTGTTTCCACTCATGAAGATCTATCAAAGAAGGCACTAGAGAAAAAAGGGGTTAGATTTTTTTGTTTTTTTAAAAAAAAATTAGGTTGTTGTTTTTACGGTTGTTTGTGTTGTGGTCCCCCAGCAGCCTGCGGAGCTGGCAACAGAGTTGGACAGCGATGAGGCTGAGGAAGAGCGTGGGCCAGTCCTGGAGGCTGGGGAAGGCCCGAATGAGGGCTCTGCGTTGGAGGCTGAGGTGGGGCCAGGGCCATTGGGGAGTGATGTGTGGACTCTGGAACCTCCAGAGACTGGCAGAAGTGAGGCAGAGGAACAGGAGGAGCCTGTCCTTAATGCACGCATGAGAAGAGCTGCCAGAAGGCAAGAGCAGCTCAAGCAAAGAGGACGACTCGGGAGTAGGGCCAAGAGATGATTGGCCCCTCCCATAAGGCTTAAAAAGACCAGCGTTTGAGCTCTTTGCTGGAAAATAACATTGATAGCTTCATCTTGTTGCGTTTATTTTTGTATCGGTGTCTTCTGAACTTTTGTCAAGAAAGGCCTTTGGCAGTTTGCCTAATTGAACCAAGGTTGGTGATAGGACTGAGGAATTGTGTTGGGAGGAATTAATTTAGTTGGACTACGCTGAGAATGAGTTAATTCAAATAAAGTTTGTTTGTTTTTACACTGACTGAGTTTCCTACTACCTAGAGAGATATTACCCTCTGTGATCCCCGAAAGCATCTCCATGAAGCCTTGAAAGAGATTTTCTGACTAGGAGATGAAGCACAAATGTCCTCAGGGAAGGGGTCAACAAAGTCAAGATGGCAACCACAACTATGCAAACGAGGCCGTGTCTTGTTTTGCAAGCCTTTGCATTGCTCCGAAGCTGGAAGAGAAATATAGAATAGAATAGAATTTTATTGGCCAAGTGTGATTGGACACACAAGGAATTTGTCTTGGTGCAGATGCTCTCAGTGTACATAAAAGAAAAGATACGTTCATCAAGGTACAGGTATATGCAGGGTCCAAGAGAA